>NC_136067.1:146031498-146631498 GCF_964261635.1 Lissotriton helveticus | reverse complement strand
CGCAAGCCATCTGTTCTGTTTGTAGTGATATCGCCGAGTATCACAAGAGGTATCGCCGTGTACCATAGTGTTGTCGCCGAGCAGCACAGTTTTAGGGCTAGGTGTGAATCTTGAATAGTGAGGGTTTTCTAAGAAATTAAAGCAGCATGAGAATAGGGACAAAGCGCCTTCCATAAAACTCACTGTGATAAGAGTATTAGTTATATCCGAGCTTGAGTGAAGGGTAAAGTAGCGTCGGTGCATGATTATCTATAAACAGGTTAGAGTCCTGTACGGGTACATGTTTCATATCTATAAACAGGTGAGAGCCCTGTACGGATAACGTCGTTATTTTGCTAACGGTGCATGATCTCTATAAACAGGTGAGAGTCCTGTACGGATTTCATGTGTGTTCGAAATTAGGGAATTTTCAGTGTGAAAGTGCGAGTTTGATTTGTATTTTATGTTCAAGTGGAACTCTTAGAACTGTCACTTCGCGGTGCGTTCAGAGGAAAACGAGTACATAATTATACGTGTTAGAAGGGTTGGGTAAGAGTTACTCTACTGACGATTGAAAATTATCCTTAGTGTGAATAGCGCCGTCTATTCCGAAGTGTGGATACTTGAACGTATGTAAACTATCCTAAATAGTGAAACGAACAGATGATGTCCTTATCGTCATTGTTAAGAATTAATTTACACTGAAAAGTGTTCTTAAAATGGCGCTGTGAAAAGGTTTTGTGAAGGAGGGGTAAGCGCCAGGAGTGAGAAACGAGAAACCGCAGCTGCTGTGTACGTCACAGAGCCGCGCTGGGATTGGGTGACCTACGTCACAAACTATACTCTGATTGGCTCTTGAGTCTCTGACGACCTGTAAGCTGATTGGTCTTTTAGAAAAACTCCAATTTTATTGGTTGAGCAGAAAAGTGACGTAGCTCAACTGTCATTGGCTTATTGGTGTGTTTCGCGCACGGATTGGTTGTTTTGCGGAGCATCCCGGAAATATTTTACGAACGATTTTGTGAATTAGATTTAACTCATAAAAATGAGTTATCATTTTAAACATGTTGAGAAAAAGCCAACATTATTTCAGAAACTTAAAAACTTATTCTCACCTGACAAGAAAATCGAAACGCGAGGTGGTAAACTACTTCATAAGTATAAAACACCTGCAGCGTACATGGAAGGTGAATATGGATATCATACCGTTTTATGGTTTGATAGCTGGAAACGCTATACAAAGAACGACGGTGTTCTAACTTGGCCCGATGATGGTTCATTTAACGTAAAAATCTTGAGAAATTTACGAGAGAAAATGAATGCTCTTATTCCAAAACCGAGACCAACTCAATTTGAAGCTTTAGTTGAGTGGGAAGATGAGATGTATCAGTTACAAAGAGAAGCTAGTGGAATTAAAAGACCTACTAAAACTCCACCTTGGAGAAGAGAAACTCATGAAGACAGATTGCGAATGTGGAGACAGGGAAACATGAGTGAAGGATTGTATTTAATTCAAGAAATGGTAATGGGTACTCCTACAGGGAAATCTATGGAAAGTGAATCTGAAGATGCAGTTATGGAAGAAATATATACTACAGCTAGAAAGAATCAACCTTTGAGACCTCCTAGATCATGGTCTACTCCGGTGGTTTCTACTGAAACTTCACCGAGTGCACCTCCAATTAATGAAGCTCCTAAACTTTATCCAAATAATTGTGAAATCATTGAAACTCCTAGAAGACCAGAATTTGATAATGCTCGAAATGAAGGTAGACATTTTACAATGGCTCCAAGGGCAAGAGAAGCTCCAAAAGATTATACAAGAGAGGCAAGAAATGTTGAAGATGTCGATTATAATGAATATTTAAGATCTAAAGAAGAATTAATAAAAAGAATGACAAAAGGCATGGAAGCTGTGACAGTTCCAGTAACGATTGGTCCTGTTCAGCCTGTATTTGACCAAAAAGAAACAAACAAGACAGGATTAACTATTCCTTTGAATGCAGAAATTCAAAAGGTTGCTGAAAAATTTTATTCAGACTTATCTGAAATAAACTCTTCTAAATCGAGAATGCCTGATTTAACCTTTAATGAGGATTTATCTCCAAAAACACCAATGGGTGCTATATCAGATATAGGGAGTCCTGAAGTCAGGGTAACCACACCAAAACTTGATGTGGCCAAATTAAAAGCGAATATCGAAGAATTAATAATTGGAACAATTGGTCCAGATAGTTTAAATTACTATCGAGATGATGAACTACTGTTCATTTGCAAAAGCATTCAGTGGAAAACAAAAAATAAATATGATCAACTAGAAGATCTAGCAGCTGAACTTGAAATCGATGTGAGCAAACAAAAGAATTTTGCGAAACATTACAGATTAGACTTTTCAGAAAGTGACATTGAGAGTTTGAACTCAATGGGAAGAATAGTACATATAAAAGATTTGATTGTTTATATCAAAAAGCTAGGAGAACTGAATAAGTGGAGAGTAAAATGGACGAAAAAGAAGGAAGATGAAAGATTGGAAAAATTGTCAAAACAATTTCCAATGAGAGAAATTGCAGGTGGAGGATATGTTCATGTCCCTTGGTCGAGACAGGACATTCTGTTATTTACGAATGACTTTCCAAAATTGAGGGAAAAACCAGTGGAGTGGTACAGACAAGTAGATAGATTTATCAAAGTGTCAAAAGTTCTGTGGATTGATTTAGATGGATTTTTTGATATTGTCGTACCATCAGATCTTTGGACAGAATGCAAAATATCGATTAGTTGGCCAAAAACAGAACCAGAACGAATCAAAGAAACAGGTGCTCCAAATCCACTTGTAATGGATTTTTATGAAAAGGTGATTGTTTGGATGAAAAACAAAATTCCACCCAAAGAAGTCGATTGGGTTAAAATAGAAAGGACAGAACAGGAAACAAAAGAATCAGTTCATTCTTTTTATGAAAGACTACTGTTAATCTTTAAACAATACAGTGGTTATGAAAAACTAGATGAAAAGGATATGAGTCATTTTGTCTATAGATTTGTTTATGGACTAAAACCTGAAATTGGAGAAATGATCAGAAATAGCATTGTAGGATGGCAATCACTTTCTGTAGATGATATTCTAAGAAAGGCAAAGTATTGCAGTGATGAAATAGAAGTAAAACAGAAGAAGCTCAAGGAGAAAGCCATGTGGGCACAGGTAAAGGTGGCTGAGCAACAGATTGCCAGCATGGGTAATAAGAACACTAATTTTGTTCAAACTGGAAATACAAACCAGATACAAGGAAAGTTTAAAAGTAATAATTTCCCAAAGAAATTTAGCCCAAAGATTGAGGAGTTGAAACAAAGATTACCTTGTTTTAATTGTGGCGAAATTGGACATTGGAGAGACGAGTGTCCTCATCCTCCTAAAAACTTAAAGAATCCCTTATTGAATCCACAGATGCAGAATGGTGTTGACCTGCAGCGACAGCTACAGATGCAACAGAGTTTAAACGAATTAAACATTCAGCGACAGTTGCAGCAACAGCAACAGCAACAGGTGAATAATCGTCAGGATCAATTGCCACAACCACCTTTTCCGAATTGTGGGGGAATTCAAAAATATAATCCAAACGTGGGATTTCAGGGAAGTGAACAGGTAATAAAACCGCAAAAACAGCAAAAGCAGCAAAGAGTTCAAATGCAAAATGCTTCACAACAGTTTTTATTAGCAGAAAGTCAAGACAGCGATTCTGATGATTATTGCTGACGGTGCCCGAGAGAGGAGGAAGAGTGTGTTGTTGGAGCCACTCTTGAGGTTGACCAGTCTGGTCCTTTTGTAAACGGGAAAGTTAATGATGTAGACATCACTTTTCTAGTGGACACTGGTGCTACCCGTTCTACTGTTAGATCAGTGGAAATTGAAAACCTACCTCTCTCTGGGGATACCATCCAAGTTGTCGGAGTAAGTAATCAGCAAATTAAAACTGACTTAACTGATCCAGTTCCAGTTGAAATTGGAAATTATAGAGACAAACACAGATTTGTGGTTTGTAATAGTAGTCCAGTGAATCTATTGGGCAGAGACATCCTATGTAAAATGAATTGCAGAATATATTGTTCTCCTGATGGAGTTGAGTTACAAACAATGGAGGAAGATGGTTTATACAGAATGACAATGATGATGATGGAAGCAGAAGAAACAAAATTGTTTCCTGCTTTTGAAGAAAAGGATTTACCTGAAGAACTCAAGGAAACAGTGAAATCTGATATATGGGATTTTACTGGGAATGAGATGGGTCTGATGAAAAACGTAGATCCAGTAAAAATTACATTGAAGCAGGGAATAGAATTTCCTAACATTCCACAGTATAAAATGAAAGCAGAAACAATTGAAGGTATTACACCTATAATTGAAAAATTAATCAAACAAGGTGTATTAAAAGAAATGGAGAGTAGTCCTTGTAATTCACCAATTATGGGAGTTAAAAAGTCAAATGGAACATTTAGAATCGTACAAGATTTGAGAAAGGTTAATCAAATTGTCGTTCCATGTTGTCCTGTGGTTCCAAATCCAGCAGTAATTCTATTCCAGATTCCACATGATGCTGAATGGTATACAGTCATTGACCTTTGCAATGCATTTTTTACTGTTCCCTTACATCCAGACAGTTATGAAATCTTTGCTTTCAGATTCCAAGGTAAGACCCTCGGATGGTCAAGAATCCCACAGGGCTATACAGAAAGTCCTTCAATCTTTAATGAACTGTTAAAAAGATCATTAGAAGACCTAGACTTACCTGGTAGGTCTACATTAGTGCAGTATATAGATGATCTGTTGATAGCTGCAAAGACAAGAGAAAATTGTGTGACAGACACAATAATTCTGTTAAATCGCCTTGCAGAAGAAGGACATAAAGTGTCTCCAGCAAAACTACAGTTTTGCAAACAAGAAGTAAAATATCTTGGTCACAGAATTGCAAAGGGAAAAAGACAAGTAACAATAGAGAGAATAAAAATGATTCAAGCAATGTTACCTCCAAGAACACAAAGACAGGTCAGAATGTTCTTGGGAATGGTTGGTTACTGTCGTCAATGGATAAGTGGATTTTCAGTAATTGCAAAGCCACTACAAAGACTGACAAAGTCAGATGTAAAAGATCCAATTATTCTCAATGATGCTGAGATGGATTCTTTTGAAAATCTGAAAAAGAGCTTATGTCAAGCTCCTGCTTTAGGTATGCCAAATTATGAGAAAGATTTTGAACTGTATTGCAGTGAGAGAGAAGGATGTGCATTATCTGTGTTGATTCAGAGACATGGAAATCTAAAGAAACCTATTGCATACTTCTCTGCAGTCCTTGATCCAATTGCAAAAGCATTACCAGGTTGCTTAAAAGCAGTTGCAGCTACAAGTATTAGTCTCGAACAAAGTGAGGGGATCATTATGGGATTTCCAGTGAAAGTTTTTGTGCCTCATTCAGTGGAAATATTACTGACAAGAGGTAAAACTCAACATTTAACAAGCAGCAGATTGACAAAGTATGAGAAAATCATACTAGGAGCAGATAATGTTTCGATTTCAAGATGTTTGAATCTGAATCCTTCTACATTACTGCCTGATTCTGAAATTGTTGATGACATTGAAACAGAACATGAATGTTTAGATGTCATGGAATTCTGCACTAAACCAAGAAAAGACATCAAAGACAGACCTTTGTCTGAATCGGATTTTGTCTACTTTGTGGATGGTTCATGCTTAAGATCCGAAGGAGGTGTCTTGAAAGCTTCATATTCAGTTTGTACAGTTAAAGATGTCGAAGAAGCATCATGTCTCGAAGGAGTTCGTTCAGCACAAGTAGCTGAATTAATTGCTTTGATTCGTGCATGTGAAATATCAAAAGATATAAGAGTTACCATCATTACTGATAGTCAATATGGATATGGAGTTGTGCATGATTATGGACAACTCTGGTCACAGAGAGGATACATGACATCAGCAGGATCACCAATTAAAAATGCAGTTTTCATTAGGAGATTAATTGAAGCAATACAATTGCCGAAAGAAATCGCCATTGTTAAGTGTGCAGCGCACACTAGAGGAATTGATTATATTTCCAAGGGCAATGCCTTCGCAGATGAAACGGCTAAATACTGCGCAAGAAAAAATTATTCATACAATCGGGAAAGGAGTAAAGAAACTGATTCAAATTCATTAATGCTAACAACAGTTGTAGAAACATGGCATGAGATTAGAGATTTACAAAATGAAGCAGATGATGAAGAAAAAGACTTGTGGTTAAGATCAGATTGTAGACCACGTGAAGAAGATGGAGTGTGGGTTTACAAAGATGGCAGAGTAGTCTTACCAAATTGCTTGATTGCTGACATGGCCAGATTATATCATGGTCCAGCACATCTGGGAAGAGATTCTATGGTTAGACTTTTCAGAGAAACATGGTTCAATACTAAGTTCAGAACTATTGCAGAATCTTATTGTCAAAGGTGTTTGTCATGCCAACAAATGAATCCAAACAGAAAATCGGTGGTGGGGATAGGAATAATTGGTCGAGAGGGTGGTCCCTTTACCAGGTTACAAATGGATTTCATCGAAATGCCCTTACACAATTGTTTGAAATATGTGCTTGTAATTGTTTGCTTATTTTCAAGATGGGTAGAAGCTTTCCCTACACGACATTGTGATTCAATTACAGTAGCAAAACTAATGCTCAGAGAAATCATCCCAAGGTACGGTTTTCCAGTCACTATTGAGAGTGATGGAGGAAGCCATTTTGATAACAAACTGATGAAGTTAATTTGCGAAGCTTTGAGCATTGAGCAGAAAATACACTGTGCATACAGACCAGAGGCATCTGGGGTGGTTGAACAAATTAATGGAACAATTAAAAACAGAATTGGAAAAATGTGTCTTGAAACAGGTGTAAAGTGGACTGATGCTCTTCCACTTGTTTTGATGTCATTAAGAAGTACACCAGATAAAAAGACAGGTTTGAGTCCTCATGAAATTTTAATGGGAAGAGTTATGAGGCAAGCTTTTGTACCTGTAGGTAAACTGTTGAGCATAAATGACAGTGCTATTTTGGATTACTGTAAAAGGTTATCTGATATGGTAACTTCTGTGTCTAATCAGGTGGGAACTGAAGCACAATCAAATGAAAAGGTTTTGACACATGATCTGAGACCTGGCGATTGGGTCAGAACAAAAGTACATCGGAGAAGGAATTGTCTAGCTCCTAGATGGCAGAAGCCTAGGCAAATAATTTTAATCACTACTAATGCTGTAAAGTGCAGAGGATTGAAACGCTGGATTCATCCTTGTCATACTATTCCAGTACCAACTCCTGAGAGTTCTGATGTTGAAAGTGATACCACAGATGATTCTGATTCTGAAGCAGAAGGCGAAACAGAAGGTGAAATAAATCCAGATTTTGAAGATCGACAAGAAAGTCGACATCTGGAAACTGTGCCAGTGAATGGAAATTTGACAAGAAAAGACTTGGAAATCATCGAAATAGATTCTGAAGGTGAAGAGAATCTGTTAAAGGGAAAGATAATTGAAGATTCGGTTGTCTCTATCGAAGACAAAGAAGCAGAACAAAAAGAAGTTTCAGATCAGGAGAGTATCGAAAGGCAGAGAACAAGCTCTGGAGTAAGGAACAGAAATCCGAAATCTGGGAAGTTGGGGGTAATTGAAGAAGAGGAGGAAGACGAATTACCGAGTACCAGTGATGAAAAACAAAGTGAAGTTCCTGAAGGAGTGAAATTGCCGAATAGAGAAGTTCCTGAGTCAATTGAAATTTCAGACTACGAAACTGAAGAAAGTGACGTGGATGGTGAAAGTGAAAACAGAAAGAAAAGGACTTGGAAGTCAGAATCAAATAATTCTGAACCAAAGAAGAAGTACGTGAGAAAAGCAGACTACTGGCCTGGTGGAAGATTGAGAGTCAGGTTGATCAAGAAACCAAAAGAACAAGTCGAAGAAATCAGTAGTCAAAAGAGTCCTGGAAAAGAAGTTGGAGTTGGAAGGAGAATTGAAGTGGTGTCGAGAAAAGGAAAAAGAATAGTAAGACCAAACCAAAAATACAAGTCTCCTGAGTGGACTTACTTAGTAATTCCACCTGTTATTGACATATATGGTAGTAGTGAAGAAGAAGACGAAATCCAAGAAATTAGTGACAATGATTGAAGTACAGAAATATTAAATTGGCAAAAGGCTGAAGAAAATTTGTTAGTTGACACAAGGTCGAAGAAAAACTGTTTAGTTAAAGAAAACTTATGTATGACATAAGGTCGAAGAAATCTTGTTTAGGGTTTTAAAAAAAAATAAAAAAAAAAAATATTTTAAAAGGGGGGTGTAAATATAAATTTAGATTTTAAAAATTTTGTTTTATTTTGTTTTATTTTGAGGCTAAACTAATCAAAAATGCCTTATGTTAAGGAGAGCACTTCAAAGTGTTCTGTTTTTAAGAGATGCTGTAAGATGACTCTGGTGTGTCTGCTCATTTTAATTCTGCTCTGGTTGGTTTTAGCTGTGATTATCCCTTTGGAGATGAACAGAGAATTACACAAAGTTAACATAACAAGCAAAGCTCTGGTTAGCCAAACTAAACATAGTGCGTCTGCAAAAGTTATTGATCATCAGCCTAACATTCATCAAGATAAGTCAATTAGTGATTTTTCAAGTAATACATTCACAAAGCTATTGAGTGAATATGTTAAGGTAATGGATGCAAAAGACTGCTACGTCTGCGTTAAGTTACCTGCTTCTGTTTCTGAGGGAGTAACATATAATATGCTTCCTCTCACTTATGGTGTAACATGTAGTGTGTTAACTAGCTTATTTTACCAAACTGGACGCTTAGAATATTACTATTCAGATTTTGACGAGATTTTTGCAAATATTAAGATTGAAAACGCTTTAAATAAGCATAAGAAAGCAAAACAAATGAGAGAATTTTTCTTAGTTACTAACGAACTCACTTATGAGTATGCTTATAAAAATAATCTAACTTGCAAATTAAGTGCTGAAGGAAAGAAATTTTTGAATATGGTTGAGGAGAGAAGAGCAATTTATAAGAGGAATGAATTAGTCAAGCAGACTAAGTCTAATTTCTGGCAGAAAGAGGATGAAAAGTTAAATGGCAAAATGCTTGAAAATATTGCAATTCACATAGACAAACCAGTTAGTGGAAAGCTTTGCATTAGGAGAGATAACACACTTTTTGATAATTACTTTGTAGGTGCAAGTAACTGTGAAGATACTTATCAGATTTTGGGAGGTTGGGGATTCAAAGGTGGAAAGGATCCAATCTTTCCTGGGATTTATTTTGTTTGTGGTGACAAAGCCTACTACAACCTTCCAGACCACTGGTATGGAACTTGTTATGTGGGAATTGTTTTTCCTAAAGTGTTTCATGTTGACAGAGATTCAGAAGGATGGTTTAAAATTCATAATTATGTAAATAGAGTTAAAAGAGAAACTTTTACTGAAGTTCTGGGAGATATTTTTCAAGCAGTAATACCTTTTGTTGGTATAACCTTAAATGCAGGGAGAATCAGAAAATTGTCCACTATAGTTGATAGATTATCAACTGACACAGCTGATGGGTTTCAATTAGTGAATGTTGAAGTTATTGCAATTAGATCCATGGTAATTCAAGACCGCCTTGCTTTAGACATACTCCTAGCAAAAGAGGGAGGAGTCTGTGGCATTTTACATGTACAACATTGTTGCACATATATACCTGACGAAAGTAAGAATATTGAAATGTACATCAAGAATATTACACAAATGCATTCAGAGATAATTCCTTTAGAAGAAGATGATTTTACAGGGAAACTTTCAAAAAGGTTCCAAGCAATTAAAAACTGGTTTCATGATATTGGAAGTTCAATTCTTGGCAAGATTTTGGCACCTTTGATTATAATAGTATTCATTTTTATTTTGACCAAAATAGGTTGTTTGTTACATAAAAGAAAGAAACAGTTGAAAGAAAAGAAAAGAATCTATAAACTTAGAAAAGAAGAAGAAAGGGAGATCGAATTACAGGAGTTACATAGAGAGCGTTATGCTAATTCCAAAGATTATGCAGAAACAGACTTTTAGGATTACTGGTACAAATGAATTTGAATCGATTTCTCGGAAGTTTAAATTACCAAAATTTTGGGTGCTGGTGTGGTGATTTGTTAATCACCAGATGAGGGAGTTGATGGAGCGAGATAGAAAACAAAATTTTGTTTAAACTCGTGAAGTCACATTTCCATAACATGAATAATAATATTAATGATTTGTGATATGTCGTGCTAATACAACTTAGATTAAACTTTACACATGGGGGGACTAACATGTGTGCTCATAAACGTGCATAATTGTTGCATCTTTTTGTCCGTGCAAAATAATAAAATAATTTATTGTTTTCGTTTTTGTCACTACTAACTGCTGCAAACGTAAAAGAAGCATGTGCTTGTTTTGCTTTTTCTTGTCTGTGTGATGTCATTTCTACTATTCTAGGTGCACATAAGTCTCATGGATTAATGAAGACTGGTAGATATAAACGCTGCTTTATTTGTTTGCATTTGCTAGGTAACATTTGATTAATCGGGTGGGTTAATTAATTAGTAAATCCTGGGGTGGATACAGAATCTACATTATTTCTTACATTAATACTTTTCTTGTGTTTGTTTTATACCAGAAAGCATAAGTTGCCTGCTTTTGGGCCTAGTTTGCTTGAATTGCAAAAAGCTGAAATTTACTTCTGCAAAAGTCACGAGACGCCCATTCTGAAATAAAGTGTTCGTCAAAAGCTGCATTCACAAAGCAAAAAACTGACGTGCTATCATCATTCTGTCGGACGTGGCCAAGGTCGAAAAAGAACATTTTGTCAGCCCTTAACTTGGCATCCGCGGAAGTCAATTGGAAGCAGTGAGAACATTATTGTACATTTGTTGCAAACCTAGGAAGCTCCTGGTTGCATTCGGAAAGGACAATGGTCCTTAAGAAAAGTGACCTAATGGAAGATTTGTAATGTGGGTGACATGTCACTTGTCACCCTCAGCCAATGGGACGTCGAAGATTTCTGAAAACTTTCCTTTGCATAGTTTAGTTAGCGTAGAAAGGTATAAAAAGTCATGCCCCTAGGGATGGGCTGGCTGCTGCTTTCTGACTTTCCGATGAGGGTGAAGTGCTGTCGGACATTGCGTGGAGCACGTAAGAATCCTCAAAGAACTTTACTTTAATTTCTATCTATTTAGCTTAGCTAGGGACTTAGGTTTTAGAAATGCTAAACTTTTAAATACTTACTTTAACTTTGATTCACTTGCTTAAATTGTATTTTTCTCACGTTTCTTTACAATCATGCTTGCTTCAATGCTAATAAATTACTTTTATAAAATTATCAATTGAAATACCATAATTTAGTAAATAAAATCTTACTTTTGACAAACAAGCTGGTCTTGATTATTCAGAAGTGTAGGTTACTATTAGCTAGATCACGTCGCCAATGGTGGTCATTTAAATAGCTAGGATTTGTTATAATGACAATATTCTTTCCGCTAATGTTTAATATTGTAAATAGTTTGTAAATTAGGTGTATATAGATTTAATCCGACCACCTGATTCAGTAGGCCCAAAATATGTCAGGTTTATAAATGGGT
This sequence comes from Lissotriton helveticus, assembly GCF_964261635.1. Lineage (NCBI taxonomy): Eukaryota > Metazoa > Chordata > Amphibia > Caudata > Salamandridae > Lissotriton > Lissotriton helveticus. The sequence continues at coordinate 146,619,864 of NC_136067.1, read as the reverse complement.
CCAAAGTTTAGTATAGAATTTTGTTTATAGGTTATGAAGTTGGGTAGCGTTGTTTATGATATATTTTCTATAGGCCGCTGGATCAGCACCCTGCCACCTGGGGTGCGAAAGCCGGACCAGGAGATGGCATGTTTGGTGTATGATGGTTCAAAAACAATACCGTAGCACTCAGAAAAGTCCACAGTAATATACGTCTGTTCAATGAAGTGGTGAGAAGAAGTTGTGATTGACTTCAGTGCGGTTTATTTCTTACACAATGTTGTGCATTTTTTATGTCAATTCTTGATACCCAACTGCAGAAAGGCAGCCGACACGTGTTTCATCAAAGAGACTTTCTTAAGGCTGAAATAAGCCGTGGAATAAAAATAATGATGGAGCGCTTCACAGTATGGTGCCTCACTCTTGCAACACGACTTCACGGAACCATGTACAGACCCTGCTGTGACAGTGGTTGATAAGGCTGTATGTGAACAGCGAAAACGTCTGTATGTGATGAGCAGGAATGTCAGAAACGCAGCCAAGACTTGTCAGGCAGTTCCAAGATTAGGCAAAAGATGAGCACGCGGCAAGGAGGAAGGAAGGAGTATAATGTTTGACATGGTGCAAGAACAAAGGGCGTGGCATCAAATTTGGGTGCACATGGTAACTAAAGGCACTGATTAATTGTGAAATCTAAGGTGGACTTAGGGGCTGGCGCTAAAAATAAATAGGGCCCACATTCTTAAGTCATGACTCAATGCTTTTCATGACACACGTTTTCAGCAGCATCTGGGCAGTGGACTTTCAGCATAATCTGTGACAAGTTGTGTTTTATAAAGTATATTGGGATGGAACATTGTTCAAAACAAGAAGGGTCTGTAAGGTATGTGTACAGGGGTTATTAAGTTTTATCCTATAAAGGCAAACTAGTGGCAAATGGTGCATTTGAAATCCCTGGGTGTGTGAATGGCTATAAGTAATCACTTTGCAGATAAGTATATCAGGAGTCATTATATCGCAGCCAGTGCATCAAGAGTCACTACATCAGGAGTACCTATACATCATAACTTCATAGGTAAGTGTATAGGTTTGTTTTTGGATGCATATTTACATATGTATTACCCAATGGCGGTCCCCACTGGGTAGTTATTGTTAGGACCACGATTCCGTAGGAAAAGCATTTTTTTGTTTTCCTTAGACCTTTGGCACTGTTTGACAAATCTTCACGAAACTTTCACAAAAGAAGGTCTCATCCACCTCAGCTCCTTTGTAGAAAGTTTTAAGATGATCTGTCAGCCGGGGCTCAGAAAAAGTCCTAAAACACATTTTCCCCTTTTCGTTTTTTTCATAGGAAATTGATCTGTGATACTGCAAAAAAAACAGCTGAATGTAATTACACCAAATTTGATCTTGGTCCCAAGGCCTGGTGAGGGGATCCTGGAGGGGCCTGCCCAGGTCCAAAAAAGGCAAGCACCCCCCTTCACCAAGCCATTGATCCAGTTCTGGGGGGGCCCAACCACAGGCTGCTATTGTTGCAGTGTCCTGGGGACTCCATTTCCCAAGACACTTTAGTTCCCTGCCTGGGAGAATGTGGTCATGCCTTACCCGCGCTCCCCCGGGGTGAGGAGCATAGGTTTGTTCCAACCCGGGTAGGAGAAGTGAAAAATGCTGCTCTCACCCAGGCGGAAGCACATCAAAGGAGCCATTGCCAGTTAGCACTGTGTATGGTGCTGGCAGGACTGCTGGCAAGGGACATGGGGGCCTTGGAGCTGTCTCCCATCGGCCCCTGTGAAAGAAACATTGTGGGTGCCCTGGATGAGCGCCAGGGCATCCAGCAATAACGTAAGTGGACAGCTCACTCCAGGGGTGCCATCAAGGACTTTGGGACAGTGATGGCTGGTGACCCAACAGGGGCTACAGGGCTCCCCCACATCCCTCAACATTAAAAAATAGTGTGGGTGCTCAGGGAACTCAAACCAATAAAAGACATTAAAACTAAATTAATAATAAATGAGCTGAACACAGCCTTTGGTGGCCAACACCCCTTTGCATGGCGAGGGTTCGGACTTAAAAATGAATATTTGCTGCAATAATTTTAAAGGGTGTCATTTAAAGTAAAGTTGACCTATTGACTTAGTCAAACAAAAGTCAGCACACCAAAATAGGCGTGCCTATTTGCTTTATCAAGAGGGTCAGCATTTCAACATATAAAAGAAAATGTATTACTAAAAAAAAAAATCAACATGTGCGAATTTTTAAAAACCGTTTTCAGGCCACAAAATACACCCTAGCATCTACCACACGGAGTCACTGCACTTCAGCTGAAGAGCACACAGCTCCAGCTCGGAGTACTAGGAAAACGAAATATGTAAACAAAAAATGGTAAACTCTCCTTGGGTCATGGATTCACTGACCTAGAAGACTTACTGTGTTTTTTAAGTTGCTGGGGTACTGGTGCACTCCCTGCTGCCCCGCAAAACATAACAAAGGTTGATGGTGCCCTTGCCCCTTCTAGGGACACCACCAGAAAAAAAACACGATTAAAAAAACCCTCACGGGTCATTATGGGGTGCTCCTTGCTGGAGGAATGAAAAATAATTGAGCGGCTGCTCTCATTCATTTATTATTTTTCTTTAATTTTTTTCTGGGTGCCATGCTGCTCACTTAAGGGACCCACAACATCTTCCAATGTTGGTGGCAGTTGCTGGAGCCCTAAGGCATGCATCCTTTTTTGTGGGGTAAGTAGGGTGAGTTAAACTGGGATTCACAATTCCATTGTAGAGACCCAGGGCCATATGTATCAAGCTAATTAGCATTCGCAAAGGCCGAAATTCGGCGAATTTCGCCCTTTGCGAATGCTAATTTGCTAAATGGTATGTATGTAACATTTTTGCTGCAAAATAAGGAATCGCAAAATTTGCTATTCCTTATTTTGCGATTGCACTTAAGGAATCGCAAATTTTGCGATTCCTTAAATGCAATGTATCAAAGAAAAAATATTTCAAAAATGCCCATAAGGATTCGCAAATTACCACCAACTTCTAGTTGGTGGTAAGTTGTGAATTCTTTAAAAAAAGCTATTTTAAAAAAAAACAAAGGTGCCATATGACGCTCATACATGCCCTTAGGACATGTATGTGCGCCATATGCCCCCACATGTCATTTTCAGGGGTGCAGCAGGGTGTTCTTGAGACACCCCTGCACCCTTGAAAATATTCCTAATTTGCGATTAGCAAATTGCTAATCGCAAATTTCCCCTTCATTCCTATGGGCCTCCTGGCCCATAGAAATGAAGGGGAAATTTGCGATTAGCAATTTGCTAATCGCAAATTAGGAATGTTAAGGAATCGCTATAAAAAAGTGATTTTTTACATACATACCGTTTTGCGAATTCTAAATAGCGATTCCTTAAAAATCGCTATTTAGAATTCGCAAAACGGAACTATCAGCCTGATTCATGTGCATGCCGTTTTGCGTGTCCCTAATAGCGAATCATAGCGACTCGCTATTGAGGACACGCAAAACGGCATTCATGTAGGAATTGCTAATGAAATAGCGATTCCTACATGTTCTTTATTTGCGAGTAGCAATTTGCTACTCGCAAATACTCCCCATTCATTCCTATGGGCCAAGAGGCCCATAGGAATGAATGGGGAGTATCCCTTATTTGCGAGTAGCAATTTGATACTCGCAAATAAGATAGCGATTTGAAGGGTGCCAGGGGTGTCCAAAGGACACCCTGTAGCACCCCTAAAATGCACATTTGAACAGGTGTTGCGCACACACATGTCCAAAGGACATGTGTGTGTGCAACATGCAACTTAGAAAAATGCTTTAAAAAGCATTTTTCTGAGTTTTTGCTATTTACCGACAGGTCTGACCTCTCGGTAAATAGCGGCCGCAAAAGTCCAAAATCGCTATTTTGTTTTGTGTCATGAATAGCATTTGAGGAATCTCTATTAGAGATTCCTTAAATGCCATTCCACGCAAATATGCGAATTCTTACATAGCGATTTTTGCATTTGGTATCATGAATACCAAATGCAAAAATCGCACTCGCAAAGGGCCAGATTCTCAGAATCTGGCCCTTTTGCGAGCGCTAATGGCTACATGAATCAGGCTGTATGATACATATGGCCCCCAATCTCCTCACAAATGGCTACATCCAAAAGCCATTGAAAAAGGAGATAATGCAAGTAGCTGGTGTAGGTTTGTACCCCTTAAATATGAAAAATGGTCCACATATCTTGATAAGTTTTCCGTTAAGCCTCCTATTGAGGAGACTATTGGACGTCCAGGTGAGATGTTTGCGTTTGTGTGGATTTTCGGTAGGTGGTAGAATGTCGGGTTTCTGGTTGTTTGTATATATTTACATTTAAACACACATGTATATGTGTATATTTAAAGCAGGCATAATATCTAAAGTAAACTATAAACAACATGAAACTGAAGCTTATAAAGTTTAAAACTGAAGTTTAAATATACATATAGACATAAAGGAAACCATGTGTATAGGAGCACATTGAGTGTAGCTGGTATTGTAGGATGCTCTATATAGGAGCTTCTCTCCACCAAAACTTGGGAGATACCCAGAGTTCTCTGCTTTTTGAATGTATATTAATATATTTATTTATATATGATACTTTGCAATACTTCAGTAGATCGGGCTTTGCACCAAAAATGTGCAAATCCTCAAGGTGATTGTAATGCTGCAGAAATGTTTTCCTTTCCCCAACCTTTTCCAAATTTATATGTGGGCTGTACTATAAAGCAAACATACAAACTTGAAAAAGTGTTAAATGATGTCCAAGTATAGTATTGGGTACAGGAAGGGTACTTGTCTAGTACAAAATCTATACTAGATATCACGCAGACACTCCTTTACTGTGATGCAAGGCTGTACGTGTGGTGCAAGACAACCAATGTGCACCAGCGCAAGGGGAGTGAGAGACAGCGTCATATCTTAGTATATATGGTGCTCTTCTGGTCTCTCCCTTTCATGCATTGCAGCACAGCAGCTTTTGCTGGAAAAATTCGAAAATTTGACCCAAATAATCAAAGGTCAATTGTATTTTCCACATATTTGCATTCTTGAATAGCAGCTTAAATGCTTTCTATTTTCATTATAATAAATGCAAGACAGAGAAGCTTAAAAGGTGCTTATTCCTTTGAGACCTCTTCTTTAAACTATAAAAATGAAGTAACAACCCCACCCCTCCCCACCCCTCTAGCGCTTGGACGCCCCCGGGCAACAACTCGCGCTTTATAAATTCACAAGTTTACAAGTTTACAAGTTTACGCGAAACATAAGCGAATGATGTCACAAATTAATGTTCGAGGGAGGAATGGTGGTCGGCGGCTGAAGCGCTAACAAACGATAGAACCCCCCGCCATGATAGGACACCAGGACGTTGCAGGTCCGTGATCACACCAGATGGCAATTACCGGCTCTCCATTGCGATGCCTTGATGTCGGCCATGATCAAAGCAGCAGGGCGAACCCACAACCTGGGGTCAGACCACTGGTTGTAGACGAATAAAATTTGAAGTCTTTGCGGATGGGACCTCTCAACAACTTGTGAAGGCTGTGAGGCTGTGAGAAGTAGGAAGCTATTCGGTGGACTGAGGCTTGTTTGTGCTTTTCCGTTCCAGAAGGATATAAGCAGGACCCAGACACAAGAGTCAGAAAAGATTCATCCTCATCAGTGACGGCCTCCAGGTTTCTCAACGGGGAATAAGTGCGTGTGCTCTGCTTAATTGTTGGCAAGGTTGTAGCGCTACCCCATAGAGGGTCGCTGGGGATGGCCACAACAGCACTTTGGATTTTTCAGAGGAACTAAATTAGGGGGCTCTGGAGGATTGTTTAATATAAAATGCAAAGTCATCCCATGGTCTCTGGCTCTGCATCGACTCATTTTGAGATTCCCGCCCCCAACCAACGAACTAAGAAAAGAGTGGGGCAAGCCACAGTATGTGCAATTTGCACTGCCTTGGCTCAGAAAAATTACACTCTCCCTAGGGATCTAGGAGACTGCGAAGAAAGTGCAAATATTAGGGAGGACCATCATCCCATGGAAGGGGGCACAGAGACAATCATGAATCCTGGGCAGAGCAATAGGGGCACTGAACTTATAGCAGCTATGCCCACTAAGATCTTCATGCTAGAGTGAAGTGATTCTATCTAGAAACAAGAGACTTCTCCTTAAAAAGAAGTTATGAAATATCCCCTCTTCACGAAAGCGAAAAAAGGCTCAAGGCCAAATGCAGCCCCTGTGACTGACCAGCCCGAGAAGACGCAGCCTTTGCAGCCTCCACAGTCCCTGCAGTCGCCGCAGCCACAGTCACATCTTCCCACTTTTTTCGTCCCGAGATAAGCTGATGGTGTTCCAACCTCTGACATTGTCTAATGAGTCAGTTACAACTCAGTACATATTAGTGCCCGAGCAGGACGATTCAGGAGGTGGCAAGACACAACAGGATCCACCTCCTCCAGACATGAGACATCTCAGGGCAGTCTCCCATCTACGATGCAATGGGATGCCAAGACCATGCTAAATCTCATCCTGGAGGAAATATGGGATTTGAAAGCATAACAGGCCATGGAGATCACTGTCCTACATGCACGTCTTACGAAAATTGAGGAGACGGTGGCCGAGATCCCGGAGATGTTAAGAGAGGCAGAAGGAAGGATCTCTCAGTTGGAAGATCAAGTAGTGAGTCTACAGGAGAAGACAGCTGCTATTTAGAAACAGAGGCCCAGATGTACGACCATTGGATTTAGTGCCTCACAATTTGCGGCAAATTGCGAGTCGCAAATTACGAGGCGCTAAATCCAATGTACAAGAATGTCTCAGACACGGTTTGTGATTCCCAATGGGGTCGCAAATTGCGAGGCTAATGAATAATAATGAGCCGCTCACAATTTCCGAGCCCATTGGGAATGACAAGCCCTCCCAGGTATGGTGGCTTGCTGGGCTCAGCAGACCACCATGTCTGGGACTGATTTTAAATAAAGCAGTTTTTCTTTTTTTAAATGCAGCCCGTTTTCCCTAAAGGAAAACCGGCTGCATATAAAAAATAAAAAATAAACGTTTTTGTTTAATTTTTTAAGGGCAGGTAGTGGTCCCTGCGACTGCATTAGAACCCTCTTGAAGAGGGTGGTATTTTGCAAGTGGTTTGCAAAACATTCATACATAGGGTGGCGGCCCTTCCTAATAGCGACTCGCAATTCCTAAATAGCGAGTCACAAATAAACTGTGACTCACTATTTAGGAATTGTACTTAGCCCTTTCACATTTTGCATGCGCAAACGTGTCTCAAACCTCCCTCTCCAACACAATGCACCTCCACTTCCAGATCCAGACCAGCCTCAGAACCACGCTGCTCGGGACCCGCAACTACAGACCCCCTGGGCCTTGTGCCTCTTGCGCCACCAACATTGCTGACCTCGTCGCATCCCATGCCATTGCCTCCACATACTACATTTGCATCGGAGACCTGAACTTCCACATCGACAACCGCAGCGATCCCAACTCCATCACCCTCATGGACAACCTCGGACTAAAACAGATCGTCACCACCTCCACCCACAGAGTCTAACACATCCTCGACCCCATCTTCGCAGGAGGGACAAACATCCACTTCAGCCACATAATGCAGCCCCTCTGGACAGACCACCACTGTATACACTTCACCTTCAACTCCGCCCAGTCGGGTTTCCAAAGCAACCACAGCACCGAGACTGCCCTCCACGCCACCACCGATGATATCCGCATACTATTCAACCAGGGCCAAACTGCAGCCCTCATCCTACTAGACCTCTCCGCAGCCTTCGACACCATCTCCCATTGCACTCTCTTAGCCAGACTCCATGACGCCGGCATATTTATTTATTTGAAAGTTTTATAGAGCGCGAACAAGACCCTTGCAGGTATCAGAGCGCTTTACAGTAGAGAAGTGTATAGGTATACAGACAATAAAAATAAGCAGGAACGTAAGTATAGCATCAAAAGCAAGGGACAAATAAAATATTTAAGGATAATCAGGACCAAAAGGGTGGCAGCAGAGAACAATCAATGGTTAGAAGGGAAAGTCAGGTAAGGAGCAACACCGTACCGATTGGGTTTGATGGATGATGAAAATACATTGAAGGTAAAAACGACAAAAATAAGTGGAGCAAAGCTGTACATGTAAGATCCACAGTCATGTTTATGTGAATTTAGCCATAAGGATGCTTTTTACTGCCAGTTTGAAGGAAGAGGAGGAGGGGTTCAGTCTTATTTCTGGTGGTAGGGCATTCCAGATCCTAGGTGCCATTCCTGAGAAGGAGCGATTATAGGTTTTTTTCTTTTTGAATGTTTGTGGTTTCAGAAGGAGGTTGTCCGCACTTCTTGTTGATCTTGAACCTCCAGATATTGTGAGTTTTTGTGTGAGATAGCTGGGCGCATTGTGATGTAGAGCCCTGTGCGTCATGCAAGATATTTTCAGGTGGATTCTGGCTTCAAATGGCAGCCAATTTAAAGATTTTAGATGCGGGGAGATGTGGGCCCTTTTTTTTGAGCCAGTGATTAGTCTTGCTGCCGCGTTGCTAGAGGCTCTTAGAGGAGCTGTAGTGGCCTTGGGGAGACCACATAAAGAGACGCTTCCATAGTCCAGCCGAGGTAAAACTAGAGCCTGAACCGCTAGCTTGAAGTCATTGGGAGGTAGGAAGGGCTTTAGCTTCCTTAGAGTATTGATCCGAAAGTTTGCTCCCCTCGTTGCATTGATAATATGCTTCTGCATGTTGAGGTTACTATCCAAAGTTATACCGAGTGATTTCGCTGAGTCCACGATGGTTGGTTGAAAATCAAGTGCTGTGAGGTGTTTTATAAAATTGTGCATAGTGGGGACTTTGGCGGGTGGGGCAATAAGGAGGAAATCAGTTTTTAAGGCATTCAGTGTGAGATGATTCATTACCAGCCATGATTTGGTGGTCTTAAGAGTATTGTTGAGTAAATTAATGTCGGAAACACCCTCGACTGGATCCGCTCCTTTCTCATGGCAGAACTCAAAGGATCAGACTCCCACCCTTCATCTCCGAACCCTCAGAGATCAACTGCGGAGTACCCCAAGGATCGCTCAGCCCCACGGTCTTCAACATCTGTGTGGCCCCTCTTGCTGCCATCAATAGACAGCATGGGCTCAGCATAGTGTCTTATGCTGACGACACTCAGTTCATCCTCTCCTTCACAAAGAACCCTGAAGACACCGGATTCAGCTTCCAGGAGGGAATGAAAGAAGTTGCAGCCTGGATGAACAGCTGCCCTAAGCTCAACTCGGAGAAGACAGACGTCCTTACCCTTGGACCCTCCTCCACCACCTGGGACAACATCTGGTGGCCTTCTGCCCTCGGAAACCCACCCACTCCATCCGACCATGCCCGAAACCTCGGCATCATCCTAAACTCCTCCCTCACCATGCCTCGCCAGATCAACGCCGTCACCTCCACCTGCTTCAATTCCCTCTGCATCCTCCGCAGGACCTTCTAGTTGATCCCTGCCGAATGCAGAAAGACCCACGCACTCATAACCAGCAGACTGGCTACGCAGGAATCAACAAAAAGCTGTTACACACGCTCCAAACCATCCAGAACACTACAGCCAGACTCGTCCTCTGAACCCCACGATACAAGCACATGACCCAGCACCTATGAGACCTCCACTGGCTCTCCATCGAGAAGAAAGTAACCTTCAAGCTACTCACCCAAGCTTACAAATCCCTCCACAACATTGGACCCAAATACCTCAATGAAAGAGTCTCCTTCCTCGTACCCAAAGGGAACCTCCACTCTGCCGACCTTGCCCTGGCAGAGACCCCATGCATCTGCAGACGCAGAGCAGGCAAAAGAGCCATTTCCTACGCCGCAGCAAAGACCTGGAACGAGCTGCCAGCCAACATTAGACGCTCCCCTACTCTGCACACCTTAAGGAAGAGCCTCAAGCCCTGGCCCTTCGACTGATTCGGAGCTGCACCCCCCAGCACCTTGAGACCCTCACAGGTGAGTAGCGCGCATTATAAACTCCTGAGTGATTGATTGATTGCCTAGGGGAGACCCAATCAGCAGCAAGGATCTCTCCCCTTTATTAGTTTACTGCAAGATAAAGGTGTGGTGAAAAATGGAGGAGGTGTATTTTCTCTTTGTGTGAAAGGATACTATTCGAAGTAGCATTTAATAGAACATTATTCTGAGTAATTCCCTGAAGGTATTTTCCTTTAATTTAAACAGGCCTAATAATGTTAAGAAATTTCGGGCAATTGAAAGCTGGATTTTAGCGGAGAACCGGACAGGCATTTTGATTCAGGAGACTCACATCCCGGCTGTTAAACTGTCGGGACACTCGATGTTTAAAAACTGGGCAGGATATAGAGGATATTCTTGTCCTCCCAAGCTGCTCATCGCGGCACAGCTGTTTTTTTAGTTAAAGTGGGTGGGTGGAGAACTTGCTTACAGCGCCACGATACGGAGGGTCGCTGGTGCTGGGTTAGCCGCCTGGTCAGGGGATAACTTTTAACATTTGCTAGCTTTTATGCTCCGGTGGAATATAACATTACTCTGTATGTAAATTTGTTCCAATCACATATGCAAAACCCAGGGGAGGGCGTTGATTATTGACGGAGATTCTAATGTGCTGCGGGAGTGGATTTCTCAATCAAAACAAAATAATTGTCAAAAGCAAATTCTATGAAAATTATTAGGAACTTTAAGGATATTCTTGCTTAAATTGACCCCTGGACGGCATTATGCCCCACAGAAACTGCATATACTTGCTTCTCGGGGAAGTTTCATACCTAGATTTTTTTTAAATGTCTCGATCCCTTAAATATAAAACGCAAACCACGATCCCTAATGGGTTCTCCGATCATGCAATGCTCAGTCTTGAGCTCAAAGTGAGTAAATCTCCGCTGGGCCCTAAACGATGGGTGTTAAATAAACAACATCTGCAGGAGGAAGGGTGGGTACAAATACTTAAAGATGAGGTCAGGGAATTTTTTGCATTCAATGATAAGACCTTACCTGAGGGTATAGTGTTGGATGCCAAAAAGGCATTCATTAGAGGGAGGATAATAAGCAAGGATGCAGAGAATATCCTCAAAGCCAGAAAAACAAAAGCAGATTTTAGAACAAAAGGTATCGCAAAGCTATGATAGGTTTTTGAGGAACTCATCTAGGGCTAATAAAAATGCGTTTGACGCTGCCAGACAGGCAATGAGCAAAGCATACTATGCTAAAGGTGCCGCATTGAGTCAGATGCACTCTTAAAAAGTGTATAAAGAAAGCAACTTTACTGGCATATTTTTAGCATTGCAGGCACTGGAAAAAGTGGCCAAGAAACGAATAGATGCCCTGAAAAGTCCGAACACTGGAATTTACTATTCAGAGAAAGTGGGAGAAATCATGTTAAACCATTATAGACAGATTTGCTCACAAAATCAGTCACTTGAGAGAGTCTCTTTAGAAAGATTTTTAACAGATTGCGATTTCACAGCCTTAACTATAGAAGAGGTAGCTGATAGGACTCAACCCTTTTCTGAAGAGAAATTGTTGGAGGTCATTACGAATCTCCAGAATGGGACAGCCTGTTGCCCGCATGGATTTCCTGGAGAATTTTTTTTTAAATTTCAGACGTTTTAATTTGCCCTCTGTTATCTTTAGCTACTAGAATGCTACAGGGAGACGATATACCACCTTCTTTCTTTAAAGGAAATGTTGTAAGTTTCCTGAAGAAAGACAAGGAGGCTGAGGATCCTAATTTGTACCGCCCCATCACACTATTAAATACAAGTTATAAAATAGTGACAAAACTGCTCGCAAATAGATTTAGCTCAATAGCTGTGGGTTTGATTCACTTTGACCAAAATGTTTTTTAGCAGGAAGACAACACGGGACGAACACTCACTATTTGGCGGAGGCTCTGGATTACTTTGCGTTGAATAGTATACAGGCCCTGGTGTTTCTGCTAGAAGTGCAAAAAGGCTTTCAACCTCGTGGTCTGGGAAACTTTAATATTCTCACCAGATTTGGTATTCCATCACATATCACGGGTCTCATATATAATATGTATTGTAAAGCTGAAGCTGGTGTTATCATAAACTCAGCAGAAGTAGGCCAAATAAAAGCACTGTGTGGCACAAGGCAGGGGTGCCCACTGTCCCCTACCCTTTTTGCCTTCTGTATCGAGCCACTAGCTGGAGCAATCTGAGCAAATAAGAGTATCCAACCTCCACTCCCACCAATGGATAAGATAAAACTACATGCTGATGTCATCATGCTAATTTTAGATAGTCGGAAGGAGACTCATGAAAAGCGTTTTGAGATTTTCGCTCAATACGAGGCACTGGGAGGGTATATAATTAATAAGCGGAAGACAGAAATAATACTTTGTGGGTGCACTCCCGAGGTTGTACTTCCAGATTTAGCTCTTTGTGTTAACTCCCAACTGAAGCGATATTTAGGCATAAGTTGTGTGGTAAAGGAAGATGCACAGTCCAACTGTGTAAGTAGATAATCCTTTATTGTAGACTCCTTCTAGGATAGGTAAGTAGGAGAAGATAGGAAGTATAGATAAAGCCCACCAGGAGCAAGCTCCAAGCAGCTCAGCCTGAGTTGACCAACTGACACTATGAGCCAGAGAGACACCCAGGCATTCTATGATGTCATGGTACATTCTATTTAGTGGAGAACAGTAGAGAAGTAATTTACTACAAGTTTCTCTTCTAAAATTGGGAAATTGTACAACCTTAATTTCTCTCCTTTTCTCATAAAGGTACAAGACTTATTCTCCCGGTGGATCGCCCTCCCTTTGACTATTCGAGGGAGAGCTTACATAATCAAAATGTCCGTCCTCCCTTTATTTAATTTCTTATTCTCTTCTATTACGTGCATTTTAACTACCTCTTTTTTTTTTAAAGCTGCTGAGTCCATGTTCTCATCCGTTATCTGGCAAGAAAAATCGCCTATAATTGCACTTAGCACTTTATATAAATCATGGGAGAATGGAGAGTTGGGTTCTCCCTAATATTAGAGATTATTACCCTGCCTATTTTGCACAATATGTGTCTAGATTCAATACAAAGGTACTCAGGGGTCTTTTTGTAAATAACTTTATGCAGTTGATTTTTAAAGAGTTTTATATTCGAGACATACTAACGATAACTAAGCTACCTAAAAGAGTACGCTACAAGAGCCTGAAGTGGCTCTTTCGGAAGCGTGCTAATCTCTATAGGAGATATTCTATTCCCCAGATCAATGAGGTGGCATCCCTCGCTGCGGTTGATATGGTACCAGGGGGAAAGCTTTCGCCTGAAATTGTTCAAAAGTTGGGTAAAGCAGGAAATTGGAGAATATCAGACTTACTCAGGGGAGATAAATGGTAAAACTCCGGGTAAATAAGACAGTGTATACAGGATGACGTTCTCGTCTCTGGCTCATTTAGAATACTCAATAAAGTCCTGTTTGATTTAGATCTGGGTAAGATCCTTAGGAGCAGAAAGGTGGCGTTTGCTTTAAGTGGTGATGGGGTTTTGAAATAGCCAGGGGAATAAAAAAGAATGCTTTTAGTGTGTAAGGGCACTGAATCCACTCAAAAAGTGATTTAAAAAATGGGACAAATATGAAGACCTTTAAATAACAGACAAAATGTGGAAAGAAGTCAATATATTAAATTTTAGTGTATTAAGAGAGGCCAGTTGGCGATGGATGCTTTTCTTTTCAAACTGGCTTTTATACAGAACCCCAGCCATTTTAACATATATTAACCAGTCCCAGGTAATTGTCCCCGGTGTGTAGGGCACTCCCTGGCAAACTGGACGCATGTGATCAGCCACTGATCATCCATACAGGGGTCTGGACTGAAATATTTTACTATCTTGTAGGTGTGGGGAATGTCAATTTGGCTCCAACTACTTGGCTTAGAGTCTTGTGGTATGACCCGGGACTCGGCCTGCCTAACAAATGGGTACAATTAGTACATATTGGAACAGCTGTCGCTCGAGCTCTCTTACTCCAAAATTGACGAGTGCTAAGAAGTGCTAAGAAGCCTGTGAAGGAGGTTGGAACCTTGTAAATCCTACAAAACGCGTAGCTTTTTCTTGGCCTATGAATATACGTTGTTTTTGTTTTATTTGACTGAATCTAAGAATACAGTATTGAATCCACTATTGTATGCTACTGTGGTCTTACGTCAATACATGTTGAACTTTTTTGTTGCAAATTAAATTTTATTATAACTTATTAATTTGTTGTGTTTTTAATGGGTATCATGATGTACTATTTCTAATATGAATAAGATGGTTTTATGAGTATATATTTCTTTGAACTAACTGAATAAAATTAATAATGTTTATATTCTTTTAGAAATTGGAGTGAGATTTGACTTGTTGGCAACTGAGAAACGGACGGCATGTGTGTTGAGGGTGCATGATTGTTAAACAAATTAGTCCATTGTACAGGCAGGAAGGACACCCTGTACCACCCACCTCTCACGCCTGCTTCTTAGACCATACCTTACACATCAGTTAAACTTTGAAGTATTCTAATCCCAACCCATCCTTTAAAGTAATCTTAACCACAATCCTTCCTGAACCTTAGCCATCACCCCAAACTTAACACTGAGCATTAGTCGACCTCTAAACATGCACCTTTCCTTACACCGTTGTCTTACGCCGCCCCCTGAAATAACCCAACCCAGATCCTAATGTTGACCTTGCCATACCTCAATGTTTTACTCCATTATGAACTTTTACCCCAATTCTAATGCTAACATTTATCCCTACCCATCCCTCCCCTTACCCCATTCCTCAAACCAAGCCTTACACTGACCCTGCCCCTTTACATATTCTAATAATAAACGTAACCCTCATCTCATCCATTACCCTAAGCCTATCTTATACATTTTTCACAACTACTTTTCAACTCTTTGTGTAATCCACATTATTGTAGTCTACTTTTGGAGATTGTTGTCTTTACTGTTTGATTTTACTTTTTTCAATCTAATTTTTACTGCAAACCATTGCATCACTACCAGGAGAATCTAGAAAGGACAGAGAGCCCTGGCCATCTACATAGTATGATAGGAGCATATGCACAAAACAGAGACAAATGATGGATAATGGAGGACCTGAACAATTATTCTTCGAATTTCAATGACTTACTGCATTGTTTTAGGTGTTTTACTCTGAAACAAGAAACGTGTCTGTCATGAAAGGAAGCTGAGAAAGGGAAGAGGATGGTAAGGTGGATTTACGCTACCAGCGATAAAGTTTACCACAATAGAGAAGCCACCCTTGACATATGTATGTAGGGTTTCAAAGGTCTGGCAAGATGCGGAGGGCACAGATGTGCTAACAAACTCTCATGACCAAGTATCCACACTGGTAGTGTACCAGATGACAACAGAAATACCTTTAAGTAAACCGAGTCCTAGGTAAGGTAAGGAAATCTCCTGTAATTATTGGAGGACATTTAATGTTGATGGATTAGGCAAGTCAACTCTAGAGGCAGCCTGGGACGGGTCTGTTATTCACATTTACACTATTCCACAGTATTCTTCATCCATGTGTACATTTTTGGATTCTTATTTTCATACCTCTCATTGATATCTTTGGAGCACATTCCAAACACTTCCAGGAGTACTCATGAAAATTACACCATTTGGGGTGTCCAGCATATTTCAGATTTGTAAAATGTATCATATTTAAATATAGAGGAAATTCCTGCATGCAGAAACCTAATGCAAATATGCATTCACATATTTTATTTTTTTCTTTAATGGGATACGGCAATTTATGAAGAAAACATTCACCTACTGCCCTACTAAACATGGAGGGTTTTCCTCCCCATGGAATCCTGCCAAACAACTCTTGCCTTTGGCAGGAGTAATGCCTGCCTTTGAGGGGTTTCCATTTTTTGATTGTAGGACCATCCAGGAACACTCACAGATCCGTCTCTAAGCTCAGCGTCTACACCCCGCTGGTAGAATTTACATATTCACAAAAGCCATTTGCAGTAATAAAGCTTAACGAACATTGGGGAATATTATCAACAAATAGCGATATTTATCGCTAAGTAGGGTTAGCGGCAATTTTTTTATCGCCGCGCATCACCGGATTTTATCACTGAGATAACGTGCAATTAGCAAAGTTTATCTCAAAAGCGATAAAATTTCCGGCGATAGCAGCAAAATCCGTGAATATTGCTGAGAATACAGCGATATTCACGCATTATCGCTAACAGTGTCTTAGCCATAATATCCACCTCCCATTGGATATAATGGCTAAGAACTGGTCTGAGCAGGCGTTAGTTTTTGGAGATATTCGCGCTTAGCGTGAATATTTCCAACGCTACGCCTGTGTTGGTAATAGGCGATAGCGATGTTAGCGACTGCTTTCAGTCGCTAACAGGTTGGGTACGCCCACTTTGCATGTCATTAGCAATAAATATCCCTGACATGCAAAGCGGGCCCCAAACCGCTCGCTATCGCCTACACGCTGTCGCTAACTGCTGTTAGCGACAGCTTGCTAATAGGGCGATAGAATTATCGCCGCTTAGAGGGCGCGGCAAAAATTGCCTATCGTTCCCTTCATAATATGCCCCATTATGAGTTTGTCCATACAAATACATTTTGTGCCAACTAGGGTGTACAGAAATGCCTTTGGGATGAGCTCCAATATGCCTTAATCAGCAGTGCCCTTTTATCACTTTTAGCAGAAACAACAGATGCAGGCGATACCCTTCCAAAGGTTTAGTAATGTCGCCTAGTGCCCACCCCACGTCTAGGACCCTCATGAATAAATCCTATTCCCCATATAATAGGTAAAACACTTTGATACATCAAAATGCAACGGACACCCACAAGTTAATACGTTTGTGAGCATAAGTTTGTTAGCATCTATGAAAAAATTTCAGGGATTTGCACACCCTGGAAAAGCAGAAAAGCACCTGTTAAAAGAAGGGGAAATTGCTTTCACAAGGTGGGAAAAGGAAGTGAACACCTCCACATTTTATGAGAGGGGGGCAGGAACTTCTTACATAATATGTGTATTTGTAAAGCGCACTTTCACCCAGAAGGGTATTCTGGAGCTGAATAACAGATATTTATTGCTACCCAGCTCAATGGTACTCATTTTATCAACCTCAGAAGGATGTAAGGCTCAGTGGACCCAGCAGGATTTGAACCTGTGACTATGAGGTCAAACACAGGCCCCTACAGTGTACACCTTAGTCCACTAAGCCACCACAACCTGCAGCATTCTTCAAAAGTAATTACTCAGGCCAAAAATCCACAAGTAATTTTTTGGAACATTTCATTTAGTAGAGGGGTACTCTTTGAATTCCCAAAATGTAAAAAGTACATTTGTAACTTTTGCAAGAAGGTCTTCAAGTACTGGACACTTGAAGAAATCCGTGAAAAAAACAAAAATCTTAACAAAATATTTTTCCAGACGTAGGTTCTAAAAATCCATGCCTCATGCAGATTTCCAAGAGAATACTTGGAAACCATAGTCCTACACTAAGCAAGTTATCCTGAATGGGAGATCCACTTGTTTGGGAAATTGGCCTAACTCTACTTTTGCATGGTATATACTCCCTCCCGCTGAATATGATAATGTTCCTTTGCCTTTCTCGCCCTAGAAACAGATTTACAAAAACTTTTTTTTAATGTACATTTATGCGTGCTCACACATTTGTGAATTCTACAAATGTCAGACTTTATAGGAATTCCAAAAACCTTTGCCTGGCCACGCCTTTTCATACCTTACTTCCCACCTCTGTCCTTCCTCTTTTTTTCCTGCGCCTCCTGCAGGTACACATACAGAAAATTACACTAGGTACCGAGACTTTTCCTCAACCATAAGTGCATTTTCCTTGAAAATCCTTAGTTTGTAAATTAGTACTTCCATTATGAAATATAGATTAATTGTATGTACGTCTACCATACATGTCTGTCCTGAGCATCTTTAATCACCTGACCCTAATGGACGTCAGTCACCTGTTTTAAAAGGATACAGTAAAGTATATTGAAGCTTGCATAGTGCCTAGTATGGATTTTACAAAAGGCCAGCTTTACTTACATTAATAACCTCATAGTGCACTGAGGCATTTACAATGGATTATATAGCCTCACCCAGGTGACAAGTTCACACGTGCCTGCACATCTATTGCATTGCAAGATTGGTGCATTCACAGTACAGCACCCCTTTCCTAGTGTCACAAGCAGAGATGATTCTTAATCAATTACATGTGTGTACGCAAATATACAGACATATTCCCACCCTTCCACAACCCACGGCCATGCCCACTCAAAATCACCCTGCTGCCATGAATGGAAGCAACATCTCTAACCTCTGAAGTCAGAGAGGCTGATACCACATCCAAGGAAAGAAGCAGGCATGCAAATTGCCTACTGCAGACAGAGAAATGTCCTAAACTAAAAAACAAAAATGCTTAAATCATTTGAGTCCCTTAAATTGGAATGAGTGAGTGTGCGAAATGCTTGGCCCTAGCTAGTGCTGTTTTAAAATTATTGACATCTAAGCTGGTGGTTTAGGATTTAAATCTAACCAGTTGGCTCTAAAGTTGCAAGGGAAAAAATGACTGTAAACTTGGAGATTTTTAGAGCAGGCCTACCTTCCATGCATAACAGGCAGAGGAAGATGAGGGGGATTCTGGCCCACAGCAAGAGCAACATGGCTGCCTCTCAGGTGGTGGTTGGCAGCAGTATGAGGCCTCCAGCTGGTTTGCCAGGGATGGTAGCACTGAGCCTGTGTCCTACATTTATAGTTGAGCAGTGCTAATAAGTCAGCAATTGTAGATTCTGTTATCAAGTTCACCTTTGAGTGTTCCCTGCGATCAGTGCACCGTTATCTGATAAGTGTAAACATCTCTATGCTATGCTTGTAAATTGGTATCTAACGCTGTGAATTCCATGCATCCGTTGCTGTAAGAGACTCAGCCGTGTGTGAATTTAAAAAAATATATCTTTATCAGAGTTTTACAGTATTGTAATACAATAAATAACCAATGTGTTCGGGCTCTCGCCCACACAATATCGATGTCTCTGGAGTCCCTCAGGACAGATGGCTGACATAATATTGGAACCAAAATTATGAGGATAAAAAAAATCAGGCCAAAAATATCGATTACAACATATTATTTTCCTAAACTTATAATGGTAAGTACAAACCTATCGAAAAAGAATATAGTTTTACACTAATATAGTTAAAAAACATACAAAAATATTGTTTTTTAATGTATAGCTATATAGTTTAACATAGTGATTCTTAAGTATTTTAACGTTTAACATTAATATAATCTAAATTAAATATGTTTAATCACTATTAAATACTGTATAAAATATATACTTACATCAGCAGATGCACATATATATGTGTGTGTAAATGTATATATATATATAAAGTAACACTATTATTAAAACATGTATTTTACATTATAATTTTTTGTAAGTGTACTGTTATAAAAATGTATATGAATATATATGTATATGTGTGTATGCATTTAAAAAAAAGCTCCTTGCTCCACCTCGGTCGCCTCGAGCACTCAGGAGTGAGTGCAGTCCAGTACGCGGCGGTGGCTCCGCGAGTAAATCAGCTCCAAATTTCCCCAAAACAAGAAGGAAGTGGCCGCACTCTCGTGGTAGGTTTTAGCAATCTTGATAATTTATTTACACACAAACAGGACGCGTTTCGGCATACGTGCCTTATTCCACTGTGTGTAAATGTGTATATATATATATATAAAGTAACACTATTATTAAAACATGTATTTTACATTATAATAATTTTTTGTAAGTGTACTGTTATAAAAATGTATATGAATATATATGTATATGTGTATATTCATATATGTACATGTACAAAAATAGAAGACGCGCACTCCAGTGCACAAGGAACGATAAGGCAATCGATTGTGTTGCAAAGCTTAATCCAGTGTAGACTCCATATAAACAACCCACGCGTTTCATGCCTTGGTCACGGGTTGAGAAATTAAATAAAAATGTAACTGAAATAAACGTCGCTGTAAACATAAAAGGGGCTCATGCATGCGCGCTTGATACAGTAAAGGCAGCGGCCATTAGTAAGTGTGGCTAATAAAGTAAACCATTACTAAGTATATCATATAAACATTGGTCTGGCGGTGTAAAATGCCCCAAATGACCAAACAATAGTAAACAGTGTGAACCACATACTAATGGCAAACTCAAAAGGTCACAACAATAGCAGTACAAAAAACATATATTGCATTTAGGAGAGAGCAAGCACATGCTGCTGTCTATCAAGTGATATCATGCGTAATCCTGAAAAGGGGAAGTGCAGGTAATAAATAGCTAAAGCGATTTGTTTCACTACAAGTCTGGCAGTACCTACTATAGTGGAAATATTCAAAACATTCTAATTCGGGTGGGTATCTGGTCAAATTACTACATTCCTGCACATACGGAAGGAGACTATTGCAAATGTGTTTGGGCATCTGGTCAAATTACTGTACTACTGCACATATGGAAGGTAGTTATTACAGTAATCGTTGTGCCTACAATTATGCCCCAGTGGGCCCTACAGGATTGGATGTCCTTATCATCAGGGAGGCCATACCTCGGATAAATGCTGATAACTACAATTGAACTTAATAGACTTATCCCAACCGGGCAAACATGTTGCTTGGATTACCGAAATAGAGGTAAGTGCAGGAAATTACAATTGGGCCCCAGTGGGCCATTCTGATTTAAGAAGGGATAAGTATATAACATAGACCATAGCATATAAAATTTCGAAGGACATCCTGGTTAGCGTCACACATCATATACATTAGATAATCACAGAGGAAAATAAGCAAGGAAAAGAAGACAATGAAGAAGAAATGACAACAGAAAACTCTGCCTTCTCTCATTGGTTCCCACAGACGCATAGAAGAAGAGAAGAGATTGATATGGTCCCAGAATCAGTAACAGGTAGAGGTGTCGAGTAGAAGGTAACATTCACAGCATAGCCCCCAACCCTGTGTGAACACAAAACCATGTGAAACAGTCAATTTAAAACACTGAATATGAGGTGGAATAAATAGCAACATATTCCTATGTACACAGTCAACAGTCCTAGTATACATATACAGTTGTTGGTGAGCCTAGAATAGAAAGACAAATGTAGGCCATCCCAAATAGTAATGGAGGAAATAACCTATAGGACCATGCAATGAAGTTGATGGTCAGAAAAAATATAAAGATAGAGAGAGATATGTTTTGGAGAAATGCACAAGAAGCAGAGTACAAATAAAAATCAGAAGGGATGGATGGTGCACGTTCACACCAATATTGAGGAAACATTAGAAGAAGGTTACGAGTTCAGGCCTCCAAGTATACAGACAATTCCTCAACTGTATTAAGTCCATTTAGAATTTTGGTGTTGAGTTAAAGAATATATCTCAATTTCAAACGCCTAAAGATCTGCGTACGATGGCCACCCCTGGGGTACATGGTTACCCTGTCCAAAGCGAAGTATTTCAGCAACCCATTATTACCATCATGGAAATTGACAAAGTGCAGTGCCGCAGTGTACTGCTTGTCCAAATTTTTATGACCGGCATATGTTCCAACTGTCGCTACTTTACCGGGCGGAGGGTCTTGCCCAAATACAATTTGTAATATATATATATCTCCTACTGTCAGTAGCCAGTAGGTAGCTATAGTTGGGAGCAACTTATCCCATAGACAAAGCGTTTTTTGTTTTACCAATCACTTTGGCGCTGTTTTACAAATCCCATGAAAGTTTCAAAACAAGTTGGACACTAACTTTAACTGGTGTGAGGAAAGTTTAGATTCATGAAGCAGGGGCTAAGATATACAGATATAGATATATACAAAAAAAATATTAAATCAATTTCAAAACATTTTTTTTTATTAAATATAACAAATTCTAAATCCAGATGTTTTTATTATAAAAATTATATATATATATATCTATATATATATATATCTATATATATGTATATATAGATATATATATATATAGATATATATATATATATATGCGCTCGCGTGTAAAGACACGGCCACACTCGCGGGGAGAAACTTGAACTCGCCTTTCTTGCCACAGCGTGCTTGAATAGCTGAGGAGCTCAAGAGAAAGTGATTCAATCCCATTTCGCCGTGGAATTCCTGACGCGTTTCGAAGGCTCCCGCCTTCTCTTCAGAGGATTTGGCGAACTGATGATGGAAATGCAGGTACCAGCCCTGATAATGTTCATGGCACGCCCCTGATGGGCAGTCCAAATGTCCCAGTGCCTGATGGGACTGGTGGTCCTGTTTAGTCTTGGCGCCCCATGTGTGGATCAAGGCGGACGAGTGGTCTCCCCTCGCCAACCAGGCGACCTCACGATAGCGGAGTAGCAGACGGATATATGCCCGTCAAACTAGCAAGCTGGATGCTTGCCCTGGTCGGCTCCTACCCTGAGGCTGCTTGGCGGTGCTCAGCGTGTATGCAGGGGCTCTGCTCGCTCGTTTCCATCATGGCGCTGCTGCACTCTTCTGGCGGGTGCGGTAAAAGGATGGTGATGGTTCCATCCACATATATATATATATATATATATGTATATATATAATTTAAGAGTAAAAAATAAACAAATAATAATAATAGATATATTTAAACAATATTAGGAAAAGTCTAACAATAATATATATATATACTATTCCCACTCCAGTCTGTGCAACAATGGCGAAAACGTTGGACTTCGGAGGGGTATAATTTACTATTCCTACTCCAGTCTATACAATGGTAGGGAAAGTATTGGACATCAGAAGGGTAACATTTACTATTCTCACTCCAGTCTGTGAAACAGTAGGGAAGGCGTTGCACTTTGGAGGGGTTAAACTTACTATTCTCACTCCAGTCCGTGCAACAGTAGGGAAAGCTTTGGACTTCAGAGAGATTACATTTACTATTCCCACTCCAGTCTGTGCAACAGTAGAGAAAGTACTTCACTTTAAACATAAAACACATCCAAATTACCCTATTAATAAACGACAAATACATATTTTTTAATAGAAAAATGTTTCATTACCCAAAAAATAAATTAAATATAGAAATAAAACAATTAAATATTTTATATAATTATTAAACAATGTAATACTGAATTATCAATCAGAAAAGTATTACTAATTCCTTTACCATAATATATCCACACAAACCTAAAAACCCACACTAAAAATATAACTGAAATAAATAAGTAGAACACAATTAGAAATCAATAAAAAATTATGAATGCATTAATAATGTACTAATATTACTTTAATAACTTCCCTCCCTATGCCTCTACAAACCCAGAAGCCCACACCTAATATATAACTTAAATTATATCATTAATACACAATTAACATCTTTAATGATCATTTAAATATTTATTAATTATTAATTATTTACGTTCCCATTTTACACCTCCTACAAACCCAGCAACCTGCACCTCATATATTTTTTTTAAAATATATTACGCAATTTACATAATTAATAATCAATTAAATAATTAAAAAATATTTAGAAATTAATTGTTAGTTAATTATACTTAACTTTCGATCATATGCCCCTACAAACCTAGCAACCCGCTTTAATACTATACACTAATGCGAATACTATAAATTACTATTAACAATTGAGTTACAAAATTATAAGTCACTTTAAATTACAAACTATACTTACAAATATTATTAACAATTATACAAACAATATTGAATACAATTAATATATGAACTAACACACATAAAGATAATTAAAAAACAATATTTTTAACAACTATATTATTGAAAATTATATTGCTTACCTAACAAAAAAAATCGATATTCTTGGCAACAATATTTCTGTATCACAAATTTTTTTGTGATTTTTCAGCAACTTGATATTTCAAACTCAATATTTTGTCTAAATACCCCTCAAGACGGGGCATATCATAACGCCAGGCAGTAGTCCCGCTACCCCACCCAGCACTGAACAACAAACAAGGCGCTTACCAATGGAGTTCATTTACAGAGGTGTCCGCAGGCAGTCATTGGTCCCAAGTGTCACGGTGCACCATAAGAATACCTCAAAATGCAGAACAATTGATTACCAAGGATGTCCTGTGTCATCAACATTACTACTAACAATTCCTCTCTCAGGGTGGCTTCTCGTCATTCTTTGCCCCCATGTGTGTCCCACATAGGTCAGTAAAAAATGGGGGCCTTACAGGACCCCATCTTGCCCCTGTGCATGGGGTGCATGCAGGGGCACATCTTGTACCTTCCTGTAGTTTTGCACCACCAGTTGCTGTACATGAAGAAAGGCACAACATGGCGCATTCCTTCCCGTGCAGGAACTTGCACTGGGGGTCCTGCTGCAGTACTGTATAAGGCTCACAATGAGCCTTTAAACAGAAGCTCGTGGGACTGCCCACCGCCCGCCCACCAGACCACAAAATTACTAGTAATCTGGTGATCAGGCAGCAGCACCTCTTGATGGTACGGGAGCGGGGTGGTGGTGGGGCGCCCACTCCCGCACTGCCAAAAGTCATAATCAGGCCCAAGGCCAGTCCACCCTCACACCTTCTCACACCGTTTGTCATCTCTTAATATGTCCTCCGGATTGACAACACAGGCCTCCTCTGTCGGCAAAGTCCAGGTGTGCACAATCACCCTAGTCAGCCCCAAAGACAGCAACTAGAGATCCAGGGACCTATGTCTCAACAATGAGGTGGCCCCAGGGAGGCACTTAGGCGACCCCCGCAAGAGCAACAGGAGAGGGGGGACTAGCAGCCAGCAACAGGGTCCAGGCCCAAGGAATATTAACCCTCTGTGCTATTTTATCATCGTCCAAATCTGTGGCTAGACTGCAGTACACACAAGTATAACCAGCACCTGCATTAATAATCGGAGAATCATAGAGAGCGGCTCAGTGATTGGAGTGATATTTATCACACCTAATAAAATCCGATGCTTTCTAGTCGGAATTCATGGGGTGCGAATAATGCTCCAAATTATGCCACCCCCAACAAAAGTACATGGCACAGCAATATATTAAAGACACAAAGTTGCTGGACGAAATTGTGCATTGTCAACAGGAGATGGGATGTACAGACGCCAATTCTAACTCTGCACAGAAGATGGTTGACAGACTAATATTTTCAAGTATGACCTCCATCCTTCTAGCTGCTACCAATGCATTAAACTGCCAATCACACAATCTAGATTGAATTCATGCAAACAATAGCTATCAGAATTGCCAACTTGGATAATAAAATTTACAAACTGGAAACTCACTTAAACATTCTTACAGGGGCAAACATGTTTAGAAGTTGTGCATGTCCTCCAATAGTAGAAACACTGTGTACTCTCCCAGATTTACTCACTCTTTTTGATACATTATATTAAATCAATTACCACTTCAAACCAAATAGTAACTTTAGAGGATAAAACTTAAAGAGCCAGTTGCCTGGGAAGATTCACTAAAAGCAAATATCCACAATAAAACACCAGTGGAGGACATTTCAGAGCATATCCTGGAACTAGCTGACCCCCCTACATCTTTCAGTATGATAATAAATACAAGCAAATCTCAGGCAACTCCTTCTTAGGTCAACATTTATGAAATAACCAATGACATCTCGTTGCCTGGCCCTCAACTAAGTAAAAGAGAAAATACACGCTCATGGAAAAATAGAAGTAAACTCATAAGATCAATCAAGTGCCTGTCACTCTTAAGCATAGGTCCACAAGGTGCTAAGCGGGATCAAATGGGTCCTGTTTGTGACAGAGGTACATCTCAGATACATGTGAAGGCTGCCACTGTAAGCGCACAAGGCAATTCCAATGAAACCCACAAAACGGACACAGATCACCTTGTTCTGACTAAGAATGGAGACAAGCTGGCATCCCACTTGCCTAACAGGATACTTCCATCAATGAATGGAGCCGTCACTTAGATTTTGTAGTCTCAAAAAGAACAGATGACAACTACCAGCGAGGTGGGAATATTAGCAGCTTCTAGTGAGACCCAACAAATTTGACACAATTCCCAAATGAGCACAGTAATCTCAATCTACTGTAAAATCCTTGCAAATGGGGCCTCTTTGTTAGGGACCTGCAATAATGACCTGCCTCATGAGTCGTCAACTCCATTGGCTCCAGAAGTTTCTCAGAGGCAGGTTGCAAAGAGCGGACCAAGTCAGTCGGATGATATCCAAACAGCTACCATCAGCTATCAGGTGTGTCAACCCCAGGCTTCTGGTAACAGACCTCTGCTTGGCAGTGAAATCAAGAATAGCTTTAATAACACTCACATGGGCATAATCCAGGAGATCAATGAATTGATTTTCATGCCACAATATACACCACGAGGCAGAGATGACACGCTAAACAGATCCAATACATTACACCTTCTTCAGCCTATTCCATCGGTAAGGTATCTAAGCTCAGAGGATACTACTGGAATACAATTTCGCCCAATCAATATTCACCAGTAAGAGTCTACAGTAGTATCATGGAGATGCCCTTCACATGCTGCTTTGATACTGTAAGAGATATCACTATTTGCACAGTGGGGATGATAACCGGACGGCTACAAGATCATCCGGAGGGACCGCGTCAACCAGACTGGAGGAGGCATCGCCATCATCCACAGGGACACCATCCGCATCACGACCAACACCGACGACACCCTCGCACCCGCCGAACACCTGCACTTCCAGATCCACGTCAACCCAAAGACCACACTCAGAGGCACCCTCATCTACAGACCCCCGGGACCACGCACACGATTCAGCGAAGACATCGCCGACTTCATCAGCCCACACGCCCTCCCCTCCGCCGATTACATCCTCCTCGGGGACCTCAACTTCCACCTGGAGAACAACAACGACCGCAACACCACCGCCCTGCTGGACAACCTCGCCAACCTCGGACTCAAGCAACTGGTAACCACCCCCACCCACCACGCCGGACACACACTCGACCCGGTCTTCTCTTCCAGCAAGGACATCGCCTTCAGCCACGCCACGGGACTCCACTGGACGGACCACAGCTGCGTACACTTCAGCTTCAGAAGGACCACGCTCCACCATCACCAGCAACAGGCTCCCCGCAGAAGCTGGAATAAGATCACGGCAGACCAGCTCGCCACCTCCCTGAGCAAGAACCCGCCCACCAACACAACGAACCCCAGCCAAGCGGCCACCAACCTCACGAAATGGATCAGCGACTGCGCAGACGACCTCGCCCCTCTGAAGACCCCGCCGAGCAGACCCGGCAGCAAGAAAGCCCCATGGTTTAACGACGAACTCAAGAGCTCCAAGAAGAACTGCAGAGCACTCGAGAAAACCTGGTGCAGAGACCCAACACCGGACAACATGACTGCCCTCAAGCTCGCCACCCGAAAACACCACCAACTGATCCACACCACCAAGAAAACCGCATTCAAGGAACGACTGAACAACAACGCACACAACAGCAAGGAACTCTTCAACATCGTGAAAGAGCTCTCCAACCCCAACGCCGGAAACAACAACATCACCCCTTCGCAAGACCTCTGCAACTCCCTCGCCTCCTACTTCCACAACAAGATCGCGGACATACACAACAGCTTCAGCACTCATCCGACGCACGCCACGACCGAACCACCGCCCCCCACCACCACCCTCCGCGCCTGGACCCCGATCAGCACCAAAGACACCATCCGCACGATGAACTCCATCCACTCCGGATCTCCAACAGACCCCTGCCCTCACCACGTCTTCAACAAGGCCTCCGCTGTCATCGCACCCCACCTACGGGACATCATTAACACCTCCTTCGACAACGCCACCTTCCCGGAGAGCTGGAAGCACGCCGAACTCAGCGCTCTACTCAAGAAACCATCAGCCGACCCCACCGACCTCAAGAACTACCGCCCCATCTCGCTGCTCCCGTTTCCGGCAAAAGTCATCGAGAAGACCGTCAACAAGCAACTGCCCGCCTTCCTCGAGACGAACCGCTCCCTCGACCTCTCGCAGTCTGGCTTCCGAGCCAATCACAGCACCGAGATCGCCCTGATCGCAGCCACCGATGACATCATAGCCCTGCTCGACAACGGGGAAACAGCGGCCCTCATCCTCCTGGACCTCTCCGCGGCCTTCGACACTGTCTGCCATCGTACCCTAGTACAGCGCCTCAGCAACGTCGGAATCCAGGAGAAGGCACTGAAGTGGATCACCTCCTTCCTCGCCGGAAGGACACAGAGAGTTCGCCTCCCCCCGTTCAGATCTGAAGCCACCGAAGTCATCTGCGGCGTTCCTCAAGGCTCCTCGCTCAGCCCAACACTCTTCAACGTCTACATGAGCCCCCTCGCAGCCATCGCACGCCAGCACAACCTCAACATCATCTTCTACGCCGACGACACCCAGCTGATCCTCTCCCTCACCAATGACCCCGCCACCGCCAGAGCCAACCTGCACGAAGGGATGACAGACGTAGCCAAATAGATGTCGAAAAGCCGCCTGAAACTGAACTCGGACAAGACGGAAGTCCTCATCCTGGGATCCTCACCCTCCGCCTGGGACGACTCCTGGTGGCCCCCCGCCCTAGGCAGCGCACCCAAACCAACAGACCACGCACGCAACCTGGGCTTCATCCTGGACTCCTCCCTCTCCATGACCAGACAAGTCAACGCCGTCTCCTCGTCGTGCTTCAACATCCTGCGCATGCTACGTAAGATCTTCCGATGGATCCCCACCGTCACCAGCCGTCTGGACTACGGCAACTCCCTCTACGCCGGAACCACCGCCAAACTCCAGAAGAGACTCCAGCGGATCCAGAACACCTCAGCACGACTCATCCTGGACATCCCCCGCCGCAGCCACATCTCCGGACACCTGAGAGACCTGCACTGGCTCCCGGTCAACAAGAGAATCACCTTCCAGCTCCTCACCCACGCACACAAAGCCCTACACAACCAAGGCCCAGGATACCTCAACAGCCGCCTTAACTTCTACGCTCCCAAACGCCAGCTTCGATCGACCAGCCACGCCCTCGCCGCCGTCCCCCGCATCCGAAGAGCCACCACAGGAGGAAGGTCCTTCTCCTACCTGGCCGCCAAGACTTGGAACTCCCTCCCGACCCACCTCCGCCTGACCCAAGACCACCTCGCCTTCAGGAAGCAGCTCAAGACCTGGCTGTTCGAGCAGTAGCGGACCCCCTCCCCCCAGCGCCTTGAGACCCTCCGGGTGAGTAGTGCACTATATAAATGCTGTGATTGATTGATTGAACGTAGGGTGCAAGAGAGATATCCATTTGTCCTACTTGACCCTAACAATGAGCTAACCTAGGGGAATATAGGGGCTGATTCACAGAACTAACTTAAGACAAAATCCTAAACTTACTACTTTTGGTATTCACAGAAGTTAGGGATTTGTCTTAAGACAGACTTAAGACAGACTTAAGTTAGGATTTTGTCTTAAGTCTGTCTTAAGTCTGTCTTAAGACAAACTTAAGACAAAATCCTAACTTCTGTGAATACCAAAAGTAGTAAGTTTAGGATTTTGTCTTAAGTTAGTTCTGTGAATCGGGCCCATAGAGCTTGGTTGTGGAATTAACACACATGAACACACCGATTAGGATGGAAGTTACTGGGACATAAAAACCAGGCAAAGTTTTGGTCCTACATTAACTTCATAAATAAATCCCACAACCAAGCCTCACTGAATCCCAGTTGGTTGTCCATGTGCAGGCCCTTTATGGAGATCATACCCTCAGAAAGCGAGCGCACCTCAAGAGGATGGTCCCTTTCTTCGAAACGAAGAGGGCACTGTGATCACAATATCCTCAGTAAAAGAGGCTTTACATCCAGTTAGAGCTGATGGTGCACCAGGCCCCAATGGTTCCTTTAGTTAGACTTTTAAAGTAGATATCGAGTTTTGGACACACTGAATGGCTCTTCTATTTAAGGCTTCATATTTGACTGTGCAAGTCCCTTAATCATGAGTGGTACTATCCTCTGTGCTATTTACAAGAAAGGTGATAACCTGGACCCAGAAAACTATTGTTTAATTGCTCTGCTCAATGTGGAATCCAAAGTATAAGCAGAAATCCTGCTAAAAGCTTTGGAGAAGTGAGTCGAGGCTGAAAAATTGTTTTTCCTTTTACCAGACAGGGTTTTTTTTTTTTGAAAGTATATTTTTATTGCAGAATTATGAACAAAACATCGGGAAAAGCAACCATTAGCACCCCCTCCACACAAGGCACCACATATTTTCTGGAATATACACAGCCCATCAGCCCACATCCCGGAGGCCGGGCGGCGCAAAGGTCAATGTCCAACAAGGTACCTAGTATGTTGCGCATGGGTGGCTGGTTACAAATATAATCCTGTTTCCGCATTTTAAATCCCCACCACTACAACTTCCCCCCCCCAAATATCCCCTAAAGAGTCGTGCTTACCACACAGGTCACACTGAAGCTTACTGAGGTTACCTAGCATGGTCCCGCCTATGTATCAGCAAGAGGACTCACCCGTTGCATACTCTGGGTGCCTACCTCCCATCTCTAACGTGGCAGTCCACGAACTCCACTACTCCCTCCCCCCCTGGTTCCTGCTGATGTGGGTGGTGGTGACGTGTGTCGGACAGATGGGTGCGTCAGCAACAATGATTAAATGTTCGTGTTTCTAGTCTCTAGGAACTCAGTGTCCGAAGATCCCTCCTCTGTATCGTCCGTCAAGTAATCACACAAAGCCTGCACAATCGTCTCCCAGGCCCTAGCCGCCTCTATGCCCTTCTCATTCCCCAATCTGGTGGCCTGCCGCATCCTCAGTACACTCTCGCATCTCGACCACTTCAACAGCTCATTCGTCCACCTCCTCATCGCAGGTCCTTCCTTGGTTTTCCAGCGCCACGTGATCTCCCTTTGTGCTAACATAAGCCCTAAATCAATGAACTTGCTCGTGACTTTCGTTTTCGCTGTGTGGGGAAACCACAGTAAGAGGCACGCCGCCATATCAAATTCCACCTCCCTATCCGTGACCGCATTCAGAAGGGCGCCCACCTCGGGCCAATACGTATTCAACTTCGGGCAACCCCACATCATGTGGTCCAGTTCAACCTCCGGTGCCGAGCACCGCGGGCATGCCGCGTCCTGCACCTGGAAGTGCCGGCGGAGCTTCCCCGGGGTCAGGTATGCTCTATGTAGAAGGAAGAAATGTATTTGTTGGAACCTAGCATTCCTGCTACCCTTCCACGTTCCTTTCAAGATGTGGCCCCATTCAGTGTCCGGAATAGGCTTGCCTACACTGTTCTCCCAACTGGCTTTCAATGCCGCAAGCGGCTCCAGCCCGTCGTGCAACATCCGCGATTGTAGGCATGTCACCGCCTTAATCGTACCCGCGGCCATCATCACGTACTGACAGGCCGCTGTTGTGTCCGGTTCCGCCAATCCCACCTTCCAGTGTTTCTGCATTGCTGCAGATATCGCCGCATGCAGGAGATAATCCCCATCGGGAAGGCCAAATTGCTCCCGAAGCACCGCAAACGGGGCCAGCACTCCTTCCATAAACAGGTCACCCACAACATGCAAACCCAGCTCCTCCCATTCCGCCAGCGGAGACCAATCCCCCCCATGTGGTAGCGCCGTCAGCATCCCTATAGGGATCTCCGGGGCATATGGCGTCACTGCTCGCGCCCGCCTCAGGCTCCTGTTCCAGCATAACCTGAGGGTTTTTTCTTCTAGGGTGAGCTCCCTCAACACCAACCTCTGCTGCATAACAATATAGGAAAGGACATGTCCTTGGATACCCATCCCTCGGAGCTGATCAGGACCTCTAAACTCCCTGGCCACGTTCTGTGTCAGAATTTGAAGCTGGGCTGCCAGGTAGTATAACTCAAAATCCGGCACCGCCATCCCTCCCTCAAGTTTGGGCCGAATCATGGTGTGCAACGCCACCCTACGTCTGCCATGCCCCCAGAGGAACTCAATAATCATCGACCGCAGGTCCCGAAAGATCCGCTGCGGGATCCAAATAGGCAGGGTTCTGAAATAATATAGCAGTCGAGGGAGTGCCACCATTTTCAACAACGCCACTCGCCCTTGCACCGACAAAGGGAGAGATGCCCAGAAGGACATGCAGCCGCGTAATCCCCTGATGCACCGCCCGATATTTCCCTCCAGGAGGCTCGCCGCATCATGGTAGATTCGGACTCCTAGGTACGTAAAGCACCTATCCGCCCAGAGCACAGTTATCGGAAGGGGGGGGCACTGGGTATTCGCTCGCAACGGGAAGACACAGGTCTTATCCCAATTCACCCTAAGTCCCGACAATTCGCCGAAGGAGGAGAGCAGCCCCACAGCCCCGCTTAAGGCCTCATTTGTATCTTCCAAATACAGCAGCAGGTCATCGGCATACAATGAGATGTAGTGAATACTCTCTCCGCAACGGACTCCCATAAAGGAGTCCCCCGTCCTGGCCAGTGCCGCCAGTGGTTCCATCGCGAGAGCAAACAGAAGAGGAGAGAGCGAGCAACCCTGTCTAGTCCCCCTGCGTACCGGGTAAGCGGTTGATATGAGTGATCCCACTCGCACTCTAGCCGTGGCCAATGAGTATAAAACCGTCGTCCAGCGCGCAAACCCCTCTCCGAGTCCGAACCTCTCCAGTACCCCATCTAGATAACACCATTCAAGACTGTCAAAAGCCTTTTCAATATCCACCGATAAAACAGCCGACGCACTGTCCGAACCCAAGGCATCCTGCAGTACACCGATCAACCTGCGCGTGTTAATGGCCGTGTTCCTTGTAGGGATGAACCCTGCTTGGTCATCGTGCACCAACCTGGTCATATGAGGGAGCAACCTGGTGGCCAAAATGCGGCTCAAGATTTTGTAGTCTACCGTTAGCATGGAGAGGGGTCGGTACGACGTCACCTCCAGCGCATCCCTACCCGGTTTCAGAAGCGGGATCACCAGCGCCTCCCTCATGGAAACGGGAAGGCTCCCCAGCGTCATCGCCTCCGAGTACACTGCTAGCAATCTGGGTGCCAGTATTTCCACATACTTCGCATAAAACTCGATAGGCAGGCCATCGACCCCCGGCGTCTTATTCCTAGCCATCTGTTTTAATAGCCCCACGGATCTCCATTAGTGAAATCGGGCCGCCCAGATCCTTTGCCGACTCCTCGTCTAGTGCCGGGAGTTGCACCGCGCGTAAATAATCAGCTATGGTCGCTGGTCCCGCCTCTAGCTGAGTATCATAGAGGCCTGCATAGTACGATTGAAAACGCTCCAGAATGGCCGTTTGAGAATGGACCACCTCCCCTGTGTCGGTTCTAATGCACATAATTGGGCCACTCTTCGGCACCGGGTTAGCAAGCCTCGCCAGCAGGGTGCCCACTTTATCTCTCTCTGCATGGACTTTCAAGAGGTACAGTTTATAATCATAACATCTCAGTCTCTCCGTCTCTCTCGCCACCACTTCCTTCGCTTCTACCAGTCGTCCCTGCAAATCCGGGCATTCAGGCCTACTCCGCTCAATCTTTCTCAGCGCACTTTCCGCTTTCTCCAAATCCACCAGGACAGTCGTCCGGACATTCGAGAAGTTGCCCATGCACACCCCACGTACCACCACCTTCATCGCGTCCCACTCTATTGACCTAGTGGCAGTCGACCCCTCATTCTCTCCAAAATAGAGCGATATACCCCGGCCAACCCTGTCCCCAAACACCAAGTCCTCAAGCGCGTCTGGCCGCAGCCTCCAGGTCGGAATCGCAGATCTCGCTCTCTGCCATCTGACCACCATCAACAAGGGATTGTGGTCTGAAATGGTCCTAGCAAGATATTCAGTGTGTGTTACCATGGCAGCTACGGGGGCGCTACAAAGTATAGAATCTATTCTGACATGTAGAGCGTGCAGTGTCGAGTGAAAGGAGTAATCCCTATCGGTCGGGTGCTGTGTCCTCCACACATCTAGCAGATCCCACCTTTCCTGCCAGTCTCTCCTTCGTTCCGACAGCCTATGCACCGGGGAGTCAGCCAACGGTGGATGGGATCTATCCCACACTATATCTGTGATGGAATTAAAGTCTCCCCCTAGGATAATGGGGCCCGCCAAAAAGTGGGCCAATGAGCCCGAGAGAACATCAAAATAACGGGCCTGGTCCACATTGGGGGCATAAACGCTACATAAGACCACCTCAGTACCCTGCAGCCTCCCCCTCACCGCCACAAATCTGCCTCCAGGGTCCACCACCTGCTCTGTTACCTGGAAAGGAACCCCCGCTCTGATCCATATAAGTACCCCCCTCGCAAACGCCGAATAAGAGGTTCCAAACACTTGGCCACGCCACCTTCTCTGCAATGCATCACATTCTAGTTTGGTCAAGTGAGTTTCCTGCAACATGGCAATTTGAACCCCCCTTCTCACCAGGTAGGCATGCACTTTGTACCTCTTCGACATTGTTCTAAGACCCCGAACATTCCATGTGAGACACTTTACATCAGGTAATGATCCCATCGCTGCCGTCTCTCCTCCACCCCACCAGTGTCAACCAACCCACCACATCATAGCAGCCGCACCCTCCCCCCCAAACACCCCAACAAACTTCCCCAACCCCACTCCCCAGGACAGGACCTAACAGCACTGCTCTAGCCCCCATCCAAACGCATAACATCACACTCATTCTACTAATCTGTGGTAGTCACCACAGGAAGCCTTAAGGGCAATAGGGGGATAGTCCAGCACCAACCCGTGACGGGCCACCCCACACCCCAAGCCCATGACCCCATGAGAAAATCACAACAGAGTACCTGCTAAACGCCGACCATCAGGATTACCGTAAAGCAGTGAAGAACCATCATCATACCCCCATATTAGTCATTAAACAGGCCATCCGCCGTTTGTGGCGTGACCGTCGGTCCTGCAGTACTGTCAGCTTCCGAAAGTTCTCCACCTGATTTGCGCCCTCCGCCTTCCGATTCCGAATCCTCCTCCAACTCTCCTTGCTGCGAGCCCGTGATAGTTGCCGTGGCAGCCAATGCTCCCCTCCGTTCTGCCGCCAACAGGTCCTCCATCATCGCCTGCTTGAGCCTGTCGCGTTTACGCATCCGTTGCGACTTACGGATCTGGACCGGTCTCTTCTTCTCCTTCCCACCTTTGTGCTGCCGGTCAGTCCCCGCCCTGTATGATTCCAGCCACGACCAGGCCTCGTCAGGAGATTGGAAAAAGTGGGTTGTTCCGTCCAGGATCACTCTCAGCCGGGCTGGGAAGAGTAACGAGTATTGGATACCCTCTTCCCTGAGCTCCTTCTTGACCGCAAGGAACGTTGCTCTGTTCCTCTGAACTTCCTGAGTATAGTCTGGGAAGAGTGTGACTTGACTGTTCTCCACCTGGAAGGGTCCCGCCGACCTCGCCCTCTGTATCAACAAGTCACGGTCCTTGAAATGTAAGAGCCTGGCCACCATCGGTCTAGGGGGACGACCCTGCTGGGGCGGACGAGGCGGAACCCTATGCGCCCTTTCTATTGAAAAGAACGGAGATAAGCCTTCAGGAGCAACGGTGGATCTGAACCAGTTCTCCAAATACTCCACTGCATCTCCCCCTTCAATTTTTTCCGGCAAGCCCACCACCCGTACGTTGTTTCGGCGGTTACGACTTTCGGAATCCTCTGCTCGTCTCTCCAGTGCGGCCAATCGGGACAGGACATCGGACAGTGTATGTTCCGTGGTGACCACCGCAGGCTTTAGCTCCTGAAGCAGCAGTTCGTTGTCTTTCACTCTATCGGAGAGTTTAGCGTGATCCGCCCTCAGGAGACCCAGCCCCGTAGCCACCTGCCCAATGTCCTGGTGCAATGACTCTTTGGTCGCCGCAATCGCCTCCAATATATTATCCAGGCGTGCATTCAGTCTACGTTCCTGCGCTGACGCTTCCGGACACTCCTGAAGAGCGCCAGCCATATCTGGCCCAGCCGTCAAAGTCTGGGTCCGTCCCGCCGCCATGTCGCCATCCACATCCGCCATCTGGAGTAACACCCGGGTGTTCACCACAACCCCTAGGGCGAGCTGTACAACCTATATCAACAGTCCTCGGGCAGTGTTATCCCTCCTTGTAAGTACTGTCCACGCGCCAGGTGGGGGCGCCCCCCTCCCAACTGTGAGTCGCCCGACGCGTGGGAGAGCACACTAGTTATTAAAGTGATCTGAGACTAGGATTAATTCACCTCTGCGTGGGCGGCAGGTCCTAACGATATTCCGGCATTGGCCTGGATCCCATTATGTCCACTCTCATGGCGACGCTTCCTAGCTGCCCAGTTCTCTGTCTCAGGCCGATGCTGGAAGTCCAGCTGGGGGAAAGGAAATCGCCGCGCCACCACTACCGCGGGTTCCTCAGTCCGAGCCCTCCTCTTCAGGCCGTGCAGGGCCCCCCAGCTGCGCAGCGCCGCATCCGCTGACGATCTCCTAGGCAGAGCGCCCCTAACATTGGGGATATTGTGTGACTCGGCCAGCGCCGCACCCGCATGAGAAGCCCTTTCCTCGGCTCTCCGCCCTCTACCTTCCCCTCAGGCTCCGTTAGCGTCGGGACGGCGCCCGGGTCCTCCCACTGAGGCGCCGATCCGCCTTCACTACGGGGCCCTCTGCACAACGCCGGCTCTCCTCGACATCAGGGCCGCCCGTATCCCTCACCTCTCAGCTCGCTGCCGTGAGGGCAGCCGGCCTCCCGATTTCACCAGGGCAGCAGTGGGGGGAGGGGCCACCAGTTCGCCAGCCTCGGAACCGCGGAGCGCTCACGCAGCGCAGACATCCCCTGCTCCTCCAACGCCTTCAGGTCGCCGTCCCGTAGTCCGCACACAGCGGCCGCCCGAGTGCCCTGCGGCCGGGCAGCCCCTTCGAGCTCTGTCCGTCAAGCCCGGGACATCGTCGCCGCCGCCGCCGCCATCTTGGGTCCCAAGGCACAACTTCTCTAGAGCTCCGCTCTGTCTCTCCGCTCCGTTGCAGGACAGAATCCAGTCCTGTAATGCTCGCCCCCGGCAGTCCGTTGCGGAGGGCGAAAGCTCAGGACGTTTCGTCGGTCCTGTAGCAGGTATTTAACAGGATTAATGCGGGATCCGGGACGGAGCTCCGGGCTCACGCCGCCATCCCAGTCGGCGCTTAGACCACGCCCCCCCTTTACCAGACAGGGTTTAGACAGCATTTCTCCACAACAGACAATATTGTGTCTCAGTTATTCTTGGCATACTGTACATCGTTACCATCATGCCCACCCCTGTTTGTATGGTTTGTTGATTATGCTGCCGTTTTTGATAGTATGAATAAGCAACTTCTACGTGCCATACTGAGCAAGTAGGGCATACCACGGGCCCTACTGAAACCATTGTAGCTCTTCATTTCAACACCTGGGTCCATATAAAACTGGGCATTGGGGATAAAGTCACACAAACAATAGAAACCAACAAGGGTCTAAAACAGAAATGTGTCCTGGCACCTCTCTTGTTTAATCTATACACAAACAAATTGCTTTCCTCCGAGGATTGGTCTACAACTCTGCGGACGATCTAATCATTTTAGACCAGACTAAGGGGCCTATTATGATGGCGGGTGGACATAGTCCGCCCGCCACTGTAACGTAGCGCGAGACCGCCCGCCCGTGCTGCGGCGGTCCCTCAATGCACATTAGGATGCGCCCGCCACCCTGGCGGGCACATCCTGTGCCTTTTACATTGCAGGTGGATCTGCTGGCTGCATACCTGCCTGCAATGGAGAAGGACTGTGCACAGCATTGCCATGCACTACATGGCTGGTACCACGTGGTGCCTGCCATGTAGTGCATTGCAATGAGGGGGCCCATATTCACCCCACAACACTCTGGGGGCCCGCAACAGGTCCCAAACAGCAAAGACCGTATGCCTTTTCACTGCTGCAACGCCCCCGTGGAAAGGCCATTGACCGCCAGCATTGTAATATGGATGGCGGTGTCTTGCAGAAACCGCCACCATATGCAGGCACTTTTTCCGCCGGTCGACGAGTCGACTGGCGGAAAAGCGGCGGGCGGTCTTTCCGTCCGGCGCGGACCCCCCATCCATCATAATATGGCGGGGGGTCTTTGCTGTGTGGATGGCGGGCGGATCGCCCACGCCGGGCCGGCGGTGTCTACCGCCGGCCCGGCGGGGGCAATCAGCCCGCCATTCTAATGGGCCCCTAAATTAGGCATTAACAAGGATTGGATGCACTGAAAAATACCATGTAATTAAAAACCTAGCAGTGAATGCAAATAAAACCAAAGTGGTGGTATTAGGGAAAAATTAAAACAAGGACAGGCATTTTTGGACTGTAGACTAGTTAAGGATTGCTTATATAAGGGGGCATGGCCGAGCTGGGGACCAAGATGGCCGCCTGACTCTGAAGCTCCGGGGCCGCTATGTAACTAGCCGCCTACCGCACACGCTGCGCCGATCCCGCATAAAGAAAACTCGAGTGGGAGGTTGCGGACTTGTGGCTGTGCAGGGAACCCTTGATGACTGGTATTGACCCGGTAACAGCGGCGCTGCGGTTTGCGCTCTCCTGGGCATGACGTGGCCCTCGGATGCCTGGGATGATAGGAGTCCCTGGTGAGCCTGAGGGCGGGTGCCAGGAGGCGCGGGACTGCAGCGGCTGTGATCCCCAATCCCCAGCCGGGTATGAGGGAGACACAGATTAAGGGGGAAGCCCGGAGGCTGCAGGCGGTGATTGCAGCGGAATTACAGCAGTGAGTACGCGGAGCGGGGAGGCAGCCAGGCACAGACGCACTGATCTGCGACCCATGAAACTAGAGCGGTCATAATCTCATGGAGCAGGCCGACAGAAGCGCCAAATCTCCCCTCCCTTTGCTATAAATGGAGACCAAGGGCGGCCACATGCAGTACTATGTTCTTATGCCCCACGCCTAAACACCTCTGGGGTTATGCTTGCTGCAGTAACGAGTACCTAAAATGAGGGGTCTGCCCCGATATAGCATACTGAGCAGTAGCAGAAGACACACGCGCAGTTAGAAATCCCTGGGCCATGCATACAGAACTGCTGAGTCTTCCCTCTCACCGCCAGTGAGACCTGATGTGCATGGAGGCCAGACACACTCATGTGCAGATTTGCATTTGCATGCTTTAAACCGCAGACAGGATGCTTCTGAGATTGCCCAAACAGAGGTCTCTGCAGATCCATAGTGCTCAACTGGGCTGCCATACTTCTGGGTTGGGCCCACATTGTCTGCGCGACCTACATAGGGTCCCATCATTTCATGCCAAGTGTACTGTAGGTGGCCATACCTCACGATGGGGATACAGACCCCAAGCACTGTCATTTGATGGCACAAAGACCCCCATGTGGGAAGAGACAGAGGGACCATCAGGCGCTGAAGCCCCCGCTTTAAAGGGTGCAGCCACCATCATGGCGGAACTACACGCTGGTTTCAGGGCAATTGACAATCGCCTGGACACCCTCACTACAAGCCTTAGCAACATACATGGACGTCTCTAGCAACACAATACCAGCATTGGTGATGCAGAACCGCAGATATCTAGCCAAGAAGACGTGCAACCTACCACCAGCAAGAGGCTAGAGAGGGTGGAACGTTTATTGAAGACAGTGGCCTCCAAGGCCGAAGATTTGGAACCCCGCTCAAGCCACAACAATGTAGGGATTTTGGGGTGGCCGACTCAAAAATACTGGCCCCATGGCCAAGTTTGTTGAGACCGTACTGCTGGGCATCTTTGGCAAAGAATCCTTTTGCTGGACTTTCGCAGTGGAGAGGGCACATCGAACATTAGGAATGCGCCTGGTACCAGGGGCACCCCGCAGGTTAATTTTAGCATAGCTCCTTAACTACCACGACCGTGACGTGACACACCAGATGGCCCGAGAACGGGGGACCATCACATACCGAGGAGCAGAGCTAGCGTTCTTCCCAGACTTCACTTCAATTGTACAGGAGGCGGGTCGCAAATATGCTGACATTAAACGAACATTACAGAAGACCAATGTGCGGTACGCTATGCTATATCCAGCACGCCTCCGTGTTCAGATCGCTGGAAAGGCACAGTTTTTCAAGACCCCTGAAGAGGCTACAAAGTTCTGGAAGTAGCATCAATGTATGCATAACACCCGGAAACAGGGGGAAGCTGAAGCATCTGGGTCGGTATAAAGACTGGCAACTGTATAATTGCTACCTAAACTGTGCTCCCCTTTCGCTTGGTTGACTCTCATGCCAGAACTATGCATGCTCTGCAAGACCTGGACGAGAAAGCACGAACAGGCCATCAGGAGTCATGGCTATGTAAAATGTGCTGGATATCAACGAACTTAGCTGCCTAAGAGATTGATACATGCATGGCGGCACGGACCACATATATTCATTACGCTTTGAGTGGCCACGGGGTGTTGCCCACCCCCCTTGGAAGTCTATTCCTGTTGCTCAATTTGGGCTTTTGTTTCCATAGAATTTAAGATGCACTGGGTGCTGTTTTATAGGTATCCAATGTGGGAAGGTGGGTATGGGTGATGTTTTTTTCAACTTGTTGTCATTTCACTGTTATGATGCAGAGCACCATTTCCCTGTCTACATGATTGTATGAGTATCAAGCATATATAATACGCTCCACGATGTGACACACTGTTTGCATGTACCCGCCTAAAGTAAAGCATAACGGTTTGCGCCTAAAATGTTTATCCTGGAACGTAAGAGGCCTCTCAAACCCCGTAAGGGGCACCAAGTGTTACAGGCATGCTGTTCAAATAGCTAACTTCAGGAGACACAATACGCACCACTCTCAACACATCGATTTGCTGCATCCTGGGTAACAACTGTTTCTTCACCAATTACAGCACAAATACTAGAGGTGTCTGTATTCTTGTGCGTAGGGCACTCCCCTTGTAGGCACAAGAAGTAGTGGCGGATGTGGAGGATAGGTACATTTTAGTTGTGGGTGTACTGGGTAATGAACCGCTATTGCTGGTTAATATCCATGCCCCGAATGTGGATTCTAGAGTTCTTCCCAAGATAGCTGCACACATTGCAAGATTAGACATCAATAACTTATTAATGGAGGGTGACTTCAATCTGGCTCTGGATCCCGCTATAGACACTACTGGGTCGAGGCAAATCACCAAACCACAGGCAGTACAGACACTTACCTCCCTGCTGGACACCAAGCTCCTTAAAGATCCCTGGAGCACTCAGCACCCCACAGGTTGCAACTATTCATTTTACTCAGCCCCACACAGCACATGGTCAAAAATTGACCACTGGTACCTCATGCCCTGGCTTTTACTGACCATCCAGACTATCGACTATATACCACATACATTATCGGATCACTTCACCCCTTCTCCTCACACTGAAGATGCCCAATGTACAACATCTGCAGTCCGCCTGGAGATTTCCGGCTGATACAGTGTAGACTCGGTCTCATAGTGAGGTGGGAGATGCCATCCGAGAGTACTTTCAACTAAATGAGGGCACAGTAGAGCGACAGTCCACGCTATGGGACGCATTTAAGGCCTACATTAGAGGGGTATGTATGGCTAAGCAAGCAGGAGTGCTACGGTCCATACGTATGGACCTAGAACAGGTAGAGAAAAAATTCTGAGATATTTATTTATTTATTTATATCATTTATAGAGCGCACTGTTACCAACCGGTGTCCTGGCGCTGTAGTGATAGCACCCGTGGCTTCAAACCTCCAACCTAATGAGTGAATGGCCATGTTTTAAGACTTTTCCGAAAAGCCAGCAGATCCGTGCTCTGTCTCAATGCTGTTGGTAGGGCATTCCAGGCATTAGCTGCACCTCGGACAAAACTTTTGCCCCCCCAGCATACTTTCTTAATGCGTGGTGTCCTGATCAGCCCCAAGCTGGCCGACCTGAGATGTCTACCCGGCTTGTACCACTGGAAATGCTGTTGCAAAAACGATGGGCCAAAACCATGGAACGCCTTAAAGACTATGCACAATGATTTAAAAGTTATCCGTTTACGCACTGGGAGCCAGTGTAGCTTCACAAGTTCCCGGGAGACGGAGGCGAACTTTGGTATGCCCGTAACGAGACGGGCTGCGGCATTCTGCAAAACCTGCAGTTTGTTAAGCAGCCCCTGTTGGGCCTCGAGGAATAAACTGTTGCAATAGTCGAGGCGGGAGAGCACAAGTGCCGTCACCACCGTTTTCTTGCACCCATCCGGTAGAAAGGGAAGAATCTTCCGGATGATTTTCAGAGACCAGTGATTGGAGGAGGTCAGCGCATTAACTTGGGGTTTGAAGGAGAGCTGGTTATCGATCAGGACTCCCAAGTTCTTAACCTTGGTTACTGGAGTGGGGGGGTTCCCATCTCTTCGGGCCACCACTTGGGACTCCAGAAGTTGACATTGGAGCCGAAGAGTAAAACCTCAGTTTTGGACGAGTTCAGTTTTAGGCAGTTTCTGGCCATCCAAGTGCTGACTGCTGCCATACAATCCTGAAACTTAGAGGCTACGCCATCTTCTCTCCCCGGAAGCAGTGATACCACAATCTGAGTATCGTCCGCATAAGATGTTAATTCAAACCTGTATGATCGGATAACCGGGGCGAGAGAGGAGACATATATATTGAAAAGGGTGGGGCTTAAAGAGGATCCCTGAGGAACTCCCCCGGGGAGCTCAAAAGGTCTTGACTCGAACGCTCTCATGGCCACCACCTGAACCCTGTTGGTGAGAAAGGCTTTCAGGATGCTCAGGGCCCTACCCTGGATCCCGCAGTCCTCCAAACAGTCCACCAGAATACTGTGATGGACCGTATCGAAGGCCGCGGATAGATCGAAGAGGACTAGTGCCGCTCGGCCCCCCGCATCCATCACCTTCCTAATCTCCTCGGTCGATTTGATCAGGGCGGACTCGGTGCTATGACCTTCCCTGAACCCATGTTGCGCTATGTCCAGGCCCTGAGTGGCCCCCAGAAATGCGCAGAGCTGAGAGTTCATGAGTTTTTCTACAAGTTTGGCTGGCAGCGGTAGTCTAGCAATAGGCCGATAGCTATTAGGATCGGCGATATCCAAAGAGGGTTTCTTTAGCAGAGGGGCAATGGATGCCCGTTTCCAGCATGTTGGAAAGTCCCCTACTTCAAACATCTGATTAAAAAGATTAGCAAGGGTAGCGGCTATTGGGGCTGCCGCAAGCTTTGCCACTGACGCCGTGCAGGGGTCAAGGGGAGAACACGATTTTGTGGCATGCAGCTGCTTTTTAATTTCTTCGGAGCTCACCGGGCTAAACTCTAAGAATTTGGCCTCCTGTAAGTTGACAGTGTGATTCCTGTGAGTGCCTTCTAGTAAGCTCTGCCTGACCTGAGGCTCAAGTGCGGTGAAGATGTGTTCCACCTTACTTAGGATGAACTTGGCTAAGTTCTCGCAGAGTTCCTCACTAGGTGGAGTGCTCACTGGCTTGGGCGTGGCCAGGCTCGATACCGTGTTAAAGAGTTCCTTAGGTGAGTTCTTAGCCCCATTAATACGGTTGGTAAGGTATGTTCGTTTGGCCTTCTGTACCATATCTTTATATACCATCTGGCTAGACTTGAGTTTTCATTTGTCTGTCTCATAATAGTTTTTGCGCCAGATCCGTTCAAGTTTCTTGCAAGCCACCTTGAACTCCCTGAGCTCGTCGGAGAAC
Organism: Lissotriton helveticus; assembly: GCF_964261635.1. Lineage (NCBI taxonomy): Eukaryota > Metazoa > Chordata > Amphibia > Caudata > Salamandridae > Lissotriton > Lissotriton helveticus. The sequence goes on along the minus strand of NC_136067.1, from coordinate 146,576,209 downwards.
CAGGGGGCTGACGGGACAGTGTGGGTGGGGCAACAGATTTTTGGTGGGGCTAGTGTAGTGCAGGCACGGTCAATCCAGTTGGCATATGTGGACGCCGCTTTGTTCACGTCTGCTGGCAGAGTGACCATGGAGGACACCAAGAGGTCCTCAAACACACTTCCTTCGACCATGATTCCAGGATCTGCAGGTCCTAACTGTTTTCCTGTCCTGACTAGCCCTATGCTGCAAGGTGGCAGAGATATTAAACACCACTAAGGCATGATCAGACCAGGCGACGGGATCAGTCCTGACAAACTTCAGATCAGGATTGTTTGTGAATATTCCGTCCAGCGTGTGACCTGCCAGATGCGTTGACCCCCTAACCACCTGAGTTAATCCTACCCCATGCATCACCTCCGATAAGGCTTTTGTGTCCGAGTCTAGACTGCTCTCTAGGTGGAAATTGAAATTTCCAAGGACTGTAAAGGATTTTGCGCATAAGGCTTCCTCCAGGATGCTACCAGCTGTTTCTAGGAACTGGGCCTTAGTCCCAGTGGGTCTATAAAGAAGGCAGCCTCTAAAGGACTGATGATTGGACAAAATGAGCTTAAACCCCAAGACCTCACACATCTCCGAGACCACCGGTTGGAAGGACCCTATGATGGAGGTATGATAAATGACTGCCAGGCCCCCTCCTTTTTTACGAGGCCTGTCCAAGACAAAACTAAGGTAATCTGGAGGGGTAGCTTTCACTACATCTGCCCCGAAGTCTCATCCGTCCAGGTCTTTGTAATAAAGGCAATTTTTATCTCCTTATCCTGTATCATCTTGGCGCACTCAAGACTGTGTTTCACCAGAGATCTTGCGTTGATCAAGAGGCAGTTTATGTTGCTCCGCATACCCTCCCCTTTGAGCTTGTAAGTGCTAGTGACAGCTCGAACAGGTCTAAGTAGAATGGCTGGGAGACTAGATTGACATGCTGTGCAGACCTGAGTGCCTACCTGTAAGGCCTCGTCCGGCCTCAGGCTATAACAACCCCCTTTCCTACCTCCAGCACCCAGGCTCAGTAGAAGGTCGCGAGCATAGACCTTGGTGGGGTTTCTACTAGCTGTCGACCAGGGGTCATGGCACTAGGTGCGGGACGGGCGCGGACGGGCGCAGACGGGCTGGCCTTTGGCGCGGTCGCACCAGCCCTGCTTTTGAAGTGCCAGCTGGGAGAAAGACCAGAGCGCTCACCTTAGACCACTCAAGATGGCGGCCGTCCAGGTGAGCGCTGGTTCGAGTTTTCCCCTTCCTGTGCCTCAGAGGGAGTAAAGAGACAACACCTGACTTCCCGCTCCAATAGTTCGTCAAGCGGTAAGTTGCGTGCCTTTAAAAACAAATGTCTCCCAAATATTTAAAATGTAATCAAATGTGTTCAGATTCTGTCTAAAAAATTCTCAGGTGCCTAAAATCATTCCTAGTGCAAAATCGCAATAGCAGCAATGAGGATATGCGTGTTTTTTTCCTGCTCCCGGTTCACGCCTCAGGAGCTATCAGGGCTATCAGGGCTGCGCGGTCACGCCAGCCCTGCTTTTCAAGTGCTAGCTGGGAGAAAGCCTAGAGCGCTCACCTTGGCCCACTCAAGATGGCGGCCGTCCAGGTGAGCGCTGGTTCGAGTTTCCCCCTTCCTGTGCCTCAGAGGGAGTAAAGAGACAACCCCTGACTTCCCGCTCCAATAGTTCGTCAAGCGGTAAGTTGCGTGCCTTTAAAAACAAATGTCCCCCAAATATTTAAAATGTAATCAAATTTGTTCAGATTCTGTCTAAAAAATTCTCAGGTGCCTAAAATCATTCCTAGTGCAAAATGGCAATAGCAGCAATGAGGATATGCGCGTTTTTGTCCTGCTCCCGGCTCACGCCCCAGGAGCTATCAGCCCAGAGATATGGATATAACGGCGCAGACACCTGACCCCCCCTCACTTCGTGCCCGAGAGACACTATTAACAGAATTTAATAAGCTAGCGGCGCACCAAATAAAATACTTGAGCAAACACACTAGAGCATGAACATATGGGAAAGGCAAACGGCCAAGTAGGACACTTGCCAAAATGCTTTGTCTCTAATATCAATCAATGTATATGATACAACTTGATTTAGATGACAAGGTAACACTACTGAAGGGAAGCGAAATTACAGAGGCATTTTTTGCGTACTATACCAAACTCTACACCTCCCATGATCCACTGATTGGACAAGCTCTTACAGACTACTTAGAAGAGATAGCCATGGTCTGGATTGTCGATGACCAGCACAAATTTCTTGCTGCCTCTATTGATGACGACGAAATTAAACTGGCAAATTAGAGTTTTGCTGGCCACCGAGTCCCCCAGTTCGGATGGCCTAATGGGTGAGTTTAACAAAACTTACAAGGCCCTGTTGGCCCCTCGACTGGCAGAGGTGTATGAGGAAGCCTTACAAGAGGGCACAACCCCCCCCCCCCCACTATGCACGAAGTCTTAATCACGCTTTTACTTAAGTCAGGCAAAACACCCTGAAGTTGCGCTTCATACAGGCTGCTGTCACTTCTTAATCAAGATTACAAAATATTAGTTAAGATCCTAGCCACCCGCCTCTCTCTATTAATTGACAAGATCATTTGACCCTTCCAGGTAGGGTTCGTTCCAAACTGATCGACCGTGGTAAATCTGGGAGCAATCTTTGCTGTCATGAACCAGCTGGAACCTACACTCACAGCGGCGGCTGTATAATTGGATGCCGAAAAGGCATTCAACTCTTTTAAATGGCCTTTTCTATACGCAGTATTGCAGAAACTGGGTATCCTCGATCGGTTTCACCAGATTGATGAGGCTTCTATACTCTAACTCTACAACCGACTCAAACTGAATGGCGAGATCTTCCCCTCATTCACACACTTGCGAGGCACCAGGCTGGGTGGCCCACTCTCACCCCTGTTTTTCATTATTACTATGGACCCTATAGCGAGGCAAATCCAACCGAGGCATATCCACCATGGGTTGAGAACGGTCGAACGACACAATGCACACGTGTGAATGTATACCCGGTTCTTATTGGTTTTGTGTACTCACAGCATTGCACTAATGTACCAAATTGTAACTGTTTTTGATGAATGCAAAAAACCCAATAAACAAATTTAAACAAAAAAATCCACCATGGGTTGAGATTCCATTGTAGGCCGCTAGAGGCTTTGTTTTACGCCGACGATGTGATGCTGTTTGTAAGAGAGCCGAGTGTTAATCTCTCTCTAATACTACGCGAAGTGGTTCGATTTGGAGTATATTCTGGACTCATAATCAACTGGAATAAGTCAGAGCTTTTTCCATTGACTCGCCCACTGTATAGGTGGATGTAGATTTTCCATTGCGGTGGTGCACAAATGCCCCCAGATATCTAGGTATCTTTCTACATTGTAGGGCTCCTGAGGTGATTCGCCTAAACTACGGCTGGCAATCGATAAGCGCAAAACACAAGTTGAGCGGTGGATCAAACTCCCTCTTTCGATTGCTGGTAGAATTGCCATTATGAAAATGGTGGTGCTTCCATGTTTTCTGAATCTTGTTTTAAATATTCCCATTGCGCTTACTGCAAATTCTTTGACACATTGCTGGCCCTGCTCATTCGATTGATATGGGCAGGCAAACAGCCATGCATTGGGTGGAACATACTAGTTATGCCATATCAGCTTAGAGGGTTCGGAGTCCATGATTTCTATTTGTATTATTTGATCGCTCAAATTCATTTAACTTATTACTGGTACCACATGGATGCCAGGCTATAATATCTTAAGCCAGAGAGCTCTCAGGTCCACCCAAACCCACTTTCAGTCATCCTACCACAGGGATGCTTACATGCCGAATTCCTGTATTCCCCTCATATACCATTAGCTAATAATCCTTGGCTACCCCGACAACTGAAACACTTACCAGGCCCACTCTAGCTCGATATGGATTGCATACTGTAAGCAATATCCTCAATGGCTCTCAGTTAGCATGGTGGGAGATCTGACTTCGAAAGGGGATTAGTCATTTATGGATAGGTTTGTCCTGCACAAGGTGCGTAGCTCCCTAAGAGGAGCACTCCCAAACATGGGGACAGAACCGGCAGATTTCTTACCGCTTACTCTGACTATCACTGCATCAGATTGGGCACAGTTGGTGTCACAACTCTATCACACAGCCCTGGCCCTTCGTCCAGCTGTAGGAGGCAAGGTATGTCAAGCCTGGGTACAGGACCTTGGATTTCCATTGACAGATCAAATATGGTCATATTGGTGTGAATTAATGAGACACGTATTCAATAATCACTGGCATAAACTACTACACCTCAAGAACCTACACTAGGCATACATCAAGCCACGGCTGCTGGCCACGATGGATCCCAACATACCACACTTATGTCCCAGATATGCTGCTGATCAGGTGGGGTTTTTGCACCTGACTTGGAGTTGCGCCCCCATATTTACATACTGGGGGAGGTTTTTAGGCTTTTGTCCCTGATGATGGAAAGCACCATACAACTTACACCACTGATGGCCTTACTGGGTTATGTTAAACCTTTACAGAAAGGAGCACGTTGGTTCGCTGCCATTGCCCTAGTAGTGGCGAAGCGTCATATCTCATTGCACTGGGGTAGCTCCTGGGTCCCGACATCAAAGGCCTGGATACGAGACCTGATATACCGTGATACCACCAGTGTTATATATGCCACACTGCAAACACCGACCGTGTGCCCAAATTACATCTGGCACACATTGGAGACTTATCTACAGGCAGATCCATTGGTGATGGATTGAGGATACTGTGTGATTTGGCCCACAGGGCTCACTTTTGCAGGGGCGGGGGATAAGCTGCTTGCTACCCCCAGATAACACCGGAGTAACACACTTACCAGAAAGAGGGGGGTGGTTTGCACATATTGAATGCAATATGTTAACAAGTCTACAGCGTGCTTCTTGGGGGGGAGGATGCCTATAGTGTGGGGTGTGATCTGCATTGCCTATCTCACTGAACTGTAAATGTTCTAAGGGATATACATATGATATATGTTTGTTCAAGACTAATACTCATGGACACATGTATATCAGTGCGAACGGCTGTGATAATAGTTTTTCAAATTGAAGGGGAGCTCTGTATCGTGTTTGATGTTTCATTTACATTGTTTTTGTTATTACATTCTGAGATGTTCAAGATTATTATCTTGACGAGCATTGATATTATACCTTTACGCAATACGAATATCTCTTTTTTATTTAAAGGATTGTTTATATAGTAACATACAATGATCTTAGAGTTTGGTTAAACACCAATGGTAGTGCAACCCTGCAGATAAACAACATCAGGAAAAAGCTAGTGCTCTGTCATTCTCCCAGTGCAAACTGAATTCACATCTATGCAGTCCCTCAGCAGAGGCAATCTTAAAAGTTATTAAAGTAAAGCTGATCCCAACAATTTCGTATGACCATCTTGCTTTCTTTTCTAAATTATCATCAGAACTAGACGAGCTACAATGTATAACTGTAAAAAATTGGGTTACAGGTTGAGGGCTTGAAACACTTCTCAAGCAGCGACCCCAATTCTTCTCAGGGTGGAGCCACAAGCAAACCCTAAATTAGCCTGTGCTCAGTCCTCGGGTAGCTTGGAACAGTCAGTCTTAACGGAGAGGCAATGTGTAAAGTATTTGTGAAACACTTCATATAGTAACTCTCTGAAAACACACCACAAAAAGAGTCCACTACAAGATCAGAAAAAAAGAGTGATATGTAATAAATAAATCAAGACGAAAATGACAAATATCCAAATAGTAGAACCGGAGATATTTAATTTGAGAGATTTCAGAGACTTTAATGGCAAAGGCGTGAAATGCCAACTGTGGATATCTGGTTGCACCGAAATAATAAAAATTTTACTAGACCTGCAGGTCTAATAACTTAAATAATCTACTCCACCTACCTGCAATAGTTTTGACCCCTAAACTGGTTTCAAATATGTGATGCTGGGCAAATATTTTAATTCACTGGGCTATCAGTTTCTTCATTATCACATATGGGAGCACCTTCAAATATTCACGTTCAGCATGCCTGCTGTACAAAAACTCTTTTGTTTGATTTCAAAGACTAAACCTTTGCTCCATATATAATACAAGTCTAGTTACATAGAGGATACACCTGATCTCAGACTTTCCTCTTAGTTCATTAACAGCAGGGCAGGGACGTGAATGTTTCTCAAATCATGTTTAAATAGGAAATCCTTTTTAATAAATATATAACTAAAGCATAAAGTGGTCATTTGCAATCAACCATTTTCCATTGAAATGGCAACAAAATTTCCCGCTGACATGTGGTTTTACTGATAAAAATATATAGTGCACAAACAATAACGTTTGGAAATCGAGTTTCTGCAAATATTTGTCATCTGCACATCACCAAGTATGTGGTCTGATGTGTTTTGCTCTTATTTAAATCTTTGTTTGCATTACACCTCAGAATTACAAAAAAAAATGTGCTTTTGTAATTCCTGATATATTTTGAAATATTTATATTATTCATTCAATATCTATTTAAATGTTGTGCTTTACATACTTTGTTTCATAATGATTGTGACAGCTCACTTTACAAAATCCTCTAACTGTAGAAAGGGAAAGAAAGATAATCACCATTTTCTAGGATAAGATAAGCAGCAATTAGTAAAAAGACAAACTGACATTTGACCCCTGTCCTTGAACAGACAGAAAATGAGTCAAGATAAAAATAAGATTTAAAGGTGTCTTTATTGCTCATTCACTATTTGAATGAGCAGAACACCTGTTGCTTTCCAGCTCAAGTTCACTCCCAAGAATGGACCTGTGGGTACTAAAAATAGCTCGACCTAGTAAAATCTGACTCACCATAGCGAGTGGATTTTTCGAGGCCTGAAGTCACAAGTTCAGGCCGACTAAGATGGAGTGTGGGCAGGTTACAGGGACCCAGTTAGGCCCGCTGATCAAATGTACATTCAATCCTGGTTTGAAGAGCATTGCATTCATTTACGGTGAAGATGCAGTGTGCCGATAAAGCGATGCATCAGTTACGAGTTGTGCGAGACTGTGGTGCGAGGTCCTGTTGCGTTGACATCAAGGATCTCATCAATTGAGGCTTGCAATGTGAAGTCCGGAGTCAAGGGGGCGTTGTGCAGTTGAGGTAATTTGTCGGTCCCAAGAAGCTGCGAAACTGCGATGCGGAGTCCGTTATGGACGCTGCAGTCGACGAGAGATGCGAGGACCTGCACCGAGGATGCTTCGTGCAGTGGTGGCTCCAAAGGCGATGCAGGCAGCAGTGGCGATGTGAGTGTTTGTGACGGGTCCAATCTATACAGCAGCTGTGATTCATTCTGCTCAGAGTTGCCTCGCAAAGCAGAGGCAATGCACCAGTTCAACTGGATCCTCAGAGGCTGGCAAAGCACCCTAAGCCCACTTCTAAGGGTTAAGGACTGGAGTCACATCATTTGGCAGAGTAGACTCACAAATGGCAGAATCCAGGTGCAGATGTAAGGTTGTTGGAAGCCTGCTCTGTCCTTGAGGCTTCAGATCTGGAGGCCAGCCGACTAGCCTTTGGAGTAACTCTGGGTTCTGGGTTCAAGAGATGCAGGTCCAGTAGAGTGCAGTACAGCAGTCACACTCCTTCAGCAGCACAGCAGTCCTTCTTCCTGGCAGAGTACCCACAAGCCCAGAAGTGTACTGAAGTGGTGGTGTCTGAGGTCCAGTATTTACACCTAGCTGTGCCTTCGAAGTGGAGGGGAAGCTTCTATAGGTTTCTCTTTGAGATGTTTTCAGACATCCTGCCTTTCCTGTCCTGGCTCCAGACTAACTACAGGGAGTATGCAGCCCTTTGTGTGGAGGGAGGGTGCAGCCTATTCAGGTGTAAGTGGGGTTGTGCTCAGCTCCTCCCTCCCATCCTGACATTGATGACCCATCCAGGCACACCTAAGCACACTATTGTCTGTGGCTGTCCAGGACAAATACACAAAGCCCAACAGTCAGAAAACATGGCTTGAGCAAGTTATAGCTGCGTTAATGGAAATGATATCCCACTTCTCTTCTAGAACCAAACCTAGACACCAATTGGCAGTGTGCACCTCATAAATGTTATCAGTCGGTCAGAGGTGAGGGTGTTGATGAAGAAGCCACAAACTGCATCCAAATCTATCACACGGTTGGGGAGAAATAACATTTTGAAACCTCAGCCCAATTTGCAAGGATAGGCTAGGCTCCGGGTCTGCTCATGGCAAGTCCCTGGATCAGTGAGCACACTTGCACTATATAAACGCAATGACAACTATACTGTAGATGAGCAACATGCAAGAGTAAAGCTACTGTAAGATGGCAACCAAGCTACATACCCTTTCATACCATACCATCCTCATCATCTCCACCCCCCGCCCCCGATTCTGGACTCAAGACTTTTCGGTCACTTCAAGATCTTCATTCTAAATCCAGTGGAACCCGAACTACTTGGCCGATTCCCGGCGGAGCTGCACCGGCAGCTATAGAGGAGATTGGCTCCGGCGCACCGCTATGGACATCTTCAACTCTGGGATCCCTCCAGACCCAAGACCACCACCCTTGAGTGCAACACCACCTGAACACTTGGCTGAACGATGGCAATCATTTCCGGCTCTGTAAATGTGTAATATATAATTGTCTAAGCCTAATTGCTGTTGTGTTGTAATACTGAGTGAATTTGCTATTGGTATATATATATTACCTACTGGCGATAGCCAGTAGGTATATTTAGTTAGGATTGGCTACCATAGGAAATCCGCAACATTCTATTGGGAATAACTCTGGCGCTGGTTGAGGAATTTGCGTGTAATTTCCCAAAATTTTGGCCAGCTCCGCTGCGCTCCTTCCCTGGAAGTTTCGGGGGGATTCGTGAAGTGGGGGCTGAGAAAAAAGGGGGGTCCCAAAACGTGTTTTCCCCATGTTAATTTCCATAGGACGGTCTGACGAGTCTACAGCCCGAACCGCTGAACGGAATTACACCAAACTTGGGAAAATTGTAGGGACTGGTACACAGATGTGCCTTTGCTATGTTTGGTGAAAATTGCTCCAGTGGTCCCACAAGGACCTTGCAAATTCATTGAAAAACTATAGGTTTAAGGCCTTTTATAGTTAGAAAGTAGCATTTAAAAATCCTTTGAAATTCACTGAAAAAAACCATAGGTTTCAGGCCTTATATATAGTTAGGAATTAGCATTAAAAAAACGTTGATGTGGTGGATGTGGTGGTGGTGCATGTGGATGTGGTGGATGTGGTGGTGGTGGATGTGGTGGATGTGGTGGTGGAGGATGTGGTGGTGGATGATGTGGTGGTGATGGATGTGGTGTTGGTGGATGCGGTGGTGGATGTGGTGGTGGTGGATGTGGTGGATGTTGTGGTGGTGGTGGATGTGGTGGTGGATGCGGTGGTGGTGGTGGATGTGGTAGATGTGGTGGATGTGGTGGTGGATGTGGTGGTGGTGGTGGATGTGGTGGTGGTGGATGTGGTGGTGGTGGATGTGGTGGATGTGGTGGTGGTGGATGTGGTGGATGTGGTGGATGTGGTGGTGGTGGATGTGGTGGTGGTGGTGGGTGTGATGGTGGAGGTGGATGTGGTGGTGGAGGTGGAGGTGGATGTGGTGGTGGTGGATGTGGTAGGGGTGGATGTGGTGGTGGTGGATGTGGTGGTGGTGGATGTGGTGGATGTAGTTGTGGATGTGGTGGTGGATGTGGTGGTGGATGTGGTGGTGGATGTGGTGGTGGATGTGGTGGTGGTGGATGTGGTGGTGGATGTGGTAGTGGTGGATGTCGTGGATGGGGTGGTGGATGTGGTGGATGTGATGGTGGATGTGGTGGTGGTGGTGGATGTGGTGGATGTGGTGGTGGTGGATGTGGTGGATGTAGTGGTGGTGGATGTGGTGGATGTGGTGGTGGTGGATGTGGTGGTGGTGGTGGGTGTGGTGGTGGATGTGATGATGGAGGTGGATGTGGAGGTGGATGTGGATGTGGTGGCGGTGGTGGATGTGGCAGTGGCGGTGGATGTGGTGGTGGTGGTAGATGTGGTAGGGGTGGATGTGGTGGTGGTGGTGGATGTGGTGGTGGTGGATGTGGTGGATGTAGTTGTGGATGTGGTAGTGGATGTGGTGGTGGATGTGGTGGTGGTGGTGGATGTAGTGGTGGATGTGGTGGTGGTGGATGTGGTGGTGGATGTGGTGGTGGATGTGGTGGTGGTGGATGTCGTGGATGGGGTGGTGGATGTGGTGGTAGATGTGGTGGATGTGGTGTTGGTGGATGTAGTGGTGGTGGTGGATGTGGTGGTGGTAGATGTGGTGGTGGATGTGGTGGTGGTGGATGTCGTGGATGGGGTGGTGGATGTGGTGGTGGATGTGGTGTTGGTGGATGTAGTGGTGGTGGTGGTGGTGGATGAGGTGGTAGTGGTGGATGAGGTGGTAGTGGTGGATGTGGTGAATGTGGTGGTGGTGGATGTGGTGGTGGTAGATGTGGTGATGGTAGATGTGGTGGATGTGGTGGTGGTGGATGTGGTGGTGGTAGATGTGGTGATGGTAGAAGTGGTGGATGTGGTGGTGGTGGATGTGATGCTGGTGGATGTGGTGGATGTGGTGGTGGTGGTGTATGTGGTGGTGGTGGATGTGGTGGTGGTGGATGTGGTGGATGTGGTGGTTAGTGGATGTGGTGGTGGATGTGGTGGTGATGGTGGATGTGGTGCTGGTGGTGGTGGTGGATGTGGTGGTGGTGGGCTAATCCTCGTTTGTAGAAAAAGCACAATGTTTTTTGTTGTAGAACCCTCGCCCACTAGGGTTATCCCTATAAAGAAAAGAACTAAATAAGAAAGGATTTTGTGGAATATGTGTGTGGAAAGAGAGAGGGGCTGAGCGGCCGTCTCGCTTCCATCGGGCATACGTTCGTCACGCTCTGGAATGTGGAATTCCCGGGTGGAATGTCATGATTTGAATGTTGGATTGTGACAATCTCTCGGGAGCAGCTGTGATCAGAGGGGGGCTCAGTGATGTAAGTCATTACCCTATAAACTTTGAGGGCGTGGGAGTGAGGAGGGGGCGGGGCAGGGACCCCACCCAAGGGTCAACAAGGGAGATACACGGAGCTACAGAATATGCTAATTAGGCAGACTAGGCGAGTACCACTCTCTCGAACAAGACCCTGTGAAGCCACTGACGGTGTCACGACACCCCGGCTGCTCTCACTTGGACCCCACGCTCAGAGGCGTAACACCCCCCCCCAGAATATGACAAGAGGGTCCCCTGAAGAGAGTCATCAGCTGAACGGGTCGGGCGGGGGTGGTTGTGCTGTTTCATCACAGCTCTCTTTAGATGGCTCCGACACACTGATCCCCGCTGCACTCACTGGCTGTCACACTGCACTCTTCCAGCTGCCGAACAGCAACCCGGTCACCATACTGCCCTCGCCAGATTGCTATAATGTATTCCATGGCTGTCACACTGTACTCCCCACCATAAACACCACTCCTACTACCCCCTCTGCACTTCCGATCTCCCATAGTGCACCGCCGGAATCCAGAATTCATATTGCACTTCCACATACTCCCTTCCCGCTGCACTTCACCAGTGTAATGCAACCGGTGCTCATGTAAAACGCGCTCGGATACCTTCGGATCGAGTGCGAGCTATATAACAAGCGCTCGCCATTTGTCTCTAAGCCCCGTCCTTTTCAGACTTGGGGGCGTGTTTTTGACTGTTGTTTACAGCCTAGAAAGAAAGTAAAAAAACCCGCCCCCAATCTGAAAAGGATGGGGCTTAGAACGAAAGAAGAACGTCACAAGACCCTGTGAGGCCACTGACGGTGCCACGACACCCCGGCTGCTTTCACTTGGACCCCACGCTCAGGGGCGTAACGGCCCCCCCTCCCCCCAGAATATGACGAGAGGGTCCCCTGAAGAGAGTCATTAGCTGAAGGGGGGCGGGGGTGCTTGTGCTGTTTCATCACAGCTCTCTTTAGATGGCTCCGACACACCGATCCCCACTGCACTCACTGGCTGTCACACTGCACTCTTCCAGCTGTCGAACAGCAACCCGGCCACCATACTGCCCTCGCCGAACACCATACTGCTCTCGCCAGATTGCTATAATGTACTCCCTGCCTGTCACACTGTACTCCCTGCTATAAACACTATCCCTACTACTCCCTCTGCATGTCCGATCTCCCATTGTGCACAGCCGGAATCCAGAATTCGTATTGCACTCCCACATACTCCCTTCCCGCTACACTTCACCAGTGTAATGCAACCGGTGCTCATGTAAAGCGCGCTTGGATACCTTCGGGTCGAGTTTGCGCTATATAACAAGCGCTCGCCATTTGTCTCTAAGCCCCGTCCTTTTCAGATTGGGGGCGTGTTTTTGACTGTTGTTTACAGCCTAGAAAGAAAGTCAAAAACACGCCCCCCAATCTGAAAAGGACGGTGCTTAGATCGAAGGAAGAACGTCACTAGGACCTCTTCTCCAATGGCTGGCCACCGTTTAAGAGGCCAGCCAATGGAGAAGAGGGGCGGGGCTTAACCTTGCTGGTGAAGTTCACTCTACCTTATTAAGTCTCGCCAGCGAGACTGCACATGTGCGCAGTCTTTCGCAGGTCGAGACCTAAAAAGCAAGTTACACCTACAATAATTAAATTCAGACATGAGCATCGGCAGCTGCGAACAGGAAAGATGCAGCAGATTAGTCAATTGTCGAACACAGTTCAAGCAACAATTAAGATGGTGGTGTCACATTATGAGTGTGGTTGGTATCCTGGTGGCGAGAGTACTTATGTCTGGTCGAGGGTAATTAACCAAGGTGTCTGTCAAATAGGGGGAGCTTCAGGTCATTTTTGAAGGTGGCTTTGCAGGTTCTTAGGCAAAGAGAGGGAGGGAAGAAGTTGATTCTGTTCAAGCACTAGACTAGTTCTACTGTTAGCTTCTTATGTAGACACTAAACTACAACAGTACAGCCGGGGAACCCTTCTCGTAAACGTGCTGCGGGAGAGCAACTTCATTCACAGAATCCGGGACTGAAACACTGTACAATGTCCTAGAGCAGGATGTGGGGTAAAGGGGTGGAAACATAGCTGATTTTGTAAGGAGAGCTGGGAGAGGGTGGTTAGCGACAGAGAAGAAGGCAATCAAGCATGGCTTGCTGAAAGAGGCAGAGGGTGAACATGGTGCAGGGGAGAAAGAGAAGGAATAATGTGAGAAAGCACGGAAGAATTCAGAGCAAGGGATTTCTGAAAGCAGAGGAATGATGTAGCAATCCAAGTAGAGCAAAACATGATTAAAAGAGTAAGGCCTGAGGGCAGAAGAATGAGGAGTAGAGGATAAACTGAATGTAAGAGGAGATGAGTGACTGTGGAAAGAGTACTTTGAAGAAGACTCATGGAGAGACATGAGAGGACAGAAAATCTATAAGGGTATATATGAGAGGCAGTGAAAATTCTAAATCAAGACTTGTACCATGCCTACCTTGCTGTCAAGCACCCCACTTGTGGTGGCTTTCAAGCATACCCACAGCCAGCACACCACCAGACTGAAGACAAAGTAATGACAAAAAGAAAACTATAAAGTTAAAGGTCTTCTCTATGTATTCACCCAGGATCTCAAATTACATCCCGGTAGCTATCTGCACTACTCCAACCCTGCTACAGTTAAGAGAAAAACTAAAGACAACCTTCTTCAAAAAACACTATATCGGACAAACTAACAGTCCACCTGTGCTCTTAGATTCCAGCATCCTTACCCTAGTCCCTGTGCAGCACCCTGCTGCCTGGCGTCTAGGTGTGTGCTATACATAATACCACTCCCAAACGTACATACATACATGCATGCATACATACTAAATGGAGAATTTAAGTTGGCAAGAAAACCCTTACAATAAGTATGAGCTAGAGAATAAGAGGAAATTGGTGATATTTAAAGGGTTTCAGAGAGAAAGGAGAGTAATAAAGACATCATCCTGCCTTGTAATAATGATGAAATATGGAGACCAGTAAGTGCAGTCATTTTTCAATTCCCTTTGTTAATGAAGAGGACATCTTGGCTTTAGTTTAAAGGGGCATAACAACAACATTCTAGGAATTAGAAGTAGACTGATAAACTTTCCACAGCAGATAGGTTAGGAAAGTTTGAGAATTAAGTGGCTCTATAATTAATAGGCTTCAAAAATAAAGGTAATGAAATCAAAATTGAGTTTGATTTAATAAAATTGTATAAAATATTGCATTGTTTTTCTAAAAAGCATTTTTATTAGTTTGAATGTTATTAGTTATTATTATGTAATTGTTAATAATTTTTCTTAATTTTTTAGTATAGTTTATTGTTTTTTGGTTTCATATTATACAGTTATATTTTATTTACCTCTAATGCTTTGGAGTTGTTGGTAGGTTGTTGAACTTTTAGGGGTAGAATGGGAAGGGTATTGCAATATGTGTGTGTGTTATAATATTAATACATTGCTTACATTTTAATTGGTTATTTGGATTATTAACTACATTAATAATTCATTTTAATATGCACATTCATTTGTAGTTGCTTTTAATGTATTAATTTTTATTGTTTATTAAATAGTAATTTGTAGTAATGTTAGTGTGTTATATATCCCTAAATTAAAACATTTTTTAGACGCCAGATTGATTTGTGAGTTTGTAGAGGAATAGAATAAAAAAGTGTTTGAAATATATATTTTGTATTTTTTAATGTACTCATTGGTATTTTATTAGTAAATTTAGGTATTTAACCTGTCAATTATTACGATTAAATTTTCTTAAAATCATGAATGTTGTTTTTGTAAAATTGAAAAATATTTATTTTTTATTCTTTTTGTTAATTAAGATGTTCATTTTATTGGATTTGTGTTTATTATGTTTAAAATATTTATTGATTAACATTATTTAATTTGTTTTTGTGAATTGTGTTTCTATAAAAGTGGTGGAGGTAGTGTAGATAAATATATATTTATGACTTTTAAATAGTATTTATTTATTAACTAATTAATGGTGAAACTGGTCGTTATGTTTTTGAATTGTCTTTTGATATTTCATATTCAGTTTACATGTTTTTGTTTATTTGATTACACTTTGTAATGTATGTATATATTTTATTAAGTAGTTTCTTTTACCTTAATGCTTATTTTTATTATATGTATAGTTATTTGTCATTCTACAGTTATTGCTTTTTTAAAACTATTTATCATTGACATTTGTTTTTTTTATATATTCATTTTTAAGTTGAGATTTTATATTTTTGTATTTATTTAGTTGAATTTATTTTATTTTTCTACTTCTGTTCAGGTTGGATTAAGGTTTTTAAATATTGTCCCTCCAAATTTCAAAACTGTCCCTCAAAACTGTCCCTAATGTTGCTCAGTTAGGCTTGGATGGTAAATCTGACCTCTCTGAAGTCTAGCTCTTTCCCTACTTTTGCTCAGGTCAGAGTAGGAATAGTCAATTTGAACCCTCCAAAGGCCAAAATCACTTTCCCGACTGCTGCTTAGATTGGAGTGGGAATTGCACTTATGACTCCTCCAAATTTCAACGCTTTCCCTTCTGTTGCTTATATTGGAGTGAGAATAGTAAATCTGACCCCCTTCAAAGACGAACACTTTCCCAACTTTGGGTTACGTCGGAGTGTGAATAGTAAATTTGACCCCCTCCAAAGTCCAACACTTTTCCTACAGTTGTTTAGCTTGGAGGACAAATAGTAAATATGACTCTTCCAAAGTCCAAATCTTTCCCTACTGTTGCTTACGGTGGAGTGTGAATAGTAAATCTGACCCCTCCAAAGACAAACACTTTCCCTACTGTTGCTTAGGTTGGAGTGGAAATAGTAAATCTGACCTCTTTACATTCAATGATTTCCTACTATTGCTCAGATTGGAAGGGAATAGTAAACCTGACCCTCTAAAGGCCAACATTTTACCTCGTCTTGCTAAGGGTTTAGTGGCAATAGTTAATCTGACCCCTCTGAAGTTCAGCACATTCCATACTGTTGCAGAGTTTGGAAATTTTACTTCTCTAAGGGGCCGATTACGATGGCGGGCGGACAAAGTACGCCCACCATCGCATTGTTAAAAGGGACCGCCCGCCATAGGTGCGGCGGTCCCGCAATGCAAATTACGATGGGCCCTCCACACTGGGGGGCGCATCCCGTATTTTTACATTGTGGTGGGCGGCAGCACCCGCCACAATGTAAAAAGACATGTTTTGCATATGTATGTACAACGTGACAGGCACTGTGCGGTGCCTGCCACCTTGTACATGCATATGTAGGGGGCACCATAGGTACCCCCCACGTGCAGCACCCCACCCCCCAGGGGACCGCAACGGGCCCCCAAAGGCATTCATCGCCTGTCTTTTTGCGGCAGCATCGCCGCCAAAAAAGACAGGCATCCAAATGCCCATGACGGTGCCTGCACGGCACCGCCGCCATAGACCCATTGTACCTTGTCCTGCAAGGCGGGCGGAAAAGGCCCGCCTTGCGGGACCACGGCGGACAGTCTTTCCATCCGCAGTGGTACCTTTCCCATTCCCACCGCCATCCTAATTTGGCAGTGGGAATATTCAGGGTGATGGCGGGAAGTCTGCCACTCCTGGGCCAGCAGTCCTCACTGGTGGCGGACTTCCCACCATCGTAATCGGCCCCTAAGTTACTATCCTTTCCTTACAGTTTTTCGTGTTGGAGAAGGATTTGTAATTTAGATTTTCTTTGCTATATGTCTTCTTTACATTTGTTTGAATGTGGTTATGGTGGTATGTTTTATATGTATTTTAGAATGCTTATTAAATTGAAATGAGAATTTTATCCCCTTGTATCCAGGTCACAAATAGTCTTAATAACTTTTGTTGGACTTTATTTATTTATTTAACTCTTTTGTTTATTGGCATTTCCAAAATTACAACAAGGTAGCACTGTATAAACACTGAGTCAGCTTCTTAGGATTACAGCTATTAGTAATGCAGTACTAAATAAACACTGGATCAGATTCTTAGTTTTATAATCACACTGCAAGCGCAAACAAACACCAACTAGGCATGCGGTTATGTTCTCTCTTTCAGAAGCACTAAATGCCATAAGATAATAATAATACACATTTAACATATAAACAATAACTGTGTCCAATATAAACAACTGTGTCAATGCTTGTCTAAGGCTTATTACAGAATGCAAGAACAACATCAATTGCAGCAAAGACAGTGGAGTAGGAGAGGGAGAGGGCAGAGGAGGGCAGTCCATTCTATCTTTTTGTTCGATTTTATTTATTGTATTATGTATGAATAATTTTTTATTTCTTTTTTATTGTTTTGCATTTGTTTAGGATTTGTATATATAGATTTGTAATTTAATATTAAAGTACATATCTAATCTTGCATTTTTATATTAGATCACTTTACAAATGTATTATTGTTTCATTCATTTTAAATGTAATATTGGCGGTTATAGTTTAATGAATTAATAATTATCTTGCAGAATGAATTGTTTATAATCATATATATATAGGGGTCGATTCCGACTCGGGAAACTAATCCGTACGACGATTCGTATTCGTAGCCCTTTCCGTACCAATTGTACAAATCCGTCCAAATCGCTTACTACGATCCGTAGGAAAAACATACGTCCGAATCTTTGTGAACCGTACGAAAAGCAAGGGAAAATCCGTACAATACGGACCGTCACGGTGAACCGTACGAATCGTAAACTTGCTGTACGACCTGACAAGTGCGATCCGGGCCAGGGAACGAGAACGCGATTCGTATGGAAAACGTCGTATGAGAAATTCATACGGAGAGCCACACAATCACATACGCACCGTACCACTGCAATCATGGGGGTACGCACCGTACCCCTAAGTACCGTACCCCTGCAATCATGGGGTGTACTCGCGTACCCGGTTGGGGTCCGTTTCGTACGCGGTTCGAGTCAAAATCTGCTTTTACGGACGTTTTGGACTCCCGTATAAAAAGAGTCGTACGGTGTGTTGACGTGATGAATCGTAGCTGCTTCAATCCGTACGGACGTCACGTACTGCGTGTTCAGAATGAGATTTGTATGGATTTTTGAGTCGTATGGTCTTTCATACGAATCGTACGGAGATCTGCTTTGGGTTCGGAACGTACTTCATCGTACGTACGGGGACGTTTAAGGTGTACAATTCGTACGGGAAATATGCTCTGTACGGCTATTCGTAGGGGATTTTACCGAATCGGAATCGGCCCCATAGTGTTTATATAAAGTTTAAATATGGCTTTATTTTTAGTTAATGTATTTTGATTTTTTATTTTATTTATTTTATATTAATGATGTTTACATGTATTTTAAAGTTACTAATATTTATTTTTCATTGCTATTTTCTTTATTATAAATATATTTAATGTAATACCTGTTTAAAGTTAATTAATATTTTTTAAAGATATTATAATGTTAAATATTTTGTTAATATACATACTTACCTATGTAATGTTAATATTTGTCCACTATATTTTTGTGGTCAATAATTTTAAACTTGACATAGTAAGGGCCTCATTATGATGACGGTCGGATGAGCATCTGACCTCCATTGTTTTGGGCACAAAACTATCCGACAAGGGTCAGTGGTCCAGACATCCCAATACGACTACCGTATAGGTGGTCGTAAAATGCTTTTTACTTTTGCGGTTTGTGCAGTGGACCAGGAAAAGGGCCTCAGCACAAGTCGCAAAAGAAAACTTTCTTTTGCAAACATCCATGCACCGTGTGCCAGGTCCATGTGGTGCCTGGCACACGGTGCATGGATGTTTGGGGGACACCACATGTGCCCCCCTGGTCACTTAGCAGTGGCCATGGACGATGGGGGCCCTGCTGACAGTATTTTTATGGAGGTGGCACCTCCATGAGAAGGCTGTCGGAAACTGGCATCCTAATCCCTAAGGTGGTGCCACCGCAGGCACCGCCTGCATTGTAGAGATTAGGCTCTGACCACTGCCTTGAAGACCTACTTGAGCCTGTTGGAGACAGCAGTATTTCTCCCCAACCAAATGGCTCTGACCGCAGGTATTGTAATCCAGGCGGTCGGACAGACACCCTGGTCAGTCCGACATCGTAATCAGGCCCTAAAAATATGTAAAGCAACATTTTTATCCTCCATATTATTTCGCTATATTTATATATTGCAATATTTTTTACCTTGATATTATTATTTTTTTAAACTATAATATGCTTTTTAATGCATGAATCTTAAAATATGATATGAACTGAAACTGTGGCAACTCTGTTCATTTATTTAATTGCAAAATGATTTTTGTAACATGCTAGTGCACAACCTTCAGTTATTTTAGGGTGGAAAGATGTCAACAGTGTTAGAACATTCCTATTGTCTGCGTCCTTACTTTAGGCATTTAGACAGACCCTCCAGCTTTTCGCGATTTCGCGATTCACGAAAAAATCGTGAAATCAGCCGAGAAGCGCGAAGGCCGCGACATTTACTATTTCGGCCGCGAAAAAGGTGTCCCAGTTGCAGTAAAAAAAAAGGTTTCTGTTTTCATCTCGTCCTTGCAGAGGGTTAACCACGAACATTTTCAACACTCCTTTTTTATCCTGAAAACCTCTGAGCCCCGTGCCGTCGCACCAGTAGGGAGCGCTAAGTGCAAGATCAGACGTGTTTGTTGTTCACCTAGATCAGACCCCCAAGCCCTGGCAACGCCGTTCCTCGGAGCGATTTGTTTTCCACGAAAGATGTGTTAGGCCTCCTTGAACGGACTGCATGTACTTCAGGCCGCTTCTCATGTAGGCGTCGCAATTTAAGAACTGCCACCGCTTGTCACTAACAGCTACTCTCCCACTCCCCTTACTCCTCTCCCAGACCCACCCGACTGGTTATACAGGTTTCACTGCAGAATTTAACTTCGAGGTGAGCAAGGAGACGCTCGAAGTAGTGTAATGACCTGATTGATGACAGTATCTCTCTCACAATATTTAATAGATTTTTCACGGCCATTTTCAAAAGTGGTTACTCTCGCTCTCAGGTTAATGTGTATTAAAGGGGAGGGTGTGTGGCTTAATGACCTGAGCTGACGAATTTGGATTTGGGATGCCAGGTTCGAATCTCAGCATCGAGAGACATCCTGTGATTTTGAACCAATCACTCAATTTCGCTGTGTCTTAAAGATACATCAGCAAAAAAAGGTGGTGCTCATGTAAAGCGGGTCGAGTTTCAGTTAGATAAACCTGTAAAACAAAAAACAACTGAAAGGTCTGTCTGGATTGTTGCTTACTTTGTGATAAACAGGGACAATCAGGGGTTTAGCTGTCAACAGTGCAACTGGTGCAGTAGCACTAGAACTGTGATGTTCCCTTTGCACCTCAGTTATGGCTCATTTTTTTCTTATATTTATTATGACAAAAAACCAAAAAGGTGGTAGAGGGTCCGAGGGGAAAATGTTTTTTTAGACCAACTAGTACCTAGTCCCCCAACTCAACAATAAAACACACGGGAGGTACTAACAGTCTGAAATCAAAGAAATAACTGGAACCTAATAGTGTCCCACTTTATGCTAAGACCACAAAGTTGATCCAGAGAAATAACATTGTTATACCAAGAAACGTGAGAGAGAGAAGATACAGAGTCTGAGGAGCTGGAAAAGTACCCATCAGCCCACTCAAAAGTGGAATCTCGTCATCTGGGTTTGTTTGTGTTGGAGAATGGTGTCCTATAGGCTCCTCCCCAGAGAGAGTTTTCCGAGGTTGCCTACTTTCGGACCCAATGATCAAACATTCAACCAACAGATGGCAGTATGTGAGCGGGAGGGGCAAAAAGTTGCAGTGCTCAAAAGAAGAAAAAGGAAGGAAGGAATTGCAAGGAATTGCTACCCACCATATATGTTATTTGGACCAAATAACATATATGGTGAGTAGCAATTCCTTGCATGCTATCATTATACTGCTTTTTAACCATACCACATTGATGGTCAGACCCAATAAAGTTTCTTATGACATCAAAGTAGGTATTTTTAAATCACGTGGATCATTTTCCTTCCTTTTTCTTCTTTTGAGCACTGCAACTTTTTGCCCCTCCCGCTCACATACTGCCATCTGTTGGTTGAATGTTTGATCATTGGGTCCGAAAGTAGGCAACCTCGGAAAACTCTCTCTGGGGAGCAGCCTATAGGACACCATTCTCCAACACAAACAAACCCAGATGACGAGATTCCACTTTTGAGTGGGCTGATGGGTACTTTTCCAGCTCCTCAGACTCTGTATCTTCTCTCTCTCACGTTTCTTGGTATAACAATGTTATTTCTCTGGATCAACTTTGTGGTCTTAGCATAAAGTGGGACACTATTAGGTTCCAGTTATTCCTTTGATTTCAGACTGTTAGTACCTCCCGTGTGTTTTTTTTGTTTTTTTAAATATTTATTATGGTCTTTGACAACTCTGCAGCACCGCTGGGGAAAGAATTGAGATGTTAGTACCGACACATCTCAAATCTAAAAGTCATTATGAACAACTATAAAATGAAAAATCGCAAGGTTTGAAGTGAATAAGAAAATAAAACTGTGTAAAATAGAAATAGTTTAAAGATTAGTAATAATTTACGAACTGGTCACCTGGCACTGCTGAGGAATTCTGATACTACCCGGGATCCTCGCTGGGATTCTAAGACACCGCGTAGAAGGTCACACTAAGAAAATCTTGTAACGCCGACAAGACACTCAAGAAAAGCTCCCACTGCAGGTATCCTACAGCATGAGAACCTGCGACTAGAGGAAGCTAATAGTTCCTAGGATCACAAAAACACAGAAAAGGCTTTCACACAGGGGCATTAGCTACCATTGGTGCAACAGGTGCACTGGTACCAGTGTTAGAGCCGTAAGCACACCCACCCCTATGCCACTGATCTGCGTAGAGCAATATTTTTTTATTTTATTTTGATAATCTTTTTATAGGTACGTAAGATTACTGAACTTACAAAAATCACGTACATTGCATCCCCATCTCTGTTTAAGGTTAGAACAAATCCATCCTCTAGCATATTACAATATTGTGATATTAACTAACAGTGAACAAAACATTACACGTTTTATCATCTACAGCCTCAGTATGTCTGCCATGGCGTAGAGCGATATGTAACATCCTTACATTAGCCGTGGCAATGCACCTCCACCCACTACGATCCTGTGCCCTAGGGAACCTGAGAAAAAGGTGTCGTGCCTCATGGGTCCTTGAGGAAGCAGTGCCCCAGCAGGAGTGCGTACATGGGTGATAGAACATCCCTGGGAGAAATAGGACCCCCTCAAACAAGGTTAGGATTGGAGCTGTGTTTCCGTAGAGTGGCAGAACTTTGAACATACCTATTTTAAGGTATGTTTATGTCCTATATGTAGCCTTGAAGCCAAACAAAGTGTCTACATTGTAAATAAACCAAATATACACAGCTTCATGTTGTTAAGAAACTAAAAAAACTAAGATGACTGTGTTTGTTGTAGGAAAAACTACCAAATAAAATGCAGCAAAATTGCCACAAAATTTACATATTTGTGCCGCTAAATTTCCATTTTTGTGCCGCTAAATTTGCTAATCCATGCCGCTATATCCTGGAGGGTCTAGAGGTCTAATGTAAAAAGACACTTTGCAGTTGTATGCCTACGATAGACAAAATCATTGGGCATGTGACAGCAAAAAGGCTAATTGTTATGTTCTAAACTGATTTTGTAATTCAGCAACAGGTTACCGAACCGCAAGATGAATCACTATTTGGAAGGGGTGTTTTTACACCATCCGCCCACATCAAAATTCGTCACAAGGTGTATCAATATTTTGCAATTGTAATCCACTCTCAAAGTATTGAAAAGTTACTGACTCCCCATATGTGCTGCTAATAGAATCACAGAAGGTAAGGGGTTCCATTAGTACCCCTTCCCCGTTGGAAATTTAAAAAAAGATTGTTAAGGAGTAGGCAGTGGTTTAAGGGACTACTGCTAACTCTCAAACAATCTTTACAGAAATAATAAACTTTCTTTCTTGTCAGTGACAACCCCTCCTACCACTCTAGCTCAGGAAGACCCATTGGCCTGGTGATAGGTCATCAGAATATGCAGGGCACACCTTAGCTCCCTCTGTGTGACTGTTCTGGCCCTGTGCCTCATGGGAACAGTCCAGCCCAAACTGCCAAGCCAGATCCTCACTGGACCGCAAACAACCATCCTGGGACTGGTTTTGGGGCATCACCCCTCCTCAGCCGGGCTAGCTTGAATCCAGTGGCACAGTGATCCCGGGACCCACGTCTGGGCTTACCCGGGCGTACTTAAGGAGAGAAAGCAAAAGGCACACAGATGATGGACGGAATAAAGAGCAAATCAAACATTCACCCCCACCTGGGTTGACTTCATTGTTCTTTCTAAATGTGGCATTTTTAAACACACAATTAAAAAAACACCTTCACTAAAGGGGATCACTGACAGAATATCGGGTACAAAAATATTGTTTTACCAAAATATCGGGACATAAATATCGATGTCAAAAATATTGACCTCCTATCTTCATAATGCTCAGTACTAAAATATCAAGAAATAAATATTGTTGTTAAAAATATCGAAGTACAAAATATCATTTTTGTATAAAAAATAATGTAAAATAAACTAAATAATATATCTAACTTAAAAAAATATTTTGAATCATTTGTAAATTTTAACAATTAAAGTAATACATTTAGGGCTCAATTCCGATTTGGGAAACGAATCCGTACAACGATTCGTATTCGTAGCCGTTTCCGTCTGAATCGAACGGATCCGTCCGAATCGCGTAGTACGATCCGTTGCGAGAAAATACGTCCGAATAATTGTGAACCGTACGAAAATGAAGGGTAAATCCGTACGACATCGACCCGCACAGTGAACCGTACGATTTGTAAAAATGACGTACGACCTGCCAAGTACGATCCGGACCGGGGAATGAGTATGCGATTCGTACGGTAAACGTCGCGTATGAGCAATCTGTACGGAGGGCAACACTATCACATATGCACCGAACCCCTGAGGGGTGTACGCACGGGGTGTACGCACCGTACACCTACGACCTTGGGGTGTACGAACCGTACCCCTATGGCCCGTACACCTACGATCATGTGGTGTACGCACGGGACATATGCACCGTACCCCTGAAATCCAGGTGTGTACGCACCGTACCCCAATGCACCGTACCCTTGCAATTCTGGGGTGTACGCACCGTACCCTGGGGGGGTCCGTTTCGTACGCATTTCGAGGTGAAATCTGCTTTTACGGACGTGTTAAGCTCCCGTAGAAAAAGAGTTGTACAGAGTGTTGTCGATACGATTCGTACTTGCTGGGTCTGAAAATGCAGCTTCGATCCATACGGACATCACGTACTGCGCATTCCGAATGCGATTCGTACAGATTAGTGAGTTGTACCGTCTTCGGTACGATTTGCACGGAGAACTGCTTTGGGTACACATCGTACTACATCGTACGTTCGGGTACGGTTCTGCATACGATTCGTATGGGAAAAAAGCTCTGTACGGATATTCGGAGGGCATTTTACCAAATCGGAATTGGCCCCTTAATGTAAAAATATATTAAACATACATATATAAATAATTAAAAATTAATAAATAATTATTTTAATTAATTATAAATGTTGGAAATATATTCCATTCCAGTAATTTTTTTTATTTTTTTTAAACCTGTATTTAGCAAGAAAGAAAATACAAGTACAAGCCTACAACCCTCTGGGCCGGCCAGCGACATATCAAAGATGCAGTATAGCATTACACAGCTCATCAGCCGACAACCAAGGGTCCGGCAGCAATGGTGCACGATATTGGTCAAATCTACAACGATAAGATATGGAAAGGTTTCATTTTTTAAAACAAGCAAACAAAAATATCTAAGAAAAAGAAGAAAACGAGGCTGCATCCTAAATTGTTGTGTCTGTTCCATATGATACGGGGAGAGGCAATTAAGGACAATATGGAAAAACAGGAGAACCTCCAGGAGATAAAGGAGAGGGTGGGGAAAGGGGGACCCAGAGCCAGAAACATATCAATAATGTGATACAGGAGGGAGCCGAAACGTATACTCAGGGAGAACAAGGAGCGTCAGGGGGACCAGTGAAGGGGGGATCACATATCTCCCCACGGTATGAGTTCCATTGGTCCCATATCCTACCCCATTTTTTGGGCCTGCCACGGGAGACATAAACAATCTTCTCTCTGAACATGCACCAGTCCATATTTTCTTCCCATTTGGAAACTGATGGTGCCCTCTGAGATCCCCACAACTGTGCAATGTCCCTTTTCGCAACCATGTTTCCCAGCGTGACCCACCGAGTCTGAGCAACAGTGCAATCGTTCGGTTCCCATATGTTCAAGAGACAGCGCCTGGCTTCAGGCAGGAATTCAACATTCGTCACCTCACTCATCACTGCATGCACTCTAGTCCAGAAAGACACAACTTCCGGACATTCCCATACGATGTGGAGGAAGGTAGCAATCATACCACAGCCACGTCGACACAACCCATCCTCAGAAAAACTCATATGCATCAATCGCGGACCCGTGACATAGACCCGGTGCAGAATCTTCAGCTGAACGAGTCGCAGACGCGCCGGAATCGCGACCTCTTTGGGAGAGGATATCGCAGCCTGCCAATCCTCATCATCCAGTTCCAGCCCATCGTTAGTCCAGGTACCACGAAGCTGAACAAGCAAATCCGATCGAGTATTGATAAGTTTTTATAAATAAGGGAGATAGTGCTGTCTGGAATATGTCCGTCCAGCACCCTGTCTTCCAGGGGGGAGCTCTCCGGAATATCAGAACCGGCCGGAAAAACCGACCCAATGGCATGGCGAACCTGGAGATATCGAAAATATTCCGAGTCATTCAAACTGTATTCCTGTTTCAATTCAGCAAAGGTCTTAACTCTATTCGTAACCCAGAGGTCACCCACCTTGTTGATGCCGATGAAGTCCCACCTATCGAAACCCTTTCATGTCCACAATTCACCAGCCTCTCCGCGGCAAACAGAGGGGTCGCCCTGGTCAGCTTATCTACCCATCCAGTAGCCGCGGTCGCGCTGCCCCACACCTGCACAGCCACTGCAGTGGGTCCCGTCAGATTCTTTCTAGCGCCCCGAGAGTAGAGAGCCCTGTAGTAATCTCCCCCGGGTAACAGCCACCGGTCCATCCCGAATGCAGGATTCGGGACTGGACCGTACATGGCATGGTTCACAGCGCTCAGTTGAGATGCCCAGTAGTATCTTCTTATATCAGGTAACGCTATGCCCCCATCGTACCAGGGCAACGTAAGCTTAGCCAACGCAATACGGGGTCGGCCAGCCCAAACTAGCTTTCTCTGGAGGCACTCGATTTCACGAAAGTAGCTAGGCGGCACTAGATCAAGTGTGTTTTGTACGGCATACAAAAAACGGGGGAGAGACATCATTTTGAACAGGGCCGCCCGTCCCAGGGGGGACAAGGGTAGACCACACCATGCAGTGACATCCGACCGAAGCCGGGCGAGTGGAGGCAGCAAGTTACGCTCATATCGTATCACAGGGTCAAGTGAAATATAGATCCCTAAATACTTAAAGCCATCACTAGAAACCGGGATCTGGCATACTCGGGGCAGAGAAAGAGGAGCACCGGTCAGCGGGAAGATACACGACTTGGACCAATTGATAACCAACCCGGAGTTACGTCCAAAGGAACTCAAAACATCAAAAAGGACTCCTAGTGACTTACGAGGGGACATCAGGTACAATAAAATATCATCGGCATACAATGATACACGATCTTCGAAGTCAGGGGACCACCGAATACCCTTTAGTGAAGGCTCCCAACGGAGCCAGGCGGCAAGGGGCTCGAGCGCGAGTGCAAATAATAGTGGTGACAAAGGACATCCCTGCCTCGTGCCTCGCCCGAGAACAAAGGGCTCCGAGGCCCTACCGTTAACCACAACCTGCGCCAACGGTTGCTTATACAGGAGTTTAACCCATGCAATAAACTTCGGACCAAAACCGAATTTGGCAAGAGTAGCCCACAAATATGGCCACTCAACCGTATCAAAGGCCATCGAGGCATCGAGAGAAACCAAGATGGCCGGCTCGCTAAGAGACCCCGCCCTCGCGATGGCACCGTGAAGACGACGAAGATTGAGCGCAGTATTGCGTTGGGGGATAAAACCAGACTGATCAGGGTGAACCAATTCGCTAATCACCGTGATCAGTCGGTTCGCCAAAAGTTTCGCCAATATTTTGGGTTCAGCATTCAAAAGTGAGATCGGGCGATATGATGAACTGCGCTCGCGGGGTTTGCCATCTTAATGGATAACCACAATAGAGGCCAGCCTCTGGTCCCTGGGAAGGAATCCAAGGTCTCGCGATGCCGCAAACATACTAAGCAGATACGGCGCCACTTTATCCGGGCATAGCTTGTATAACTCAACCGGTATACCGTTGGGACCAGAGGCCTTCCCCGAGCGAAGGGAGCGTATAGCGAGCACAACCTCATCAATAGAAAAATCAGCCTCCATTAACACCCCGTCCGACTCCGAGAGACTAGGCAACTCAAGATCACGAAGCAGCAAGTTCGAGTCCTCCTCCGGCATGTTCGAAACCGGCGCGTACACAACCCGAAAGTGCTGGGCAAACACCTCAACTATCTCAACCGGGTCCACGACTCTCGTTCCATCAACTTTCTCAACTACAGGCACAACATGATTCATTCTGTCTCGCCTATCCAGCCAAGCAAGCAACTTCCCCGCTTTATCACCCACATCATACAGACGCCCCTGCTGCACACGATTCATTGCCTCAGCCGAGTCAGTCACCAAGGCCCTGTAATCAGATTGCTTAAGAGCCAAGACATGCAGTTTCTCGGGTGTAACCCCAGCTTCCAACCGTTCCTCCAATACGGCAATCTCAGACTCCAAGTTCTCCACCTCCTCATTTTTGCGCCTCCTCTCACCAGCAATCAAAGACAGGGTCTGACCACGGATCACAGTTTTATAAGCCTCCCATAGGGAGACCGGGGAGGACACCGATCCCTCATTTTCAGTAAAGTAAAAGTTCATGCACTTGACCACCTCAGATCTGATTTTGGGGTTCTGAAAATGCCATGGATTGATCGGGGCAATCCGGCCCCCAGCCCCCAGATGTATATCGATGTGGAGCCATAGCGGGGAGTGGTCTGAAATTCCTCTAGCCAAATGCTTGATTTCACGCACCGAGACCAACTGCACCACCGGCACGAGGATATAATCAAGTCTCGAGAGACTTCCATGGGCCCCCGAGTGGAAAGTGTACTGAAGCCGGCCAGGGTGCATTTGTCTCCAACAGTCTGCCAACCCAAAGGCATCCAAGAATTTCCCCAGCCATAGCTGCGACGTAGGGAGGAGCCTGGGGGGGCTACGATCACTCTCCCCATTCACCACAGAATTAAAATCGCCACCCACCACTACCAATCCATCAGGCAAACCCAGAATTACCTCACCCAGGTCGGCGAAGGTAGTAGACTGTAGGCCAGGCGGAACATAAATAGACAGTATGGAAATCAATTTCCCTTCCCATCTCCCCAGAATGGCTGCGTAACGGCCTCTATCGTCCAACACCGTGCCATCTATCTCCAGGGGGATGGAGTTCCTAACCAGGATACCAACCCCCCTCGATCCAGAGGTGAAGCCGGAATGAGCCACCAAACGGTAACCTCGTCTGTTCAGTGCATGACATGTATTGCCCACCAAGTGGTTCTCCTGGAGCAAGACCACATCCGGTGAACATCTCTTCAAGTATTGTAGTACAATCCCACGTTTGATCCTGTCCCCCAAACCATTAACATTCCAGCTCAACACCCTAAGTCCCCTACCCCCCATCCCAGAAGAAAACGGACCGCCCTCCCCACCTCGAAACAGCCACAGGACAGCAAATGTAAAACAAAGCACAGCCTAGAAACAAACAAAGAGAAAAGAACCCCCCCACCACCCCCAGTGAACCCATCAAACTCAAACCCCCCTCCCTGCACCCCTGCGGTAGACCTAAAAGCCACCCCAACTTGCAGTGTGCCTGTCGCCCCATTAAACTAACCTACACAAAAGAGAGAAAAGTCCCCAGAGGAGGAAGATTCCCTAAACCCCCCCACCCCCGGGCATTCACACCATAACAGGACATAGTCTCTGAGCCACTGCCATAGAATCAGGCTCGCCGATGTAGACTCACTTCTCCTGGTCCTCCGAACCTCCTTCAGCGCCTCTCGAGTTCTCCGGGCCCTCATGGCGCGTCGATAAAGTGTCCAACCAGTCACTAGCCACCTCGGGGCGGTCAAAGAAGAACGCAAGCTCTTCATGCTCAATTCTCAAGCGGGCCGGGAAAAGCATAGCATATTTCAGTCCCAGTTCTCTGAGGCGCCTCTTCACACCCGTGAAGCCCATTCGTTGTTTCTGGACTGCCTGAGTGAAGTCCGGGTAAAAACCAATCGATACGTTCTCAAATTTAGTGGGTCCACTCATTCGTGAAGCTTGTAGGATAGCGTCTCTGTCACGGAAATTGAAGAGCCTGGCAATTATGGGCCGCGGAGCAGCACCCAACTTCGGCTTACCACCCGGGACACGATGAGCTCGCTCCACAGCAAAGAATTTACTTAAACCTTTTGGTGCCAAATGCTTCCGCACGAGGTCCTCCACCAGGATATCAAAAGGCAAATCAGCAGAGTTCTCCGGGACACCCACGATGCGGACGTTATTGCGTCTGGCCCGGCCCTCGAAATCTTCCAGCCGATTGGCGAACAGTTCGCAAGTAGTCCGAAGAGTGCGGACTGTGGTCTGGAGATCCGAGACATCTGTGGTCAAACTAGCCGTCTTGATAGCAAGGGATTTGACACGCTCGTTGGTTTTCCCCAGGTCCGCTCTGATGAGGGTGACATCGACCGCCACCGTATCTATCTTGGCTGCCAAGGTTTCATATTGCTGGCCCATGGTGGATTGGACACTCGCAATAGCGCCCATAATGTCCTTCAGAGTTGGCTCCTCGCTTTCAGGAGTACCATCACCAGCTTCCTCTAGGGCACCACTCGACCCGCCCGGGGAGCCCCTAGGTCGAGTAAATCGATCGATGGTCTGAGATTGGGGGACCCCCCCTCGGGACGGGCCTCTAGCGGTGCGCCTCTCGATGACTGCCCTGCCTGCCATGACAGGCAATGAGCTCCAACGGGATCTGTAGAATTTAGCCAAAACGATCTCCGTCTTGGCAAGCTCGGACCGGCGAAAGGATAGGGACACAGCGCTGGCTGAAGGTCGGCAGCGAGAACAGAGCTAGAGCGCCGATCGGCGACTGGGCGTTCACAACAGCGACCAAAAACGAAACCGAAAGTACACCAGGGACAGAGGGCGTGGCTCATCAGCCGTTGTTGTTCAATTGCCACCTGGGTACCTCGGGGACTCAAGCCCCCGGCTGGCGTACGATGTAGGCCTCAAATTCCAGAATGCAGTAAGTCCGATATCCGGCGGCCATATCGATTTTTGAAAAGGACATGGACATCAGCAGGGCATCAATAAAAAGTACCCGTCGTCGTAATCAGGATCATTCACAGGATAATCGCGGGAGGCGGAAAGGGTCTCGGGAGCCCTTAGCTCACGCGTCCATCTTGGAATCGCGCGAATCTCCTCCCCATTCCAGTAATCTTTATTTCGGCAATTGCCATAAAAGATAAACATAGAAGTTAAAAACATAACCAATTTTAAACATGAGTATTACTGCAGAACGGGATAACATACAAAAAAAACAGAAGAATATCCCAATGAATAAAACATGAGAATTACAACACTTAATGGATCAATACTGCGTAAAAATTGGCAATATATTGGGTAAAAACTAAACAGTTTTATAAGAAAAAAAATGTAAAATTCTAATTTAAAAAGTCCAATGCAACAGGGTTGCGCAATCGCTAATACATGATCTGGTCAAGGATGGAGTGACCTGGAAATTAAAAGCCTTCTCTTATGCCATACTGCTTCAAGGAATTTAGCCACTACAAAAACAGTTACTTTTGAGAGATCGGTCTTAAGGATTCTGAAGGCCTCAGAGCATTTAACAAAGCCTAGATTCTTACATAGTGGGATTATCCAATACCTCCTAGCCGTACGATATGCGGGACAAAAGAAGACTAGATGCAGTTCGTCTTCAAGCCTGCAATTACAGCCTGGACAGTTTTTCTCGGTATGGGAATTCCATTTGCTTGTAAATGCTCTGAGCGGGAGAGTGCCATACCGCCATTGTAAGTATAACTTTCTGGCCAAGTTTGGAAAAATGTCGTCAAGAACTGGTTCAAACCTGTAATGATCTTTCACCCCAATAAAGTTGTTAACCAGGGAGTCTGGACGTGTGCCCCGTATGTGGGATTCAAGATTACAAGCATAAAAGGTTGCTACCAGATCTTTACGAGACAAAGCCTGGCAAGCCATTTCAGGGTCCCTCCATAAGTTGGGGAGAGCCAACCGGGTAAACTCTGATTTCAGATATTTAAACCACGGGATGTTTTTTATGGTAGGTAGAGCAAGAATTTCCATCAGTTCCTGCCTATAATCGGCTAGCTCAGGGGTAGACCACAATCTTCTCCAAAAGGTTAAGGGCTTCACACCCACTACTTCATCCAATGGTTTTAAGCCCAGATCCAATCTAAGAGGGAGGAGCGGGGTGCTAACCGGGACCTTTAAAAGTTGTCTAAGGAACTTATTTTCGACCATGACCAACTCTTTCTTGCAAGTATGTCCCCAGAGTTCACTGCCATAAAGAATCGCGCCTCTGGCCTGGAGTCTATAAATCTCCAAGGGGGGGGCTAGTGGTCTAATAGATGATTTGTTGGCATTTACTAGCCTAATTATTCCCCCTGCAATTTGAGCCAATCTGAGCTGTGACTTGGTTTGATGTTCACCCCATTCCAGTTTGTCATTCAAAGTCACACCCAGGTACTCAAACGTGAAAACTCTTTCAAGCCTATTCGAGCCTATAAAGGGGTTAGGACGTGTTTTTTTGGGAGGATTAAAAATCATGTACTTGGTCTTTGAGGCATTTATTTCAAGACCGTATTCCTGGAAAAATGCCTCAAAGCCGGCAAGGATGCGCTGAATCCCCATAGGGGATTTCGATAGCAGTAGGGTGTCGTCCGCAAACATAATTGCGGGCACCCGTCTGCCACCCAGCCTTGGTGCGTCTGTATTGGGAACATTGTTTAAATAATCTATTACCCCGTTGACAAAGAGGCAAAACAGGGTCGGTGCAAGAACACATCCCTGCCTTACCCCTCTGCCAACGGGAAATCTTTGTGAAAGGGTACCCAACCTCCCGCACCTGACCTGGGTATAATTTTGAGTGTGCAATCTGGCAATGATGTTTAAAAGAGCAGAAGGGACACCAAGATCAGCGAGTACTGCCCACAGTTTACTCCGCGGAACCAGATCAAAGGCTGCGCGGAGATCAACAAAGACAGTATACAACGAGCCCCCCTCCACCCGCACCGTCTTCCAAAACAAGAGGGCCAAACAAAAAATTTGGTCCATCGTCGAAACCTTGGCCCTGAACCCAGCCTGGTATGTACTTAGAACGGAGTTATCCGTCATCCATTCTTGCAGGCGGTCAAGAATCAGCCTCGCAAAAGTTTTTTGTGCTACATTTATTTTATTTATTTATTTATTTATTTATTTTAAAATTTCTAGAGCGCACAAATACCTTACGGTGTCTCGGCGCTAACATCAATGAGGCTGATTGGCCTGTAGTTGGCTGGGAGCAGAGGGGAGCCCTTCTTGAAGATAGGAACAATCTCTGCTCCCAGCCAAGTACCAGGAACTTCCATTCCCCCAAGTATTGCGTTAAAGACCTCCAAGAGATACGGAGCCCAGACCCTGGGTTGGTGCTTTAACAGGTCACCCGGGATTTTATCCAGCCCAGGGGCCTTGCCCGAGGGCAGTTTGGATATTATATTATGAACTTCCTTTAGGGTGAATTGTAACACCTCAGTACCCTCAATAATTCCAGAATGCGTAACGGGCCCACCAGAAGGTAGATGGTGGTCGGGCATCAGATCAGCACGATGGTTAAGGGAGCTAGGGCTAACCTCTTCATAGAGGCTGCGAAAGTGATCCTCCCACACAGAGGCCGCTATATTAGCCTCCACAGCCTGAGTTGGCTCGGCAGACCCTGTTCTCACTATCTGCCAGAATTTACGGGCATCTCTGGTCTGTAGAGCAGCCAACATGTTATACCAGTTGGTATGATCGCATTCCACCTTTGCATTATGGATTATTTGCTTTAGTTCCTCCCTTCTTAACTTAATTAAGGCCGTATCCCTCGGAAGTCTCAGTGCAGCAAGTAGGTTGGCCTTTGCCTTCCTGCAAGCTGAATTGTACCAAGAGGGTCCATGGACCCTGCAAATTCCCTTCCGGACAAGTGGATTTAACAGCTCCGTAAGGGTGTCCACCATTTCCATATGGAGGGTACCCAACTTAAAAGATATAATTTCTGGCGGGGAAAAACTAATAAGAGTCCCGACTCGTTCGAATATAGGGATTAGCTGCGCATACAGCTCGGAAATATGAGCAGGATTGTGCCAAAAGCTTTGCCCACCTCACTCTACGCCTATCATTTGTGAGCAGTAATTTAGGGTTTTGGGGTGCCTGTATCAAAGGGTCGCCCATAAGCCCACTTGGCGGGATCATTGAAAGAATTAGGGCGTTGTGATCGCTATCAGATCTCTCAACTACCACAAAATCAGAGACCCTATTCCAGTTCGTTGTCTGGACCAATATGTAGTCCAAGTGAGACCCTTGCCCAGATTTATTAAAAGTAGGTTTGGCGGGGATGTCACTCTTAAATCGGCCATTACAAGCTCTCAGGGAATTACTGAGAGTAAGTGCCGTAATTTGAGTTGCTAGGGGAGACCATGGCTTTGGTGGGGGTCCAACCAATTGTACAATTCCCCACTGGTCATCCTCCTCCATAAGTGCACCCTCCATAGCCAGGGTAAGTGGCTCAAACTGGCAATTAAAGTCTCCGCCCAGCACAATCCCAGCACCAAAGGGAATTCTGGGGAGAAATAAGGAGAGGTCTTCCCAGGTGGGCGAGGGCTTAGTTATACCTGTCGGTCTGGAATATACATTTATAAGCGCGAGTTGACTACGGTTTGGCCATTCCGGCATCACGCACTGAATATCCAGAGAATTAGTGTGGAGGACCCCAGCCTTGCATCCCAAATGAGAAGCCATCCATATACCAAGCCCTCCTGAGGGCCGACCTATACCCTCCCATTTAGCTGGGACTGCAAAAGTTGCATACCCAGAGCGGCATGTATCTTTCCGTGCCCATGTCTCTTGGAAGAGGCATATATCCTGCTCATTAATAAAAGATCCCCACTCAGGGGAGTCTAATTTGCCCTGTAGTCCCGCCAGATTGCAAGAAAGAATAGAGAGTCGGGTTGTACGGGCTCCAGATGGAGTGACAGGAGGAGTTGGTATAGAAGGCTCAATGGAATCCGGCAAGGCGATAGGGTATCCGAGGGTTTGGGGTTGCACACCAATTTCTCCCTTGCCAGTGGTTTTTGGATGGATACCCGAATTCTGTTGGATCTGTAAACTTCAATTGCAGTTATCTAATCCTGAAAACACACCAAACCTGTTTATTGTCTCCAGTGGTGTGAATTTATTTATTTATTTATTTATTTATGCATTTTTATATAGCGCGGACTTTACCCGAAGGCGTCAGAGCGCTTCACAATAGGAACACAAGTGAAACATGATGAGAACATTACACAGGAACCGATTACAAAAGTAGATGTTACATTACATACGGTAAAAGTGACAATTGTGAGCAAATAAAACACATGAGGTAGTAAAAATTGTGAGCAACCAAAAATACATGAGGTAGTAAAGAGTGCACAAGAGGAAAAAGTGACAAGTGTGCAGGATATAAGAGAAAACAAGGTATAGTTAGAGGTATAGTGAAGGGTCTCAGGTGGTCCATTCTACTATTCATATTCCTGTTGGGCCTAAGAGGTACCATGTTCCACCCAAAGGGGTCTGTAGCAGATAGAGGTTGAGGGACCTGTAGCGGATATCCTGGGTTACAAGGTTGTAGGGGGATAGTATGGTTGGGAGCCTGGGGACCAGAGTAAGGGTGTGGGAGCACTAAGGATCTCGGGTAAAAATAAGTCAGTGGGCGTGGGACAATAGAATTTGAGCCACTGCCTAGGGGCCAATTTAATATGTAATTGACCGCGCACGGGTCTCTAAAATTTATAACGACCACATCGCCATCATTATCCTTGGTCCTATTGCCCAGCCAAGGCAAACGTCTTACGTGCACAATTTCCCCATTGATGTTTGGTGCAATCGGTCTGAATTGGCTGAGCCAGTGCATGATTTTATTTTTCAATTGATGAAACCCTTCCCTCTTGTTATCGGATAATCTAGGGACCCCTGTCAGCACAACCACGTAGGGAAGAGCTTCCGGAGGTAATTCTGCAGGAGGAGATTTGCGGGACGGTGACCTAAAATTTCTAGTAGGACCCCGTGTGGTCTCCCGTATATTTCCCATGGTTACAGTTCCTTTTTGCCTGTTGGATACACTCACCAAACTAGGAGTTGGCTTTATATGCTCCTTAACCTCTGACACCCTCAGTTGTTTAGAATGTGTTAGGTCGATGGACTTGACCGGTGGTTTGGGGGGCATGAGAATGGATGATGTAGCCTGATGTGGAAGCGGGGTGGTGGCAGTTACCAATCCATTAGACAATCCTACATTCTTGATGAGTACAGATTCGATGTGCTCGAGTCTGCTCTCAACCTTCCTCAGCCTCTCTATAATAGGTAAGATGAACGACCTTATTAGGTGTTCCATATTTTCCAGAGAGGCCACAGAAGGGGACCCCCTTGACGCCAGATCTACTGGGATATCAGGTTGTAACGTATCCCTCACTGGCTGGTGAGGTGATTCCCTCAGTAAGGGGGGTGTCAAGGTTGGTGAATTAGTTAATACGGGCATTGTGGCAGGCATAGACATAGTGTTAGTCGTTGAAGATTTGCCGAACTCAGAATGTCTGATCTTGGGCTTTTGTGGAATGCCCCCTTTCCGTCTTCTTTTAGCGGGTGGAGGACCATGTATCTTGGAGGGCATTAAATGTTTGGACTTATTTATAACTAATTTGGTTCATACAGGAGTCCGGGGGGTCTGATGTGTATCTATTAAAATAGGACTGGAAGGGACAGTGTCAACAAATGGCTGAGTTGTGGGGCCTATGGGTGTCGGGGTGGATTCACGTAACAAAAAGGGAAATCTTTCCAAAGATAATGGATCATCATTAATACCATTGAGGCCTGAAATGGACAGTGGAACATGAGGTGGTGTGTCTATGGAAATCCTATTCTTTAGACTTTCTACAGAGCGACGACGTTCTGCTCGTCGCACAGCCAGTTGCTTCTCCCTACCCAGGTCAGTAGGAGCTCGTGCAAAATAGTTATCAAGTGTCCCAACAGCGTTAGTTACCCCTGTTTTTTCCCTTGTACCTTTATCTGGGCTTGGCGCCATTGCTAGAGGAGTAGGTGATGAATAAAGTCCACAGAAATAATGAAGGGGAGTAAGCCCTGCCCGGCCTCACTCGGTCTCTGAGGGCCTCAGAGGGCCCGCCCTTGTCCCGGGCTTCTCCCGGGCGCTCCCGCGCGCTCCCGCGCCGCGGGGAGTAATGCTTGTAATTATGGGCAGGCTGCTAGGCTAATGTGGGGGCGTGGCTAGCAGGGAGAGCGGCCAGGTGGCAATCGGCTCGGGTTACCAGGACTCCTGGGATATGGAGTCCGGGTCCCACGCTCGCAGCCCTGCGCACGCACACACACACCCACAAAAACAGTTCCAAGGTCAGGAGCAGGAAAGGCTGTCAGGCGCTGCGGGACCCGCGAAGCGGGTTCCGCGAGGAGTAAAGGTGAGCGCTGAGTCCGTCAGCAACAGAGTCCGCAGCAAAGTCCAGGTAGTGTCCCAACCTCCGTTTGCCAGCTGGGTCTTTTCACGCTAATGTGGGGGCGTGGCTAGCAGGGAGAGCGGCCAGGTGGCAATCGGCTCGGGTTACCAGGACTCCTGGGATATGGAGTCCGGGTCCCACGCTCGCAGCCCTGCGCACGCACACACACACCCACAAAAACATTTCCAAGGTCAGGAGCAGGAAAGGCTGTCAGGGGCTGCGGGACCCGCGAAGCGGGTTCCGCGAGGAGTAAAGGTGAGCGCTGAGTCCGTCAGCAACAGAGTCCGCAGCAAAGTCCAAAATCTAAGTTTAAAAAACAGTGTACTTCCATAATTAACACAATTAATTAACAATTACACTAATATTCATAATTAAAAAACACATTTAAAAAGGTAAAAATTTATGTACTAAGAAAACATTACAGCTATAGAACAGAAATACCCAAACAAAATAAAAACTAAACAATTAACAAAAATATTTATCAATTAATAAATGAATTTTGATGATCATGTGATGATCAATTAATTTACACTAAGTTACTTTCCACCCTATACCCCAATAAAAACCAAAACACACACCTACAAATATTTACACAATTTACATAACTAATTTTACATTAATAAATGAATATCGATTAACAACAAATCATTAATTCATTCAAAAAACATTTACTTGACACCATTTACCACTATAAACCCCACAACTCACACATCAAAATTATTACACAATTGACAAAATTAAAATGTAATTAATTAATTAATTAGCATGAATTAACAAAGAATGTATTAATTAAAAATAAATTACCTCCACCATATTCCCCTATAAATGCCACCACCAATTTTGTAAAAGATTACACAATTAACATAATTAATTCAAAATTATTAATTATTAACAATTAACAATCAAAATATAAATATTTGTTAATAGTTTAATTCACACAATTAACACTACAAAATAATAATTAATAAATATTATATAAAAATATTAATACATTTATTAAAATTAAATTACTTCCCACCCTACTCCCCTATCAACCCACAACCTGCTCCTAATAAAAATGACACAATTAAAATATTTACCAATTCATTAATCAATACAAATTACCAGCCAATTATTACCTAATTAATAATAAATTAATTACCATAATTAACACTATAACATCAAGATTAAATAAATACGACTAAACAAAAATTTATATTCCATTTATTATAATTAAATTACTTCCCACCCTATTCCCCAATGACCCACAACCTGCTACGGAACTAAAACGCAAAATGTAATTACAATAAAATTAATATTCAATTTATTATAATTAAATTACTTCCCACCCTCATCCCCTATGAACCCACAACCCGCAACGGAACTAAAACTCAAAATTTTATTAAAATAAAAGTAATAACTTCTAAAAAATTAACACATACATCAAGAAAAAAATGCAATACTTAGACAAACAAAATAGCACATACATTTAAAATACACTCAAATACATACCACTAACTAAAACAACTATATTTTTAACAACTTTATTTTTGCAAACAATATTAATATCTTTGATATTTTGGAAAATGATATTTATTACCTTAAACTCGATATTCTTGACCATGATATTCTGGCAGTCGATATTTCTGGATCATGATATTTTCACT
Organism: Lissotriton helveticus; assembly: GCF_964261635.1. NCBI lineage: Eukaryota > Metazoa > Chordata > Amphibia > Caudata > Salamandridae > Lissotriton > Lissotriton helveticus. The sequence goes on along the minus strand of NC_136067.1, from coordinate 146,537,556 downwards.
CGATATTAGTGCAAGTCGACATTTCCTACTCGATATTCTGACTGTTTATCCACTAAATGGTGTATTTCCAAATTCTGAGCACAGGGAGCCCAAACTCCAAATCTCTATCTCTTCCCAATTGAAAGGTACACTTGTAAAATGTCACAAGGCAGCTCCAATGATATCCTATAGGAGAGATAGGCCTTGAAATAGTGAAAAGGAAACTTGGCAGTATTTAATTATCAGGGCGTGTAAAATACACCAGCACATGTCCTACCTTTCATATACGCAGCACCCTGCCCATAGGGCGACCTAGTGCCTGCCTTGAGGGTGCCCTACATGCAAGGTTTGGGCCTGGTCAGTTAGTGTTCTTGCCAGGTCGACATGGCAGTTAAAAACTGCACTTCCAAACACTGCATTGGCAGGCCTGAGACAAATTTACAGGGCTACTCATGAGGGTGGCGCAACCAGTGGCCACATTTACAAGCCCTGGGCACACACAGTGCACTTTACTAGGGACTAATGCAAAAAGAACAATTGATGGACAGAATGCAGAACAATGTCATACATTCACCCCAGTACAGAGATCTGGGGCTAAATCCATAGTTTTTTTTTGCTCATCATGCCTTTCCAGTTTGGACCCAGCCTTTACTAGGGACTAACCGGAAACTCAAAAATGCCAATCATGGATAACCAATCAGAATCACAATTTATACAGGGAGAACTTGCACTTTAGTACTGATCAGCAGTGGTAAAGTGCCCAGAGTACCTAAACCAGCAAAACCGAAGTCCAGCAAAACATCAAAAATGCATGAGGTAGAGGCTAAAAGGGGACACCACACCAAGGATGCCAGGTCTAACACGCGGAGTGAAGATTTTTCAACAATCACGTTGGCAGATAATGTTAAAATACACACGACAAGCAGGGTACACGAGAGTGGCTTAAAGGGCAGTGGGAAAGGAGAGGAGTGTGGATTGTTTGGGGCGCTAACTGAGGGTAAACACATTTTTTTGTGAAATAACCAACATTTTTGAAGTCTTTCCAAACAGAGAGAGGGGGAGCCTGTGCGTGCATTTTTGTCTCTGTATTAAAATTCTTGCTGCAATCCAACCAACACCTCATCATACCTGACTTAAAGCACATGCTCCCAACTATTTATCACAACATTCATTTCTGAGGGACGTGTAAAATCCCAAACTCCCCTTGTCCCCCTGAAGCTAAGCCCCTGCGTCATGGGTTTGGAAAAATGTGTTGTTATAGATAACGTTTTACAAGTGCAGAATATTTATTTTCACTTTGTCAGATCTCTGTCTTAGCCTCTAACATTTCTAGATCTAGTGAAAAAGGCAAACAGGGCTCGAGTCGGGGGTACACACAGGTACACAGCGTCCCCCCACTCTTTTGACAGGGTGGACGCCGTCCCCCTGCCAAGAAGTTGGGCCCCACAGAAATATGCTGAACTTGTCCTGGTGTAATTTTCAGACATCGTGACATGTTCAGCAGTGCCTGCCCGTTGCCTGCTTTCCATTCCCAGCAGCAAGGTGCAGGCAGCGAGGAAGCCTTTTTTCACCTCCAGCTGGGCTGAAGTTAAGGGGCCAGCAGGCCTCCTTTTGATTGTATAAGCTGACTGGGGGCCGCCTGGAACCTTACATTTAAATGTAAATGCCCCACAGAGAGAAACAAAAGCACACAGCTTGCCTTCTCTTCATAGGTACCTGAGAGAGGCATGCTTTTGACTTTTTTCTGTCCCTGTATATAAATGCAGACACTGTAAAACTGTTGGATGGGTTAGTCTGTTCCAGTATTTACACAAATAATTTAAATAGCACTATTTTATTTCTTTTATAGCGCTACTTCGTGACGTCATGAGGTTATTTTCATATTGTCTTACTTGGTCAGTCCTCCCATTTCTATTTATAGGACTTGTGCCCTGAAGGCAACTATTTCATTTGTTTGTAGCAGCATGTGGACAGTAGTTTATATTTTATGCGTTATTGGAATTTAAAATTTGACTGTGCTAACGCAATACTGCCACCTGCTGGCAAACTTAAAATAAGTACAGAGAAGAAAACAAAGCTGTTCCTCGGTGGTAGACGAGGGATCGGTCCAAGTTAACTTTAAAAGACAATCTATTTCTTTATTTTCATTTATTTAATGCGATTTTATATAGTTTGAACATTACCCAAAGGTGTCAGAGGGCTTTACAAAAGAACCGGTTGCGTTACATAAGAACTTTGGATTACATGAGTTACATAAACAGGAAAAAAAATGTGCAAATGTAAAAGTGGAGCGAAAGGAGGGAAAATTGCAAATGTGCAAGTTGTAAAGTCATTCAAGAAAGAGATACAAACAGATACACTCTAAAATCACATAGGAATGGTAGTAAGTACAAAGTTATACTACATATACTAGTGGTTGGAGTTATATATTCAAGTGGAGTGAAAGGAGGTAAAAATTACAAATGTACAAGTTGTAAAGTCACTCAAGGAAGAGTCATACTGAGCTCCATCTTGTGGCTAGAGGAGGGCGCTCAAGGGCAGGCGGAACTGTGCCGTGAAGTCAGGTCTCCCGACTGGCTCAAGCACCCACAGTGAGGCCCCGGCCATCTTGGTAGCTCCTATCTAGCACAGCCAAAGGCTGGGTGTTAACTCTGCAGTATACAGAGAAATCTCTTATTACATACTTCCATTCCGTATTTTTCCTGTAAATTCAACCTACATTTAAGAGACCAATAATTCATATGAAGAAGATGTTTCTTGAAAAATGAGTGATTAAAAACTGACGGGGTTGAAATTCAAAAGTTAATGTGAAGCTTAATCTTCCCTATGCTCCTTGTCTGTAACGCAGGACGAGAATGACGTGCTTGCTTTCTGGATATCCATTTTGTACCAGTGTGTATACTAAACCTTCAACTTGTGCCCAAATGTATTCTGTGGTAAGTAAACATCTTATAAAATAAAAAATATCATCCCTAAAACATGTATCAAATAAGATACGATAATAAAAAGTCCATGAAAAGGAATTGAATTTAAAAGAGGGCAAGTTAATAGACGCAGAATGAGCGTGCAAATTAATTATACTTTTAGTAAATCTGTTCTGCATAAATTAGAAACATACAGAAAACAAATACTTTTTGGTTCCAGCTAGATTTGCCACGATCATATAGCACTAGATGTAAACACGCTTTACAGCATTGTAACCAAGAACACGAGGCACAGCAACAGGAGGGAAAATAAATGAGTACGTGAGTGATTGAGTAAATAACTGGGTAAAAACAATTATATGCTGCACATTTGACAGTTGAAGGAGGTAGCCCCAAACACCAAACACTGTTTCAACAACAGTGGAAGAACAGTGGATGACATCTGTGTAGTAAACACTATAAATGTTTTATCCACACGTGAGTTTATCTCTTCCACCATAGAAAATAATCTAAATGGGATGCCGGTCATTAATTGTTCAGATGTTTGGCGGGACTTATCTCTCCTCTTTTGCTGGTTATAGTGTTATATATATAGAAAAAGTGGTCCTAGACACAATTTGTTAAACCAGAGACAATCAATGTAAGTGTTAATTATTCACACTAAGCAGGTAGTCAGATTTAATCTGAACAACAAAAGGAGATGTATTATTAGCTAATACTGCTATCAATGCGAAAAACCCAACACAACAGTACCAGAACAATTTATACTGCAGTTTATTTACATGTTGATAAAAAATTTGGCAATAAGAAAATTCGAAAAGGTTGGTGCTCAAGTGATGAAAAGGAAAAGCTGAAAGCACAGAATTTAGAATAGGTTCAGTGCAAAAAAGAAATTTATTTACATTGTACATATGTAAAGCCTACCCATACAAAGTATATACACACTATTATACACGGGGACTGGGGAAATGGTACAGGCTTTAAGAATTAAAAGGGGGGCATAACCGTCGACGTTTCGACCCTGGCGCAATACGGGGAAATCGCGACCTCTGCTGCGGGTCTTCTTCAGGACAGGTGGGGGCGGGGAAAGGGGAGCACCTGTAAGGTAAGTATAAATATATTATAATTACTTCTAAAGGGATTGGTATTAACAAAAATTTAAAGGGGAGGTGTTGGGTACTTTACCACGGAAAAGACTGTGGCGGTGTAACAAGGCCAGATCAGTTGGGCGATACACCTGCAGAAAAATAAGCACAAGAGGGCAAAGAGACTGTTAGCCCATCTCCAAAGGCGCAGTCACCCCACTGTAAACACGCCAACCACGGAGTGTTTATGCCCATTTCTGACTCACCTCTGACTAGTATATTCAATTTGAAGTCAAAATGGTGAGTATGGATATGAACAAGCAGGCGATATCAATCGTGCTGAAAAAAGGGGAAAAGAAGGTCTAATCAATCCCCAGACATAATGCGCAAGGCAAACGATCAGGTCTAACGAATAGAGATGAATGCAACTCACCCTGATATGGTCAAACAGTAGAAATGTGACCGATTAGTTGCGGGCGAGGAAACCAAGCTCCTGTCTGAAAGGACCTGTGTTGGAATAAACGAACCGAGTTTAAGTCCAACCAAGCAAACAATACTACTAATGAATTGCTAGTCGTTAAAGGCATTAACAGTAAAAAACGCCACTGAAGTTAGTGAAGGCGTCAACAAACGGACCCCGCCAGAGGGAGAATAATAAATTTACCTAGTATTCCTTGGTGGGTCCCTGTATATTTAAATCCAATTGAATAATAGTTGTTTAGAAATTGTGGCTCGTAGCTGCAGTCTCAGTCCGACAGGTCCCGATTCCTACATCCGGGAGGAGACCACGTGATTGTGCATAGCCAATCGCAGCTATTAGTGTCTAACAAGGCGTGCGAAGCTAGACAAAGGACTAAGGCAACTAAAGGTAAAGGAGGGACTACCTTGGTGTAAAGCGCTAAAGTGATAGCGCATAGCCAATCGCAGCTGAACAGAAGACTAAGGCAACTGAAGGTAGAGGAGGGACTACCTTGATGTGAGGCACTCTTCATATGTAGGGACACAGGGGATCGAAACCTGTCGCCATTACGGACCTAATTAGGCCACACATTAGAAGGAAACGTTTGAAAAACATACAAAAACGGTGGTAAACGAGATTAACCATCAGTTTGCCAAAGACAAATGCAGATCCCACACAATATCAATTCATGTTCAAAAGATGTCATCAGATCTAGAACGGCAGTTGCACTTCATGTAGACGACAGTACAATAAATACAACAATACAATAATTACATAACAGTACAATATATTGTCACAAACGGCAGCTTGTAAAGGGAACAGTTGCATGGGGAGCGCTACAGCTATTAACAATTCCTGTCGGTAGTATGGTAGTACATACCAGTAACAATTCATTCAGTAAGAGGTGTAAGTAGAGAAAAATTAGCCATATGGCAGTGATGCCATTTGCCTCATTACTTCCTCCTGCTCATTCAGACCCTTATTTACAGTATTAAAGAAATGCATCCATCTGCATTCACGGATGCTAATGGATTGTGCATAATTTCCTCCCCTAGGGTTTAGGTTAACTTTCTCAATTACACACCATCTAAGACTTTCCGGGGTATGATTAAATTTGACAAAGTGTTCAACAAGGGGGGCTCCCTGCACCTTACACCATACCCTGCTGCAGTGCTGCAGGATGCGGGTTTTCACCTTCTGGGTAGTTTGCCCTATATACATGAACCCACAGGGGCAAAAGATGGCATATATTACCCCCATAGTATTACAATTGGTATGGCTTTGGAGGGTGTGAGTGTAATCATTATATGTACACACCTTAATTTCCATAGCCATAGCGCAGGCCTTACAGGATCCACATTTAAAATGGCCTACTACAGTGGGGAGGTTCCATAGGGTAGTCTGATTCTCCGCACTCTTTTTGTGTAACATTGAATGCACAACATAGTCTCTCACACTCCTTCCCTTACGGAAGGCATGCATTGGGGGATCTGGCAGACCTGTTTCTTCTGCCACCAGATGCCAATGATTGTTAATAATCCTTTTGATCTCAGTACTCCTAGTGTTAAACGTAGTAACACATATTAGTCTCTCATCCTCATTCTCTATTCTTGTTTTGGGTTCTAACAATACCTCTCTATGGCAAAACCAAGCTCTTTTTCGAGCTTTCTTTACCAGACTTTTGGGATAACCCCTTTCCACTAACCTACTCATCAAAATGGAAGATTCGGTAAAATAATCCACTTTACAACTACAATTTCTCCGCAACCTCAGGAACTGACCATAAGGGAGATTGTCCCTGAGGTTGCGGGGGTGGTGGCTAGAATATCTTAACAGGGTATTCTTTTCTGTCGGTTTTCTAAACAGAGTAGTGTGTAGAACCCCCTCATCCTCCTTAATTGTGATGTCTAGGAAATGTATAGCTTGGTTACTACATTCCATAGTAAACTGGATATTGTCATCTTTTCCATTAAGCCAATTGTGGAAAATGAGTAAATCCTCTTTTGAGCCTTTCCACATAAGCAAAACGTCGTCGATATATCGACGCCATAAAGTAATCTTCTCTCTATGTGGATTGTTCTCGCAGAGAACTAAGTTGTTTTCAAAAAAATCCATATAGATAATTGCCAAATTTGGGGCAAAGCTAGCCCCCATGGCTACGCCATTTATCTGCATGAAGTACTCTCCATCAAAGATGAAGAAATTACGTTTCATGGCGATATCCAGAAGATCTATTATGAATTCGGTAGGAACTTGATGTGGTCTAACTCTATCTTCCAGAACATTTCTAATCACTTCCAAAGCTCCATGCTGCGGGATGTTAGTATACAAGGAGGTGATATCCATTGTAACCAGCAGCTCTTGGGTGGGATCAAAAAGTTTCTCATCCACCAGTTTAATCACCTGCATGGTGTCCCTAAGGTAACAGGCTGTCTTCTCAGCAATGGGTTTGATAAAGATGTCAATAAATTTACAAAGCGGTTCAAGAATTGAACCGCACCCAGAAATAATGGGTCTTCCAGGTGGATTGTGAAGCCTTTTATGTACCTTGGGTAAGGTGTAGATCGTTGGTAGGCGAGGGTGAGTGTTATTCAAGTACTCATATTCAAGTTTAGTGATGAAACCCTCGGAGAGAGCATTATCAGTCACCACTTTAATAGCAAGGGCAATGTCCTTAGTAGGATTAGATGGCAGTTTCATATAGTTTTCAGCCACCGATAGTTGATTTAAAATTTCTTTTGTATAGTCCTCCCTATTCTGAATCACAATTGCCCCGCCTTTGTCGGCGGGCTTGATCACTATATCTTGATTTTGCTTCAAATTTTGGAGGGCAGTCCGTTCCTGTTTGGAAACATTATATTTAACATATTTCTTATCCATCAGTAGTTTGTTTATATCACCCATCACAATTTGTTCATATGCTAACAATTTGTGTGGCATCATCTGAGAGGCGGGTGTAAAGGTAGAAGGTGGCCTCAGACCAGTATTGTTAAATACCGGCTGGTGTGGTATTTTATTAAAGAAATGTTTCAAGCGTACTTTACGGAAGAAACGGCAAAGCTCCAATTTTAAATTGAAACTATTAGGCAAATTAGTTGGGACAAAAGATAAACCTTTCTCAAGGATTTTTTGTTCATCATTGGTCAAGACATGATTGGAAAGGTTAATCAAAGGGCTAGTCTGTTTAGCCAAAATATGGGGCTCTACCACCTGTAATGTTGTTTGCGAGTTTGTATCTCGCCGTGTGATTCCTGTCGGAACTGGACTTGTTTGCCTGATCGGGATCGGCCCTGGTTCCAATTCGTTTGCCCTCGGCCCTGATTCCAGTTGGTCTGACCCCGTCCCCTGGGGCGACCCCAGGGGCGGCCTCTGCCACGATGCTCTTGCCATGGATCCTGCTCTAAAAAATCAGATTGGGGGTCTTGTTGTCCAGATGCACTGGTGGTTGGTTGCTCAGAATCCGATCCGCTACTGACAGACGAGTTAGAAAAGGTGTTGTACTTCCTATATCCACCCCTACCCCTTGTACTATACCTACCCTGGGATTCCTGGTTGTAGTAACCCTCTGCAAGGTATGGATAAACAGTTTTTTTGTCAAAGAATTTAATATCCTTAGATAACTTGTCCAACTTAGTTGATTGAGTGAAAATGTCAAATTCCTTCAATGTTTTCTCCAAACGCTCTAGAGCTTCCTTAGCATTAAGTAGAGCTGAGTCTTCTATAATCTCTTTTCTTAGGTCTCCTATTTCTTTTATTAAATGCTCAACCTCCTCCAAAGCAGTCTCCACCCCTTACACCATCCAATGTCTCGAACAGTTATTTGAGATAAAGCTGAATTTGCCCTTAAATTTAGGGTTATCTACAAAGATCGCAGGCTCATTACGAACCTGCAGGCCTACTGGTATGACATTTGATTGTAGATATTGAGTGAGGGAGTGTCCATGTAATCTAGTTCTGATGAGCTTTTTTTCAAGTCTTTCTAGTTTATTAACCTTTTCATTTAATGTCGAGTCGATAGGAGTTGTTATTCGACCCAAGAAACTACCACTTCCCTGCACCTCTATTAGGTTTTTGATATAATCTTCACTATAGGTTAGTGTCTCGTTCTCTGACATATCCTGACAGCTTCCAAATGCACAAACATATAAAAATACAAACAATTATATAAACAATTATAGACAAAAACAACCCTCGCAGGAATCCCTGCTCAAGAGATCATTGAAAAACAATGGGGTAGACCCAAAAAGTCAACAGGACCTGGGTGGTTATATATATATAGAAAAAGTGGTCCTAGACACAATTTGTTAAACCAGAGACAATCAATGTAAGTGTTAATTATTCACACTAAGCAGGTAGTCAGATTTAATCTGAACAACAAAAGGAGATGTATTATTAGCTAATACTGCTATCAATGCAAAAAACCCAACACAACAGTACCAGAACAATTTATACTGCAGTTTATTTACATGTTGATAAAAAATTTGGCAATAAGAACATTAGAAAAGGTTGGTGCTCAAGTGATGAAAAGGAAAAGCTGAAAGCACAGAATTTAGAATAGGTTCAGTGCAAAAAAGAAATTTATTTACATTGCACATATGTAAAGCCTACCCATACAAAGTATATACACACTATTATACACGGGGACTGGGGAAATGGTACAGGCTTTAAGAATTAAAAGGGGGGCATAACCGTCGACGTTTCGACCCTGGCGCAATACGGGGAAATCGCGACCTCTGCTGCGGGTCTTCTTCAGGACAGGTGGGGGCGGGGAAAGGGGAGCACCTGTAAGGTAAGTATAAATATATTATAATTACTTCTAAAGGGATTGGTATTAACAAAAATTTAAAGGGGAGGTGTTGGGTACTTTACCACGGAAAAGACTGTGGCGGTTTAACAAGGCCAGATCAGTTGGGCGATACACCTGCAGAAAAATAAGCACAAGAGGGGAAAGAGACTGTTAGCCCATCTCCAAAGGCGCAGTCACCCCACTGTAAACACGCCAACCACGGAGTGTTTATGCCCATTTCTGACTCACCTCTGACTAGTATATTCAATTTGAAGTCAAAATGGTGAGTATGGATATGAACAAGCAGGCGATATCAATCGTGCTGAAAAAAGGGGAAAAGAAGGTCTAATCAATCCCCAGACATAATGCGCAAGGCAAACGATCAGGTCTAACGAATAGAGATGAATGCAACTCACCCTGATATGGTCAAACAGTAGAAATGTGACCGATTAATTGCGGGCGAGGAAACCAAGCTCCTGTCTGAAAGGACCTGTGTTGGAATAAACGAACCGAGTTTAAGTCCAACCAAGCAAACAATACTACTAATGAATTGCTAGTCGTTAAAGGCATTAACAGTAAAAAACGCCACTGAAGTTAGTGAAGGCGTCAACAAACGGACCCCGCCAGAGGGAGAATAATAAATTTACCTAGTATTCCTTGGTGGGTCCCTGTATATTTAAATCCAATTGAATAATAGTTGTTTAGAAATTGTGGCTCGTAGCTGCAGTCTCAGTCCGACAGGTCCCGATTCCTACATCCGGGAGGAGACCACGTGATTGTGCATAGCCAATCGCAGCTATTAGTGTCTAACAAGGCGTGCGAAGCTAGACAAAGGACTAAGGCAACTAAAGGTAAAGGAGGGACTACCTTGGTGTAAAGCGCTAAAGTGATAGCGCATAGCCAATCGCAGCTGAACAGAAGACAAAGGCAACTGAAGGTAGAGGAGGGACTACCTTGATGTGAGGCACTCTTCATATGTAGGGACACAGGGGATCGAAACCTGTCGCCATTACGGACCTAATTAGGCCACACATTAGAAGGAAACGTTTGAAAAACATACAAAAACGGTGGTAAACGAAATTAACCATCAGTTTGCCAAAGACAAATGCAGATCCCACACAATATCAATTCATGTTCAAAAGATGTCATCAGATCTAGAACGGCAGTTGCACTTCATGTAGACGACAGTACAATAAATACAACAATACAATAATTACATAACAGTACAATATATTGTCACAAACGGCAGCATGTAAAGGGAACAGTTGCATGGGGAGCGCTACAGCTAATAACAATTCCTGTCGGTAGTATGGTACATACCAGTAACAATTCATTCAGTAAGAAACAGCCTGTTACCTTAGGGACACCATGCAGGTGATTAAACTGGTGGATGAGAAACTTTTTGATCCCACCCAAGAGCTGCTGGTTACAATGGATATCACCTCCTTGTATACTAACATCCCGCAGCATGGAGCTTTGGAAGTGATTAGAAATGTTCTGGAAGATAGAGTTAGACCACATCAAGTTCCTACCGAATTCATACTAGATCTTCTGGATATCGCCATGAAACGTAATTTCTTCATCTTTGATGGAGAGTACTTCATGCAGATAAATGGCGTAGCCATGGGGGCTAGCTTTGCCCCAAATTTGGCAATTATCTATATGGATTTTTTTGAAAACAACTTAGTTCTCTGCGAGAACAATCCACATAGAGAGAAGATTACTTTATGGCGTCGATATATCGACGACGTTTTGCTTATGTGGAAAGGCTCAAAAGAGGATTTACTCATTTTCCACAATTGGCTTAATGGAAAAGATGACAATATCCAGTTTACTATGGAATGTAGTAACCAAGCTATAAATTTCCTAGACATCACAATTAAGGAGGATGAGGGGGTTCTACACACTACTCTGTTTAGAAAACCGACAGAAAAGAATACCCTGTTAAGATATTCTAGCCACCACCCCCGCAACCTCAGGGACAATCTCCCTTATGGTCAGTTCCTGAGGTTGCGGAGAAATTGTAGTTGTAAAGTGGATTATTTTACCGAATCTTCCATTTTGATGAGTAGGTTAGTGGAAAGGGGTTATCCCAAAAGTCTGGTAAAGAAAGCTCGAAAAAGAGCTTGGTTTTGCCATAGAGAGGTATTGTTAGAACCCAAAACAAGAATAGAGAATGAGGATGAGAGACTAATATGTGTTACTACGTTTAACACTAGGAGTACTGAGATCAAAAGGATTATTAACAATCATTGGCATCTGGTGGCAGAAGAAACAGGTCTGCCAGATCCCCCAATGCATGCCTTCCGTAAGGGAAGGAGTGTGAGAGACTATGTTGTGCATTCAATGTTACACAAAAAGAGTGCGGAGAATCAGACTACCCTATGGAACCTCCCCACTGTAGTAGGCCATTTTAAATGTGGATCCTGTAAGGCCTGCGCTATGGCTATGGAAATTAAGGTGTGTACATATAATGATTACACTCACACCCTCCAAAGCCATACCAATTGTAATACTATGGGGGTAATATATGCCATCTTTTGCCCCTGTGGGTTCATGTATATAGGGCAAACTACCCAGAAGGTGAAAACCCGCATCCTGCAGCACTGCAGCAGGGTACGGTGTAAGGTGCAGGGAGCCCCCCTTGTTGAACACTTTGTCAAATTTAATTATACCCCGGAAAGTCTTAGATGGTGTGTAATTGAGAAAGTTAACCTAAACCCTAGGGGAGGAAATTATGCACAATCCATTAGCATCCGTGAATGCAGATGGATGCATTTCTTTAATACTGTAAATAAGGGTCTGAATGAGCAGGAGGAAGTAATGAGGCAAATGGCATCACTGCCATATGGCTAATTTTTCTCTACTTACACCTCTTACTGAATGAATTGTTACTGGTATGTACCATACTACCGACAGGAATTGTTAATAGCTGTAGCGCTCCCCATGCAACTGTTCCCTTTACATGCTGCCGTTTGTGACAATATATTGTACTGTTATGTAATTATTGTATTGTTGTATTTATTGTACTGTCGTCTACATGAAGTGCAACTGCCGTTCTAGATCTGATGACATCTTTTGAACATGAATTGATATTGTGTGGGATCTGCATTTGTCTTTGGCAAACTGATGGTTAATCTCGTTTACCACCGTTTTTGTATGTTTTTCAAACGTTTCCTTCTAATGTGTGGCCTAATTAGGTCCGTAATGGCGACAGGTTTCGATCCCCTGTGTCCCTACATATGAAGAGTGCCTCACATCAAGGTAGTCCCTCCTCTACCTTCAGTTGCCTTAGTCTTCTGTTCAGCTGCGATTGGCTATGCGCTATCACTTTAGCGCTTTACACCAAGGTAGTCCCTCCTTTACCTTTAGTTGCCTTAGTCCTTTGTCTAGCTTCGCACGCCTTGTTAGACACTAATAGCTGCGATTGGCTATGCACAATCACGTGGTCTCCTCCCGGATGTAGGAATCGGGACCTGTCGGACTGAGACTGCAGCTACGAGCCACAATTTCTAAACAACTATTATTCAATTGGATTTAAATATACAGGGACCCACCAAGGAATACTAGGTAAATTTATTATTCTCCCTCTGGCGGGGTCCGTTTGTTGACGCCTTCACTAACTTCAGTGGCGTTTTTTACTGTTAATGCCTTTAACGACTAGCAATTCATTAGTAGTATTGTTTGCTTGGTTGGACTTAAACTCGGTTCGTTTATTCCAACACAGGTCCTTTCAGACAGGAGCTTGGTTTCCTCGCCCGCAACTAATCGGTCACATTTCTACTGTTTGACCATATCAGGGTGAGTTGCATTCATCTCTATTCGTTAGACCTGATCGTTTGCCTTGCGCATTATGTCTGGGGATTGATTAGACCTTCTTTTCCCCTTTTTTCAGCACGATTGATATCGCCTGCTTGTTCATATCCATACTCACCATTTTGACTTCAAATTGAATATACTAGTCAGAGGTGAGTCAGAAATGGGCATAAACACTCCGTGGTTGGCGTGTTTACAGTGGGGTGACTGCGCCTTTGGAGATGGGCTAACAGTCTCTTTCCCCTCTTGTGCTTATTTTTCTGCAGGTGTATCGCCCAACTGATCTGGCCTTGTTACACCGCCACAGTCTTTTCCGTGGTAAAGTACCCAACACCTCCCCTTTAAATTTTTGTTAATACCAATCCCTTTAGAAGTAATTATAATATATTTATACTTACCTTACAGGTGCTCCCCTTTCCCCGCCCCCACCTGTCCTGAAGAAGACCCGCAGCAGAGGTCGCGATTTCCCCGTATTGCGCCAGGGTCGAAACGTCGACGCTTATGCCCCCCTTTTAATTCTTAAAGCCTGTACCATTTCCCCAGTCCCCGTGTATAATAGTGTGTATATGCTTTGTATGGGTAGGCTTTACATATGTGCAATGTAAATACATTTCTTTTTTGCACTGAACCTATTCTAAATTCTGTGCTTTCAGCTTTTCCTTTTCATCACTTGAGCACCAACCTTTTCTAATTTTCTTATTGCCAAATTTTTTATCAACATGTAAATAAACTGCAGTATAAATTGTTCTGGTACTGTTGTGTTGGGTTTTTCGCATTGATAGCAGTATTAGCTAATAATACATCTCCTTTTGTTGTTCAGATTAAATCTGACTACCTGCTTAGTGTGAATAATTAACACTTACATTGATTGTCTCTGGTTTAACAAATTGTGTCTAGGACCACTTTTTCTATATATATATAACCACCCAGGTCCTGTTGACTTTTTGGGTCTACCCCATTGTTTTTCAATGATCTCTTGAGCAGGGATTCCTGCGAGGGTTGTTTTTGTCTATAATTGTTTATATAATTGTTTGTATTTTTATATGTTTGTGCATTTGGAAGCTGTCAGGATATGTCAGAGAACGAGACACTAACCTATAGTGAAGATTATATCAAAAACCTAATAGAGGTGCAGGGAAGTGGTAGTTTCTTGGGTCGAATAACAACTCCTATCGACTCGACATTAAATGAAAAGGTTAATAAACTAGAAAGACTTGAAAAAAAGCTCATCAGAACTAGATTACATGGACACTCCCTCACTCAATATCTACAATCAAATGTCATACCAGTAGGCCTGCAGGTTCGTAATGAGCCTGCGATCTTTGTAGATAACCCTAAATTTAAGGGCAAATTCAGCTTTATCTCAAATAACTGTTCGAGACATTGGATGGTGTTAGGGGTGGAGACTGCTTTGGAGGAGGTTGAGCGTTTAATAAAAGAAATAGGAGACCTAAGAAAAGAGATTATAGAAGACTCAGCTCTACTTAATGCTAAGGAAGCTCTAGAGCGTTTGGAGAAAACATTGAAGGAATTTGACATTTTCACTCAATCAACTAAGTTGGACAAGTTATCTAAGGATATTAAATTCTTTGACAAAAAAACTGTTTATCCATACCTTGCAGAGGGTTACTACAACCAGGAATCCCAGGGTAGGTATAGTACAAGGGGTAGGGGTGGATATTGGAAGTACAACACCTTTTCTAACTCGTCTGTCAGTAGCGGATCGGATTCTGAGCAAGCAACCACCAGTGCATCTGGACAACAAGACCCCCAATCTGATTTTTTAGAGCAGGATCCATGGCAAGAGCATCGTGGCAGAGGCCGCCCCTGGGGTCGCCCCAGGGGACGGGGTCAGACCAACTGGAATCAGAGCCGAGGGCAAACAAATTGGAACCAGGGCCGATCCCGATCAGGCAAACAAGTCCAGTTCCGACAGGAATCACACGGCGAGATACAAACTCGCAAACAACATTACAGGTGGTAGAGCCCCATATTTTGGCTAAACAGACTAGCCCTTTGATTAACCTTTCCAATCATGTCTTGACCAATGATGAACAAAAAATCCTTGAGAAAGGTTTATCTTTTGTCCCAACTAATTTGCCTAATAGTTTCAATTTAAAATTGGAGCTTTGCCGTTTCTTCCGTAAAGTACGCTTGAAACATTTCTTTAATAAAATACCACACCAGCCGGTATTTAACAATACTGGTCTGAGGCCACCTTCTACCTTTACACCCGCCTCTCAGATGATGCCACACAAATTGTTAGCATATGAACAAATTGTGATGGGTGATATAAACAAACTACTGATGGATAAGAAATATGTTAAATATAATGTTTCCAAACAGCCCTCCAAAATTTGAAGCAAAATCAAGATATAGTGATCAAGCCCGCCGACAAAGGCGGGGCAATTGTGATTCAGAATAGAGAGGACTATACAAAAGAAATTTTAAATCAACTATCGGTGGCTGAAAACTATATGAAACTGCCATCTAATCCTACTAAGGACATTGCCCTTGCTATTAAAGTGGTGACTGATAATGCTCTCTCCGAGGGTTTCATCACTAAACTTGAATATGAGTACTTGAATAACACTCACCCTCGCCTACCAACGATCTACACCTTACCCAAGGTACATAAAAGGCTTCACAATCCACCTGGAAGACCCATTATTTCTGGGTGCGGTTCAATTCTTGAACCGCTTTGTAAATTTATTGACATCTTTATCAAACCCATTGCTGAGAACACAGCCTGTTACCTTAGGGACACCATGCAGGTGATTAAACTGGTGGATGAGAAACTTTTTGATCCCACCCAAGAGCTGCTGGTTACAATGGATATCACCTCCTTGTATACTAACATCCCGCAGCATGGAGCTTTGGAAGTGATTAGAAATGTTCTGGAAGATAGAGTTAGACCACATCAAGTTCCTACCGAATTCATAATAGATCTTCTGGATATCGCCATGAAACGTAATTTCTTCATCTTTGATGGAGAGTACTTCATGCAGATAAATGGCGTAGCCATGGGGGCTAGCTTTGCCCCAAATTTGGCAATTATCTATATGGATTTTTTTGAAAACAACTTAGTTCTCTGCAAGAACAATCCACATAGAGAGAAGATTACTTTATGGCGTCGATATATCGACGACGTTTTGCTCATGTGGAAAGGCTCAAAAGAGGATTTACCCATTTTCCACAATTGGCTTAATGGAAAAGATGACAATATCCAGTTTACTATGGAATGTAGTAACCAAGCTATACATTTCCTAGACATCACAATTAAGGAGGATGAGGGGGTTCTACACACTACTCTGTTTAGAAAACCGACAGAAAAGAATACCCTGTTAAGATATTCTAGCCACCACCCCCGCAACCTCAGGGACAATCTCCCTTATGGTCAGTTCCTGAGGTTGCGGTGAAATTGTAGTTGTAAAGTGGATTATTTTACAGAATCTTCCATTTTGATGAGTAGGTTAGTGGAAAGGGGTTATCCCAAAAGTCTGGTAAAGAAAGCTCGAAAAAGAGCTTGGTTTTGCCATAGAGAGGTATTGTTAGAACCCAAAACAAGAATAGAGAATGAGGATGAGAGACTAATATGTGTTACTACGTTTAACACTAGGAGTACTGAGATCAAAAGGATTATTAACAATCATTGGCATCTGGTGGCAGAAGAAACAGGTCTGCCAGATCCCCCAATGCATGCCTTCCGTAAGGGAAGGAGTGTGAGAGACTATGTTGTGCATTCAATGTTACACAAAAAGAGTGCGGAGAATCAGACTACCCTATGGAACCTCCCCACTGTAGTAGGCCATTTTAAATGTGGATCCTGTAAGGCCTGCGCTATGGCTATGGAAATTAAGGTGTGTACATATAATGATTACACTCACACCCTCCAAAGCCATACCAATTGTAATACTATGGGGGTAATATATGCCATCTTTTGCCCCTGTGGGTTCATGTATATAGGGCAAACTACCCAGAAGGTGAAAACCCGCATCCTGCAGCACTGCAGCAGGGTACGGTGTAAGGTGCAGGGAGCCCCCCTTGTTGAACACTTTGTCAAATTTAATCATACCCCGGAAAGTCTTAGATGGTGTGTAATTGAGACAGTTAACCTAAACCCTAGGGGAGGAAATTATGCACAATCCATTAGCATCCGTGAATGCAGATGGATGCATTTCTTTAATACTGTAAATAAGGGTCTGAATGAGCAGGAGGAAGTAATGAGGCAAATGGCATCACTGCCATATGGCTAATTTTTCTCTACTTACACCTCCTACTGAATGAATTGTTACTGGTATGTACCATACTACCGACAGGAATTGTTAATAGCTGTAGCGCTCCCCATGCAACTGTTCCCTTTACATGCTGCCGTTTGTGACAATATATTGTACTGTTATGTAATTATTGTATTGTTGTATTTATTGTACTGTCGTCTACATGAAGTGCAACTGCCGTTCTAGATCTGATGACATCGTTTGAACATGAATTGATATTGTGTGGGATCTGCATTTGTCTTTGGCAAACTGATGGTTAATTTCGTTTACCACCGTTTTTGTATGTTTTTCAAACGTTTCCTTCTAATGTGTGGCCTAATTAGGTCCGTAATGGCGACAGGTTTCGATCCCCTGTGGCCCTACATATGAAGAGTGCCTCACATCAAGGTAGTCCCTCCTCTACCTTCAGTTGCCTTAGTCTTCTGTTCAGCTGCGATTGGCTATGCGCTATCACTTTAGCGCTTTACACCAAGGTAGTCCCTCCTTTACCTTTAGTTGCCTTAGTCCTTTGTGTAGCTTCGCACGCCTTGTTAGACACTAATAGCTGCGATTGGCTATGCACAATCACGTGGTCTCCTCCCGGATGTAGGAATCAGGACCTGTCGGACTGAGACTGCAGCTACGAGCCACAATTTCTAAACAACTATTATTCAATTGGATTTAAATATACAGGGACCCACCAAGGAATACTAGGTAAATTTATTATTCTCCCTCTGGCGGGGTCCGTTTGTTGACGCCTTCACTAACTTCAGTGGCGTTTTTTACTGTTAATGCCTTTAACGACTAGCAATTCATTAGTAGTATTGTTTGCTTGGTTGGACTTAAACTCGGTTCGTTTATTCCAACACAGGTCCTTTCAGACAGGAGCTTGGTTTCCTCGCCCGCAACTAATCGGTCACATTTCTACTGTTTGACCATATCAGGGTGAGTTGCATTCATCTCTATTCGTTAGACCTGATCTTGCGCATTATGTCTGGGGATTGATTAGACCTTCTTTTCCCCTTTTTTCAGCACGATTGATATCGCCTGCTTGTTCATATCCATACTCACCATTTTGACTTCAAATTGAATATACTAGTCAGAGGTGAGTCAGAAATGGGCATAAACACTCCGTGGTTGGCGTGTTTACAGTGGGGTGACTGCGCCTTTGGAGATGGGCTAACAGTCTCTTTCCCCTCTTGTGCTTATTTTTCTGCAGGTGTATCGCCCAACTGATCTGGCCTTGTTACACCGCCACAGTCTTTTCCGTGGTAAAGTACCCAACACCTCCCCTTTAAATTTTTGTTAATACCAATCCCTTTAGAAGTAATTATAATATATTTATACTTACCTTACAGGTGCTCCCCTTTCCCCGCCCCCACCTGTCCTGAAGAAGACCCGCAGCAGAGGTCGCGATTTCCCCGTATTGCGCCAGGGTCGAAACGTCGACGGTTATGCCCCCCTTTTAATTCTTAAAGCCTGTACCATTTCCCCAGTCCCCGTGTATAATAGTGTGTATATACTTTGTATGGGTAGGCTTTACATATGTGCAATGTAAATAAATTTCTTTTTTGCACTGAACCTATTCTAAATTCTGTGCTTTCAGCTTTTCCTTTTCATCACTTGAGCACCAACCTTTTCTAATTTTCTTATTGCCAAATTTTTTATCAACATGTAAATATACTGCAGTATAAATTGTTCTGGTACTGTTGTGTTGGGTTTTTCGCATTGATAGCAGTATTAGCTAATAATACATCTCCTTTTGTTGTTCAGATTAAATCTGACTACCTGCTTAGTGTGAATAATTAACACTTACATTGATTGTCTCTGGTTTAACAAATTGTGTCTAGGACCACTTTTTCTATATATATATAACCACCCAGGTCCTGTTGACTTTTTGGGTCTACCCCATTGTTTTTCAATGGTTATAGTGTTATAGCATTTTTTTAAAGTATTCCAAAATGTGCAAATAACGTGTGAAAATTATTTTTGAAATGTTCTAGTTTTTATGATGCATAAAGTTGTAACCGAGGAACTGATGCATCTGAAAAGAGTTACCTAGGTTTAATTCGAAGTCTAGATAATGTAATAAATAGATATGGAAAAATTTTGTGTGGTACGCCATTATTTTTAAAATGGGTGCAGTTTCTTCTGATCAATTTTCTCTGCTCATTCCCCCTCCCAATCAGTGTCCCGCTGCAAAGCCATCTCTCCCCTGTCTCCGCAGAGACGCGAGCAAGTGACGTCAGTGAATTATAATTGTATAATATCTTAGAAAGTGTGTATTGTAAATTACGCTTCCATGATGTACCCAAAGTATAACCTTAAATGACTTCCACTGGAAGTTCAGCTTAAGATGTGTTAGGTCTATGAGCCATTGTTCAATTAGTGTTTCATTTGAATCATATATCTCCGGAGTGGTGATTGCTGAGGTAGCAATGGAAGATTGCTCTTACCTTAAGAAATGGATTAGTGCTAAATAATAGTATGTTTTTTTAATCATTGCGTTCATTTATTTATTTATTTAGTTATAAAGTTTTTTTATAGCGGGAACATGACCTTAGGGGGTATCAGAGAGCTTTACATTATATCAATCGGAAACATTAGATGGTTGCGGGGGTAATATACATACATACAATGTTCGACATTCAATACAAAAAGCAGTAGACAGTGGTAGATAAGATAACAAATGTTGCTAACAGTAATGTATGGTTTAGAAACTTAAGGATGTGAATTTGTCAATTAGAAGCATTTTCACTTCTTTAGGTCTCGGCTAGTAACACGCGAAGCGCGTTCTCGGCAGAGAACTATAGCTGTCGGCTCAGCTGACAACGAGTTGGAATGTGGAGACAAGACCTGGCCGCGTGCGCAGCGTTGTCCCATAGGATAACGTTGCGCGCGTGAACTTCTGCTGCTTTCTGCATGGCAGAATCGGATCGCGATGCGCACCTCCTGAGCAGTTCCTTTGGAATGCAGGGGGAGTCTGCAGAGGGGCGCGCGGCCCTGTTCACGAGGCACGTGGCGCTGATAACCAGGCTGGTTCTTTGTGTGAGTTGCCGTTGAACGTACTGTTTGCTATCTGCAACCGAGACCTAAAAAAACAGCGCAGCCCCTCCCTTCTCGAGAGGAGAATGCGCTGTCTCCCGTGCCAGGTTTGGAGGGTCAGGAAGCGGGCAGGGGATAAAAAAAAACACGAGGCTCCTCCGCCCACCTGTTCCGCTCCGTCTGTCCTTTACTTCAGAACAGGTTAGCGGACACGGAGAGCGAAACTGAATCGATGGCGTTGACAGAGCCCTCGCCGGTGGACAACGGCTCTCGTGAGTAACGGTTACTTTCGGGTGATATTTATTTGTGTTGTCTATCCAAACTAGAGCTACAGCAGCAATAGATTGTAGGCACTGCCCCCAAAGCTCTAACTTGAGAAGGAACCTATCCTCCCCTGTAGCACTTCCAATGTGCTTAGATAAGGCATTTCTGCTCCTTCCGACAACTACAGCTGGCATCCTCCAGCCGGTGTGGTATTCACTTCCACAGCTATCTTGAGGCAGCACACCCCACACCTCAAAGCGGCACTGGTCTTAATCAGGACGCCCCAAATAGAGCATGATTTGCAGAGACAATAACAGCTAAAACCCTGAACAGGCAGTGCTACCGGCTACCTAGTGTGTCTAGCTATTTGCAGGTTATTTACTGGGAAAGACAAAGTGTTGCAAACGTGTTAGTGCTTGTACCAGCGGAGAGGGATGGCCAAGTTTGGCCACAGCCGAGGGCTGAAAGAGGCTGATCACAGGCTGCTGAAGAGTGCTTGTTACAGTTGCTGAGGTTTTGCCTGCTGTGCGTTGCACAGAACTGTTCAGCATCACTGCTGTCAACGCTGTTGTGGCCTGGGGCTGTGGCTGCTGTTGGCTCTGCTGTATGAAGGTCGCAGAGTCTGGAGTTAGCTGTCTAAGGCAGGTAAACTCTGACTTAGCTCTGCACTTTCTTTGCACAGTGTACAGCAGTGCCGCTCACGGTGCACCCAGTTTTGCACTTATTGCCTCAAAATAGAGCGCGATGCTCCAGCTAATTTCCAGGCTCCTACAGAAAGATTTTAGATGGACTCCAGATGCTGTCTGAGTAATGGTATCCTTAGCAGTAACACAGCATGTTTCTATGTTTCAAATGTGGTAAGTTTTACCACACTTTTCTCTTTCTTTTGTACTTGTGACATAGTAGGCCTCCAAAAATCATAC
The DNA here is from genome assembly GCF_964261635.1 of Lissotriton helveticus. Taxonomy (NCBI): domain Eukaryota; kingdom Metazoa; phylum Chordata; class Amphibia; order Caudata; family Salamandridae; genus Lissotriton; species Lissotriton helveticus. Next base: position 146,516,018 of record NC_136067.1, on the reverse strand, counting down.
AAATGTTACTAGACCTGCCAGTCTAGTGACTTAAATAATCTAGTTGACCTATTACTAGTGCCCTTGACCCGTAAACTGGTTACAAATTTTGTGATTGTGGGAAAAAAAAATTATTATTTGAGCTGGCCTTTTCTTCATTATCACATATGAGAGAACCTTCAAATGTACATGTTCAGTATGTCTTCTGTACAAAAAACGTTTGCTTGATTTAGTAGACTAAACTTTCCATATATAATACAAATCTAGCCACATATAGGATACACATGACTCCTAACTCGCCTCTTAATGTATGTGGGCGCCTAGATTGTGTAGGGCTTTGTACATGTGTGTGAGAAGCTTGAGGATGGCACATTTGTGGACGGGGAGCCAGTGGAGGTCTTTGAGATATGTGGAGGAGATGTGTGTACGGGTGGAGTTTGACTGCGAGTCTGGATGCTGCATTTTGGATGACCTAAAACCTCTTGGTGAGCTTCTCTCTTTGTGCATACTTCTGTCATAAGAACGGACATGGTACCGGTAGGCTGTTTTTTATTTATTTATTAGTTTTAACTTTTATATAGCGCAAACTTTACCCGCAGCTATCAGAGCGCTTTAAATCCGCATGCTTATAACAAGCAAGACTAGCACTCTATATTACTGCCAACTTAGCTTAGCATAAGCAACAGATAACCATTCACAAACAATGTTTATATACCAATTGCAAATTTAAAAAAAAAATTATCAAAGCATTGTCATTTACAATGCCAGTAACTCAAACTTTAATGCTGCGAGACCTATTGCATTGCAAATGCTTGTTTTTAAAGGAGGAGGAGGAAGGGATTCTGCGAACATCTGGTGGCAAGGAGTTCCAAATCTGCAGTGCGATACCTGAGAAGGATCTGTAACACGTTCTCTTTTTGTGGAAGGACTGTGGTTTCAGTAGAAGTGAGCCCGCGCTTTGCGAATATCTGCAACCTCCTGATAGCTCTAGCTTTTGTGCTAAGTAACTTGCAGGTACATGCATCATTGTAGTCATTTGTGATTTCTTAATTGCGATTTTTAAGGAATCGCAATTAAGAAATCGCATATGCCTATGCATGTAGATATCGCAGAAAAATGTGCGATTTCTAAACATTCCTTAATTGCGACTCGCAAATTGCGAGTCGCAATTAAGGAATCCCTCCCCATGCATTCCTATTGGCCTAGAGGCCCATAGGAATGAATGGAAAGACATTTTCATTATGCGAATCGCAATTAGCGATTCGCAAACGGAGAATGCTAATTCGAGGGTGCAGGGGTGTCCAAAGGACACCCTGTTGCACCCCGGAAAATGATATGTGCACCCATGTTACGCACACACATGTCCCAGAGGCATGTGTGTGCTTAACATGGGACTTTGAAAAATGCACTTTGATGCTTTTTTTTAAAAAATCGCAATTTACCATTACCTTACATGTGATGGTAAATTGCGATTCTTAATTGCGAAATCGCAAATCTTTTTACTTTCTTGCATTGCATTTAAGGAATCGTAAATTGCGATTCCTTAAATGCAATTGCAATTTAATAAATCGCAAATTTTGCAATTTCTTAAATTGCGAGGGGCTACTTGATTCATGCATTCCAAAAGCAATTTTTGCCATCGCAAACGGCCGATTTTTGCGATTCGCACCGTTTGCGATCGCAAAATGCTTTGATGCATGTGCCTGTGGGGGTTTTGAGATGAAGGGCTTTATGGGTCATGCAGACGATCTTTTGTTGTATTCTTGCCTCGCATGGTAGCTAGTTTAGTTATTTTAAGGTCTAAAAAATGTGGTTATTTCTTTTTGTTCCAGTGACCAGCCTGGCCGGGGGGTTAAGAGATGCCCTCAGCGGGGCCAATTTGTATTTGGGAAGTCCGCATAGAGTGGTGCTTCCGTAGTCCAATCTTGGCAACACTAGAGCTTGTACCGTCATTTTTAAGTCGGCCTGTGGGAGAAAGGGTTTAAGTTTCTTTAGGATCCTCATCTGATGAGTAGCTCCTTTGGTGGTATTACTGAAATGCACCTGCATATTCAGATGTTTGTCTAGGGTGATTCCCAAAGGATTTAGCGGAGTCAATGAGGTGGGGAGAGCAGTCAAAGGTTGTTAGATGCTTCAGCCAGAGGTCTTTCTTAGGTGTGTGGTTGGGGAGGGAGATGAGGAGGAATTCGTTTTTTTTTGGTGTTAAGCATGAGGTGGTTGTCAGTGAGCCAACTTTGAATATTATGCAGAATAGCATTGAGGGAGAAGAAGTCTTCTGGAGAGACGATTTTCATATACAATTGTGTGTCGTCTGCATACAGGTGATATAGAATGTTCGCAGAGTTCAACGTGTTTGCCAAGGTTTCCATAAGTAGATTGAAAAGAATGGCTGATAGTGCTGAGCCATGTGGAACCCCTGGGGTGACCATGGAGGGTTGAGAGAGTGATTGCTTCATCTTGAGTCTTTGGGTTCTGTTGTTTAGGAAAGATTTAAACTATTGTAGCACGGGATCAGATAGGCCCATCCTTCGTTCCAGGTTGTCATGTTTAACCGTGTCAAAAGCGGAGGATAAGTCGAGAATTATCAAAAAACATGATTCGTAATGGGCTAGCATTTTTAATATGTCGTCCATTATGTGGGTGAGTGTTAATTTGGTGCTGTATCCTTGATGGAAGCTGGATTGGTGTTGGTCTAGGAGGGTGAACTTCTCAATGTGGTTGCATAATTGAATTTGTACGCATTTTTCAAGTAGCTTCGCCAGAGTGGCGTGTTGGATATAGGGCGGTAGTTGTTGAGATCTGAGGAGAGGGTGTTGTAAACGTATCTAGGACCCTATTTAAATATTCCCGATTCATGCCCTTATGTGGTTATAACAAAACATATCCTTAAGAATCATATCCATATTTAGTCATAGCCAATGCAGTCCAAATACGGCAAGGCTACTCCCATAGACTCCTAGAAAGTACAACGCGTTCTTTAAACAAACCAAGCCTCCAGCAGCCCGGGAATTCCCCCTGCTTTTGTTTTGATTTGAACAAGAACTCCTGGAGTCCAGAAGGAACTGTAAGTTCTTAGTGACGTCTTATGTCCAACCTTACGTCAAACTCAGCACCTTCCAGGTATAAATAAACCAACGTTTGCCTTAAGCAAACACACGGTGGTTTGGAGCAGATCGGCTATCTACTTACCGGAAGCCCAGCTGTAACGAGAGCCGAAGGAAGCTGACCCTCCCATTGACGCACTGAGAGAAACGCTGTCTTTTCTCCTGCCGAGAAATCCAGCTCCAGTGTTTCCAGTCACCCTTGCGGGTTGCTGAGAAATCGAGTCCTGAGAAAGAGATACAAGACCTCCTTCATTCTATAACCAAGGTACGGAGCTGATTAGATCCTTAGAGCATTCTTGATTCAGATTCTTGGCAAAAACTAACTTAACTTAAACTGCAGCTCACTTACTCCTTCCCACTTACTAGGCTTAGTTTAGGTACACCGGGGTAGGCGTATCTTAGAAGCACCATTTGAGTACGTTTAGTCATTGTTTTACATATGTATATATTTTATCCATTTTAACTATCATATGGCTCAGAAACCATATCAATGCTTTTACAGTATTATTTCATAATACTACTTTTACTGTACGCACTTTACTTTATAACAAGTATTGCAATTGTGGCAATTCACTTCTCTTGCATGAGAAAGAAGACTGCTCAACAAATAACAACTTTTATTGAAAACGCCCGTCTCTCTATTTCTCTGCACTCCTGGTGAAACTAAGCATGCACGATTGAATGAGTGAAATAGCTGTCTATTGTTTTCACACGACTCTGGAGATATACTCCTTGTTCTGGAGGGAGCAAAGTTGTCATGTTTATGCGGTTGTCAGAAACTAATCCCTTCTTGTCTAATCAGGAAAGTTAACTCCTTCCTGTTCATTCGAGAAAGTTTCTAGTGACCTCTGAGCTAGCTGGCATTCATAATTAAGTCTAACATATTCAGTAGAGACCTAGTCGACCTCAGTCCTACGTCTAAACTATTGTTTATGTTATTCCAATGCGCAGAGCCTATTGGGAATATAGGAACTACACTACAAGGGAGGTTGCTTTCTTTAGTATGGGTATTACCTGCCCTACTTTAAGGCAGTCAGGTATGGTGCCTTGCCTAAGAGAGGCATTTACAATCTTTAACCATAAGAGTAGAATAGAGGTTTTTAACATTTTGAATAAGGAAGGAGGTAGTGGATCCGTGAAGTGACTGGAGGGATTAATCGCTGGTAGAGTTTTATAGATGTCATTTTCTATGTAGGGCGTGAAGGTGTGCCAAGAGGAATTTCTTTTAGGAGTTGCCACCAGTGTACTAAATTGGATCTTGACCTGGGCGTAAGATGTAGACTCATGATCGGTAGCTGGTGGAAGGGCATTCTTTTTCTAGGAAGAAATTGGCAAGCTCCTCACAGCTTGTGGTAGCCGACTCTCTTTGTTCCGTAGCGTTTGGTGTGTTGAGCGATTGTTGTTTGACTATTTCAAATCATTTTTGTGGACGATTAATGGCTTGATTCCACTGGGTTTTAAAGAAGTCCACCTTAGCCTTTAAGATTTTCCTGTTGTTTGTATTCCTCAGCGCTCTAAGGTGATTTAGATGTTCAATAGAGGGTACCGATCTCCATAGTCGTTCAGCTGATCTTAGCTAGCACCGGTCAGAGTTCAGATTCTCGTTGAACCATGGTTTGGATATTTTGGTGGAAACATTTTTTTGTTGTAGGGGGTTGTTGAGTCAAGTATTTCAAGAATAGTGAAATTGTAAAAGACTGTGAGGTCATGAACTTCTACCATGCCTGTCTGGGGGATCAGGTCGGTGTTGCATCGGTTTGCTAGGTCGATAGGGTTGATATTTTGGATATTCCTTTTCCATTGTTTTGTTTTTGTAGGTTGGACTCTTTTCGAAGTCACCTCAATATTGATAGAGAAGATGCAGTAATGGTCTGACCAATCACAGGGGATAATGGAATCCAATGAGACATTGTTCGTTTTGGTTATGATGAGGTCTAATGTTTCTACCTTGTTATAGGTTGGACTGTCACAGAATTAGGTCAGATCCTGATCTGACAGGAAAGATTTAAGACAGCTTACAGCATGATTGTTCGTATTATTCCAGTGGAGATTGAAATATCCTAGAAAAATCTGCAACACTTGTGAGTTGTCGTTGGATGTAATGACTTCCATTATCTGTTCGATGAACAGCAGATTATCACCGGGGATGTATATTATGTGAAGTTTGCTAATGAGGCACTTGCCATTTGAGATGTTGATGCTGAGATATTCACAGGTGGATAAAGAGACAGTATCTGTTTAATTAACTGAGAGTATGTTTCGGTAAATGCAGGCTAACCCACTGCCAGGTTTCACAGTTCTGCCTAGGCGGATTACGTCATGACCAGCCGCGGTCGGTAGGGGAGTACCTGCCCGGGCGGTGATGTGGGGAGGGGGAGGGATAGGGTGGGGGTTAGTAATCTATGGATAATGGACGTTTACAGGTAAGTAAACATATAAATAAATCAAACAAATTTCGTTGTGTGCACTGCATCCCTAAATGCAATGCAGTGCACGCAACGAAATTCGTTTGATTTATTTATATGTTTACTTACCTGTAAACGTCCCATTATCCATAGATTACTACCCCCACCCTGCACCTGCCCCTCCCCCTCCCCACGTCACCGCCCCGGCAGATCCTGCCCTACTGACCGCGGCTGGTCATGACTAGGAGGGACCAGTAGGTCTAGGATAGGTGAGGAGGAGCTATTTAGTCATGTTTCAGTCAGGATAACAATATCAAGCTCCTTTGAGAGGGTGACATTGTGGATGTCGGGCACATGTTTGCCAGCTGATCTGCAGTTGAGGGGTATGCACTTCAGTTTGCTAGTAGAGTGGTGAGGGCTGCCTGCACTATGTTATTATTTTTTAGGTTTTTGCTATTTATAGATCTGTTTTGTGCGTGGGTTCTCTATAAGGGTTAATTTGAATGGTTTGAATACTATCATGCAGAGGCTTGCTGTTGTCTATAGGACTGAAATACGATAGGAGGAGATCACATATGTCATTGTCAGATAACTCAGCAATTAGACTCTTATGACCAGAATGATCGTTGGGGGAAGGTATAGTATTTTGAATAGTATACTCAGAATGTGGATTTTTGGTGATGTAACTGATTCAGTTCACGGTGGCACTAGTGGCTCTGTGCCAGTTTAGGAGTTCTTTGGTGATGGTTGATAGATTTTGTATTTCGTCCTTGAGATGGGATAGGTCAAGAGATATCTCATTGAAGCGTGCAATCCAATCAGAGTTTGGATAGCTAGTTATGTGTTAAGGTGTGCGTTCTGTTAGAGGGGGGAGACCGCATGTAAGGTCAAGTTGCGTGTGGATAGCGTTATTGGGTTCCAATGGGGTTAGTTGATCAGGACGGATTGCGGGGTCCGTATGAGTATGGGTAATGGCCTGGATAGGTGGCAGCATCTTGGTGCCTGTAGCATGTGGAGGGGTATGATCGAAGAGTGGTGAGTCAATTTGGGGGGGTACAAGCTTTGAGAGGGAGAGCAACCAATCGTAGAACAGAGTTGTTGGCAAGTTATAGGGAGCCTTGCGGGTTGGTTCTTCTTTGGTTGAAACATGTGGGTTATCGGGAGTGGAATCAGAGTTGTTGGAATCTATATTTGGTCATCAAGGATGTCAGGGGTGTGTATGCACTGGGTTGGCTGAAAGCTAAGTGGATCCTTGTCCATTTTGGGCCTGGAGACCCTGGAGTGGTTGGGTCTGTTATAACGGACGGGTAGCAGTCGTTGGCGGTATGGTGAGATTTAAGTATAGTTGATGATAGTCATGGAAGTTTGTGGTAGAGTTGGAGTACCGTCAGGATAAACAGGGTGATTAATGATGGGGAGTGGGTTTTTCTTGTTCAATACTTTCTTGAGAATAGGTAAGATCTCGTCTGTAATAGCGAGATTGACATTCGAAGCTTGTACAAGGATATTCCCATTGCTGTACAGGGATATGGTATCGGAGATTCGAGTAGAAGATATTCCTCCATTGTGCACGTTTTTTGGTGTGGAAGATGAGGTAATTGATTAGTATGCCTTAGTTAATGCAGAAATAGGGATCTGAGATAAGTGTCTCTGGGTAAGTTTTGATTAGCCTGTGTTTGAACTTTTTTGCAGCATTTTGGGATATATTTGGAGGATATTTAATGGTGAAGGCATGTAGACCTGAGGGTTCTAGATTTTGATCCATTTTTTTTCTTTTTTCTTTTCTCCTTCTTCTTTCTTACCTTATTTCTCTTCACCTCCCTTTCTACTTCCTTTCTGCCTTACCTAAAAACTTCCTTTTCCTGTTCGCTAGTATCTACTCTTTTATTCTTTTTTTGTCTGGTGTGGGCATTGGTGGGGGTTGATATCATTCAAAAATGGCCGCCGCTTTTTCAGGCTTTGTTTGTTGGTCCTATTTTGATATCTATTTTAAGTAGAGAGGGGGGGCATCTTCGGAGGGAGAGCTTGTAGAGTGGATTATCTCTATAAAATAGGGGTCTGGGCCACCAGGCACTGGGAGACAGCTTCTTTGCACACAGCAGACGATGAAACTGAGCGGATGCTCCCAGGAAGTTAGTCACTCTGCGGGTTGGAAGGGAAGAGCACGGCTCCCTTGGGTTCACTTCGCTCATGTTGAGTCAGGCTATGCAGTGGTGAGTGATTGTCGCCCTCCACCACGGCTCAGTCTACCCCTAGCGAGGGGCAAATCAAGAGGCCTAGGTAGGTGTCCTCTTTCAATGCAAGTTCAAACATGTCCAGAGTCCTCTTTTACTTTCTGAGAACCTTTGTGGGCTCTAATCAATTTGATTCAATTGTTCTTGTTTCGTCAAATGCAACCCTATTCATGATTATACCATGCTGGTTTTGTAGAATATATTAGTAGATTGTGTGCTTTTGTTATAAAAACCTCTGGGATCTTATGTTGGGGCTGGAACCAGGCTTTGTCGGAGAAAGGGGCCCCCGGCCACGACCCCTTCAACAAAGATGTTGATTGTTGACCCTTGAATTTCCAGGAGCGAAAGCTCTTACATATCTAAATCCCCTACCTCTTGAGAATGGGTGAATGGGCATCATGAGCTTTTTATTTTCCACTGACATTTTAACAACATATTCCAGTTCCAGTCCAAACATCTTAGAGCCTCTGAAAGGCAGCTTTAGTAAGGTTGACTTTTGAGTTGTGTCTGCTTTCCGCGAACAGAGCAGATATGTCGACGAGCATTAATAGCAATCCCCATAGCTGCATCCGAAGCACATGGTAAACGGTCTAAATATCGATTCCAAAATATCGAGTAACCTAAATATCGAGTCCAAAATATAGAATGGACAATATTTCGACTGGACAGAATATAGACATCCAAAATATCGTTTTGAATGTAAGTACTGTAATATCGAATTAAAAAATATAGACAGTCAAAATATCGGAGTACATAATATAGGTCATTAAAAATATCGACTTTTTAATAATATCGAATTTTTTTGAGTGTTTTGTATGTTAGTATATGTGTGAAAAGTATATATTTATTTGTAATTTATTGTAAGTAATTAATGTTATGTTATTTAATTTTTGCGTAATTTAATTCTGTAGCGGGTTGTGGGTTTATAGGGGAATAGGGTGGGAAGTAAATATATTAGTTAATTAATTGGTATTTATTTTGAATACATTGTTAATTAAACCAACTGAACAGCACTCACTTGTAACGCTGCTTGTAAAACTTTTAATATTGGCTGCTTCTTTTAACTTTTAGAGCCTCCTGCTCGTTTTTAGTGTGTATTGTGTTTGTCTGCGTATTTTGCACTGACAATTCATTGTTAAGATCTGTGACGCTTCGAAATTGGTAAAACTGACCGCATTGCCCACACTTCACCCCAGTGACTTTAGTTTGGGGTTTTTGATCGCCGCCTCACTGCCGACCGCCATTTTGGGTGTGGGGGCTGAGACGCCATCTAGCTGCTTTGCCGGTTAGCGGTGCAGTCTTTCTAGGGACCCGGTGCTTTCTCTATTTAGGGAGCATTTCGATCTGGTGCTTCGCTTAAACCAACTGAACAGCACTCACTTGTAACGCTGCTTGTAAAACTTTTAATATTGGCTGCTTCTTTTAACCTTTAGAGCCTCCTGCTCGTTTTTAGTGTGTATTGTGTTTGTCTGCGTATTTTGCACTGACAATTCATTGTTAAGATCTGTGACGCTTCGAAATTGGTAAAACTGACCGCATTGCCCACACTTCACCCCAGTGACTTTAGTTTGGGGTTTTTGATCGCCGCCTCACTACCGACCGCCATTTTGGGTGTGGGGGCTGAGACGCCATCTAGCTGCTTTGCCGGTTAGCGGTGCAGTCTTTCTAGGGACCCGGTGCTTTCTCTATTTAGGGAGCATTTCGATCTGGTGCTTCGCTTAAACCAACTGAACAGCACTCACTTGTAACGCTGCTTGTAAAACTTTTAATATTGGCTGCTTCTTTTAACCTTTAGAGCCTCCTGCTCGTTTTTAGTGTGTATTGTGTTTGTCTGCGTATTTTGCACTGACAATTCATTGTTAAGATCTGTGACGCTTCGAAATTGGTAAAACTGACCGCATTGCCCACACTTCACCCCAGTGACTTTAGTTTGGGGTTTTTGATCGCCGCCTCACTGCCGACCGCCATTTTGGGTGTGGGGGCTGAGACGCCATCTAGCTGCTTTGCCGGTTAGCGGTGCAGTCTTTCTAGGGAATCTGACCCATACTATTTAATCCTCAGATATGCTAGCGCGCAGCGCACGCGCGCAGCATCGCGCCGGAGGAGCGCCAGAGGAAAGCCCGTCTGCGCCGGTCCGCGTCCAGGAGGCGGACGGGGCGGCGGGAGGCGCTACCTCCAGAATATCATATACGGCTGGTGAGCTGCTGGCTATAAGGGCGGGGAGGGGAGCATGTCGTACTGTTTTTCCGGGTAGACATTGTGGGAAGCGGCGCTGCCCTGGCTGCGGTTGGCTCCCAAGTAATATACGTGTAGGGCTACCTGTGGCCCCTGAGGTCACTAACAACCATCAGTGCTTGCTTCTCAATACACGTTCCATGGGCAGGCATGCGCTTAATATCTATGAGCTCCTTGTAACAGAGAGGCCGCTATGTTTAATGCTGACTGAAACCTGGCTGGGAGAAACATCGAATCCCGATATCGCAGCCGCCATCCCTTCTGATTATGTCATCTTACGGCAAGATAGAGTGAAAGGGAGAGGTGGTGGTGTGGCGATTGTGGTTAGGAGATCGGCCACCTGCGCTGTAGTCCCGATAGAGCCCATTCCGGGCTGTGAGGCCCTAGCTTTCTCCATGACTCTTTCTGCCCATCAATCCTTTCTGGGGCTTCTTGTTTATCGCCCCCCGGGGCCCCTTGGTTCTTTTTATGAGGATCTGCAGGCAAGGGCCATGGAACTTTGTTTGAAGGGTAAACATTGTCTGGTCTTGGGCGATTTTAACATCCATATGGATCAAGGAGATGAGGGTGACACGATTAGATTCTTGGAAGTCACCACCCCTCTTGGCCTTATCCCCCACTTGGCTGTACCAACTCATAATAGAGGTCATACTCTTGACCAGGTGTTTTCCACTCTGCCTCTCATCATGGCCCTCCCAATCCCTGTGCTCTGGTCAGATCACTTTCTGATATATTTTCAGATTGTCGGGGTCGGTAAGCCCGTGTGTGCCCCCACTTGTCCATCGGGGCAGTCCCGTCGAGCCTATCATAAGGTCTCTCTTGAAGATTTGGGACAGGCCTGCCTTGATTATCCCTGCCGGCTGTCTGGAAACCTGGAGTCCGACCTTGTTCAGTTGCAAGATTGGATCAGGGAGCGCCTAAATGAACTTGCTCCCGAATCCTCTCCTCGTAAAATTCCTAGGCGGTCATCTGCACCCTGGTTTACTGAGGCCCTGGCCTCGTCCAGACGTGCCTGTAAGAGTGCGGAAAGACGGTGGCGCCATAGGTACGAGGATGTGGCTAAGACGGATTACAAGTTAGTTATTAAAGCCTATCATGCTGACATTCGGCGAGAAAAACGGCACTATTTCGCGGCTCGAATAGAGTCAGCCTCTAGCTCCTGTAAGGAGATCTTCGCTATCGTGAAGGAGTTTATGTCGCCCAAAGCTATTGCATCTCAGCACGAGTTCTCGGAACCGTGGGTGACCGCACTGGCCAGCTTCTTTCATGACAAGATCAAGCTGATCCAGGACTCTTTCCCAAACCCTGTCATCGGGGCTAGGATGTGCCAGGAGATCCATGGGAATTTGGTGGAAGATTCTGAGTACACTCTATCAGAATTTCCACCTCTATCTATTATTGCGTCGCATGATTTGCTTTCTCAGCTTAAATCCGGTTCACCTGCTGACCCGTGTCCTGCCAGGTTCTTGGCAAGGATGGCGGAGGTGGTCAATCCACTTGTGAATCCTTTGCTGAATTGTTCTTTGACCAGTGGCGTTGTTCCCGGTATTTGGAAAGAGGCGAGGGTGGTTCCACTTCTCAAAAAACCGGGACTCGACCCTGACCTTCATGCGAACTATCGCCCGATCTCTCTCCTACCTGCTTTTGCTAAAATCGTCGAGAAACATGTCCATGGGGTCCTGTCTGCCTTCCTTGAGTCACACAGCCTGCTTCATGCCTCTCAGTCTGGCTTCCGTACCAACTTTAGCACTGAAACGGCGCTTCTTGAAGTCAGCGAGGCTATCAAGGAGGTGTTGGACTCAGGGGGCAGGGCCATGTTGGTCATGCTTGACCTGTCGGCGGCTTTCGACACCGTCCCTCATGAAGGTCTTCTCCGCAGACTGTATGAGATAGGTCTGCGTGGGACGGTGTTGAGGTGGTTTCAATCTTACCTGACTGGTCGCCGGCAGGTGGTCTGGGCCCCCCCCCCACTCAGCCGAAGTGCCGCCGCTGGGGGTTGGAGTACCGCAGGGCTCCGTGTTGAGCCCGACACTTTTTAATATCTTTCTGACCCCTTTGGCGGTGCTGGCTGAGTCTTTTGGGGCCCAGATAATATCATACGCCGACGATACCCAGCTCCTTTTCACGTGTGCAAAGGGGGCTGAGTTTGATGGAGACAGTATCTGTGGCTGCCTAGGAGCTGTTTTTGAATGGTTTCAGGGTCATAGTCTTAAGTGTAACCCTGGAAAATCTGAGGTGCTCTTTTTCGGCTGCCAATCCGACCCGAGCTGGCAGGAATGGTGGCCGCGTGACATGTTCCCACCGGCATCTTCCTCCACCGTGGCGAAAAACCTGGGGATTAAAATTGATAATGGCTTGACCATGAAAGCCCAAGTTCTTGGCCTAGTGGGCGTCTGCTTTGGCTTGCTCAGGATGTTGCGGAGGTTTCTCCCTCTGCTCTCTCTTGACCATCGTAAGATTACCGTCCATGCCCTCATAGGATCGAGGCTGGACTATTCCAATGTTCTTTACCTGGGTTTGCCTGACTACCTGATGCAGCGTCTTCAGGTAGTCCAGAATTCGGCCGCCCGCGCCATTTATGGTCTCCCCCGCCGGGCCAGTGCCTCTGATCTTTTATCCACCTTGCACTGGCTCCCTGTCAGAAAGCGAATTGCCTTCAAGGCCCTCACTTTGGCCCACAAGGCGCTCTATTCTACTGGAGCGACCTATATTCAGAAAAGGCTAGCCTTCTATAAACCCACCAGGGTTCTGAGATCAGAAACTCTCTCTCTTGCGGTGGTTCCTGTGGTGAAGAAGGCTCGGACTGGTGGACGCTCCTTCAAACGTCTTGCTCCCCAGCTCTGGAACACTCTCCCCCTGTCACTCCGCAGCACCGCCAATCTGCTTGCCTTTAGGAAGGGACTTAAAACTTGGTTGTTTGGTCTTTAGTCTGGTGTTTCTACTTTTCTTACTGATTCTTTTTCTCTGTTGTGTTATGTGTTAGCTGCTGACCTGTTGGTCTGAAAGCGCCGGGACACTCCGTTGGAGTATCTGAGCGCTATACAAAACCCCCCCATAACATAACATATAACATAACATAACATTAATTTTTAATTGATAATTAATTGTTAATTGGTAATTAATTTTTATTAATTGATAATTATGTGAATAATATTATTTTATTTGCTGTAGCGGGTTGTGGGTTTAAAGGGGAATAGGGTGGGAAGTAATTTAATTATAATTGATTAAATATGTTAATTAATTAATTGGTATTTATTTTGAATATATTGTCAATTAATTTTTAATTGGTAATTAATTGTTAATTGATAATGAATTTTTATTAATTGATTAATTGAAAATTTTGTGGATAATATTATTTTATTTTTAGTAGCGGGTTGTGGGTTTATAGGGGATAGGGTGGGAAGTAATTTAATTATAATTATTTAAACATGTTAATTAATTAATTGGTATTTATTTTGAATAAATTGTTAATTAATTTTTAATTGGTAATTAATTCTTAATTGCTAATTAAAATGCATTAATTGATTAATTCATAATTATGTGATTTACACTAATTTATTTTCACTAGAGTGGGGATAGTAAAATTTACCCCTATGCTATCCAACGTTTTCCCTACTGTTGCACTCTCTGGAGTGGAAATAGTAATTTTTACCCCTACGCTATCCAACGCTTTCCCTACTGTTGCACTCACTGGAGTGGGAATAGTAATTTTTACCCCTACGCTATCCAACGCCTTCCCTACTGTTGCACTCTCTGGAGTGGGAATAGTAATTTTTACCCCTACGCTATCCAACGCCTTCCCTACTGTTGTACTCTCTGGAGTGGAAATAGTAATTTTTACCCCTATGCTATCCAACGCTTTCCCTACTGTTGCACTCACTGGAGTGGGGATAGTAATTTTTACCCCTACGCTATCCAACGCTTTCCCTACTGTTGCACTCACTGGAGTGGGAATAGTAATTTTTACCCCTACGCTATCCAACGCTTTTCCTACTGTTGCACTCACTGGAGTGGGAATAGTAATTTTTACCCCTACGCTATCCAACGCCTTCCCTACTGTTGCACTCACTGGAGTGGGAATAGTAATTTTTACCCCTACGCTATCCAACGCTTTCCCTACTGTTGCACTCACTGGAGTGGGAATAATACTTTTTACCCCTACGCTATCCAACGCCTTCCCTACTGTTGCACTCTCTGGAGTGGGAATAGTAATTTTTACCCCTACACTATCCAACGCTTTCCCTACTGTTGCACTCACTGGAGTGGGAGTAGTAATTTTTACACCTACGCTATTCAACGCTTTCCCAACTGTTGCACTCACTGGAATGGGAATAGTAATTTTTACCCCTACGCGATATAACGCTTTCCCTACTGTTGCACTCTCTGGAGTGGGAATAGTAATTTTTACCCCTACGCTATCCTAGGGTAATAATATTGTGTATTTGTTATTAATATTATGTTTATATATATATATATATATATATATATATATATATATATATATATATATATATATATATATATATATATATATATATATGTTTGAACAGATATGATTGTATTTTTTTTTATAAGTTAAATTAATTATTTAATAATTTTAAGGTAATTTAAGTATTTTTAAGTATATTTTAGCTATTTATTTTTAATAATTTTTAATTTTACATTATTTTTAACAAATTCGATATTTTTACAATGTATATATACATATAAATGATATTTTGGACTCGATATTTTGGTACTGACCTGTTTGTAGATGGGAATTCGATATTTTGTCCGTCGATATTTTGGCGTCGATATTTTGGGTAGTCTATATTGTGTACGTCGATATTTAGTCAGTGATCCGAAGCACATAAGTTGTCAAATGTCACATCAGACAAAAAACATACTTGCTGCTCCATCATGGACAGCAAGGAAGACATGTCTTCACCTTCATTCATCCATACTGCCAGAGAGTGGAAATCCTTTTAAAAGGACTGGACAGTCTATGTGACATACGTATTCACCCGAATAGAGAAGCTGGCAGATGAATAGACCCTTTTCACTGCCCCCTCAACCTTCTTATTTGTCTGGAACGATGGTAGGGCATCCTTGGATACCACCAATCCCTGAGTAGAGACCTCAGCAACCAGGTTATCTATCTTAACATTGGAAGGGAAGAGAGCCCTCAAAAGGGTAGTACTAGGCCAGAAAGCTAAAAAAGGGGCCATATCTATCTCATTCCATTCATGGGAAAGGACACTTTGAAGAGCACTGTGGAGGAGCAAGGACCTGGATCCTAACGGTGATATTGATCAAAAAAGTCTTCAGGAAACTTAAGATTGTCCCTTACATGTTGGAAGAACTGAGTGAGTTCTGTGCTCTGAGCAGATTGCCCCTTTCACCCCTTCTCATCACAGTTATATGAAGAGCCAGCATTTGAGTCCAAACTTGGCACCTTGGAGGGATGAGGCATCATTTCACATGCTCAAATTGCTGCCTCTACTGCAGCATTCATCATATCTTGAGGCGCTGCCATAGAGGGAGGTCCTTCAGAAGAATGACTGGAGTGAGGGCTGGGCCTTTTTACTCACACTTCTAGGTTAGCATAGGCTTCTTAGAAGTTTAGACGCCATATTACATTTTTGCTGCTTTTGCACACAACACTGCATATAACTGTTGTTGTAAGTTAGGCTGCGTGAAATGCTTCACATGAGAATTGCTTGTTTTTGGCATCCCCAGATTTACATCATGGCTCTAGTCTGCACACTGAGTGCTAAAGCCTCTAAGGGTATCATAGGTAAACAACCTTTACAACGAAACTTTTACAACGCACTACCATTACAACGCGGTCATTACAACGCAAACCATTACAATGCATTGCGCTGGGGGGCGCTCTAGGATAGGGAATAGGTTACTTTACTATCCAATAACCTTCCCTAGTGTCCACGGGGACTGGAGTTGGAATAGTAAATTAAACTATTCACTATCCAACACCCAAAAGCACTATGCGTTTTAATGGATTGCGATGTAAAAACCGCGTTGTAAAGGCAGGCGTTGTAATAGCCTGCGTTGTTATGTTATGTTATGTTATTTATTTTTCTATAGCGCACAGCTGCCCCAGCAAAGGGGCGTCCTGGCGCTTTGACAGGCACTATAACATAACACACAATAAAAGAAAGGGATGACTATTCAAGGGCGGGAAACAGGAAGGTTTTAATCGCCTGCCTAAAGGCGAGTAAGTCATTAAGAGCTCGAGTGCACACCGGGAGCGAGTTCCATAACCCTGCTGCCAGCACCCGGAAAGAGCGGCCACCCATTCTACTCAATTTAAAACGAGGGCAAACTGCCAGATGGAGAGCCTCTGATCTCAATGATCTCAGAGGGATGTAAGGAATAAGTAGATTGGCAAGTGCCGGCGGCGAAGAAAATTTCAGAATTTTAAAGGCCAAGCACAGCGCTTTAAACTTGATCCGCTGTCTGACCGGAAGCCAGTGTAGGGCCGAGATGGTACCAGACACAGAGCAGTGTCTGGGGAGGCCCACAATGGCCCGTGCCGCAGCATTTTGCACCCTTTGGAGCCTAGAGGCCTCCGCCTGATTCATCCCTAACATCAGCGCACTCCCATAGTCCAGCCGAGATAAAATCGATAAAATCGTTGTAACGTCATACATCCGGTATCATAACAAGGTAGCTGTTGTTTGGGCTGATCGGCTCACGTTCTAGCCATAACATACATGCAGCTGCAAGCCAAAGTGATTCTGGCGCCTTTAATAATGCACTGTAAGCATGATTTCAGACACTTGGAAGAAGCCCGTTTTTCCAGAGCGACAGAGAGCTTTTGCAGATCCTGATGTGATTCACACTTGCTGATCTTTGAGGTATGGGGTCCCCCAAACAAGCCTAAGAGACCTTCTATATTTTATAAAACATAGTTCCTAGGTATTGAGGGTGAGATACTAGGCGCTATAAGACCTTTTTTCACCATCATTGTAATATGATTTCTCCTTTTGTGTTTTATGGAATTGCAACAATGCTGATCATATTATTTTTAATCATATGTCTGCTTATGTTAGCAAAGATACTGCATCTTAGAGCATGTCGTTAAAATAAATATTTTAACCTTTCCCGTGTATCTTTTTTACTCCTGATTTGGACTGGTATGAGAGTATAACGAAAGAGTGTTCTTGCTTCCCACCATTCCTAAGTATAACCTAAGTCGCTTGTTATGGGTTGTCTAATCATTGGTTCCTTTGCTATAGGACAAAGAGCTAATGTGACACTGATGCTAGCTGGTTAGGGTTTCTAGGCACTGAGGTGAGTTTCTTGGTACACCACAGTTCACTGAGGTCCTGGGTCTCTGTGCACAGTTCTGTGTAGGAGCAGAATCCCTGCAACAGGACCAGCCTTTGTTTACCAGATTCTGCATGGTCTTGGCATTGTCCAATTTAAAAAATGCCATATTCTTGTTTGGCTGCTGTATCTAGGCAACCAAATAATGCGACTAACGACCTTTCGCGGGAACAACCTTCTTAAAAACAGGCACGCTTCAGTATTGGAGCGCTTAGTGCCCAAAATTATTTAAAAGGAAAATTCAGCAATGCGACAGGCACGGCTGGTACAGGTAAAAGCGGTGGGGTGGTAGAGTTGACAGATGACAGAATAGGGAAAGTAAAATAAAAAAATAAAAACAAATTGCCTTGTGCTCGCCGCATCGCCAAGTCAGCGATGTAGCGACAGCAAGGTAAGTGGTTTTATTGATTTTTTTATTTTATTTTCCATATTCCGTCATCTGTCGACATCCCTACCCCCGCCCCACCACTCTTACCTGTACCGGCCGTGCTCAACAATGAAAGAAATATCTAAAGTGGTCTTTTGGGAGGCCTTCATGACGGTCATGAGAGACAGGGTACAGAACAGGCTGGCAGAAGAGACCCGGAAAGGCCAGAGAGAAATTGAGGAGTTGGAAGCCCACATACTGGAGTTGGAAAGAGAATATCAGGCTAATAAAGCCATGGGGACCCTTCGTAAGTTGATGGATACTCAATGTCAGTACAGGGATCTAGTAACAGGGGAGGCCAAAACGCAGGTACTGGCGACGCTACACCGTCTGTACGATGTGGGGGACAAATCGGGAAAACTGCTGGCATGGTTGAGCAGGAAAGAAAGAGATGCCCGGTGGGTGGAACAGGTACGTGATGCACAAGGGAACGTGACGAGCTCAGATTTTCAGGTTGCTGAAGCCTTTGCAGAGCATTACCGACTCTTCTATGATGCACGAGACTTAGGGACCCAAGAGGACGCTCTGCAATATATGACACACTTAGACCTCCCTGTGTTGGATGTTGGGGACAGTGACGATTTGGAGGCCGACATCACGATAGATGAAGTGAAGGCGGCCCTCGCTAAACTGCGTGCGGGAAAATCCCCCGGCCCCAATGGATTCCCGGCGGAGTTTTTTAAGCGAACAGCAGATCTGCTGGCAAGCCACCTGCTGGGACTCTTTGAAGGGGCAGTAGAAGAGGGGGGTCTGCCTCCGGATCTCCGCATGGCCACGATAGCCCCGATATATAAGGAAGGTATACCACCTGATGAGTGTTTGTCCTATCTCCCTATTAAATATCAAAGTGAAGCTATTTGGGACAGTGTTAGCCCTCAGACTGAGAAGGGTCATACCGGACCTGGTCCATTTGGATCAAACTGGGTTCCTCCCGGGTAGGGCCACTAGATTTAACCTCCGACTGACTCACAATTGGCTACAGGAGGTGGGAAAGAGATGAGACCCTCATTGGTTTCTGTCGCTCGATGCTGAAAAGGCGTTCGATGCGGTCCACTGGCCTTTTCCGGAGGGAGTACTGGAACGACTGGGTCTTGGTCCGAAGTTTAGGCAGTGGGTGCGACTGCTATATACGGACCCTAGAGCCAAGGTTAAGGCAAACGGGGCCGTATCAAGGGACTTCCCAGAGCGACGAGGGACCAGACAGGGATTCCCCCTATCACCCTTTCTCTTTACGCTGACGATAGAGGTACTTGCGACAGCAATTAGGCACAATACAGACATCAGAGGTTTTCGGCTGGGGCAGCATGACACTGGGGAGGAAAAAATATCCCTCTACGCGGACGACGTCCTCCTTTACATAACACACCCGGAAACGACAATTGCGGCACTGTTTACAGAGGTTGAAAGATACGGAGCCCACGCAGGCTACAGGATAAACTGGCATAAGTCAGTTCTGTATAATCCCCGGGGACAAGAACAATGGACGAACCTCCCAGAGAGGCTACAGACGACTAGTGAGGGCTTTACGTACCTTGGAGTGTTTGTGACACTAGATAGTGGCCGCTCGTATGAAAAAAACATTAGACGGATAGTGCGTAATTTTATAGAGGATGCGAGTAGATGGCGACTCCTACCCCTTACACTCCTGGGCCATGCGGCCATGTTTAAAATGATGACGCTGCCCAAGCTCCTGTACGCATTCCAAAACTAATATTACCCCCTTCCCCGTAGGGTGTTAACGGAAACTAATGCAGAACTGAGAACCCTCCTGTGGTTAGGGAAGCAACCCCGGATAGCACTGATGACCCTACAGAGGCACCAGTACAGTGGAGGGATCTCACTTCCTAATATCAAGGCCTATTACTGGGCGGAACAGTTAGTGCCCATCAATGACTGGTTCCACGCCCCGGCCTCACACCCCACATATGCACTTGAAAGATACACGATGGGCGCTCGCCCGTATAACTATTATTTATACGGGGGTAAAGGGAAAGGGAGGCTGCTGCCTGCTACTAGACTTACGTTGACGGTATGGAACCGAGCGAATAAGACAATAGGCTGGGAGAAGAGGCCCACCAGACAAACGCCGTTGTGGCATTGCACCTGGCTGCAGGAACTGAATAAATTGAAGGGGTTTGAGAGGTGAGACGATATAGGGATCTCGAGACTCGGGGACGTGACGGCCCAGGGGGACTTGAAGTCGTTCCAGGTGTTGCGGGCGGAATTTGGCTTGCTCCGAACACAATATTTTAAATATGCACAACTGAGACATGCATGGCAGGCGGAGGGGGTCCCAGCAGGCACACTCCCTAAATATGCACCATTCGAAGGCCGCCTGCTGCAGGAACAAGTACAGGAAAGGGCAGTATCGCTCACATACAGAACTCTTATGAACAACATGCAAACGATCTAAGTACCCTTAGGGGTAAGTGGGAGAGGGAGGTGGGTGAAATGGACACGGTAGACTGGGACACTGTACTCATGCACCCGAGGGAGGAAGCTATTAAGTCCCGGTTGAGGCTCATTCAGCTCAACGTACTTCATAGAACCTATTTCGATAGGGTACGCCTACACAAAATAGGTAGAGCCGGAGATACAAATTGCCTGAGATGGGGACAGGAGGGGGGATTTCTACCAAGTAATATGGTCTTAACCGATGATTCTGGAGTATTGGGCGGGGATCCTGAGAGAATTGGGGAAGGTACTGGAGACTTCCCTGCCACTTGACCCTAAATTAGTCCTGTAGGGTTTTCCTGGTCCTGGCCTTGGTGGTTGCGAAGAGGGACTTGGCAAAGAAGTGGGGGGCAGCCACGATACCACATTTGGAGGAATGGCGGAGAGGTATGGATCTCTATATGGCAGCCGAAAGGGTCACCTATAAGGCACGGGACTGCCCTAAGAAATTTGGTAGAGTATGGAGTCGGTGGCGGAAGTATCATGGCCTCGATGGGGGGCTATGAAAAGGGATAATGGGTCAAAGCGCGCCCACAGATATGAGTACGGTGTAAGGCAATCGGCCAGGGCACTATTACCATGGGCGTGGAAAGCTCTGGTGACCTTTCTCGATGTGAATAATATTGTATTGATTTTATTGGTGAGGATCAGTGGGTGGGTGGCAGGGGAACGGGGTGTGCTGACCGACGATGACATGACTGTATTGTTGTTCCATGATTAAATGCAAATAAAAATATTTCCCAAAAAAAAAAGAATGAAAGAAATAGACTGCTCAGCGAGTCCTGTAAATAAATGATTACCGCTTTATACAGTGGGGGCTCCTCCGCTAAGGCAGAGGAGTGTCGCCCCACTGCTTTTTAGCAGGTGAATAAAGGAAAAAATAAAATGATAATACCTCGACATTATTATCATTTTATTTGTCCCTGCTGTGGAGCTTTGCGGGTGGGGTTGCCGAGGACAGAGGAGCAGGGGGAGGATTGGTGGGCACTCTGAAAGTGAGCATTGCAGCGTTGTGATTGGTTCAGGGGAGCCTGGGTGCTTTCTTCTTCCAGCAGGAGCGGAGGGACAACGAGAAGGAAATACGAGAGAAGAGAGACGCGGCGATCAGGAAATTTATTTTTCTATTTTTAACCCCCTTAATCCTCCTCTCCCCCAGCCCCCCCGTCTTTCCAGTCCTGATCCGTGCCAGCTGCCGCTGGCTTTATAGCTAAGTGTTATGATTACCCAACTCAACTGTACAATTTCTATAGTCATTGGAATGATTAAGAACTGAGATGGCCTTGCCCAGATTGAGGTGTGTGACAGTGTATCACACACATATATCAGCATTAATCACATAAGTCACTGAGCCATTTTATTGGCTTGTTTGCTTGTGGAAACAACTATATGTGTGGCAGTTTAATGAATACACAAAGAAAGAAAACGCACAAAGTGAACCTCACTTTTGAAAAGCACCTCTCAGCTAGATTGACTTAAATAATGTGAACTCTTCAGAACTCACTGTGCCTAATAACTTGACTTAAACACCCCTCTCCACAGGTATTAATAGAATTTCAGTGATGCATGTACCAGCATGGAATGTGATGCAATTTTCAGAGCAAAAGGTGTGGTGTCAACGTAAGATATAGCGCTATTCTCCAAACGTGTCATACTGGGCGCTGTTTGTTTAGAGGACATGAAAAAGAAAAGATTTGCATGGTTACACTGAAGCCTAGTCTTGGTGATGTCATGATGTGTCTCTTAATGTACATTATATGCACTTGTATTTCACTTACTGTTTTGGATAGTGCTTGGCAACAGGGTAGTTGCATCAGAGCGATCGTGGGGAAGCTCCAGGATTTGAGATGGGCAAAGTAACCCTCTTAGTGGAAGGATTCTGCCTTCAAAACAAAGAGCACCAAAATAACAAAGCTTAAGGTGTAAGGACCTGGCACCAAAGCACGTCACAGTTCTGTTGGGAGGAGGGCATTCTTAGGCGTCTGGTCAGGTGGTAGAGAAGACAGCAGGTTGGATATGTATGAAATGTTCATGCAGGGCCTGGTAAACCAGGCACTGAGTTTGTAGTCGACCCCCTGCCTGACAGCAGCCAGGGTGAGACGTGACAGGTCCTGCTTAGGCCAAGGATTACATTTTGGACTTTTTGGAGCTCAGACATTATGTTGGCAGGAAGCAGTGGCGGCTGGTCTTAATCAGCCACGGCCCGTGGAGGGAGTTACGGTGGGGCAGGGAGGCGGGGAGGGGGAGGGGCAGGGTGCTAAATACCGGCATATGGATAATTGCAGGTAAGTAAACTATTTAATTAATAAAACGAATTTCGTAGCGCACCTTGTATCGCAAAATGCGATGCAGTGCGCGCTACGAAATTCGTTTTTATGTATTAAATTGTTTACTTACCTGCAATTATCCATACGCCGGTTTTTAGCACCCTCCACCCTGCCCCTCCCCCTCCCACCTCCCTGCCCCACCGTAACTCCCTCCACGGGCCGCGGCTGGTCTTAATGGGCGAAAGGGGCATTGCCCTACTAGCATCCGGGAGAAGAGAGAGAATGTGTACACCATGTGGAGCAGCTTTAAATTAAGCACTCCCTGCTTCATTCGTTGCAATTCCAAAACAAAGTCTAGGTTTTTTTTTTTAAAGGAAGGAGTGAGGTCACTCAGGTCAGAGACGAGTCCTGCGCAAGTGCTGGCCGGGGGCGAGGGCTATTGCTCGCCCTTGAGGCACACACGAGGAGAGTGATGTCAACATGGTGGGAGTGGCCGGAGGAAGCATCAATAATTAACCTTTAAATAGGGCGCTTATGCCGTAACCCAGGGATTTTCAGCAGAGCGCCATTGAATGAAATGGTAAGGGGCAGGGCTGGCCAACATCCACATAGTGAAGTGGGTGGCATCAACTACAGAAGCACTCCCTTCATGTGTGCACTACTAAGCTTCCTGATTGGACAATAGAAGCTGGGGGAGTGGGCTGTTGATCTCGTCTACGTAGCTCCGAGTTCAGTTTTGTGATATCAGCACGCAGCAGGCGTTTGTCGTTCAGAAGGCAAACCAGCGCTCGCGCGCAAAGTATTTACTGCAGTAGTCTCACAGTGGAAGGCTCGGGTAAGAGAACAGAACACTTCAGTAAAGACAATTAAATTGCAATAAATACATTCACAACATTGGTAGCTCGCAGCATTCCTTTAGCGTTAAGTTGTGTTGAATGGGAGGATGTTGCGTCACTGCCAGAGCGGCCGCGTTTGAAACTGGGGAACTCGGTTAAAGTTCCTGCGTGGTCTGAAAGTCCTGTGTTTTTGTGCAAATCCCTTAATCTTCATGAACCTGTAAACGAAAAATGAATCTGACCATGCATAATACGACGTCCCTCATGTAAAGAACTGCAATGCCCACAGGCCAAGTTGGTATTAATAAAAAACTGGAAGAAATGGGCCCTTATGTTTACTATGATTAAATAGGAGGCCATGTTTCATGTTTTTTGTTAAATAAATTCAAGACTAAATGGATGTAGCACACTTTCTAATACCGCGACATACTTGGGAGCTCGGAAGTAGGAATGAGACACGTAATCATGCCTGACAGGTCAAAGGCAAGGGAGACCAGGGAAACTTCTGTTACGTCTTTCCTCTAATTTGTGTTTTTAAAAAACCAAACAAACATTCCTGAATGGTTAATATCGAAAATGAAGTGCCTCTGGCTGATAGGGGCAGGGAGGGGATCCTGTGCTATCAACTATGGCAGATTCAATCTGAGAGCATGCCAGGTACAAGAAAGAAATGTAAATGTGTAACATTAGTTAATTAGCAAATCTAAAGGATGCATGGATCAGGATACGGCTTTAATTCATTGAGATATTTGAGGCTTAATGGTGAAAAAGATGTATATTCACAGAAAATGTGCTACCACCAGCTGAGTTATGGAGTGTTATTTTCGTGCAACACAAAAAAAGTCTAAAAAAGAGCTTGAGAAAATCTGATTGTGTATTATTATTATTATTATTATAAGATACATTTTGAAATTACTTGTTTTATCTGAACAATGAACTATTTTGCAGCATCTGTTCATTGTGAGGAATGCATTTTTAAAAATAAAAGTGAAAAAAAACGCTGTGGGATGGCCAGCGCAGACCGAATTATAGCGCTTTTTGTCTTTACTTTCAGCCATGCCACACAGTAGCCTTGTTGCTGAACAACATGGCTGAAAAAATACTTTTAAGGACAGCTATCAGTGTTGTCAATGTTATTTTACAGATGTACAGCAGAGTGGCTGCTGTGCATTATGCATGAGAGCGATACAAAAAAATAACTGACATGGAGAGCTGCCACATCAGTGTGCTTTTTTTAGACTTTCAACTGCGCTGTTGTACAATATGTAAAAAAAATATATATTGAGAATGTCAATAGCTCTTGTGGGTGAGGCCATGTGGCTTTACCAATGCTTGTTAGTCCACTTCAACTGCTGGGTTTTAAGGGAATCTGTAGAACACACAATTGTCCCTAACCCATGTAAGGCATCTAGCCTGGGGCACAGTTATTCAGGTTAGTCTTCTTGAGCCTCAGTTAATTCCGCTGATGGTCTGGGGCCGCTAATGGGTCCCTACAGTGGGGGGCATAGACCGGCCACATAACTGACTCTTCTCCATCCCCACAGGCTTTTTAGCATCACTAGCCTGTAGGGCATGTTAGACAGTCACAGTGGACTTTATGGTTTATGTCACTAGCTTCTTGGCTCAGAAAATGTAGTGCTGAGAGGGTTGGGCGATGAGTTTTAGGACAGGAAAAGTTTGTTTTCAGGTTGTAAATAGCAGTGCTCACACACTCCTGATATTTATGGTACTTGAAATACTGTATTCTATCAAATATTAAAGACATCAGAAATGTACAACACGAATATTTGAACACAACTTTTGACAGGCAGAGAGCTTTGACTATTTGTGAACTAGAAAGCAAGAGAAAACATTTGAAAAGCAGGGTATTTCAGATGTTTCTGTTCACTCTATACTTCTGCAGTTCTGTTGCATCGTCACAAATTCCAAAGTACAAGTCAAATTAGTTTGTCTGAATCTGCAGTCTGGATTTCAGTCAGGTTCGCTTGCCTGACTGTAAAACTACCCACTCCCAACTTTTACACCTCACCATTTGGAAAAGTCACCAGCCGCCCCAGGCAGGCGGAATCCATGGACCACATTGCAGTTGTCAGTCTGTGATAGGGCCGTGTAGTTACAGGTAATATCTATGTTGTGTCAACGGTAAGGTCTGGATCCGACAAAGTTACTGTCAGTATTTAGACGTTCTCAGTAACATCTTATTAGAGGATAAAAACAGCTCCAAATCAAAGTTGGCCCCAAGGTTTCATACACTGCTAGAGAAATGAGTGGAACTTGAAGGGGGCACTGAAGTGAGCACTCATAGTGCCTCGTTATACTAATCAATCAATCAATCAATCAATCAATCAGGATTTGTAAAGCACAGCAAATCACAGTGAGGTTTTCAAGGCGCTACAGTAGCTAATTGTTTTGTGGCGATTTATTGGTCATTTGAACAGCTAGGTCTTGAGTCCTATCCTGAATTCCCTGGGGTGATGAGGCGGTCCTGAGGTGCAGGGAAGGCTGCGCGAAGCTTTGGCCACCAGATTTGAAAAAGAGCGTCTTCCGCTGTTGCCTTGGCTATTTCGAGGGGAGGCTATCATAGGGGCCTGGTCGGTTGGGGAAAGGTTTTTTGATGTACTCTGGTCCCACGTTGTGCACGACTTTGTATGGGTATTGTGATTTACCAAAGTTCTATAAAGTGCTTTTTTTCTTGCGCAAACCTCGATTACCCTGAACAGATGACTATGTAAGAAAATGTTATACCAATATAGTAGAAACGCCTCTATCAGTTAGTTACATGAAGCAAACCTAAAAATAAAAGTCTCGCTATACTGCCTATGTAACACTAGGGGGCGCTGTTGTCCACTGCATGGCTAAAGGTAAAGTCGCCTTCTCATAGGAAACCTGCCAATCACCCTCTTACTTTACGCATACAGTGAGTGGAGTAGTTACATTATCGTCTGCGTTCGGACATGGTTTAAGGCCGCCTATCTAAGTTTATTGCCACTTCAGAGATGACGGCGCGTTATTTGTTTTGCTGCAATGTTTGTATTGGGGTGCAAACAAATAATTCTGTCTTGAGTCTCAGGGGCACAGAATGGCTGGTGATACAAAGAGCTCAGGTGTCTTCCAGGATGTCCTATTTAGGTCTGCTGAAAGGATCTGTATCTCTCCAAGCCAGAAATACACAACCTGGCTGACATCGCTAGATTTCATGTATCACCATTTATAAAAACACAATTGCAGTTTTATATATAGCGCGAACCCGACCCAAAGGTATTGAAGCACTTTACATGAGCACCAGTTACATTACACAAGGATACTATCATTTTTGGTGGGCAACGAGGGGCACATTTACAAGTCCCTTGCACCACATTTGCCTCACTTTTAACATGGGAAAAGTGGCGCAAACGTGGTGCAAAAGGGGGGTGGTGAAGTGATCTGCCAAGAATCACAGGGTGTTGAGCCGACGCCGAGACTCAAGCCTGGATCCCCAGCTCCAAAGTCGGCAGCTCAATTTAATAGCACTAGCCCACCATGCTGCACTATATGCTACTGACCCCACCCACCACACTGCACTGCATCCAGTGAACACTATGTTACTGCAGTGCAACACCGAGGCACAATCCCACCACTTTGCATTATATCCTGCGAGCACCAACTACTACAATGCACTGCCCTTACGAGATGCCAATCTACCACACTGCAGGCCATAAACATTAACCCACCACAGTACACTATATTCCATTGCAATTACCCCACCACTCTACCCTGAATCCCATGCATCCTTACAAACTCACTGCATGAGGGATACCACACTACAATCTATCCTAGTGACACTAACTTCCCAAACTGTACCCTAGAGTCACTACCCTCCCCATTGCACTATATCCAGGGACCCCCAACCCACCAGGGTCACCTGCCAACCCCACTGCAAGCACCTTAGGGTTTCTAACCCACCACAATGCGATTTCCACCAGAATATCTAGGAAACAAAATATCAAGGACAAAATATAGGAGCGTGTGTACGTTTACTGTATTTAACTCGACATACATGTATTGTACAGTGGGGGCTGTCACAGAATAGTACGAGTGGGGCAGGTAGGAAAAAAAAGAAAAAGGTATCTACCTGCTGGTAACCGCAGGCGGAGGCTTCACCTGCGGAGTGTGAAGAAATGTGCCTACTCCGCGTTCTGCGGAGAACGCGGAGTAGGCAAATCTCCGCACACTCAGCAGCGGAGCGGAGTTGATCAGCCCTCGTCTCCACCCCCCCCCCATTAAGAATGAATTAAAACTACATTAAAGGTAAAAGAATAAAGACTTACTATGACTGCGGTGTCCCCGGGCTGCAGCATGGGCGCACTCGCGCATGTGCATTTCTCGCAAGGAATGCACATGCGAGGGTGCGCGTGCATGCGCAGATCAGTCTGAGACGGGGATGAAAAGGAGGACGGCAGCCTGGGGACACCGCAGTCAAGATAACTCTTTATTCTTTTTCCTTTAATGTAGTTTTAATTAATTCTTAATGGGGGGGTGGAGGTAGGTGGCGGAGCGGGGCGGAGCGGAGCAGAGTTCCATGGAGTTTGTTCCAAACTCTGTGGACCTCCGCGTAGTCCCGCTTCACCAGCTCCGCCCAGGCTTATTTGCTGGTTGCCGCCTCTCCTCTGTCCTCTTCGTTCGCCGCACGGAAGCACACAGACTCCTCTAAGTCAATCACAGCGCTGCTGTCCTGCTGGTAATACTAGCCTGGCTGATGAGGGGTGTTACCCCGAAACCGGAGCCAGGATGCTTGTTTCCAGTCCTGGCCTGGCATTTTGGGCTGACCTGTTCCCATGAGGAGCGGAGTCAAGACTGATTTGCATATGATTGGGTCCAAACTGGGGTGGCACACTGAGCAAAAGAATAATGGATGAAACCCAGATCTCTTGACTGGGGGTGAATGGTTGGTTCATTCAGCATTCCATCCATCATTTGTTGCCATAGCACTTTTCACCCTGAGTGGGACGGGTATGCCCAGACGTGGGTCCCTTGCCTGCTATGCCCTTGGATTCAAGCTAGCCTGGCTGATGAGGGTTGTTACCCTGAACCCAGTCCCAGGATGCTTTTTTCTGGTCCAGGGAGGACCTGGTCTGGCAGTTCGAGCTGGACTATTCCCATAAAGACCAGGGTCAAGACTGATTTCCATATGGCTGGGTCCAAACTGGGGTGGCAAAGTGAGCTAAAGAACAATGGATTTAACCCAGGTCTCTTGACAGGGGGTGAATGGTTGATTCATTAAGCATTCCGTGCATCATTTGTTGCTGCAGCTGTAATAATATTACCGAGAACCAAAAGGGGATAGGTCCATAAACACGTAGTGGGGGCTAGACCTTATATTTAAATTGCAAAAACACAGTGCCCACACCACAATTACTCATTCAATATTCAAGAAGGGTAAGAAACCAGTTTATTGTAACCACCCTTAGACAGCATTACTCAGTGTCTATCATTTTATGCTTTTTTTCAAATTTTCAAAAAATCATAACAGAATAAAGGACTACGTATTGGAATATTTACAAGACTAAATACACTTTGTACATACATCAAAAAACAAACATTATTTACACACTAAAAAACGTTTCTGCATCAAACATTACAAAAGATTATAATTACATCACAACCAACAAATATCACAATAAAAAACATGAAGAAAAATGATTTCCAAGGGGGTATAAGCAACTTAATAGCTTGTAAACGCTTAAATACTGGACCAGCCGGTCCTAGTGTCGTGAAGTTGACAATTTATTCCACCCAAGAAAGACTGCCGACGCGTTTCAAGAACCAGGCACAAAGTCACTGGTCTATCATCAGGGCTGTTTATTCTTTGTATTAAAATTGTTTTAAAGAGGGGCGTGATGGTTAATCTTCTTGTGGTCCAACTCGCTAGTTATTGTGGTGGCCAGACAGAGATGTCTTATTTTTTGTGAACTGCCGTAGCACGGCGAATTTTGCTTGTACGACGTCACCATCAAGGTGTAATTCTTACTGAAGTATCTTGTTCTTAAAAATTTAAAGGGAGAAACCGCAGTCACCGTCCTGCTCCTCTGCCACAGCACACCCACGCTCGAGTCTGCTTTCTTTCAATAAAGATGGCCGCCGCACTTTTCTGTTTGTTTTATACTTCCTGGTCGGAATAAATTGTCAACTTCATGACACTAGGACCGGCTGGTCCAGTATTTAAGCGTTTACAAGCTATTAAGTTGCTTATACCCCCTTGGAAATCATTTTTCTTCATGTTTTTATTGTAATATTTGTTGGTTGTGATGTAATTATAATTTTTTGTAATGTTTGATGCAGAAACGTTTTTTAGTGTTTAAATAATGTTTGTTTTTTGATGTATGTACAAAGTGTATTTAGTCTTGTAAATATTCCAATACGTAGTCCTTTATTCTGTTATGATTTTTTGAAAATTTGAAAAAAAGCATAAAATGATAGACACTGAGTAATGCTGTCTAAGGGTGGTTACAATAAACTGGTTTCTTACCCTTCTTGAATATTGAATGAGTAATTGTGGTGTGGGTACTGTGTGTTTTTGCAATGTAATAATATTACCAGCATGACGGCAGCATCGTGATTGGTCTGAGCAGCCTGGTTCGCCGCTCAGACTGGGACTAAGAGCCTGTGACTGTTCTCCAACCGCACCCACCTCTCCCCTGCTTTGGACACACTAGCCCCACCCCGTCTGCACCTAAAATGAAAATAAACTGTGCCAGTACGGAAAAATAAAATGATAATAACATTCTGTTATTTTCATTTTCTTTTTTCTTTTAGTACTTCTCAGAGAGCAGTGGGGCGGGGCTCCTGCATCCCACGGATCCACAAGACCAGAACCGGAGGAAGATTCTTCTCTTACCTTGCAGCCAAGACCTGGAACACCCTGCCCCTCTACCTCAAACAATTCGCCTTGTTGACACAGTTCAGGGAGGACCTCTAGACCTGGCTCTTGGACTGAACCTCCACACCCAGACAGAACAGCAGCCCCCTTCTTCAGCGCCTTGAGACCCTCACTGGTGCGTAGCCGCACTTTACAAATCCCTGATTGATTGATGGATTGATTGATTGATTGATTGAGCCACCACTGGTATTGTATCGTACTGTACCGTGTAAGAGATATTTATTAGCCCTGGGCGTAGTGGGCGTAGAGGTGCTATGCGGAGGGCCACGGAGTTGAGAACAAACTCCGCTACGCCACCCGCCTCCACCCCCCATTAACAATTAATTATAAATGACGTAAAAGTAAAGAAAAACCATTTACCTGGACTGCTACGTCCCGGGGCTGCCCTCCTCTTCCTCCTGTCTCTGCAAAAACTGCATGCGCGCGGGCCCGCGCATTTCCTGCGAGAAATGCGCATGCGTGGGCGGACGCGCATGTGCCATTTTTGCAGAGACGGCGAGGAAAAGGAGGAGGGCAGCCTGGGGACGCCTCAGTCCAGGTAAGTTGTTTTTCTTTACTTTTATGTCATGTATAATGAATTGTTAATAGGGGGGTGGAGGCGGGGGCTGGCCAACTCTGCTCTGCTGCGGAGTGTGCAAGATTTGCCTTCTCTGCGGAGCGTGGAGGAGGCAAATCTCCGCACATTCCGTGGGTGGAGTGTAGTTCTCCGCCCAGGCTTAATATTTATGGGTTTATATTTTTATCATTAACAATGAGCAGTTTGTATTATAACAATTTATTTTACATGTTGGAGTGCTATTTCTGTTGCAACAATGTCTATATGATGTGTAGAAGAGCGTTTGTATGGGGTATGCTAAATAGGTAGCATTTTAGTGCGAACGCCATCTTGTCCAAGATAGAAGTCTTCTCTGTAACTCATCTTGCTTCCCTCCTGCTCACCCTCTCTCGCAAACTCTGATGCACACTGTCAAGCTGATATGTAATGGTTTATTTCTCCTATTCCTGTTGTTCTGCTCTGGATGAACCTTCCCCTGTTCTGCTATGATTTGAAACATTTACAAGTTTATTCCATTGGTTCACTGTGCTCTTTTCATTCAAATAACACTTTATTGTAAATGCATCTAGTTATGTTCTAGCATCTCCAGATGACATTAGCATAGAGGGTACTGAAAAATCTTCATGTAGTGGGTCAGTGATTAGGCTTTAAGAAACTGTGACTTTATTTAGAAAGTGTTCCGATATGGTGATGAAACAATACATTTGCCCACACCACAGTAAGATTGTGGTGTCTGTAATTTCGTATGTGAAAATAATGTATAAAACCACCCCTCAATATTGAGGGTGAGCCAGAAAACGTTCTTTTTCTGCTAGAGATGCAGTCTGATTCTGTTCTGATTTTACAGACCATTTGAGACTTAGACTAATTTCCAACACTTGTT
This sequence comes from Lissotriton helveticus, assembly GCF_964261635.1. NCBI lineage: Eukaryota > Metazoa > Chordata > Amphibia > Caudata > Salamandridae > Lissotriton > Lissotriton helveticus. The sequence goes on along the minus strand of NC_136067.1, from coordinate 146,484,396 downwards.
TACTCTGTATAACTCTGCATTTAAGAGCCTTCATGGCATTGTCTCTGTCCCACTTTATTTCTGAATATTGTACTCAAACCCCTCAACTTTTCATTAACATAGAACTCTGTTATTGAGTGCGCCCATTTAATCCATCTCATTTAACTAATGAATTGTATTTCTGAGTTTTGCTGTTTTGGAAGAGGCCTTAATGTGGGGAGACATTGCCTCATGAAACTGAGGCTAACGTTGTCTCTGATCCAGGGAAATTTAGGAAATTTGCTTGAGGTACATTTTGGGGGTGTTTCAATTTAGGGTTAACATTTTGCTCTCACAACCTTGATGTTAAATAAATATGAGAAGAGGGGGGGGGGGAGGATGTGGCATTATGACCAGAGCTGCCGACTTTGGAACCGGGGAACCAGGTTCATGCTGACATCATGGCATAAAGTGGCCAGAGAGAAAAATATTCAGTAAGTCAAAAAACTATTCTGGTATGTTTACTCTAATGGGAACGAATTGGTGCACTTTTTTTAAAGCCAGTAATATCTAATAGTACATCTCCTCACTAACACTCCCTTCTATTTCAGTTCACTTTCTGATCAAAGAGTTGCTGTTGACTCCAAAACAGCACAAATGAGGCCAACTTACACAAAGCGCCCAGAGACGCAACAAGTGTGTGCATCCATTTTCTGCACCTGGGCACTTTGGTATCATGGGGTCTCCAGAGGTATGGAGATGCTTCTGAAATACTGATTCTGCTGGCAGTACATGTGCACCAGCACAAAATCTCAAGAGGATGTTTCTTCATTTGCATGGGGGCGTGCCTTGTGCAAATGGCAAACACTTTGCATCTACGACCGTGCTGTTTCATAGACGCGGGTGTAAATATGAAGGAGCCCTCAGGAGGTGCACTGACTGTTCCTCAGAAAGAGCTGCTCCCCACAAAGAGATTTCTGCTCCCTTCTCAAAAGCAGGCCATGTTGCTTCCTGCACATTGAAAGAAATGCTGGCCACTTCAAACAGTTGGCACTGCAGCACAGACCAGGGCAGTGCACCGTATACGTAATATGGGCCCAGATGTGTGCAGGAACTTGACAATGGCTGCCGCAATCTGAACTAGCGTACATTTTTTAAAATGAATGGCCCTGCCATGTAGTTAGGACAAGCTCTCAATTGTGACAGCAATCTTATAAATGGGGGAGGCATCAGAAGGTATTTGTAGTAGAAATGACTGATGTTGAAAGGGTTCCGAGAACTACACTGTCTATCTCACTTCAGGAATCTATGGGTTCTTAAATGTGGTAGGATTGGTAAACATCCTTTACAATGCAACTTTTACCACGCAGTGCCTTTACGACGCAAACCATTACAACGCATTGCGCTGGGGGGGCGCTCTAGGATAGGGAATAGGTTTAATGTACTATCCAACACCTTCCCTACTATCCACGGGGACTGGAGTTGGAATAGTAAATTAAACTATTCACTATCCAGCGCCCAAAAGCACTATGCGTTGTAAAGGCATGCGTTGTAAAAACAGCGTTGTAAAGGCATGCGATGTAAAAGCATGCGTTGTAATGTCATACATCCGGTAGGATTAGGCTACTCACAGTATTAAAGGAAACCCTAAGATTCGCCTTTCCTAGTTTACTAGAATTTAAAAGGATCAAATCTTAAAACTACTTTACCAAAAATGCTGAGCGTAAGTCACAAAGCAAACATGCACATCTGTTTGTAACCATGCATGTACCTCTATCGAAAGATGGAGATTTGTGGGGGGAATTCATGCTTAATTCCAAAGGTAGGCCTGGAAAGCTGCAGGAGTCACAGAATTCCAGGCGTAAAACTGGGAATTTCATATGACATCTTTTTGAGGTAACAAGTTCCCCAATGTGTAATTGTACATAGATTACCACTCTGCATTAGGGAAAGGCCTCCATATATGAAAATGCAAATGTTTTATTTTCTTTTGCTTTTTCCTCTTGCATGGAGAGTCTTTACCTTCTAGAACTTCTATGAAGTGTGTGTGTTCCAATCTCCTTCACTCCCTAAAGAGGATTTATTCCAGCCCTTAGCTGGAGTAAATGAGCAACCATCCTCAGGATGGGCAAGAGCAGGAGAAGAGTTTTAGAATGCCCACATGTGGGCATTAAAAACTCTCAAAGAAAATAACCCCTTGATCCACCTGCTCCTCACCGCTTGTGTTATCTTTACTTCTGACTAATTGTATGCAGGAGTGGTGTGGAATTAGACAGTAATACAAGTGTTTACACCTGCTACGTATCTTTTTGCAGATACATAACAGGCATAAGTGGAGTAATTTTGGCCTTTAACATACATTTACTGCTGAATACAGCTTTGTGAATTGGGCCTGCTGTGTTTTTTACAGTTCAGCCTCTTCCTTCTCCTCTTCCAATGAATGCCTGAGATTAGCGCCTCAGCCAAGAACCCCACCCTTGCCACACCACCGCTCCCCTTTCCCAGCTAAAGCTCTGAACTGATACTGAGGACTTCCTTTAAACACACCCTTGGCAGGGCCATTGCAAATGTTATGCACTCTGTCCTTTCCTGGAGGGAAACCCCTAGGTCAGGGACCGAGACACAGACAAATGAAGGATAGAAGTTCACCCTATTTATGAAAATTGCGACTCGCTTAATTCTCTTTGTTTCCATCCTGTAAGAAATCGGGTTATTAGTTGAGGGGGATAAGTAATAGTAATAATAACAAACTTTGTCAGAGTGAATCGCTAAAGTTAATAAATAAATCTGGCTCAACCCTGGTAGCTATGGAACAGAGCTAACAGGGTTAACCTAGAGGAAATGTATAACGCACTTATGCAGTACTAAAACACTAATCAAGTCAAAATGCTAAATATAAAAATCCCAAAATGACTTTGAAATCTAGAGTGCAATTTAATAAAACAAAACAACACTTAAATTACAAAAATCCAATAAGTGGAACCAAAGGTATGAATTGGTACAATTTTAAGTAGAAATAGCACCAAGAAGCACAAAGTGACAATGATACTCAATGGTCACAGTAGAACAGAACCTAGGAACACTTTGACGCTGATGGCGACTGAGCGCGGATTGAATACTCTAACCTGGTTTGTCCTCGTCAAAGATTTTATCTTCTGATTTTAGTTTCATAAGTCCCCATCCACCATAGCAGTACACTTCTAGCCCCACCCTGGACCTCAGAAGAGTCACTTAAAGACACACAAGGTGTCCGGAAGAGGCCACAGCAGGGTCCAGTCCAGGTGCCACTGGGCAGTTGCAGAAGAAGCCTCTTGCAATTTGTTGTGTCCATTTAGCTTTTTCAGGAGGTCAGCCTTCTGACCCTTGTCACCAGATTTACCACTTACTCAAACAGCTCAGTGCAGCAGCTGCAAATGCTGCACTGCGTTGCGTGAAAAGGAGAGAGGAAGAGAGCACCATATTTACAGAAATGTGCCACTCTCCTCCCCTTTCCCTAGCGTCCACGCTGAAATTAGCTGAAATGCGCCATAGTGCAAGGGTGTCTCCATGAGTCTAGCATTGGTTTGTACTGGGAGGGTATCCTTCCAGTAGAAAATTCTATGCATAAACTGACTTTAACCCTTTTTTTCCTCTTTGTATGTGTACTGTAAAGTGTAGCATACGCACAAAGTTAGAAAAGGAAGGGGAAATGAAAGCATTTCTACTTCGTTGTGCCTACTTCAAAGGGGCGCCGTTTTCTGAGGCTAAACCATGTCTACTTTATTTAGTACTAGCAGCCCGTCCCGACGTTGTCCGGGTATGAATTGCTGCCGGCCAGTAGTATATTGTTTTGTAGGATTTCGTTTTGATAGCATTTCTTATCTGTGACAGGCCTGTGAAACGCTCCGATTCACAGTGCACTGCTGATGCACTTAGGAGTGCGCGTTCAGATATGTGTGAACTCGAGTTTCCCTACTTTATTTTTCCTTGCAATATTATATAGCGCGAACTCGACAACATGGCATGAGTACAATTTACATTACAGAAGAACACATTCATTTGTGGTAGGCATGGGGAGACAAAGCGATTTGCCTGGAATCACAGGATGTTGAACTGATGCCGAGATTCGAACGTAGCTCCCCAGCTCTAAAGTTCGCAATTCTAGAACTAGTGGCGGGAGGTGTGTCTAAAAGTGTGTCGGTGCTGGCCATCAATGAGAGAGACCTGTGCATTTTTCAAATAGGTGGTGAAAAAAAATGAGTATGTTGCTGGAGATGTGGGCCGCCATGCCACCAATGTACTTACCGGGGGAGGGTAAACACCCATTATTCCGCAACTTTCTTTCCATATACCATCACTCCGCATACTTTCATTACGAAAGTACCATGACTCCGCAATGCCATTATAACGCATGGCATTACATTTTATATGCTTTTACCACACATACATTTACAACGAAATTCGTTGTAAATGCATGAATGGTAAAAGCATGTTTTTTTTTTATGTTTGGATAAGGCAAGTATGGGTATAGGGGTATATGTTTTGGGGTACTGAGGTATATGTTTTGGGGTGTTTGGGTATTTTAAGGGTTCAGATATAGTTTTGGGTTATGGGGTACAGGGGTAGTTTTAGGGTTTAGGGATAGGTATGGGTTTTGGGGTACAGGGGTATTTTTAGGGTTCAGGGCTAGGTTTGGGTTTTGGGGTATAGGGGTATTTTTAGGGTTCAGGGGTAGGTTTGGGTTTTGGGGTATAGGGGTATTTTAAGGGTTCAGGGCTAGGTTTGGGTTTTGAGGTACAGGGGTATTTTTAGGGTTCAGGGCTAGGTTTGGGTTTTGGGGTACAGGGGTATTTTAGGGTTCAGGGGTAGGTTTGGGTTTTGGGGTACAGGGTTATTTTTAGGGTTCAGGGCTAGGTTTGGGTTTTGGGGTACAGGGGTATTTTTAGGGTTCAGTGGTAGCTTTGGGTTTTGGGGTACAGGGGTATTTTAAGGGTTCAGGGCAAGGTTTGGGGTTTGGGGTACAGGGGTATTGTAGGGTTCAGGGGTGGTTTTGGGGTAGAGTGGTATTTTTAGGGTTCAGGGCTAGGTTTGGGTTTTGGGGTACAGGGGTATTTTTAGGGTTCAGGGGTAGGTTTGGGTTTTGAGGTACAGGGGTATTTATAGGGTTTAGGGCTAGGTTTGGGTTTTGGGGTACAGGGGTATTTTTAGGGTTTAGGGATAGGTTTGGGTTTTGGGTTACAGGGTATATTTATAGGATTAAGATGGGTTAGTGCTTAAGGGTGTTGGGGTATTCTAAGGAGTAAGGGTGGGTTATGATTATGGGGTGCAGGGGTATTTAAAGGGAGCAGGGTGGAATTAGCACACAATATGAGACATGGCATGAAGGGCGGAACGTACCACGCGCCCCCAGCGTTTGTCACGCCCCCAGCACACGCCCACAGCACAACACAGACACGCCCACAAGGGACTACTTTGCTGGCACGGTTCTTTTACCTTTTAAATGTATATGGTGGGCGTCTGCATAGCCTATGTCCTTCTGCTGCAAGAGCCCTTTCCAACGCTGTATTGGGTGTTGTGATTGGTGCTGTGGTTCCTGAGATTACCCGCCTCAAAGGTTTGGGCTCTCTCTTTATTATATTAGTATAGATACAAGCAGGGTTGTATTGGATTGCACAATATTCTGTATTGAAAAATATTTTATTTGACATTTTAAATGTCTTGTCATATTCTCAAGCAGGCGATTGAGATCGCAGTGTCTGTTTAATCGCTTTCAGAGTCACAGCGTGATATTGTTAAAGCAAATACACATTTATTCAAGAAGTATTGATAAAACACATCTGGTGCCCAAATCATCTAATTCATCCCTATGCTCTCTATGGGCTCTGGAAACATGAGGCAAGAAGGATCCGCATCTTCAGGATAGAAAATTAAAGGTGCTTGCTGTGAGCATACACTAAAACAGAAAGGCATGCTGTTTTATTGGCAGGTTCTTGCAAAAGATCCTTGACCAGTGTCACCAAAACGCTGATGGACCGTCTGCATGCACTTGAATCGAGAGGTGACAGAACCGCCAAGCCCTTCAGCGATTCCCAAAGATGGCGAAGTTCCAACATTTAAATTAAAAAAATAGCTACAAAGACAGCCTATGATGGGGTCAACGCAAGTGAAGGATAAACGCAAATTCAATGAAAAAGTGTTGTCCAAATAATGACTTGCTTTGACCATACGTTCAGGAATCTTTAATTGCAATTAGTATTTCACCTTGCACCTCAGGCATTTACATCATCCTGCGGGCTGCAGCCCCTTTGTGGGTAAATACAGTATTGGGACGCTTGCACAAGATGCATATAATCAACATCCACTTATACACCCAAGAGTGTGATAGGGTCAGAACACTTATCGGAGCTTGCACTAGTTGCACTTTACACATTCTGCAGCTCCTCCGCCTCATGACACTGGGGCAGTCGTAGTGCGTGTTCACTTATTACAGTCTGCTTTTCTCGCTCCCTCTTTTGGACATTCACGCTCTGTGGACGAGGGTCGCGGGGCTTACGATGTTAGCAGTTACTGGAATCCACTCCTGGACTGGTACATGTGCAGGCAGCTACGCGGACACAACGTTCATCAAGCTGTGCCAGGGACACTTAATGTAGTAGGCACTTCGTTGAAATAAAGTTGGGGCAGTTACGGTGTCTGGGCACTTTTGTGCCACCGGAGAATGGAGAGGGAAAACCAGTAGTCTTCGCAGGGTGCCGAAGCAGCAATTAAGGCAAAGTGCACTGACAAATGAGAGCACTTAACTCACCAGCAGGGCTTACAGTACCACAATTTACTTGTGAAGGCAACTGCATTATGGGTGAGTTTGCAACAACATTCTTCTGTGTCAGAGGCACTTTCAGCAGTCTGCACTTCCTCTATATCTTGCACAGTGAGGAGTAATTAACCTGGATTTACCAAGGAGCACCCCTGCACCTCAGGAAATGCCTGCCTCCAGTACTCAAAGCAACCTTCTCTGTTTTGTTAACAGTGTCAGAGTTCTTGCAGGAGGGGCGCTTACACTGATTACACCAACCTGAAACATAGGGACTTGACATACCTACAAGAGCGGGAACCAGGGCGCTGCACCCGACACTTCCACAACATCTAACACAAGATGCACTACCAGTACTTTGCAGCACTCTTCATCTGGAAACTCGGGACCACCTGCACTTGCATCAGTGACACTTAGAGCACTTTTTACCTGAGGCATTTCCCATTTACAGTACTTGCATCAGGTGAGCATCAGTTGCATTGGGTGCCTCCAATGGTGCGTGTGGACTGCAGACTCTTATACTGTGACAAAACTCCACCAACACCACCGTAACCCACAGGGTGTGCTGTGCTTCTCACATGAGGGGGGTGCTTCATGGGCACCATGGGAACGTGCAAGCTGGATAACCTTGTAAACGAACAACAATGGTGTGCACTGAATGAAACAATTCAAAGATAACACCAACACTTTGTAACGTTCCTGCTAAGACCTGTGAACAGAGAGACCCCTGCTGCTTCATTTTATTCACCAGCAACAGCAAGGGCACCAAATGTATTTCCACCAGGGCAGGGTCCATCTTATTTAGTGTGTGCTACTGCTAAATGTATGTTCGGGTATACTCCACCCACTCATGGAATTACACAGATTCTCGCAGAGTTTTTCAGTAACTCCGCAGAATCCCACTGAGTAAAACTCTGCAAGCTCCACACAGGTCTCTCTTAAACCACCCACCTCCCTACCCTACACCTTGCACCACCTTGCAAAAAGGTTCCACCTAAAGCCCTGCCTCCACCACTTCCAATTGAAAAATGATGCAACCTGGACTGAATTCAACCATATCCATAAAGAAGTCCTCAAATTACTCGCTAGCATGAAGCCAACATCACACATCTCCACCCTCCTCCCTGCGGCGCATATTAAAATCTCAGTCACATCATCTCTCCTATATGGACAAAAATCATTAACTCCTCCCTATCAAGCGGCTCCATGCGGGCCCCATTCAAACCAGGTGAAGTCACGCCCATCATCAAAAAACAGATGCCAACCAGAACGACCTTACTTACTACAGACCTATAACTAACCTCCCTCTCTTTGCCAAAACCATCAAAAAGTGTGTGCTTGCACAACTCAACAAGCACATTAAAAGATACAACTTGCACTGCCCCTTCCAATCTGGGTTCAGGAAAGGCTGCGTTACAGAGACTGCACTACTGAACATCATAGACAACCTACACAGATCTCTGGATGATGGCCAGGCATGCCTCCTAGCCCTTCTAAAACCTTCGGCTGTCTTTGATATTGTCAACCATGACATCCACCTAAACACCCTCTCACAGCGTGCAGGCATCAATGCAACGGTCCTTCAGTGGTTTGCTTCTTTCTTCAACCAACGCTTACTGAGAATCAAATGAAATAACTCAACCTCAAAAGCAATGCCAGTCCCACAAGGAGTACCTCAAGGTCGTTCCTGTCTCCTGCCCTATTCAACCTCCATACAGATTTCCTTGCAATGATCCTGAAGCAAGCCAAAACTGCCTATCATCTCTATGCAGATGACAACCAACTATACATGACAATCTCATTAGTCCAAGACATCCAGCACTTAAATAGCACTCTCTCCACAGTTCAATTGTTGCAGGGATTTTTCTCAGAAACAGAACAATACTTGGGACCATAGAAAATGAGTAGATAGGGACGGAGTCACCATTCCACCTCAGTCCGACTAGCTATAGTGTCTCACTTGCCCTTCTACCCATATCCAGAAAGACAAATGAATGACACCCCAGAACACAACACTCCCGACCCTCTCAGGGATCATAGTAACAGGATACACCTTTTCGCTCACACACTCATAACCATAGTAAGATATGACAAAGACATGAAGGAAGTTTGAAATATTTATTAAAACTATCGTGCTGTAGAGTGCATTATACATGCCATAATCAGAAAACAACTGGCTAGCAAAAATACTATCAGCATAGTTAGTAAACCATATTTTATGAAAAGCCCTGTCATAATGTAAGACAGATTAACCTACCCCCCTCCCCTTCTACAGAGGAAAACTGATTATACAGCAAAGATCTCTGGGATTAGTAGTGGACCCCGAACCTTAGCATAGACAGATGAACGTTCTACATCTCAGATACAATTGTGATCTTCTCTCAGAAATCTCTTTCTCTCTCTCTCTGTTACATTGCTGTGCATACCTATATGACAAGGTTTACATATTCATAAACAACAGCTGCATTTCTGTGTTGTGTGTAGGTGCGAGTGCCTAACAGAACAAAAGAACAAGAGGCATTTTTGTTTGACCTTGTCTACAGTGTTCAGATTAAATCCCAGAAAGAACAGAACGAGGAAACAGCAGGTTTCTGTGTGAAAATACAATGTGGCACAAAAGCAAATGTGTTTATATAGTAATGTGTACAAAGTTAATGCGGCCTGTGTTGTACACAGTAAGGCTAATTTAGGGAAAACCACAATGGACTGAATACGGAACGCATGGCATAATCCTTGCTGACAAGCAACCATCTTAAACTCAGCCCCAACAAAACAAAACTTCTTCTCATCCAACCCAAAGAAAACTCCTTTCCTGTAGATATCTGGCTTGACAACGTCACTGCATTAAATTGCAAACTATCCATATCCCTGGGGATTATATTTGACAGACACCTGAGCATGAAAGAGCATATTAAAGCCTTTATTAAAAGTGCCTTTTGCAAGCTGAAACACCTTAAAAAGTCAAACCCTTCATCCCCATTGAAGACCTAAAGACTGTGGTGAAATCGCTGGTTCTCCCCAAGCTAGACTATGACAACATTACAGTTATGGGTGCCCCAAAAACTCTCCTAGCCCCTCTGAATGCCACTCTCCACGTAGGAGCTAGATTGCTGTTGGGGAAGAGCCGCTTCAACCACATCACTCCCATTCTTAAGAAATTCAACTGATTACCAATTGAGGCAACAACTACACTAAACAATGCTTGCATAACCCACAAAGATCTACATGGAAAAGCCGGTCAAATGAGACCTCTTTGAAGCTCTAACAGTCTACTCTTGATCCTGTCAAAATCTAATAAACTGAAAGCTCACCCCCACTCCATCTCTGGGAATGCTCACAGAATCTGGAGCTCCCCGCCTCAGGATTTAAGTGACAATCAATCATTCCCTCATTCCAAGAAGAAACTGAAACTTCTTCTCTTCAACAAATATCTCAACCATTTTCCCTAAACCATTTGAATTGTCTGTTGGCTTCCACCTCACCCTCTAAATAAATCTGAGTATTACTAACTCGGGCAAAACTGTGCCACTACTCTCGCCTCCCTCACAACACCCTACCTTAGCTACCTCAGAATGTAAATCGTCCATCTATACTACTGTCCATCATAAATTTCCTTTATATATTGTCATTTTGTATTTTATTTACTGCACATGTGTAACTCGTGCACTTGATGCTGTGCTAACTCTGTCAAGATATATATATATATAGATATATCAATATCTATATATATATATATATATATATATATATATATATATATATATATATATATATGGGTGTGTGTTATATAATATATATATATATATATACATATATATATATCAATACTCCAAGAACAACTCCTTCTGGATCACCACGACCCGTGAAAGGTGGCGTGCACGCCGGCGGAGTGAAGCCGACTAATTAGAATCGTTATTAACAAAAAAAGTCTTAGGTAGCACGCTCTCAGGACAATGAAAAAAGGGAGGCACCGGTATTCAAGAAGTGCTGTTTATTCCACAACGCGTTTCACCGTAAAACGGCTTGATCACGTGGAGAAATGTTTGAGAGGCATAGATTTAAAGTAGTAAAATCATAGGCATAAACATAGGACTGGTATTTGTATTCCACACATCAGTAAAATTGCCAAAATACACATTGATTCGCATGTTAAATTCACAAGCGTTCATATGCGCGAGGTGCTGTAAATAAATCCTTCATACAGAAATAAACAACTGGTTGTCTCGACATTTTGCCAAAAACCAAAGTTAAATCTCATAATATTTCCAACATGGATCCTTGCACCTAGAGAAAGTCTTTGGAGGTGCACAAGCATTTTAAAGGTGACAATGGAACCCCAAAATGCTGCGTACATTTCAATAAACGCATTACAACAGTGCCGGTCATGTGATTGCGGCGCCCCCTTGGACTCCGCCCCTAGTACCGCCCAGTGCGATCAGATCGGCATGTGCCTTCAAGGTCCAAATGTTGTAACAGAACAACCCGCTCTGTCGACAAATAAACAACACAACACAATCCTCATGCCCTGCATGGGCGGGATCAAGTATTCGCAAGTGCTCGAATACAAAGTGGGAATATTTTACCGTCCTTGTGTCTCTCAGTCTCTCAAACAGTCAAGTGCCCATGAGGTGAAGAAGCTGGAGAAGAGAAGGGAGAATTCCCGTGAAGTGAAGTGAAGATGAAAATGGGCCCCTCTCTTACTCCTGCAACAAAATAAATGAAAACATTAAAAATGTGATGCAACATGAAACATACTAACATGTTATCATACATATAGCTGTTACTTGTAGGACTACAAACATCTTAAGGTTTGGAAGACATCAAAGAACGTGCAGTAAAAAACTATACAGATAAAATAATCATTCTTTCAAATGCACAGCCAGTTCCTCGTCCTGGTTGAGACCCCCCGGTGCCTTGCTCTGGAAATCTATAATCAATCTGGATTCCCTCTGTCGGAGTTTGAGAACCCTATTGCCTCCTCTAGGATTCATGGGTATCTGTTCCAGAATTATAAAACTTAGGTATTTGACATTAGAATAATGACATTCCCTAAAATGTCGTGCCACCGGGTATTTGGGGTCAAAATTAGCGATGGCTCTGGTGTGCTCCAGAATGCGCTTCTTGGCCATGCATGTGGTGCTGCCTATGTACCATTTGTTGCATGTGCAAATAATTGCATATACAACAAATGTGGAACTACATGTCAGAAAAGGTGTCATTTTCTTGCTAATCCCATTGTAGGACACTTCCTTGCATGATTTGCTATTGGCGCAGGCCTTGCAGTGGCCACAAGGAAAGAAACCATCTAAGCCTTGTACATTTGCAGGAGGGTACGTGGTAATGTCACTGTGGACCAGCATGTCCCTAATGCTCCTACCCCGTCTGTACGTGATGCTGGGTCTATTGGGTAATTCTTTGCCAATCACGCTGCAATTCTTAAGTACTTCCCAGTTCCTAGATATTATTTTTCTGACAGCTTGGAAATCGGTGCTGTAGGTCAGAATAAGTCTGGTCACGTTGTCCTCATCACTCTCACTGTTGGGTTTGTCACAAATGGTGTCAGCCCTTTTGATGGAATCAGCTCTTGTTTTGGCTCTCTTAAGGACCCAATTGGGGTAACCTCTGTTCTTAAATCTGTCTAGTATAACTTCGCTTTCTTCTCTGTAAGCCTCGTCATTGTTGCAATTGCGTCTGGCCCGCAACAATTCGCCAAACGGAATGCTCCATTTCAGACTTTCAGGATGGCTACTGAGAGCGTGCAAAACACTGTTTCCAGCAGTTGCTTTGCGGAAAAGTTTGGTATTCACCTTGTTGTCAGTGATCTCAATTTTGACATCAAGGCATTCTATATCCGTCATGCTTTTAATACCACCCTCATGGAAGATAAGACAATAATTATCCGCCCTGCAGATAAAGGAGGAAATATTGTCCTGATGGACAAAGACATGTATATTGCAGAGGCCAGGAGACAACTGTGTGATAAACAATTTTATGAGTCCATTGAAATGAAATGTTTTCATGAAAGTGTTACTAGTTTGTGGGATTTGTTATTTGATTGGAAAGAGAAGGGCATTCTTACGTGGGAGGAATTCGAATATCTGAAATGTGATTACCCTGTCCTTCCTGTGCTTTACTTACTGCCCAAAATACACAAAAACGCCACTGTACCCCCAGGGAGACCTATTGTGTCCTCACGAGGCAGTGTGTCTGAAAGAGTATCCAAATACATCGACCATTTTTTGAGGGAGTATGTGATGGAACTCACCAGTTACGTAAAAGATACAAAAGATTTTTTGAAAAAAATTGAAAATTTACAGTGGGAGGTGGGTTATGTTTTGATAACCTTAGATGTTCAAAGCCTCTACACCATAATCGACCATGACCAGGGTTTAGAAGCATGTCAACATTTCCTCAAAGACAGGCCCATCAAGTACAGGGAACATACCCGCATGCTTCTTTGTATGATAAAATATTGCCTTAAAAATAACATCTTTTTATTCAACGGAGAACTGTACAGGCAGGTTAGTGGCTCAGCAATGGGTTCTTGCTTTTCACCCAGCTTGGCAAATCTATTCATGGGTAAATGGGAGAAGGACATTCATTCTGATCCCATGCTGCAACAAGACTTTGAGAAGGTAGTAATGTGGCTACGCTACATCGACGACCTCTTCATTGTTTGGAGAGGTACGATAGAAGAGGCAGATATGTTCATCAACAAACTCAATCGCAATGATTCCAACATTGTCCTCAGTGGTATTAAAAGCATGACGGATATAGAATACCTTGATGTCAAAATTGAGATCACTGACAACAAGGTGCATACCAAACTTTTCCGCAAAGCAACTGCTGGAAACAGTGTTTTGCACGCTCTCAGTAGCCATCCTGAAAGTCTGAAATGGAGCATTCCGTTTGGCGAATTGTTGCGGGCCAGACGCAATTGCAACAATGACGAGGCTTACAGAGAAGAAAGCGAAGTTATACTAGACAGATTTAAGAACAGAGGTTACCCCAATTGGGTACTTAAGAGAGCCAAAACAAGAGCTGATTCCATCAAAAGGGCTGACACCATTTGTGACAAACCCAACAGTGAGAGTGATGAGGACAACGTGACCAGACTTATTCTGACCTACAGCACCGATTTCCAAGCTGTCAGAAAAATAATATCTAGGAACTGGGAAGTACTTAAGAATGACAGCGTGATTGGCAAAGAATTACCCAATAGACCCAGCATCACGTACAGACGGGGTAGGAGCATTAGGGACATGCTGGTCCACAGTGACATTACCACGTACCCTCCTGCAAATGTACAAGGCTTAGATGGTTTCTTTCCTTGTGGCCACTGCAAGGCCTGCGCCAATAGCAAATCATGCAAGGAAGTGTCCTACAATGGGATTAGCAAGAAAATTACACCTTTTCTGACATGTAGTTCCACATTTGTTGTATATGCAATTATTTGCACATGCAACAAATGGTACATAGGCAGCACCACATGCATGGCCAAGAAGCGCATTCTGGAGCACACCAGAGCCATCGCTAATTTTGACCACAAATACCCGGTGGCACGACATTTTAGGGAATGTCATTATTCTAATGTCAAATACCTAAGTTTTATAATTCTGGAACAGATACCCATGAATCCTAGAGGAGGCAATAGGGTTCTCAAACTCCGACAGAGGGAATCCAGATTGATTATAGATTTCCAGAGCAAGGCACCGGGGGGTCTCAACCAGGACGAGGAACTGGCTGTGCATTTGAAAGAATGATTATTTTATCTGTATAGTTTTTTACTGCACGTTCTTTGATGTCTTCCAAACCTTAAGATGTTAGTAGTCCTACAAGTAACAGCTATATGTATGATAACATGTTAGTATGTTTCATGTTGCATCACATTTTTAATTTTTTCATTTATTTTGTTGCAGGAGTAAGAGAGGGGCCCATTTTCATCTTCACTTCACTTCACGGGAATTCTCCCTTCTCTTCTCCAGCTTCTTCACCTCATGGGCACTTGACTGTTTGAGAGACTGAGAGACACAAGGACGGTAAAATATTCCCACTTTGTATTCGAGCACTTGCGAATACTTGATCCCGCCCATGCAGGGCATGAGGATTGTGTTGTGTTGTTTATTTATCGACAGAGCGGGTTGTTCTGTTACAACATTTGGACCTTGAAGGCACATGCCGATCTGATCGCACTGGGCGGTACTAGGGGCGGAGTCCAAGGGGGCGCCGCAATCACATGACCGGCACTGTTGTAATGCGTTTATTGAAATGTACGCAGCATTTTGGGGTTCCATTGTCACCTTTAAAATGCTTGTGCACCTCCAAAGACTTTCTCTAGGTGCAAGGATCCATGTTGGAAATATTATGAGATTTAACTTTGGTTTTTGGCAAAATGTCGAGACAACCAGTTGTTTATTTCTGTATGAAGGATTTATTTACAGCACCTCGCGCATATGAACGCTTGTGAATTTAACATGCGAATCAATGTGTATTTTGGCAATTTTACTGATGTGTGGAATACAAATACCAGTCCTATGTTTATGCCTATGATTTTACTACTTTAAATCTATGCCTCTCAAACATTTCTCCATGTGATCAAGCCGTTTTACGGTGAAACGCGTTGTGGAATAAACAGCACTTCTTGAATACCGGTGCCTACCTTTTTTCATTGTCCTGAGAGCGTGCTACCTAAGACTTTTTTTGTTAATAACGATATATATATATATATATATATATATATATATATATATATATATATATATATATATATATATATATATATATATATGGGTGTGTGTGTATATATATGTCATATATTGCATCTACCTCAAATGCAGTCCTATATTTATATACCGTATCTACCTCAAATGTCATCCATGTATACTACTGTCCGTCGTAAATTTCCTTTATATATTATTATTATGTATTTTTATTTACTCCACATGTAATTTGTCCACTTACTGCTTCGCTAACTCTGTACAGTGTTATATGCATTTATGCTGTATCCCCCTCAAAACTGTATTGTCAACATGTGTTCCTATACTTCATTTACAGACTTTCACTATGTATTTATATTTACTGCAAATGTAACTCAAGTATGCTGCTATGCAAACTCTGTGATGCGCTCTGATACGTTTGTGTCAAGTTTGCACTATACAAAACTTGATAAACAAACAATTAATACAATTACTAAAACATACCCTAAGACACAAATTCAAGGATGCTTTTTTCACTCTTCCCAGGCACATTGGCGAATAATTAAAAAAGACATCCTTAGCTAAGGATTATATGTCAAATAGTAAACTGCAATATACATTTAAAAAGTGAACTGCATTGTGTCTTGTACCTCCTAAATGCATGAATGACTTCTACACTTCAATTATACAATCAGAATTTTTTTCACAAAACTTATAAAAATTGGCTTCACTTCTAAATTCCTTCAAAGATAAATAGATTGGCCATCTAAGCAGGCAGGGTCACAGCATGAAAACAAGATTTCATATTGAATGGTGGAGCTGTTATCAAGCTACTTAGAAGAAGGAGCAAAAACCAATAATGCCATAAAAGGTTGGCATAATTCATTCGAAAACTCAATACTAAAAGCTCACCCTAACCTCTATAATTTCTGTGAAATTTAGAAAAAAAGGGCATATTCAGCTGAAAGTCACGCAGTGCAGCAAAGGGCAGGTAAGTACTGTATTTAAAAGAATATGTGGCATTCCTGCCTTTGTCCCTGCCCTGGCGCCGTTTTGGCCGCCTAGCACCAAAGCAAGCACCCTTGCACCATTATTATGCCTCCCCTGATAAGGTGTATCTTTTGGCATATTCCCAGGTCTACCACTTTTGTTAAATCTGGGAATGAGTCAAAAACCATTGGAGTGGCGTGAGAACACCCATGCAATGCTCATGGAACATCTTTCCAGGGCACAGTAACGCAACGCAGCAATTTGCGCTGAGTTGCGTTACTCCAGATTTATGATGCCACTGATGACCATGCAAGGTTGCCTTGGGTGGCTTCATAAATGGCATTTTGGGCTTGCGTCGCTCTTGCACCATGATGCCTGGTGCAAGAGTGACGCAACTCTCCTCATAAATATGCCCCAAAGTTTCCGGGAAATGAGAATGGTGTAATTATTGACCGTTAGTCTGAATTCTCGGATATCCAAAAAAGTTGAGCGATGTCAGAAAGACTACAGGCAAAGATTCCTCAGTTTCCATTGATGGGAGCTTCAGACCACCTAGACAATATTGCATACATTTTGCATTACTGTCGCCAACTAATAGCCTCTAAAATTACCCTCTTATTTTGAGTCTATAAACTGATTAAATTGACATTTTAAAGATTTTTTTTAATTAAAATAATTCTTTTAGATCCTACCTGTAGTTGTCTTTTTTCTTCAACTCTTAATGATATTTTAGAAAACCTCTCAGAGGTAGTCTCAAATAATCCCACAATCCAAAGCGTTCACCACAAAACCAAACAAACCATGAAAAAAATAATTTTTTCAAGTTGCATTTTTCGACAATCTATAAATAAAGTAATAGCAAAATCAAAGTACCTGAAAAATATAATTTAAAAAAATGATAAATCAAATTAATTTCCCAAAATGAAATGCATAGAGAAACAGAAAGCCAATCCAAAAATCCAGAATTTTGTCTTTAGACAGCATTGTCTTCTTCTTCCAAAATTGAAGAACAATAAAAAAAGACGCAAAAAAATTAAAATGTTGCTTTTAATTCAAGTAGGTTTGAAAAGGAGTTAACATGACTTTTCCATCTTGTTAAACCTACGGTTAAAAAAACAACCTTCCCAACATGTGCATGAAAACAACCTGTATGTAGATGTTAAAGTGGTTAAAACTCATATAACATACATTTTGTTAATAAATAACATCTATCTACCCCCGTCATCTCTCCTTACAATACATTTTGTCACCAATACGTCTTAAAAAGTACAATAAATTGGTTCTACCTGAATACAGTTCCTCCTTGCTTCTGATCTTGACCGAGACACTCTACCAACTGTAGAAACAGGTGCTGAAACATTTACATAAAGCTGGAAAGAGAATTAAAAAGGGACATTTCTTCCATTGAAGTCAATGGCAAGCCATGGAAAAATGTTTTAACAATGTAAATAAATATGTTTATCCTTATTTAAAATATGTTTTACATTTTTAAAAATAAATATTTTATAGTATTTTGTAAAAAAAAGATATAAACGTTGACAATTACAATAAACCAATTATTACTCATAAACTTGATGTGTTTTTTAAAATTGCAATTAAATTATTCAAAATGTACTCTGTTTTCTTTAGAAAAATGATTTTCCTGCTGTGCTATGTTTAAAAATTGATTATCACTTAGTATAAAAAAGTTTACTTTTTTAATTAAAAATAAATATTTTATAATGTTTGTTAAAATTATATCTGCAGTAGTACCTGAGCATTATTACACTTTCCCACCAATTGCCCCTTTATCCCTTGCCTTCTGCTCCGAAAACTTTATTACATCTATCTACCTCCCGTCATCTCTCCTTACAATACATTTTGTCACCAATACGTCTTAAAAAGTACAATAAATTGGTTCTACCTGAATGCAGTTCCTCCTTGCTTCTGATCTTGACCGAGACACTCTACCAACTGTAGAAACAGGTGCTGAAACATTTACATAAAGCTGGAAAGAGAATTAAAAAGGGACATTTCTTCCATTGAAGTCAATGAGAAGCCATGGAAAAATGTTTTAACAATGTAAATAAATATGTTTATCCTTATTTAAAATATGTTTTACATTTTTAAAAATAAATATTTTATAGTATTTTGTAAAAAAAAGATATAAACGTTGACAATTACAATAAACCAATTATTACACATAAACTTTATGTGTCTTTTAAAATTGCAATTAAATTATTCAAAATGTAGTTAGAAAAATGATTTTCCTGCTGTGCTATGTTTACAAATTGATTATCACTTTGTATAAATAAGTTTACTTTTTTAATTAAAAATAAATATTTTATGTTTGTTAAAATTATATCTGCAGTAGTACCTGGGCATTATTACACTTTCCCACCAATTGCCCCTTTATCCCTTGCCTCCTGCTCCGAAAACTTTATTATATTTTCAAATATATTTGTCTAAATTATTTTTAAAATATATAAATTATACCTAAGGGCCCAATTACGATGTCGGGCAGAAAGCCATCTGACAGCTAGTCGGAGGCTTTCATCCGACCGCCGTATTACAACACTGGCAGTCGGAGGAAAACCCGTGGGGGAATTCCGCTCCGCTTCCGATGGGTTCATGGAGCCCGTCTGGGCGGCGGGCGGAATTATAATCCCAAAATGACGGTGGAGCCAGCCTCGGCTCCGCTGACGGGATTACGATGTCACTTTCAACCTGCTGGCGGAAAGTGACTTTAGGGCCCCCTAGCAGGACCCCTTTCCCCCCTGGCCCTCCCGCTCACTCGAATTGCAATGTCACTTTTAACCTGTCCTTTCATGGTGGTCTGCCCGCCATGAACAGGAAGGCAAAGAAGTGACCTTGGGGGCCCCTAGCAGGGCCCCCTTAGACCCTGGCCCTCGGCTGTGAGGCTTTGGGGGCACTTATGATGCCACCCTAAAAATCCCTGCACCGTGTGGCAGGCAATGCATGGTGCCTGCCACATGGTGCAAGGATGTTTGAAAACATCCATTTTATAATTGCAGCTTGTGCTGCAGCCTTTTCCCGTCTGTCACACAAGCTGCAATTGTAAAATGGATGTTTCAGACCGTCCATAGGGCGGTCGCATCCAAATACAACCGGAGGAACCGCCGATCTATGGTCTGGCAGTTCCTTTCCGCAACAGAGCATCTGACCGACATCGTGATTAGGCCGTAAGTATCAATAAACTTCCCCACCCATTACCCCATATCCCTTGCATTCCGCTCCCAAAACTTTATTATGATATTTTGTAATTATTTTAGAAATATTTAAACAATTATTAAATGGATTACATATATAATACTCAGGTATCACAATTGATACATGATTATTAATATTCTTCCTCTCCCATTATCCCTATACCTCTTGCACCCCACTTCTAAAACTTTATGATATTTTTAAACTAATTTGCATAAATTATTTTTAAAATATATAAATAACTTTTAAATAAATGTCTTATTGAATATAAAGGCATCATAGTTGATACCTGAGTATTAATACACATCCCCACCCTTTTTCCCTTATATTTATTGCATCCCATTCCTAAAACTTTATTCTGATGTTTTTAAAATGATTTGCATAAATTATTTTAAATATATATTCATTAATTTTAAATCAATTTCTTATTTAAAACTCAAGTATCACATTTGATACCTGAGTATTAATACACGTCCCCACCCATTACCACTATATCCTTTGCGTCATGCTACTAAAACTGTATTCTGATATTTTTACATTTTGGAGCAGAAATTATTTTTAAAATATATAAATTATTATTAAATGGATTTCTTATTTAACATACATATTTAAAATGCATTATTAGCTTCCTCTGCCAACAGCAATCCCAGCTCTGGCAGGGAGCTGGCAGGGACCGCGGAGACCTTGAGGCTCTGCCCACAGTCCTCAGCATGGTGGCCATGCCCTAGGGGATAGGGTCCCCATGGCAATATCGGCCCAGGGAGGGGGCCACGCTAGCCCCCCTCCGCATTAAAAAATAAACGTTGAATGCTGGGGCCCCGGGCCGAAATGTGGCCCTCCTTCCCATGACAACAAAATATCAAGGCCTGGTCCCAGGAGATGGGGGACCCTGAGGCCGCATTCGGGCTCTGGAGGGGGAGCCACATAGCCCCCTCCTATTCTTTTTTTTTTTTAAATGGGCTTGTCCTGGTGGATGGGGTCCCTGGGACCATAATGGCCCGGGTGCCCTCAGCCATCCCAACTTTGTACTTTAAAAAAAATTAAGATAAAGGCCCGGCACCAGGAGAAGGGGTCCCCGGGACCTAAAATGGTCCAGGAAAGGGGGCCCACGCAGCCCCTTGTTCCTAAAAAAATATTTTTGAAAAAAAGCTGCAACTCGTGGGAGGCCCGCCCCCTTTCTCCACTACTCTGCAAATGCACCTACTGGTGCGCTCCTGGTTGGGGTATGAAGTCCCATTAGCTGCTTATGGTACCTAATGGCCAAGAAGACCTCCAGTTACCTCCAGTAAGCCCCACACAGCAGGATTGCTGAGTGGTGGTCAGAGCTCATGCTCATTTCTTCACCACTCTACAAACGTGCCTTTCAACGCACTGCTGGTGGGGATATGACATTGGCAGTGTGCCCGACGGCATGTTTGCCGAGTGGTGGAGATAGAGCTGTGGCCTCTGACCACCTCACAGCAATCCAGCTGTGTGGGCCTTACTGGAGGTAACAGGTGGGCTAGTTGCCCCCAAGGACCCTAAAGAACCAAGGGGATTCCATCCCCCAAATAGTAGTGCGCAAGGATGCGTGTTTGCAAATTGGTGGAGAATGGGGACAGAAATCGTGAATCAAGCGGCTTTTGTCACTTATGTATGTCCTGTATATAGTTCACTTTTGACTTCACTTGTCACTGTTTTTTCACTTAATTTCACAACAGTCATCTTTGTTGCGCCGCAATTTAATTGTGTTCAATGCAGCCATATTTAATTGTCTTGTGAATAAGAAGAGAGTAAAAAGCTCTGATTTTTGCAAATCTTCCTCTCTTGGTGTGTTCTTACCATACATGCTTTTTAAAAAAATTATTTGCATTTAATGAAAATAATTTGAAAGGTTTCATTGCTTTTAGATTAAGTGCACGGAACACAGCAATTGTATTACCCAACAGAACCAATTGTTCGCTATACCATAAATACCGTGGTTCTGAGGAACACAGGGTCACCTCATTAACTCTAATGAGAAGTTGACAGAGGAATGCCCCTTTTCTCAGCCACTCTGTAAACGTGCCTCCTTGCACACCACTAGTTGCGGGATTAAGTCCCCTTGGCTCCAGAGGGACGTTGGGGGCCAAGAAACCTTCATGGTACCAACTGTAAGTCCTACACAGCGGAATTCCTGTGAGCTGGTCAGAGGCCCCACCCCCTTTCTCCACCACTCTGCAAACACAACTACTAATTAAAAAAACATAGAAATTCACTGAAAAAAACAAAGGTTACAGGGACGTTATAGTTAGGAATTGGCATTTAAAAAACCTTAGAAATTCGCAAAAAAAAACAAAGGTTACAGGGACAGATATTACTCATACAAAACCAGAGAAACTCAGCTGTTATAGTTAGCTGAGTTAACTATAACTCGCCCCCCTCACAATGCACTGCTTATGACCTCACATATTATATCACTCATGACATGATCACTGACATCACTGATGACATCTCAAATGACATCATTAATGACATCATCCAGTGACTGTGAGTGTTTTTAAAATGTTTATGAGAGTTAAATATATATACCAAGGTGTATTGGTGAATCAGTGGGTGTATGAGTGTCTGTATGGATGACTTAGTGGGTGCATGACTGACTGTATAAGTGAGTGATTAGGTGTCTGAGTGAATATTTGGGTGAATGACTGGTAGTGTGAATGTGTGTATCTGTCTGTCAGTTCATGGCACACAGAAAGCGGCTTTTGGGGTCTATCAGAGCCCCTTTCCCCCCTGGCCCTCCTTTATGGGGCCTGGGGGGACCTGTGGTGCCCCTGAAACATTTAATTTCTGCACCATGTTGCAGGCACTGCATGGTACCTGTCACAAGGTGCTGGCATGTTTGAAAACATCACTTTTTTTTTGCTTGTGCTGCTAACCTTTTCATGCCGCTGCACAAGCTTCAATAGAAAAATGGATGTTTCAGACTGCCCATAGTGCGGTCACATCCTAATACTGCGGGTGGAACCGCTGACTAATAGTCAGGGGATTCCATCCCGCTATGGCGTCTGGTCGATATTGTAACAGGGCCCTATGATGTTTTCTTTTACCCAACTCCTCTTCCCCTGCCCACCTCATCCCTACCTTTACCAACTTGTACCTCTTTACATACTCTAGTCACTCTAGCTACATGTATCCTAGTACCTCTGCCAGAGCCTATACCTAGTACTCTACCCTTGCCTATACCCAATTTCTTACCTTTATCCCTCCCACAGTACTTATTCAAATACCCCAATCCTTTTTCAACTACCTATTACACAGATCATTTACCAATATGCTAGGACATATATCCTAGCATCTCTACCCCTACCTATGCCCTAGTACATCTACTCTTTTCTTTTCCATTTATTCATTACATCGTCATACCTGTTTTCTTGTCCACTTCCTGATATTTTAATTTGTGGAAACTCGCTCAACGTTTTATTTTGGAAATTCATCAAAACGAAGAGGCAGATTTAGAAAGATGTCACACAACTTTGGTTTCTGTGCTGTGTTGTTGCGTGAGAGAGGGAGAGGGCCGGACAGCACCAAAGCTACTTAAATATGTACTGCTACTTTCTTCCCAAGCTCAGGTGTATAATCTTGCTGCCTTGTGCACACACACACCCACCTTTGCAAGGTTGTGTGTGTGTGTGTGTGTGTGTGTATATATGTGGGTGTGTGTGTGTGTGTGTGTGTGTGTGTGTGTGTGTGTGTTTGTGATATCTAGTATGGGTTTTGTACTGGAAGCATACTTAAAAACATTTCAAACTTTGTATGTGCAGCACACATGCAAAGTAGGAATAGTTTGGAGAAATAATCTTGTCTCCTACTTTGCTCCTATGTCAAGGAGTATATTTTGGCACAAAGCGGTGTCTACAAATGTTAGTAGATAGGGCATTACTTAAAAAATACATGGGCGGTAGTGTGGGAACACCCATTGGACGCCCCATTGAAGTAAGGTAACGTTGTGTTCAAATGTTTGCATTTTTGCAATTTACCCCCAAAAATGTGGTGAAACGTGAACTTGGAAAATTGTTAAAACGTATTAAAAATGTGAAGCAATTGGGTGCACAAGATCCTACAGTGTTGATTGTCCATCATTTAAACTTTCTGGACTTATACTGGAGACGCAACACCATGCCTCGTAAATAACTTGCAGCGTCAGTATTTACTAGGTGCAAAATTACCTCCCCAAATTCTGGGGCAGCCATGAAGAGGCCCACTATAGACATTCGGGACCAGAGTGGCACAATATAAACCATCTTCACCCACAAGTGACAGATCTCAATGACTGAGTTAGGATTTATGGATCTCCACTGGAGCACATGGCACCTGAACATTGTCAAATCAGACAGGTAGAAGGATTAAGCTACAGACTCAAGTGTGGTAAAAGAGTGAGTCAGAAGGGTGGCTATTTCAAATCGGTTTGCAAACATTGGGATGCCTTCTGGCACCCCATTTGTGCACCTAAATTAAATTCTAAACATTTTGGTGAATCAATGAAAGAGAATCTTTAACGCACACGATTAAACCAGACTAAGGGTCTCAGGCTATCACAGCAAGAGGCATTATCAGCAAAGAGATGGTTTTGCAGAAAGTCAGGTGATAGCTATAACCACAGAGCTCAGAGGGAAGAGAATGCCAAAATGTCTCATCTGGATCTGAAAATGTTGAGCTCAGCTAAAGCGCAAAACGTTTGGCAGAAGATCAGGATGTGCAATGTAGCTGGTTGAAGTTCCATCGAGCGCCTTGTGGCACAGACAAGGGTCTTAAACATGCTACACTTCTGGATAGGCAATCAGTGTAGAGATGGAAGATGTGCCATAATCTGGGATCCGCTACTGAATGCAAGAATAAAACGAGCTGCAGTGTTTAACTCTTGGAGATAATGTGCACCAGAGTAAGACAGTGTGCCCTAGATACTCACAAGCTTTCAGGGGATGGTGGGTTGGGGGGGAGATAACAGCGTGCCTTTACTACGCACCCTTTAACATGCAACGCCTTCACCCACATTGCATTACCATGCATGCCTTTAAAAACGAAAGGTAAGTATATTTAAGGTAGGTGTATGAGTGTTTATTCATGTACATAGTCACTGAGAAAAACCAAAGGTTACAGGTACGTTATGGTTAGTTTGTCGTTTTACCCACACAAAACCATACACATTCATCAGTTATAGTTATACTTATGTTAAGAAACTATAACTTGTGGCCTAAAGTTACTTAACGGCATGTGTGATAGATTCTTCAGATAACCATAACCATAAGTATAACTATAACTGCTGAATGTCTATGGTTTTGTGTGGTTAAATAGTCAACCTAACTATAATGCCCCTGTAACCTTTGTTTTTTTCAGTGAATTTCTAAGGCCTTTTTAACTTAAAGTAATATATAATTACCTTACGTTAATACAAACACCACTGCCCAGTGAGGGTAAGGTGTGTGAGAGGGTGAGGGTAAAGGTACCGGTGAGTAAGGATGATTTTAGGGTTTGGGGGCAAGGGTAATGGGTGATAAGAGTGTTTTTAGGGTTGAGAGGCAGGTAAGGATATCCAGTGGTAATTGTGTTTTTAGAGGTTAGGAGTTGATAAGAGTATTGGGTGGAGAGGGTGTTTTTAGGCTTCAGGGATAGGTAAGGGTTTCGGTGCTAAGGGTGTTTTTAGGGTTTCAAGGTGGGCAAGCGTATTGAGTGGTGTTGGGATTGAATTTTGGTAACAGTATCATAGGCCTAATATATTCAATATAACCTCGTAATTATGGTAATCTGATATTTAGAGTACATTATGGCCACATGTAGGCCGGCGATTCACTTTTCCCGTAGTCGTCCTATTGGTATAACCAAAGTCCTTTTGTTTCGTTTCTCCATGTGCAAACGCTGTTTCCCAGATACCACGTGATTATGCTTTCTGCTCGAAACCACTGTGGCAGCCAAAACTGCTTATGATAGTTGCTAGCTGGTAGCTCAAGGAAGACTCAAGGTCGCACCTGCCCTTCTTGTGGGATGTGCACATTCTAGCAGGGCCCGTTCCTGTACTCCCCGGGCTCCAGATAGACAGGGAGGCACCTTACTGACCTGCCCCCGGAATAGCTTAGACCTAGGCTACTAGCAAATCAATTGTGCCTTATATGGGTATTGGCTTACTGACAAGTTGTGTTTTTCCTTGTAGGGTGTCATCTTGAACACATGAAATGTATATATGCTCTGTACTTTGAACATGTAACCAGTCTCCTCTGCACACCTCCGAGGGTCGTGTGGACTGAGGCTCCCCTGTCAGGGCTTGCATTTGAAGAATAAACGATTGAACCTTCTCCATTGCCGACTGGATTATTATAACGTATATTGATTTATGGGCTATTGGTAAGTATAGCCCGTTGGATTATTTTGTATTCCTTCAGTGGTAAGAATGTTTTTAGGGTTTAGGGATGGGTAAGGGAATAGGATAGTAAGGTTAAAAAAAAGGCAGGATTTGGGGAATTTCCCTCCAAAAGAAAACATTTATTTTTATAATTTTTTTAATGTGGGTATTTGTGGGGTCAATTTAAAAAATATATATATATATTAAAAAAATAGGGGTTTCATTTAACTTATATATACTTGCCTCGCATTGTAAAGGCATGCATGGTAAAGGTAAATGTGTGATAAAGGCTTGTGCATTAAAACAATGCGTGGTAAAGGTATTACATGACAAAAGATGAATGGTAAAGGCATGTGTGGTAAAAGCGTGGGTTAAAATATCGTACAACCATTAGGGTAAACAGATATCAACCAAAAAAGTGAGATTTCATTTTTTTTTACTATTCCTATTGCACCTCTTCGGATTTTGTGAATATAAAAAAGTGCAAAATCTACGGAAAATGTAAGCATAAGTTTACTTTATGTAGATTTGCACATTTAATAAAAGAATGAAGTCCTTAATTCATAAAGGCGCAGCACAGACCAAGGGGTGAGATAACCTTTAGAAAGCAAACAGATCCTGGGCACTGCATGAGTACTGGAGTGTTGGAGCTGACAGGTATGTGTCAAACACTAGTTGACCACCCTGTCTTAACCACAAACCTTGGTGATATTGACTAAGCCATTCGTGTTTTCTGTTTATTCTGTGTACAATCATAGAAGCCTCTTGGCGCTAGGAACAACTCCAGAGAGAGAGAGGGCATGGGGGACCTCAGACAAGTCACTAACACACAAATACTGATCACCCATTATGCCCTTGATGGGGAGTTCAAGTCTGACACCTCAACAGGGTAAGATATGCAGATGCGTAAGCAGTAGAGCAGTACTTGATCGAGGTGTCCTCACTGGGGGATGCAGAGGTATCAGTTCTAAAAAGATTACCTGTTTGGTTTCATGATAAGCTCAGTGGACAAGGCAAGCTGTTTGAGTGCAATCCTTTTTTCTAGAGGCAGCAAGCCCAGTTGATCTCTGGCAAGTTGGACATGATCAAATTCTTTTTAGCTTCATCACTATTCTCGCCGCCATGGTTTGAAGGTGCTCTAATTGCCCTAAGGCGCTGTAGGGCAGGCCCATACAAAAGACATTCAATAATCTACATGAGACAAGATGCAAGCCCCAACCACTTGACTCGAATTGTACACAGAAAGGAAATGGGCAAATTCTCTTTAGGGGTGTGAGGAGGCTACATCCTGTAGCCCAGATGTTCTGCATTTAGAGGACAAATGACAACTGTTGGTCAAATGGAACTCCCAGGTACTCTACCTTGGAGCTGGGGTAGGGGCTACACTGGGTTGCTGTGGTCGTACATCAAGTGACCAGTGACCAGTGTTCCCACCTATGATTAGCATGTCAGTCCCATCTCCATTTGGCTTTACAAAGTTGCTTGTGATCCACTTCTGGCAGTCTCTCAGCCTTCTGATGGAATCTGTGGAAACTTGATCAAATTATAAGAGTGTCATCAGCATATGAAAGAGCCTTTAAGCAATAGTTTCTGATCAAACCACTGAGGGACTGAAGGTATACATTAGAAAGAATGGGAACAAAGCTGTGCCTTGGGGCACAGCACAAGACAGTGTGATCTCTGGAAATTGAAAGGCTTACTCCATCAAGCACTGGGATCTGTTCTGTGCAGAGCCCGTCACCTTGCCAGGTCATTAATTGGTATAAGACCGCCATTGGCAATACTTCTGTCCTGCCCACAGGGTGAACACAAAGTAGAAATACTGCTCTCATAATATGACTGTACCTAACGCCAGACATTCAGATACAGAGAGAACAGCCTTGGTTTAGATGAACCTACCTGGGAGATGCCCCTAGCTCTGCAGAGGTTCCCATGCTAGAATAGAAAGATAGTTACCAGCAAAGACCAGTGAGTAGTGGCAAACCCTTTTACTATTCAGCGAACGACCTCTCCTGCCCCTCACTGGCAGCCTTAGATGGAAGATGACTCTGCAGCTCCTCTGTAGACTCATCACAGTCACAGGGCATTGGGCAGAATCAAAACCAGGAATGAAACATGCTTACACCCGAGACACACAGGCCCTTCGGTCAGGCCAAACCAGATATAGAAAGAGGTACATGGTCCTTGAAGAAAACAGCTGGGGAATGACAGCCCCCACCTCTGTTTTACAATATGTTCTCTCTCCTGTTAAGATTGCCCTAAAACCAGGTCCACTGGAATTAAGCAATTGTGCTGCTGCTGAGTTTTCCCACATATTTATGGGATGGCTGCATTTGCCACATAATCCATAACCTGCAGATTTTAGAGGGAAAAAAATGTGTTTTGTAGCTCAAACGGTTCATTAGTTACTACAATCACAGCAACACGTGTTCCCAGACAGTGGAAAGTCATTTGCAAAGATTCCCTGGTCATCGTTCTGTTGATTATTGCTATTTTTGAGTATTAAACTGGTACATTTACTGAACCTCATCAGTTCATATGCTATAGATGCACTATGCACTTTATATGCGGATATGTGGATTGTTTTAAAGGATTTGTGTGTTGTACTTTGATTTTGTTGAGCATCAAGTGTATGCCTCGTGGTTACTGGATAATTTCTCTTATTAATAAAGCTGGGGTTGATGGAGTTATTTGTTTTAATATCATTTAATTGATTTATATTGTTTTTGTATTTAATAGCCATATATGGCTGATTAAAGCATTGAAACTGGTACTAATGAGGTGTAACCTATGCCAAGACAGTGTAAAAATGACAAAATAGTGAAGTAATACTATCAGTAAAAGTGCTGCACAATTTGTCTTTTCTTGCCACATAACTTAGTCAACCCCGCTGCATAAGTTTTGCCGCTTAATTCCAGTGGCCCTGCCTAAAACATACTTTCTCAAACCAGAATGAAAGTTTGACTAATCCTGTGTCACAATTCCTGTTTTCCACCAACCATTGTCCCTGTTGCAATGCCCAATGTCAACCATGCCACCACGTAAATACATATTGCAAGTTATATTTATGTATGTATTTGCTAGCAATGTATGTAGTGTCCTACATCAACACCTGTAACACAATCATATGTATTTTATGCACCAAACTGAAAATGTTCAACTATGTACTACAAAGGTTGATCCTGTGTACAGTATTTCTTGCCAAAATGCCCCTCTACATACATACATAAATAAATAAATAAATGCATTCTTTGCAGCAATAGGAAATACGTATGACATGATTATTCATTCCTCAACCCCCTACAATAGTAATGAAATAACACAATTGGTCTCTAGTGACGGTTCCCACACTTCTGGAAAGCAATGCAAAATGGGGGGAAATTTGCAAAATCCTGCATACTATTTCGAAAATGTGTTTTGTTAT
The DNA here is from genome assembly GCF_964261635.1 of Lissotriton helveticus. Lineage (NCBI taxonomy): Eukaryota > Metazoa > Chordata > Amphibia > Caudata > Salamandridae > Lissotriton > Lissotriton helveticus. Next base: position 146,454,976 of record NC_136067.1, on the reverse strand, counting down.
CATGATGTTACAAGTGTGTGCGTGTGTGTGTGTGTGTGCGTGCATGTGTGCGTGTGTGTGTGTGTGTGTGTGCATGCATAACCCACTCTGTGAAGACCGGATTGGTCCTCAGGTCGGGGATAAACCCTGACAGAACCAGACAAACACTATCTTTGTGAGGACTGGTGCATTCGGAGGACCGGTCCGGTAGCGTATTTAGGTAATTTCAAGTGAATGTATCGAAACACTAAAAGTGGAGTTATATTTGCCTCGGTCCACTTTATAATCTACCCTAGTATCAACATATGCGTGGAGTTAGAATAGTAAATACACACTCCATTACGGATTACGGTCAATGGCCAGTCCTCATAATAATAGATATGTTTTGGGTGTGTATGTGTGTGTGCGCGTGTGTGTGTACGTGCTCGCTCATGTGTTGATGATAAGATTTTGTGACATGAACTTTGGCACCGAAGTAGAGGTGGCCATCTGCAAGTACTCTGGTTCCTGGTTACTAGTCAACACTGCATTTGAGGTAAGCGGGTGGGGTAGAGCAAAGCTGCCCTGCCCTGCCCTCTCCTTGTGTCCGACCAGCCGCCTCACCTGAACAGCGGGTGCTATTGTTTGAGACTCTGTGTGCTCAGCCCCTCCCCGGCCTTCGCTGTGCCGGGAGCCTTATCGTGGGAGCCAGGATCCTGAAAGGACGCAGAGCCTTCCTGGACCCGGCCTGTTTGCTGTGCTCCTGGCCTTTGGATAGGTCAGCGATGCCCAACCCTACAGGTGTGCGCCCAGCTTTATCAGCGGAGATAACAGAAGGCATGAATGCCTGACAAGAGCTCAGTAAGAGAGGTGGCCAAAAATTGATGACTGAGTACAAAGCCTAAACGTTGCTGCTTTTTCTTCTCATTCTATCATGCCAGTTCACCAGAAAGGTTAGGGTGAGTGTAAACGACATGACACACCCTCTGACCCCGAAATATCCCTCGAAACCCTCCTGGTCCTTTACAGCCTCCTATTTGCTGCTGAGGCTCTGCACACAGTGAACAGGACTTTTAAAGTCCAGTTAACTTCTCTTGCTGGCTGCTGCCTTCATGGACCCGGAGTACCAAAAGCCATGAAGAGGAGCTGGAACATACCATTCACATGTAACCTGCATGCACTACAGTCATTGAGCCCTTTGCTTTTGCATACTGAGTGTAACGAGGCAAAGCTTCTTACAAATAAACTATAGATGCATTATTTCCTATTTACAATTGGTATTCATTATACCTATAGTGCAAGAATGTAGAATATGTCACCCATATGCCATATCAGACCTTGCAAATATCATTCCATTGAAAAGCAGCTTGGGAATGTGTGTGTTGGCTCTAGGGTAAGGGATTTCAATCGGGGAAGGCCGAAGTTTAAACCCCACCTGCAAATACTGTGGAAGTTTCTAGACTTCGGCCGAGGTGAAGTGGAGGCCGCCAGTGGTGACAGCTTCCTGCCTGCGGTGACAGTTTCCTGCCACCGGATGTTGCGCACGCAAGGTGGCTGAGAGAGGCCCTACCAGGCAATCACTCGACAGGTCAAACAGTGACACCAAGCAGGCAAATGTCTGGTGCCGTGAGGGGGTGAGCAGAGGCTGGGTGAGGACTACAAGTAGGTAGAACCAGTCCACCCGTTGCCCCCATACATGCCTCCCAGGGCCATGGCTTCGTCAGTATGTTGGGGGGTGAGCGTCAGATTTTCCAATAATCCGACTGGACTATAATGTAAACACATTATACGACAAGCAGTGTTCATGAGAGGGGCTATAAGGGGCAGTAAAAATAGAAAAGAATGCAGATTGGTATGAGTACTAGGAGAGAAAACAATATTATTTAAAATAACCAACATTTCAAACCCGAGGGAGAGAGAGCGTGTGTGCATTTTTGTCTGTGTGTATGTTAAAATTCCTGGTGAAATCTGACACACATTTCACCATACTCGACCGAAAGCACCTGTACCCAACTACTTATATGAAAGTAAATTTATTAGCACCCCAAAGAGGCCCCCTGAAGCTACACCCGTGGTGCCAACAGATCCAATTCAGACAGGAGACTCAAGATGTTTTAAGTCAAGTAAGGCTTTATTTTGTTTCCCGCCTAAAATTGCCCAAAAGAAGCTAATGGGAAAAATACATTGCCTGGTAATTTTATTGGTATGCAGTTCCTACTGGAGTGGGAAAAGGGGGGATAAAATATCTAAGGCATTCTAACAGGTCAAGTTGGTTTTTTTTTTAAAGATTTTATTAGATGTTAAACAATATTACAGTTACAGTTTAAGGATTAGCAGGGCGTAACAGGTCAAGTTGTTTGTGGTACTAGGGGGGTGGTTTTTTTTTGAAACTGGAGTCCTCACACACTCTAACGAATGTCATGCTTCATCATAGGGCTCATACTCCTCGTCGAGACAGCGCTGCAATGCTCGATGGGCATCCTCTCGGGGGCTGTTTGGCAGAGATAATCTTTTCAAAGTGTATGGAAAGTGCCTGTGTAGGGCCCTGCGTATAGATGTGTGCCAAGTGTATGTTTGGTGAATGTGAGTGACTAAAAGAGATCAGGCAAAACTCGAGACTAAATGTTCATTATTCTGTGAGATTTACCTGTCTGGTTAACCCCTTCGCTGTGTGGGTAATTCCCCCACGGTGTGGGGGGTGGGGGGGTGAGCACGACGCCGCGGTGCTCGTGACAAACCCAGCTCCTCATGAGTCACAGTGGAGCTGTGCTCATGGCGAGCTGGGCTCATCACGACTCCGCCCACTGATTAATTCACCCGCACAGGCGGGGAATCAATTGCGGGTGGGCGGAGCGCAGCGGTTATGACGAGCCCAGCTCATCATGAGCACAGCTCCACTGTGACTCATGACGAGCTGGGCTCGTCATGAGCACTGAAGGAGTTAAAAACGTGGGTGCTACACATGGAGGCAATGATCTCTGGTGGCTTTTAATATCATGAGGTCGACATGTTTCTTGCCTTATTTTGTAGGTCAGGAATCTAAGACAATTCTTCAAGACCAATAGGAAAAGCAAAATATTAAAATATCTGCACACTGCTTGGACCCAGAGGTGTAGCCAGAGTGATCCAAGCTGTAAGGTAATTCTAAAAATGTATCATGAAACCCTGCTTAGGCTTTCCAATTTAAAGCCTAACAAGATAGACCCAACTCGGGTTATGTGAGTTGCTCCTTGATGAAGAGGAACTGGTAGAGCAAAACCATGTGTTGCCATTTCCACAAGGCAGGCTATGTGACTGTTAGCCCGACTTTGTCTGGGTGATGTTCAATAAAGCCTTCAATATCAGTTGGCTGATTTAAAGAAAAACGTTCACAGTCCAAATACAGAAGGCCCTATTTGCAAAGATTTTGCTGTGACTTACTTTTTGGGGCACTCCCGATTTACTCCTGAAATTCAGCAGTGGTAGAATGAGAGCTAAAAACAGCCTGGAAAATGGGGTTACACCTGTCCGAGTGTGATCAACCTTCAGGAGTATTTGGTATGGCAAACCATACTGATGTCTATGCGAAAATTGTAAGCCTTTCCTTGCTGCTCTAGGACAGGTTGGTGGTCTGATGGGCCCAACATCCACCCACCTCAAAAAGCGGCACCTTGTTTCTTAGCCAACTGGGAGTTTTCCAGTGCTTAATTTTAGCCGGTGGTTTCAGGTACTTGTGACAGTCTGCACAAGGTGACTAATTTAGAGATGACTGTAACAACAGTTAATTATTAATTCAGTATACATTAAAAATGACTATTACCTGCTGCCTGAGCCATTCTTATGTCTCTGGGGGCCTGAAAGAATCCGAATTGTCACACTTGTAGGAGTGTGAAGGTCAGTAGTTGTGTTGTTACTATCATTAGCAGCGCTGGCAGGGGCAGTGTGTTTTGCAAACTGCAGTGGCCTCCAAACGAGAGCCCTGACACTTATTTGTTTTCCAAATTAAGCCCTGGCGGTTTTCCCTATGTCATGTTTGGCCGGTCCAGCACTCTAAATCAGGAGTCGACCCATAGTGAATGAATGATTGAATATGGTGTGTTTGGTACCACTGTTTCCCGAATCATGCTGCTCTCAAACTCAGCCTACAAGAACAATGTCAGACCTGAGCCCAACCTGTTTATAGAGCCAAAGCAGAGTATATACCTTTCCGGAAACAACTTAAACCTTGCAGGACCCCAAACCAGTTACCTCTTAGGGCCATGTAAAATGGTAGCTAGTTCTGTAGCACTAGGCTATTTTCATTCCCATCGTTTTTACCACTACTCTGTTTTGCATGAAAAGTGCTCCACTGGGCAGCTGCTGAAGGCTATGCGCTGTACATTCTATTGTTTCAGCAACCAACTTCCACGTCTATAGTTACCACAGGTGGGGCAGCTTGGGTCACAGGCTACACAGCACACCTCTTGCACTGGACTTTTCAATGTATTTGTTGTTTTTAGGAAGGAGAAAGAGATCCTCTAATCACAGTTTAATGTGTGAAAGAAATAGGTGCTAGGGCCCTCGCTAGGAGGAAACTTGCATCTTGCACCATCCATTGCCACTGCACTAACACAACTACTAATCATCACACTCCTACAAGTGTTACAATTCAGGCTATAACAGGTCCCCAAAGCTTCAAGACTGGCATGGGAGACAGCTATTTGTCATTTTAATTGTCGGATGAATTAATAAACAGATGTTGTTGTGCTAATCACTAAATTAGACATAGAGATATTTGCAGCAGCAGCTTTGGGTAAGGTTCAATTGTTGGTTAATTTCCAACATATCATCTGGATACAACAAAATGTTGATAAATTTGTACACAATTGAAGATAACATAGTTCAATTTATGTCTGAACTGATATTACTGATATGTAACAGGTGTCGTGAGTCACATCAAGATTACATATCCTATGAAAAACCTCTGAGGCTGTTTCACCCAGACACATTGACTGCTTAAAGCAGGTAATCCCCAAAACAGTCAAAGCACAATGAGCAATGATAGAAAGTAGGGGAATCCCGCCTGACTCTGTTTCCATCAGCTATTTCTGGGTCGGAAACATGCCGAATTTGTCCTGGTGTCACTGTCAGACCCTGGGACATAATTTAGGAGCACCCGCATGTTGCCGGCACTCTTTTCCTTAGCAGCAACCTGATGGCAAGGAGGGGGATTTCTTATTATGTCTGGGCATACCCTGCCAACTTAAGACAAACAAAGCAAACCCAAGGAGATGATGGACAGAGTGCTAAAACGTTTCAGACCCTCATCCCCAGTTACAGATCTGGGTTGCTCACTTTCCACTGAATTCAAGCTAGCCTGGCTGATGAGAAGTGAAACCCCGAAACCAGTCCCAGGATGCCTGTTTCCAGTCCAGGGAAGATCTGGCTTGGCAGTTCAGGCTGAACTGTTCCCATGAGGAACAGGGTCAAGACTGATTTGTATATGGCTGGGTCCAAACTGGGGTGGCTTAGTGAGAGGAAGAACGATGATGGATTAAACCCAGATCTGTGACTGGGGGTGAGAGTCTGAAAAGTTTCAGCGCTCCGTCCATCATCTTACTGTGTTTGCTATATTTATAGACACGTTGAGTACTGTCCCGCTATCCATACGTGGAAGCGTCCATTAAGTGCACTGCCAAATTCCAAACGGAAATCAGAATTCGATCATTTAATCACAATTCAAAGTATTACTTCGATAAACTTTATTCTCTTCAGTGTAAGATTTTCTCAAACTTTCGAATGGGTTCACATCAAATATTTGTAAAATATTCAATGTACATCAGTGGTACGCACAAAACAGGTAACTAATATCCTCAATGCATTTCGGGCATGTCCCTGGCCTTCATCAGGGGGTATGTTCCTTGACGATCAGCGTAATCTTAGGAATTTGCATCCTGTCCCGATAGAAATCGCCATTCATGTGATGATGGATTAAACCCAGATCTGTGACTGGGGGTGAGTGTCTGAAAAGTTTCAGCACTCCGTCCATCATCTTACTGTGTTTGCTATATTTATAGAGCACAGCATATTCGTAACCTGGGGGAAAAAACATAACAGAAGGTAAAAACTCACAGAACTAGGCGGTTACATATTAAAATGCCACGTGTATAACAACCGTCTAAAACGACTGGTTTTGTTCCATGCGTTGGGAGAGAAGGAAGTGTATTCCTCTGTTTGGTGGCTGCCCTGTAAAGGTGTGTTCTCCAAAGGTACCACTACGCGTTCGAGGGATTTGTAGGTGAGAGTGCGCGGACAATATGAGAGTGCGACTTGGAAGGTGCAAGTTGACGCTGGTGTTTTAGCCTAACTAGTTTCTGAACAATCGTCAGACGCTTAAAGATAATCCTTGGTTGAATTGGGAGCCAATGCAGGGATATTAACACTGGAGTGATGTCAGTCCTTATAGCTCAAGATTCCCCAAAGTCGGTCTTGGAGGGCCGGATCCATGCCAGAATTTTGAAGATAACTACCTTTATCTAAAAAATACAAAAAATCTGGCATGGATCTGGACCTCCAGGACCTACTTAGGAGAACCCTGTTCTAGCTGTACTTACTATAAATAAGAGGACATATTCTGAATAAGTTGCAGTCGTCAATTGAGTAATTTGACTGCATTGGTGTAGTCCAAAGTCGACTGGAGCAAAGCATCGATCATCGAGATATGAATATTTAGCACGATAAAGGCAATATCTTTTTTTACCATTCTCAGCAGAAGGAAACAGGTTTGGGCTACTCTGGAAACATGTGGTTCAAAAGAGATGGTAGAATCCATAACAATCTCCAAATTGTGGATCACTTTGTTCAGGACAGATGGAAAGCCTATGATTTTGAGATACCATATTGCCCACTAGTTGAATGTGGGTTGATCCCATGTTGGCTGTTAGTTGACTGTGGGTTGAAGCTAATGGCGTTCACTTGTAGGGTTGGGCGAACTGAAATGGGTTGACTTCGAATCACACTTATTTTGGGTTTGATTCAATGAGTGACAAACCCTCAAACATTTGTCTGCTCTTCCCAAGGTAACTTGAAACTTAAGTCTGCATGCAACAAAAACTTTAGGAAATCAGATTCGGATAGGGACAACATTAAACTTACTTTTAGACATCATCAGCTTTTGAGTTCAGTGGTAACGGATAATTCATCTATTTTTGGAAGAAAATACTAAGGGGCATATTTACAAGAACTGACGCACTGATATTGATGCGTCAGATTTCTTGCACCTGCCGCAAATGCCATAACAACGCCATGGATGCGCTGTTTTTACAATACTGTGCTCCATGGCACAAGGATTCACAGATCTATCAAAAATTCTGGTGCATCTTTTGGTGCTAAAGTGTCGCATTGCTGGAGTCGACCGTAAGACTGACGCAACTCCAGCAATGCGCAATAACAAAGAGGTGTGTCCCATGTTAAAAGACCTGCGTCAATCCTTACGCCTAGTTTGAGAAGGCACAAGGATTTTGACGCAGTCAAGTCGTAGAGTGACGCAGTGAAAATTTGTACATTTCACTGCATTACTTCTACGTGACTTTTAACGTGGGAATGCCTACCCTCCATACATTATACCTGTTGCAGGTATAATGTGATGCTGGCCTCTACAAACAGACACATTGGGCCCAATGCATGAGTTTGTAAATATGGAGTAGTGTGGAGCACTGATAGCGCCACAGCTGCATCAAAGAAAATCATGCCGCAGTGGGGCAAGCTCCTTGTAAATATGCTCGTAAATTTGGAAGAGAACCCACTGGTTGAATTTCCTCCACCACACTACACACTACAATAGAGGAAATTCAGTCGTCGTAATCTGTCAGTTCTGGACACAACATGGCTACACACATCAGCTTCAGCAAAGGATAGGAGGTGGGGGTATCAGAGGACTGGGGTTGTTGTCACTCAGAGCTCCACCTGCTGAGTGAGAGTCAAATAGTTACTCTGACATTAATCTCGGTTATCCCAGGTGTTAATTTAGGTATCCTTTCCTTATACATTTTTGTCACCAACATCAGCTGAATATATTCAGTTTCATGCGTTGTTTGTATTTGTTTGCCTGTAGATGGTAGTGTTGTACTGTGTAGTCCGCTTTTCTGTTTTCTTTTCTTTTACTATTTTTTTTACGGTGAACTCACTCCTTTGTTCTTTTTTCGAGTAGTCTTATCCCTTCCTTAAAAACACACTACATTTTATGTTTTTATTTACTTTGTTCGATTACCCAGTTTGCTTCGGTGTTTCTCTCTTGTTAACCTAACAACGTATTATAACTAGAGGTGAGCGATTTATGTTTACATCTACAGTAAGTGAATGTGAAACCTCGAGCAATTACACCGTTTGCACCAGTTACCGTGGAAATTTACAAAATGTGAAGGCAGAATGCAGGTGGAACCTTGTCAGCACAATATTCAACATCCCCTGCATTCAGGAATTGGGGAATGAGGAACGCAGTCCAGAAACGACTAGCGTCAGGCAATGTAATGGTTTTTGTAGTGGCGGTCTAGTCTTTCTGTCCCGGAACAGGAAGCAGACTGCAGGAAGCGGAAGGCGGCCATACTTTGTCATTGGCGCCGACCGCTACCCACCAGTCAGTTGCTCCCGGCGCTCCGGGAAAATAAAAGATAATAACTTCACAACTCGGTGTGGTTATTTCATAATATTACAATGGCGACGAGTGTCGGAGTGTGATCCCACCGGCATACACTTACGACGCGCATCACGCATCTCGCGGGTGCGGCGGCCGAGTTTCCCGGAGCGCGGCAGAGGAGCCGTCGGGCGCCCTTCATAGAGGCGCGGAAAGCAGTGCGGCGCCCCGCTGTGCAGACCACAGCGCCATAACCAGCGACCAGAGCGGAGAGGAACACGGTGGCCTCACCAGTGCCACATTTGCCTAGAAAACCAGTGCATACGCACAGGCATCAGGAGGTACTGGGCTCACCCGAAGCATTATAGGCACAACGTCAAGGCACATATTATTGCACCACCCTCAGTGCCGTGATTCCTGTCAGGCACCCTGGCTGAACAGCGGAGAGTGCCTGAGGCGCCTGACTCTTCCCCCCACGTCAGAGAGGAGGTCCACCTGGGACTGTCGAGCCCCACGAGGAGAGTCAAGGAGGGGGAGAGTGACGAGGAGTGCAGTGAAGAGGACACGGCACAGCAGCACACGCCGGGTAGTCCACCCAGTCGAGCGATCAAGACTGCGACAGACAGGAGGGGAGAACCCAGAATGGCGAGCCAGGCCACGTCCCTCACCCAGCTAGTACCGTTTCTGACAAAGAGCGGCGAACCGGAGATGAAATGGGAAGATTGGAAGCGATACTTCCTTAACTACCTGGAGGCTCTAGAAGAAGAAGGTGATACCCCGTTCTCGAGCGAAAGGAAGAAGAAGATCCTACTTCATAACTTGGGTCCGGAAGGAATCAGAGTGTACGACACCATAGTCAAAGGTGAGAGAGTCGCCACAGACACAGAAGTATTTGATCACGCCATTGCTGACCTAGATGCACACTACAGACCGGTGGTGTGCGTCGCGATCGACAGATTCAACTTCTTTCAAAGGAAGCAAAAAAGTGGCAAGACGGTGGATGCATAGGTCATTGCGTTTCAGAAATTAGCCCTCACATGCAAGTTTGGGACGCTGCACGATGAACTAATCAGGGACCAGATTATCATGCACACTACCAGTTCTCACATACAGGAAAAGTTGTGGGTGAATGGAGATGCTCCACTCAAAGAAATCTGGGCGATGGTCAAGAAAGCAGAATTGTCAAGACGATGCGCTCAAGCAGCAAAGAAAGAAGCCATAGAGTCGCAAACTGTATGCAAGATAATGATGCCCACTAGAAATGACCGTTCAAGACAGAGCGAGACGCGGAGGAATCAAGGAGGTGGAAGGTCAGACAACTTCACAAAACACCAGACGGACAGCAGATCCACCAAAGGAGGTAGACCCCACTGCTACAGGTGTGGTAGCAATGCCCATCTGGGAAATGACAAGGCTTGCCCGGCGTTCAGGGCCAAATGCTCCTACTGCAACATATTCGGACACTACGAAAAAGTGTGTCGCAGAAAACCCAAGAACGCAATGGTACGTTTCGTGGACCAAGGACAGCGAGAAGACGCAAGCAACCAGGAAGACACAGTGGAAGAAGAGGAGTTCCTTTACATAGATGTCCAAGTACTGGAAATGGAAGGTTCTAACTCAGACAAACCCAGACTTGACATGCACATCGGGGGAGTACCCCTAGAGATGATCGCAGAGAGTGGGGCGCCCATATCCATCGTTCAAAGAACAGTTTGGGAAGACAGATTCGCGCCAAGGATCAAAGAGAACCTTCTACCTATGGATATGAGACCTGTCACATATACCGGACAAAAGATTCCCATGTTGGGGTACTGTCCTCTCCGGTTCGAATTCAGGGGCCGCCACGCAAATTGCAAACTATATGTCGCAGAGAAAGGCCCTTCGGTGCTGAGCTGGAAGGACCAGGGAGCGTTGGGAATCCAACTCAACCCGGGAGGTATAGAGAAAATCTTACTCATGGAGAACATGGAAGATGTAACGTTGTGGCAGAAGGCGTACCCCAAGGTGTTCAACGGCCAGATTGGTGAACTAGGTAAATACACGCATCTCATAAAACTGAAGGAAGGAGCGGAGCCCGTTATGCACAAAGTGAGGAACATCCCGTTCCGCAGTAGAGAGGCAGTGCAAACGGAACTGGACAGACTGGAGAGAGAAGGAGTGATCAGGGCGATTGAGAGTGCAGAATGGCTCTCACCCCTAGTAGTAGCCCAAAAGCCGAACGGCAAGGTACGGCTCTGCGTCGACCTCAGAGAATTGAACAAAAACATCGTCATAGACAAATTCCCCCTACCACGAATCAATGAGATGCTGGCGAAAACTAAAGATGTCAAATGGTTCTCCACGGTAGACTTGTCATCCGCCTACCATCAAGTGAAACTACATCCGTCGTGCAGCCATCTCACTTCTTTTATCACACCCTTTGGGTGCTACGAATTTGTGAGGATGCCCTTCGGCCTGGCTTCTGCCGCGGCAGTCTTCCAGAAGATTATGCACAGACTTCTAAAAGACTTGAAGGATGTCCTATTCTTTCAGGATGACATTTTAGTGATGGGGAAGTCGACGCAAGACCATAATGAGAAACTCCACAAAGTGTTGCAACGGCTGCAGGACAATGGACTTACGGCCGAGTGGTCCAAATGCAATTTAGGAGTCCAATCCGTCACCTACCTGGGTCACGAGGTCAGTGGACAAGGGATTACTCCTAAGAGAACAAACATGAAAGCCATTCTGGAGGCACCCACTCCGGGGAAGAAAGAAGATGTTCGGTCATTTCTGGGAATGGCTGAGTATTACAGCAAATTCATTCCCCACTTCGCCACGAAAACGCACTTTATACGTCAACTACTCAAGGAAAAGAACAGGTTCCAGTGGGGAAAAGACGAGCAATTGGAATTTGACGCACTCAAGCAGGAGATGAGCACCGCCATTCCTCTCAAGGGATTCGACCCGAGTGCAGAGTCCATCCTCACTACTGACGCCAGTGACCGTGGCCTTGGGGCAGTCCTGATGCAAAGGTCAGAATCCGGGGAGCTGTCAACTGTCAGTTTCGCCTCTCGCTCGCTAGCCTCCAATGAAGAGAAGTTCAGTGTTGTGGAGAAAGAAATGCTGGCAGTTGTCTGGGCGATGGAGAAATTTAGGCAATACTTGTGGGGAGCCAAGTTCCTAGTGAAGACAGACCACAAACCACTGGTCCGTGTACTGACATCCAGCGGCCACGATCACGCTACACCCAGGATAGCCAAGATGACTCTCAGACTGTTAGACTTCGTCTATGTAGTAGAACACATTCCGGGACCGCAGAACAAAGTTGCGGACTACCTGAGTAGAGCAGCGGCCATGGATGAAGCGAGCAGCGGAGAGAGACAGGAATGGGAAGGTTATGTAGTGGCCACCATCCAAGACACTGAAGAAGTGATAAGTGCGCAGGAATGGAAAAAAGCATATGAAGAGGACACCGATCTGGAGGCAGTGAAAGGGTATGTCGTCCATGGATGGCCGGAAAAAAGACACTTGAAGGAAGAACTGAGGAGGTACTGGGAGGTCAGGGACGAGCTGTCTCTGGCAGAGAACACCGTGTTCTTACTCCGAGGTGACAAGGTGGTTCCACCACAGAACATTCTGGATCATCTGATGTCACTACTTCATGAAGGGCACCAAGGTATAACGAAAACGAAAGCCCTTGCACGACAAGCGTACTGGTGGCCAGCCATCGACGCGCAAGTGGAACATCACGTGCGAATGTGCGAGTCATGTGCGAAGGCGGACAAGTCACAGAGCATGCTGAGACCGCCCTTGGGAAAATTTCCAGTTCCGGATGGACCGTGGGAAATGATATCAGTGGACATAATGGGTCCAGTCCTCGACAAAGCAGGAACTCAGAAATACGCAGTAGTAATCATCGCCAAATACTCGAAATGGCCAGAAATAGAGATAATGGAACATGCAGACACGGAGGCTGTGGTACGTTTCTTACGTGCCACGTTTGTCAGGGAAGGAATCCCAAGGATAATTACGTGCGACAATGGGCTCCAATTCACTTCAGCGAAGTGGACTGCCTTTACCAACAGAAATGGAATTGAAGTGAAACACACGCCTATCTATCACCCGGCAGGGAATGGTCAAGTGGAGCGTTTCAATCGCGTGATTATGGGTACCATACAAGCGGCCATAGATGATGGTTTGGACTGGGAGAGAGAATTGGAGAAGATGATTTGGGCTTATCGCATCACACCTGGGAGCACAGGATACAGCCCATTCAAGGTTTTAAGAGGAAGGGAGGCCTTCACGAAAGACAACACGCATGGAGGGAACTAGTAGTGCAGAGCAAATGGTCACCAGCTGTGGTCAGAAGAAATCTGGAAAGGGCACAGGAGGTATACACCGCTCATTACAACAAGAGACGGAACACTCAGAAAGTGGATTTGGAGAAAGGCGACTGGGTTAGGGTCAAACTGGCAATCATGAAGAGAAAGGGAGAGAGCAGGTTTTCACCTCCCTTGAAGGTGGTAGAGCCCTACGCCCGTTCGGCCTTGCTAAGTGACGGCAAGATCTGGTCACTGGACAGAATGGCGAGATGCAGCAAAATCTTGAAGTGGGAAGAAGAGACGATGGAAGGTGCAGAGTATGTAGAAGACGAAGGCGAAAGCGAAAGCGAAGGTAGAGGAAGGTATGGAGAGAATGTAGAGGAAGAAGGGCAGCACGTGGCAGATGGAGAAGGAGAAAGGAGAACAAGAGATATAGAGAGAAGTGGACGCAAAGCAGAAAGTGATGATGAAGTGATGGACAGAGATAGAAGTGGTTTAGGAGAAAGAACAGAGATCAAGGTATTGGAAGGAGAAGGAAGCAGTGAAGGAGTGCAGACCCGTGTGGGGAGGAGAGTGAAGGTACCTGAGAAGTTTAAGGACTATGACATGAACTGGAAGTAAGGACTTTGTTACATGTTAGGGTAAATGCATAAAGGGGGGAGATATGTAGTGGCGGTCTAGTCTTTCTGTCCCGGAACAGGAAGCAGACTGCAGGAAGCGGAAGGCGGCCATACTTTGTCATTGGCGCCGACCGCTACCCACCAGTCAGTTGCTCCCGGCGCTCCGGGAAAATAAAAGATAATAACTTCACAACTCGGTGTGGTTATTTCATAATATTACAGTTTTAAAGGTAATTACCTTAATGGCACTACTCTTAACGTAATTAAATAGCCTGGCCCCAGACAGTGCCCTAAAAAGGCATTGTGTTCTATTTTCACCCGCAGAATTACCCTAATTCCTTTCCACAGGTGAAAACAAAAAAAACACGTAAATGTTTGTTTTGGAATTTGCCCCGTAAACTCACCCATTTCTATTTATAACTGCAAGCCCGCTTCCGATAGTTTAACTAACTTCTAACCAGTGAAACTTACCTGCTTTATTTTGGAGGTTATTTTTCCCTATCTTTTTGTATACATTATATTTCGTCCTATTGTTTGTCCTAAAATGTTTTTTACTTAGTGCTGTCACGTCACCCTTGCAGGGTTTTATGCCACACGTGCAGCTACCACAGATCATCTTTAACAACGATGGAAAGACTACAATGGATGCAGAACTTGGCTGCCAGACTACTCTTGCATATAAAGCCACAGGCCCACATCTCCCCTCCCTTGAAAGCAATACATTGGTTAGCGATTGCCAGAAGATCCACATTCAGGCTGCTTTGTATTAAACACAAAAAAATACATGGAACATGAGCGCTCTTCATCAGGGATAAAATCGCCAAATACATCCACCAAGTAACCTCCGCTCTAGATTGGCACTTCGCCTCAAAATCCCAATGTACAAGAAAAAAATCATAGGTGGCACATCCTTCTCTGTTCAAGCAGCCAAACTATAGAACTCTTTACCCCCAAACATTAGATCCACAGATAACCAACAACCTTAGCTTCAGAAGTGTAACCATCATACTCAAACATAAACATACCTTACATCCCTCTGTATATAAGAATTTATTTGGACTATATATGTATATTCTAAATATGTGTATTCCTTTGTATAAACGTGTAGAAGTCAAGTCAAAAGATCTTTATTCGGAATAAAAGAACATCCATAAAAGTACAAACAAAATACATTTAAAAAACATTCAATTCAATAATGACAATTGGAGAATAAATCCGAGGACAAACGAGCATAATCAAATTCCATTTGCAATTTCGCATCTATACAAGATTTGTCCCTTCATAAAAAAGAAAAGAAGATATTTTACAGTACTATTTAAAAAACGCTGTTTTAAAAACACTTGTTAAGAACACAATTTTAAAAACCATGATTAAAAAAGGATGGCTAGCACATTATCATAAATTTATCTGCATACACATGAAAATTTTTTATTACAACAGGATAAAACAGACAGATTAAAATTCTCTAAAATACATAATCAAAAGTGCAGTGTGCAAAGGTTATACCTCAGTATTTAAAGTGGTTCTCAGTCTAACAGCAACTTTAAGAAAACAGCTCACCCTAAAAATGACTTCATCTGATCCCAATAATAAGAGGGACCGAGATGCTAATTTAAAATTAGTCAACCCATTTTTTCTGCAATAGGGCATAAGATAATGTCCAGTGAGCTTTTTATAGAAACCACAAAAGAACAAGAAATGCATAAGATTTTGCTTCATGTCAGGGTTACAAGGGCAATTTAAAGTTTCGAGGTGTTTATTATATCCCAGCGGGAAGTTCAGTAGATTAACTATACTCCCATCTCGGAAATGAAACAGTAAACCCCTAACCCATCTGCCAAGATGCAGGCGCAAATATCTGTACGGTAGGCCAGGTTGTTTAGTGTGCGGTTCAGAATAGGCCAAGTATTTTACAACAGTGCATTTAGTCAGGTTCTTTCTATTACGCTCTTCACTGTATAAATCATACAATGCCCTTAAAGTGATGGTCTTATGGGAGCGATTTATTAAGTTTGGTGATGTAAACAGAGAGCCCAACCCTACACTTACAAGGCACTCTTTTACTGCTTTCAACCATGGTATGTGGTGTCCCCTATCACACTTTAGGCAGTCCATGATAATTTCACGCGTCAGGGTAGCAGCCGTGTTATTCCATATCTTTATCCAGAATAGGGCTGGTCTGGATCTCACGAAATCCTCTATGTATGGAATATTTAATTCATTATGACATACATGATTGGGTGAACAAATAACCCCCCCCAATATCTTACGGCAAAATCTATTTTCTTCTCTTTGAATATGGGAGCAGTTGGTATAACCCCAAACTTCTGCCCCATAAGTGCCGGTTGGCATACATTGGGTTTGATATATCTTAACCAGGGGAGTTATTACATCAGCTTGGTTGGGTTGTCTTAGGGAAGTTACACAATTAATGGCCTTACCCAACTTATTCCTGGCATAAGATACATGTGCATGCCACGTACCACTGTTTGAAAATAGCAACCCTAGATAGGGGAAAGTTCTGGTGCTTTTTAGGACATTTGACCCTGAGTTGATCTGGGAGATTTTGTGATTTTTAGGCCCACAGCTCATGATCAATGATTTTTTAAAATTAGTTGTTAGGCCTAAATCAGCCATAAAAAGGACAAAGCCTGAAATTAAAATACGGAGTGCCTTGGGAGTGCGGCCCATCAGGACCGCATCATCTGCATAAAGAAGGGTGGGTATGGGGACTCCATTGATGTAAGGTACATCACTAGTTAGAATACTCAGAGAGCCACTTAGCTTGTTGATATACAAAATAAACAGGAGGGGGGCCAGCACACACCCTTGTCTGACCCCCCTACCGATGCTAATATCATCAGAGACTTCACCCATTTGATTCACACGTACACATGCTTTAAGATCACGGTGTAAAAAAGCTAAAAAGTGTACCAGATGGTCATCTAGGCCATATTCAAGAAGGGTAGACCAGAGGCGGGAGCGGTTAACAAAATCAAAAGCCGAGCTCAAATCCATGAAACCAAAATATAAAGGGGATTTCTTAGCAATGTTATATTTTGCCATGATCAAGTTCAAGTTCAGGCATTGTTCCACCGTTCCGACACTGCTACGGAACCCAAGCTGGCTAGGGTGTAGGATATTATTCTCATCAGTCCAAGTTCTAATCCTTTTAAATATGATCCGTCCCAGAACTTTCAAGGTATTATCTATTAGAGAAATAGGACGGTAACACCCTGGATCCAGCCTGTCGCCCTTTTTAAAAATGGGGACAATAATGCTACGTGACCATGTTTCCGGAATTTGCCCGTCCGTTAAATTGTTAAAAACATTGCAGAGCAATGCGGCCCAGAAATCGGGCTCACATTTTAACTGGTCAATAGAGAGCCCATCGGAACCGGGCGCTTTATTCCCGGCGCTTTCTAAAATAGCATCAAATACCTCCGATACAGAAATAGACAATGGGCATAGGGGGGGTAACAGCAGAGGAGGATTATCCGGTGTTGCATAGATTTTTCCAAAATGTGCAACCCAGGTAGGACCAGTGATGTTACAATTAATTTCGGTCAAGTTAGAACCAATAGATCTAATCACCTTTACCTCCTTCCAGAACCCAGTGGTATCTTTCAGGTCAGCAGATCGTGCCAGGGAATCCCAGTGGGTTTTAAGTAATTCATTTGATCTGGTGCGTAAAGCACACTTATACTCTGCTCTAAGCAACCTTACACGTGGTATATCCCTCGGTTCGGTTTTTAAGGCGGCTCTAAGCATCCTATTTGCTTTGGAGCATGGGGCGTCAAACCATCTAGGCGTTTCCTCAGCCTTGCTAGAGGCTGGTCTGGAAATCTCACCTTTAATTACAGAACAAAGTTCAGAAAATGATTTAATCACGTTAGCCCCATGGTCCTCGGTAGTAAGACAATCTTCGGTCAAAGTTGGGTATTTTTTACAAATTCCTGCTAGGATTCCCTTATTGTCTGCTCCCTTCCAGATTACCCTCAATTTGTCTGTAGAGACTTCCAAATCCCTTGCGCCTATTTCATGTCTTGGACACTTACCCCTCGGCAATGATAAGTGGATGGCAATTGGATAATGATCACTGTAAATTTTACACACTACTTCTGCCCTTATTAATGCCTTAGCGACAGCGGGTGAGACAAAAACATAATCAATTGTTGTGCCTCCCCCGTGTCCAATAAAGGTAGGAAATGGGGATACTCGGTTTTCCATACCTACATATTCCATGCAATTAACCAGTTCGCTAGTAACAAGAAAATTTAACAGTTCTATACCTCTTTTACATGGGGGGTTTCTTAAATGTACATGTGCATTAAAATCCCCCCCTAAACAAATGCCATCAAATTTCCCATGTACCTGACCATCCATAATTTCATTGATAAAATCAAATAAAAGAATAAAATTTTGGTTAGGCTGGGACAAAAAGTCATTGTTATAGAAATTAATTAAACACAGTTTTATCCTCTGAGTATATGAGAGTGCCATGAAACTGGAACAATTAGTTTGTAGTTTGTCAATTGTTACTTCTGCAGAGATTTTTATCCAAATGGACAATCCTCCACTGGGGCGACCAGACAAAGGGGCCGTAGCAGACCTATTGTGGCAACTATACCCTTCGAACAACAAGTCCTCAACACACCAAGTTTCTTGAAACATTAATATATCGTAACAATTGACACAGTTCCTCCATGAAGGGATTCCCATCTTGGTTTTCAGACCCGCAATGTTCCAACTGAGAATTTTTAGATTATTATTATTATTCCTCAGACAAGAACCCTGATTAATTCTTGAGGCGGATTTAATTGTGACATGCCCCTGTTGGTTGCATAATGTACTTGGTGGAGAGATCTCCAATGTTAACGGGGCCGCCTCTGGAGGTGTTTCCACTGGCTGGACTGCCTCGAGGCACACAGAAGGCAATTTGGTGCTTTCGGGGGGCAGTCAGTCCAATGTGTCCAGGTCCTGAAATATTCCAAACCTATTATGTAATGGGAAAACTGATGGGGGTTGCATCATCTTGTGGGGAGGGCGATAAAAATATTTTAATGGTAAAGGGGTCACCACAGTAGATGGGCCATGTCGACCAGAGTTGTTGTTCAGCAAGAATTTTGCAGTGCCCGGGTTTCTAAAGTTAATTACAATACAGTCCCCATTAATATTTTTGAAAAGAGGACCGACCCAAGTTACTCGCCGTGTGGTTATAATCTCTTTTGAAATATCATAACCCACCCCCTTATGTTTTGTTAGCCAATCTATACACTTATTGTGCAATTGAACCCATGATTCTCCCTGACCTTCCCTAAGCGGTGGGATACCAGCTAGAACTAAAACATAAGGACAAGCCTCAGGTGGAAGATGTAAGGCAGGGCCTTGATGTTTTATAGGCCTAGTGTCCTCATGCGAGATCTTTTTATCGCGCTGGCTGGTATTAGCAGGACCCTTCTGTATTAAAGTTGTCTGCATCGCTGTGTTACTCTTTTTGTTAGAATTAATTAATGGTCCGCTTGCAGCGTTAGCAGAAACAGAGGGTTTGGACGAAATGACAGGTCCGCGTGTAGAATTGCGTGGGAGTAAGGGGGTGACAGTTTGAGGGTCAGGCGGATTGTTGCCTGTTGTGCCTTTACTTTTAGTCACCTTTGGTGTAACAGACTGCGTTGGATTAATGGTATCCTGCTGTTCCACAGCCCTGATAATGCCATGGTCACTGTTAGTAAGAACACGGGTAGTGGATTCAAGATCTTTTAGCAGACGTTCTACTCTCATTTTGTCCAAATTCGCTATACCTTTTCTCTTGGCATCCTCATTTTTAATTAGGTTCTCCAATTTGTCAAGTCTTTTAAAAATATTATTAAATTGTTTAATCATTTGACCTTCCAGGTTATTAAAAATAGTATCTGCGATAGTCTCAATAAGGTTCCCCTCAGACTTAGAATAATGACTGGATTTGTCAGTTCCTTTGGGGGATTCAGTCTGGGTGGAAATAGATATGTAATTTGACCCGTCGTTATTTATAACGACGACGTCACCCAGATGCGGTTTTCCCTGTGTAGGTACAATATGTTGAACCAGCTTCTGTCTCTTCCCCTTATTCCACATGCTTTGTGGGGTTGGTTGGTTTACAATTCTTAATGGCTGCTTCCGTTTGTTGTGAGCTAATTTAACAGGGCCCCTCTTTCTCTTGGCTACGACTTTATCAGATGCCTTATTGGTAGTCTCAGTAGGTGGTGTTGCCGAGGCAAGGCCAAGAGCTACCTCTGGTGCTATGTACGTAACAGTGTCATCATCGTCTAAGACAATTGGTACATCAACAACAAGATGCGAGGGTTTTACCACAGTAAC
The DNA here is from genome assembly GCF_964261635.1 of Lissotriton helveticus. NCBI lineage: Eukaryota > Metazoa > Chordata > Amphibia > Caudata > Salamandridae > Lissotriton > Lissotriton helveticus. Next base: position 146,435,147 of record NC_136067.1, on the reverse strand, counting down.
TTCAGGGTTTATATGGGTATTACCATTGAGACTGCTCATGGTATGTGGTTGGTTACTACTCAAGGGACCCATAGAGAATCTCCTTTCAGTCGCAACAATTTCATTGAATGCAGTATCTATCAATGCCTCAAACGACGTTAGCAATGATACAGGGGACTCTGTATCCTGAGTAAGGATGTCAACATTATTACTTGCAACGGTGCAATCAGCCATTGTAGAAACCTGTTAGGGGACTGACCTTATAGAAGAATGTTAGAGGGGTGGCCCGCCCGACCACTGTTGACCTCTGAGGGCCTCAGAGGGGCCGCCCTTTGCCCGGGCTTAGCCCCGGGCGTCCCGCGACGCGGGGGCTCTCCTCCCTTTGAAGGGCTCTGGCGCCCTCAGCAGCGCGACCCGCGTCACTGCGTACGCGCCGCCGCGAGGCCTGCCGGGATTTGTGGTCTCCCGGAGCGGCGGCGCGGAGTCCGGTGCCCTGGGACTCTTGGCAGTGGCGGCGGAGATGGCGGCGTTCCCTCGAGCCTGCTGGCTGCTGCTGGCGGCTTACTGACTCGTGGCGGTGGCGGCAATCAGGTATGTTCCGTTTTCCTTTCCCCACGCTCTGCCGGGGCTCTCCTCCCTTTGAAGGGCTCTGGCGCCCTCAGCAGCGCGACCCGCGTCACTGCGTACGCGCCGCCGCGAGGCCTGCCGGGATTTGTGGTCTCCCGGAGCGGCGGCGCGGAGTCCGGTGCCCTGGGACTCTTGGCAGTGGCGGCGGAGATGGCGGCGTTCCCTCGAGCCTGCTGGCTGCTGCTGGCGGCTTACTGACTCGTGGCGGTGGCGGCAATCAGGTATGTTCCGTTTTCCTTTCCCCCCGCTCTGCCGGGGCTCTCCTCCCTTTGAAGGGCTCTGGCGCCCTCAGCAGCGCGACCCGCGTCACTGCGTACGCGCCGCCGCGAGGCCTGCCGGGATTTGTGGTCTCCCGGAGCGGCGGCGCGGAGTCCGGTGCCCTGGGACTCTTGGCAGTGGCGGCGGAGATGGCGGCGTTCCCTCGAGCCTGCTGGCTGCTGCTGGCGGCTTACTGACTCGTGGCGGTGGCGGCAATCAGGTATGTTCCGTTTTCCTTTCCCCCCGCTCTGCCGGGGCTCTCCTCCCTTTGAAGGGCTCTGGCGCCCTCAGCAGCGCGACCCGCGTCACTGCGTACGCGCCGCCGCGAGGCCTGCCGGGATTTGTGGTCTCCCGGAGCGGCGGCGCGGAGTCCGGTGCCCTGGGACTCTTGGCAGTGGCGGCGGAGATGGCGGCGTTCCCTCGAGCCTGCTGGCTGCTGCTGGCGGCTTACTGACTCGTGGCAGTGGCGGCAATCAGGTATGTTCCGTTTTCCTTTCCCCCGTGTAGAATAATTATGTTTATAAATATATAGATATTCGTTAGTTCTGCTTAACAAATGTACATATTACTTATGGTTATATTATTCTATGTTTAACACGTATAAATGTCACTACATACATAACTACATTTTTATCATAACTATTTATCTACAATTGCTTCACTATTGAATTACAAAACCAAATAAACATATAACAACTTATAAAAAAAATTACACTAAAGTACAGCAACACATGAAAGTCTGAGAATGAGGAAAATGAAATTTTGCCTGACCAAGATGCCCCCTACGTGTACCCTATGATTACATGTATGTGCATGTCACCCATGCATATTTCTCTCAGTGGCCTGAATCACAAGGCCTCTGCAATCACGTCCTGCATTAAGGTGCCTGTCATCAAGTCTCCCATGTAAGAAATATTAAGTTAGCATAAGGCCCATGTATTTGCATTATGCACTTTTAAATAAATCACGATGAAACCTTTTTGTGGTTCAGCTGAGCCACTTTCTGAAATAGGGTTTTTCATGACTCCTGACACACTGAAGGCTGCAATTACGTATCTCTGACCTCGCATGCTTCTAGCTCAGCCGAAAGAAACCCAGTAAGGTCTGCCAAGACAGTATATTATGAATAACAGTTATCTGCCTGCTGTACAGAGTCACAAGGTAAACAGAACCCGTACACGGAAGATAGGGCCTAGCCACTCTGTCTCCATTGAAGTAAATCACAGTGCTTGCTCACAGCCCCCACGCAATGAACGAAGAAATATATGCTTTTTCTGATTCCTAGTGACGAGCAACCTTTTGCTTCAGATAATACATCCCCTGACTTAAGATATCAGTTAGTACAGTTAGTACCAGATGTGCTGGTCGCCTTGACACTCAAGATCTCTCTACTAGACTGAAAGTCAGCTCTCCTCCCAGTTACACGTCAATTGCACGTCATGACAAGTTGCACACAAGTAGGGCAAAGTTCCAGCTGGTCATGCAAACTCCTCCTCTGTGTACCACCCACCTATGACACCTACCTATCACCTACCTATGACTCATAAAGTGTACACCCACATGTACGCCCACATGCTCTTATCTCTTTTTTGTCATGCTCTGCTCTGCGTTCCTTCCTACGCCCTATGTACAAGACAAGATGTATATATGTTGTTCATTTGTTATTAAATGTTAGAAGACCCTTCCTGAACCTCAGTGGTGATGGAACAGATTCTCCCTTAACTCGAGTTATTGGAATAAAGCCCTTTTAACTTGGACACCACAGACTCTCTGCCTCTCATTTGATACATGCTAATTGTTAATGCCTAGAAATTATGCCAGGGTAATTATTTTATTTACCACATTAATTTGGCGCCCGAACAGGTACTATCCCTTTCCCCACGCGCCGGTGACGTAGGTACAGCTCTTGCCCCCTTCTACAGCCGTGACGGACTTCAAAGTGCGCACCAGCAGGACCTCCTGCTTACTCCCTCAGGCCCACGGAGGAGACGGACTGCGACCAGGCGTCCACACGAGGCGGTGAGGATCGCGGATCATCCCAACCAGAGCCCAATCCGTGAGAGAGCAAGGTCCGAGGTCTCCAGAGGTCCACCTGTTCCAAGGCGCATGTGTAGAAGTAGACGTAGACGTAGATGCGTAGAAGTCCGAGGCCTTCAAGTTTCAAGTTTTGCTTCCCGGTGAGTACCACTATGGGGAATGCATAAAGTTTCAAGATGGGTTCATTTTATATGAAAACGGTCAAGACGGGTCCACGTTATTCGTGGAAACGGTCAAGACGTGTCTCATTTTTGAGACCGGTATGGTTGTACTGTATTCCAGTGCATATAGTTTTTCAAGTACATGTTTAGTTCTCTGTATTGGTTTAGATCATCTTTGTCTTAATGTTATGATGTTTTAGTGTGAATGATTGTTGATTGTTTCAGTCTATTTTTGTGTATTACATTTCCATTGTGTTGGTTTCAACATGCCACTGTTTTCAAAATTGCGTCAGATAGGGACCAGAAAAGGCATACTAGAAGAGTCAGTTAACATCCCGCCTAGAGACTCACCTGGTCATTATATGTATAATAAGCATGGACTAGACGCCATTTTGTTTTTAGACTTATGGGTAGAGTACACCAAGGGTTTAGAGGAGAAGTATAGATGGCCTATCTCAGGAACATGGAATTCAGAATGCATTATGAGAGTAGAGGATTCGCTATGGAAAAAGGAATCAAGACCCTCTCAGAAAGATGCCATTGAATTGTGGCGCAAAGAGTCACATAGGAGATTAGAGAACGAATTTAATAAAGTAGAGAGAACTAAACAAGCAGCAAAAAAAGCGAAAGAAAAAGAACTAGCTAGAGTGACCTCCTCAGAAACACCCAGTAGGTCGCGAACGCCATCACCTGTACCCTTTAGAGTATGTAGAAAGAAGCTGACAGCATCAGAGTTACTTGTAAATAGCTCCTTGTAAATATGGTTTATGGAGAGCATGTCATTATTATAACTTGTTGAGTTTCTTGTGAATATGGCTTGTGAATAGCGCCATGTGGTTATGGTTTGTGCAGAGCTTGTTATCATTACGTTAGGCAGGAGAGAGCTGGATCTCTTTCAAGTGCTTGGAGAAAACGTTTTGAAGATGTGCGTACGTGTCATGTGATAACGTGGAGAAATGAGTTCATGACTTTCCCATGTACTGCAGTCATTGGGGAATGATTGTGCTTCAGCCTTCAGTGTCTACGTTCAGCTGCCAAAGAGTTAATATCTTGTATTGAGAAGGCAGTATTTGTTTTAACATGCTGTTTAACAAGGTGTTGAGGGATTTTGGCGTTTTTTGGTGTTTGCGGGGGGGCGTGTTTCTGAGCGGAAATTCGCACCCGTTCCAGTGGAGGGATTTGGTTGCTTTTTGGTGAGGATTTAGGGACTCGCTTGGACTACTGTGATGCCAAATTTGAAAAGGATCTGAGCTGTGGAAGTGGTGGAAAAAGCATGTTTTGTGCAGAGGTGCGATTTGTCATGTTATCCAATGGGCGTATTTCTGAAAATTGAGAAACTATTTTGGGGGTGTTCCAGGTGCGCTAGGGGCCCGGGGGTTGGATCAGCGGTAGAGGAGGTGGATGGCCAGATCTGCTGAATTTTGGGGATTTTTGGCTTGGGCGGAAGGGTGTGTTTGGCTAATGTGTATTTTTGGAAAATGGAGCTGTTTTGATTTGTGCGTGCTTTTAGGCCGAGATTTCGTGGTGTGCTAAATAGTTCTTAACTGAGTCTGCGGGATCGGCTGAAACTTGGGAGTGTCTAGTTTTGCGGCAAAGTAGTTTGAAGGAAATTGGTGGAGGGGAAGGTGTCTTTTTGGCATAGTTTGGAAGTGCGTTTTGGCACGATTTCATGGCTGTGTAGCTCACATGCATGGTTATGTGAGCTGACACTAAAAGTCAGTGAGTATTTAGTTGATTGATGGTTTGATCTAATTTTTCATTGGTTGCAGGGTCTGCCTATGTGCTTTGTCAGCTTGCTGACTGAAATGGTAACGTCTTGCATGGAGAGTAAAGAAGTGTTCATTTAACATTCTATTTCAAATGCGTCTGTGTATGTGTGTAGGTTTGCCTTGGAACACTTGATTTAATGTGTTTTGACTCAAAGGTCGGTAAGCTGTAAATAAACCAGTCGGATTGAGATAAGGGTTTGCAGAGAGGGTGCTTTAATGTTTTCATGGTTGAGAAGAATATATAAAACAGACCCATCATAGAATGTGCTTTTAATTAGTGTAATGCAACCGTGTGTTGTTTTTTTAAATAAAAATGTGTTCTACAAAATACACATTATTATTATTTCCCAATGCAAGCTGCCCTTTAGTATAGCGTGTGACAGTTAATCCACTCAATTAGACAACATGGTTCTTTTAACCTCAATTAGAAAACATGGTTCTTTGAAAAATGATGAATCTGGCCCTTTAAAATAGGTAGTATAGAAGAGCTTGCACATGTAATTATGAAAATCTTGGTTCTGCAATGCAAAAATTGTTTCACATGTTATTTTCAAAAAGTAAAATGTGACGTGTTTCCATGCCCTGTTGTTCTGCTTCTCTTTTTTTCTTTGCAGCTAGTATCAATATTTTTTTATATAATTATTTTAAAATGCTAGCATGTGTCTAGGTTGAAAAAGAAAATAATAAGTCCTTATTAATTACTGATTTTAGGATATTTTTATCACGTTTTAAAATTGCTTCAGTTAAAGTTAGAGAATGTTGGTTAGCTCCCTAGCCGAGGGTACAGATATGTTTTGAATTACAGAATGTGTTTTTCGACCTTGAAGTGGCTCAGGCTGAACCATAGTTCAGCCAGGCCCCGTAGTAGCCTGACTCGCAGGGAAAGATATTTTGTAAAGGGAGGGCTTTTCCCTCTTGGAGAGCAGAGCAGTGCCTGTCTTGTTGTTATTGGCATTACTCCAATTCTTTTCCGCGGACATTTGTTGATATAAACTGACAGCCCTGTGGGTGACATCATGGTGAAGGGGAAGCCAGTGTAGAAAAAAAAAACCAATATAAAAAGATAAAATTTGATGACGCCACGGTGAAATGTTTATGAAAGGTGGGGGTCAAGTTGCTCTTCCTTACAGCCAGCACTGAAAGCTTCATTGGCTTCAGATAAGGCATGCTTGCACATGAATGGTTTTTCCCTCGTAGTGTAAACAGAATAATTGGCAGGAGTTTTCGCTCTTGCAATGAGCCCTAGTATTTACAGTCAAGCATTAAAAAGACAGCCAGGGCCCTGCAGCCCAATCTCACACGCCCTTCAGCCCTGGAGCTCAGTCTCAGTTACAGCCATGTGTGAGGTGCATCAGTCTCGCCCCCCACTCTGCAGCTCACTCAGTTAGAACCGTGCGTCCTGTAGTGCGGTCTCACACACGCTCAGTCTCATTACGCAGACAGTATTTATATGCCTCCCAACACTGCCCTGCAGTACGTAGATGACATCCTAATTACAGCACGTTCAGAACCAGAATGCGCAAATGCATCACTGACAGTTTTTACATTTTCTGGCTGACAAGGGGCACAAGGTGTTCCAGAGAGAAAGTGTTCCTTTTTCCCAGTTCCTTCGAGTCAGAAGGAACTGTTCCAATTTAGCAGACTATGATTTCCAAGCAAATATTATGCGCCAAAAATTTCTGAGTAGAGGTTACCCACACAGACTGGTCAGAGACTCATACAAGCGAGCAAGATACTATGACCGAGATTCACTTCTGCAACCTAAGCCATCCCGAGAGAATAATAAACTGGTCTGCATTACCAGACATTCTACTCTAGATAAAACCGTCCACCACATTGTGAATTCCAACTGGCACATTCTAAATTCCAACCCAACCAATGACAAACTGGAAAAACCAATATTTGCACATAAAAGGAATAAGAATCTTAAAGATCTTATTGTGCATTCTCGTTTTGCCTCCAAAGATGTTGGCTCAGAATTTGTGCAAAGGTCAATTGATAACAACTTCCCAGTGAAGGGAACCGTCAGGTGTTCTACCTGTAAATCATGTAATAATATCATCTCAGGAGAATCCTTTGAACACAATGGCTGCTTTTTCAAAGCCACTGATATGTGGAATTGTAAAACTGCCAACTGCGTATATCTGATCCTTTGCCCCTGCCAACTTGGGTATGTTGGTGAGACCTCCAGACCAATACAGACCAGACTTACTGAACATCGTTCAGCTATCCGCACCAACAAGGTTGTTGCACCTCTGGTCAAACACTTTAGGGAAAACCAACATGGCCCAGAAGATTTCAAATGGTGCATTCTGGAAAAAATCAGACTTCCAGATAGTAAAGGCGGCGATAAAGTAAGAAAGAAAAGAGAAGTCTTTTGGATTTTTTCTTTGGGAACTTTTAAAAAAGGATTAAACGCCGAGATCCCATGGGAAAACGCTATTATTTAACCGTGTTTACCAATGGACTCAGATTCCCAAATTATATGTTCTGTATAAATTTCTCTGAACTGATATTTATTTCAGAAATGGATACTTTTTCAGAGACACTATATTGATATTTATATATCAAGTACTATTGTACCTAGCTATACCTAATACAAGAAAAGTAGGACTCCCTATGTTCAATCCACATATCAACATCTGTGGTATTCATTACCTAAACGAATTTGGTTTTTGTAATTATGTATTTTTTCCAATAGACCGGTATATCTTTGAGCGGCACATTATGCACTGCTTATAACGTCTTCCATTATAGTAATTCATCCACCCATAATTGGTGTGCCTTTTCGTGTAAATTACAAATGTATATTGTGCGCCGTCTGTCATTGTTTCTAGCGCCATCTTTGAATGGTGTCTCTTCAGATTAAGGATTCGATCCGACAGTCCGTTTTCCCTTTTTCTCTAATTGTATCTACCGGAAACTACCTTTTCTCGCGCCATCTATTAACCCTTTAAATAGAGCAGTTACCATTATGGCGCCTGATCCCTGTTGACCGGCGAGGCTGCATCGCTACGCTGTAGCCCTTGGAACACCACCATCCTGCAGCCCACGAGACATTTCGACAAACACAGGTAAAACAATTTTTCAGTGGCAGTCGGTAATTGTCACACTGTCACGTTAAATGCGGGCATCCGCTAAATCTCTGTCCCCTTTTTTTCCTTTTTGTTTCCAGTTATTATCGAGAATCGGGAACAGCATTAAATTGAGCCCTTTCATGATTTGTTAACTAATTTTACCAGTGGTGCAGCACCTCCTTGCTGTCAGCTTTCAGCTGCTTCGGCAAAGGTAACTACACATTATTTATTTTCTCGGAGCTCCGGACCCTTTATCAGTAATTTACAAGTAGAAGTCCGGTGACTTTTTTGCAGCTTGCATCTCATATGCAGTAATTCATATTTACGTTATTCACCGGCGCGCCATATAATCACTACGTGCTGCGGTGCACAGGACCCTGGCCTACCTTACTACTAAACACTCGATGTCTTGTGATTATTTTCAGCCTTTTTATCATCTCCGGTAACCGGACTCATGTTAACAATAAGGAAATAAACAAGACTTGGGATTGAAGATATTATCTGCTACACGCTTCAAGGTATATTTCGAGTCTATGACATCACATGTTTTAAACACTTTTCATTAACACTAACAGTGACCTGTGATTTGCATAAATCCCTTTTCATTTTCCCCTGCAGTAACGATTACGTATAAATATCTGGACACTCACACGAGGTGAAATATCCGTGACACCCTGTGAGCCCTAATATACACGTCGGAAAGATATTAGGTAATTTCCATTTAGATTAAATACAAGTAGTCGACTTAATAGAGATGGAGAATGACTAACGTTAGTTCTTAAATGAATGTTTTCACCGATATTTCCTGTCACGACCATTTTTTCCTTCATCCGTCTAGCATGCTCATCTTACCTAGAGTGACAGGCAGCGTAGACGAGTCTAAATTATACTAGTTCTTCCGTAGGTGAATCTGGGCACCCTCCCCCCTGTTTACATTCGCTTACCTGCAGAATAAGATATGTTTACAATGGGTCCAAATAATTAGCAGTTATAAGTAGTTAAAGATCTCGCTACCTTACCACTCCCAGTGCTATATTTCCCAGCGCTATGAATCCTTACTATAGAGAATTTTGACTGCAACGAGCTGCACATCAGATGGCCCATTGTGTTCAAAGTGTTTCTACCCTTTGCTAAACATGTGGATAATTATTATATATCTTGTTTGATCTAGGTACTAGCCTTTATCAAGTGGCTCCATGTATGATGTTTGTCAACAATTTTGTTAATAAAAAGGAAGTTATCATGGAATCCTTTTTACTTATGGAATGATATACAACTTTATAAATGTAAGTTGATTTATGCACATCATGAAGATTTTTTAAGTAAGAACGTAATACATCTTTGTACAACTGTTCCTACAATGAGAAATCTCTTGTGAGATGTTTTCAAGGGTACGAATAACATTTAAGTATGATCTATGTAAATAATGAAAACTCCAAATGACTGTTCAATTATTCATTCACTGTCTAGCTAAGTACTGTACTGACACTATATATTTGCCTGTCTATCATATGACATTAAGTGACCAAATCTCATGTCTAGGTCTTATTAGTGGTATTAATGTCTTTGAATTCTAAAATAGATAATAGTCATTATTAGGTTAACTGTTAGGACAATGTATTAATCATGAGGATCAATAATCGGATTGAGATGTATAATATTCTTCCTGTAATGTTCTTTCAGAGTTTCACCTATGACTCCTGAGGAAGGCGTTTTTTTCTCTGCCGAAACGCGCGTCGAGTCCCTATGAATCTGTAGTATTTGTAATCGTAATTTTTAATTCTGTGTGTATAATTAATTGCAAATGTGTATGATTTATAATGTTATTATGATGTATTTGTTTTTAATTTACTGAGATAAATTCTCTCCTTTTTTATGATCATTTTATGTCATTATTTTATTGTCTCATATAGTTTGACTTGTGTCTTTGAGTCTCTATATGATTTTTATTGATGTGGAAATAAAAATATATATATTTTTTACATATACATTAGTTTATGACAATTACTTTGTCCACTGGTCCTAGACGTTTTGGTCACTTATTTTACAGATGGCCTAGGTTGTTTTACCCACATTGGTCCCCTTCCAAGTTGCAATTCTGTGAAAAGCAAGTGGAGTACCTTGGACACTTACTTTCCAAGGAGGGTATACAGCTAACACAAGCCTTTCATTCAGTTAATTTCTAGCCTTTCACAGCCCAAGACACAGAAAGAAGTACGGGCCTTCATTGACCTCACTTCATACTATAGGCAATGGATTCCCCAGTATGCCTATCTAGCCAAACCACTCATACAGTTAACTACACAGGAGGCAGCCACTCTGACTGTCCTCCCTTGGACACAAGAACACACCTTGGCATTTGAGGACTTAAAAAAAAAAAAAAGCATTATGTCAAGCGCCAGTTCTAGCGTTATCTGTCCTCACACAAGATCAAGCAGGAAAACACAAGCTGTGTGCTTAATTTTTTCTAGTACACTAGATCCAGTGGGCCCAGGCTCTGCCTGCGTGCCTGACATCGGTTGCTGCAACAGCTCTAGCCATAAGACAAAGTGACGCAATAGTGTTGACACACCCTCTGACAGTACAAGTACCACATGCAGTGGAAGTTCTCTTAAACAGGACACAGACACCATTTCCCAGGGTAATGACCTGGCAGACCGAACAGCTAAACTTACAGCCCAGACAGGCCAGACACCAACAGACACGACAAGGACAGAGGTACCATTACTGACAACATGTATGACAGTCAGGGATCCCACTCAAGATGTACTCGACATACAGACACATGCCACTGCAGATGAGATAAAGAAATGGACTGAACAAGGAGGGGTCCAGACTGAACAAGGTTGGATGACTAAGGGAAAAGGTACATGGTTTCTTCCAGATTCTATGATAAAAGTAATCATTAACACAGCACATAGTCCAGCACACTTAGGAGAAAAGACAATGCTAGACAGCTTACAGAACATTTGGTTTAACAAGCACATGCGTGCAGCAGCGAAGCAAAAAGTACGAACATGTATGATCTGTTGTCAGTTCAATCTAGGTAAAGGATTCAGGTGGAACAAGGCGGATTTCATCCTCCTGACCACCCTTTTGAGGTTCTCCAGATGGATTATATCCAAATGAACAGATGTAGAGGTTACAAGTATGTCTTGGTAGTTGTATGTGCACTATCTAGATGGACAGAAGCATATCCAGTTCCAGATTATACTGCTGTGACAACAGCCAGGAAACAAAACTTGCTAAAAAATAACTGATGTTGACAGTAACATGCTGACAGATTACCTGGCTTCCTTGATGTCTGCACTACTCTCTTGTCATTCACAGGTTGCTGCCACCTTCCCTGACAACACCCAGGTCAAGGAACACGCCATAGTCCCTGGGGACTTCATTTTTGTGTCCGGAACTTTGATCGATCAAGCCCCCTTGAGCCACGTTGGAAGACGCCGAAGTTGGTGCTACTGACCACGAGGACCGCGCTGAAAGTCGAAGGACGCAAGGGAAACTTCACGCTCAACAATGCAAGAGACATTTTGGACAATCTAATACAGATACTAAAAAAAACATTACAAAAAATACAGACTTTGCGCCGCTTGCGCCGCTTTTACTAGAAAAGACTCCACAGCAGGAGTATAAATCTAAGTTAAGATCTAGTAGGTCAGACGTAGTTTAATTGTCTAAGTCCACTCGGTGGTGAATCGGTTAGGCTAGATTTCTGACATGTATAAGATCACATACGAGAATAGTAAGAAAAGAAACATGAGAGAAAAATACTGCAAACTATTACGCAGTAGATGTATAGTTACTTTGATCATTCTTTTTATTCTGTGCATTGTTATAATCTGTGTCAGTTTATTACTACATGTTTTCTTTCCTATTTCTTCACATATACACTCTTCCAGTAACAGCACCATAGAGCATACATTCAGTGACCTGCCACCTCATGAATTGTCATATCGACTTGCATTGCGTAACAATACTTTTATTCAAATGTTACACCATTCTCATCAGACCAGCAATGCGACTAATTGCTGGGTATGTGGCCAACTGCCACCTTATCAAAAGGCGAAGGGAGTTCTGCCCTTCTATCCTCTACGGTTCTCACACAATGGTTCATGTGGAGCATGGTTTGCCTTAATGACCTCAATAGATAGAAAGTACATAGCTTATCCAGGTGGCTGGATATATGGAAACTTGAATAAAGTAATGAATGAAGCATGTTTTCCAGACAAAGACGGATTTCCTCAAAGGAAGGGAACCGATCTAGAGAATGAAGAGTACGAGCAGGGAAATGCATCCGTTAATTTTATAATGTTAAATGTTCAGCCCAAGCAAAATACAGGTCCACCTTTTATTTCAGTTCTACCAGCAAAAGGTGATTTATGTGTGAATAAGGAAGGCTCAGTACATATGGGACACAGCGAGTGTAAAGTTGTAGTAGTGTTTAATGATAAAGGACTTTCTTCTTTCAAAACATCACGCCATACCTATTTCATTTGCGGTCAGACAGCCTATGTACATCTGCCCTTAGACTGGGGTGGGACTTGTTATATAGCATTCTTATTGCCACCTGTATTCTTGGCCCCATCCCATTATCATAGAGATTCACGACTTTTTCATAGGTCCCGTCCAAAACAGTAAACTGATATGCAAATTAACAAGAACTCTTGAAGCAGTAGTGAATGTGACTGCGTCTGCCCTGGCGAACTTGACCCAGGAGCAGTCTGCCATTAGACTTGTCGTTCTTCAAAATCGCCTCGTTCTAGACGTCATCTTGGCGGATAGGGGCGGAGCTTGTAGCGTGATCCGATCTAGTTGTTGTGTTTTCATCCCAAATAACACGCCATCTGTGTATGCAGCGATAACAAGGCTCCACAAAATTGCTCATGACATACATCAAGACCCAGGCACATGGACTTGGTCCAGTTGGCTCTGGGGTGTGATATCTGCTTGGGGATGGAAAGTGTTGTCCTTCCTAGGAATGATCCTACTCATGATATTTGGTTGCTGTCTCTGTCTGCAGTGTGGCCCGGCCATCTGCGGCCTGTGTGCAACTGCATGTGTTCCACATCCAAGTATACAAAGGGTTAAGGACGAACAAATGATGCTGTATGATCAACTATACGGTCTCATGAATATAGATGTATCCTAAAGGGTTACGTAGGGGACAAGGAGGGAATGAGGAAAATGAAATTTTGCCTGACCAAGATGCCCCCTACGTGTACCCTATGATTACATGTATGTGCATGTCACCCATGCATATTTCTCTCAGTGGCCTGAATCACAAGGCCTCTGCAATCACGTCCTGCATTAAGGTGCCTGTCATCAAGTCTCCCATGTAAGAAATGTTAAGTTAGCATAAGGCCCATGTATTTGCATTATGCACTTTTAAATAAATCACGATGAAACCTTTTTGTGGTTCAGCTGAGCCACTTTCTGAAATAGGGTTTTTCATGACTCCTGACACACTGAAGGCTGCAATTACGTATCTCTGACCTCGCATGCTTCTAGCTCAGCCGAAAGAAACCCAGTAAGGTCTGCCAAGACAGTATATTATGAATAACAGTTATCTGCCTGCTGTACAGAGTCACAAGGTAAACCGAACCCGTCCACGGAAGATAGGGCCTAGCCACTCTGTCTCCATTGAAGTAAATCACAGTGCTTGCTCACAGCCCCCACGCAATGAACGAAGAAATATATGCTTTTTCTGATTCCTAGTGACGAGCAACCTTTTGCTTCAGATAATACATCCCCTGACTTAAGATATCAGTTAGTACAGTTAGTACCAGATGTGCTGGTCGCCTTGACACTCAAGATCTCTCTACTAGACTGAAAGTCAGCTCTCCTCCCAGTTACACGTCAATTGCACGTCATGACAAGTTGCACACAAGTAGGGCAAAGTTCCAGCTGGTCATGCAAACTCCTCCTCTGTGTACCACCCACCTATGACACCTACCTATCACCTACCTATGACTCATAAAGTGTACACCCACATGTACGCCCACATGCTCTTATCTCTTTTTTGTCATGCTCTGCTCTGCGTTCCTTCCTACGCCCTATGTACAAGACAAGATGTATATATGTTGTTCATTTGTTATTAAATGTTAGAAGACCCTTCCTGAACCTCAGTGGTGATGGAACAGATTCTCCCTTAACTCGAGTTATTGGAATAAAGCCGTTTTAACTTGGACACCACGGACTCTCTGCCTCTCATTTGATACATGCTAATTGTTAATGCCTAGAAATTATGCCAGGGTAATTATTTTATTTAGCACAAGTCTATTAAATACAACTTAAATCTACATATATGGCCTTCCTTATTCATAAATACCTTGCTTGTACTTATGTATCTTTATATGTATTACTTTACTTCTAAATTAGCATTTCTATTTCTTGTTAACTCTTTCAATATATCCTCTATCTTCACCCTCTGACTCATCCCAATCCTCATTCTATATTCTCTCCTATGCACTACTCCATTTCTCACCCTATACCTCTCTCAATATATCCTCTACCTCAACTCTCTCACTCATCCCAAACCCCATTCTACTACCATGATCCCAAAATAACCAGTTCTAGCCTCGTCCCTCCTCTACACCTCCTTGCATCATCTCAAACCTATTTTAGCATTCAGATCTCCCAAACAAGCCTTTCTAAACCCTTCCCTCTCACTCTCCATCTCCCCTTTTCTCATCCTAAACGTCCTCCTACTGCTATGATTTTTTTTAAACACGTTCTATCCCTCTTCTATACCTTCACTGTCCTTTTCAATCCAACTAATAGACTCAGATGTCTCCACCAGCTCAAATTAATTTCATATTTCCCTACACTAATTCCTCACTTATCCTGTTTGGGTTGTGGTGTAGCGTGTGACCTACCAAAAAGTGCTCAACCCCTCATCAGGGGTAGCAAGCGCTATATAAATACAAACCCTTTCTTCTTCTATCCCTTCATTATCCTTTTTCAATCCAAATAACAAATTCCCATGCCCACCTCTGAAATTTATTTCATAGCTCCCTTTACTATTTCACCACTAATCCGCTTTGGGTTCTGGAGCAGTGTGCTACTCGCCGAAAGCCATTCAACACCTTGTATGGGGTAGTAAGCACTAATAAATGCAATTACTATTTCAAGTGCAGCAACTGACAGCACAGTCAAGTGGATCCCCTCAACACATTTCTAGGTAGAAGTGAGACACCTCCCATCCCAGGAAGGAGTCCTTGGGGCATCCTGGCAGTACATTAGTCTCTGTAGCATTGGCGCCCCAACTGGGCAGTAGAGGTGGGACAGGCACAGATACGCATACTCTCTTCCACAAAAGCACTAGGCCTGGGCGGATAACTAAGCTCCATTCCCGGAGTTTTCTGCATTCCGCGGAGCTCACGGAGTGCAGAAAACTCGGTTCTGCGTAGTGCAGCAGAGTTTTTTCCCCGCTTGCGCTCGCGAATGGTAAGTTCTCGAGCACGAGCTGACACTCGGGTAGAATTTCTACCCGAGCGACAGGAACAACAGCATGAACGCCAGTTCGCACTGCACTCTGCCACTTGCGGAACTCCACTGAGTTTTTTTGTCACGTTGCTGAGTTTTGCAAAGCAAAACTCCACGAACTACTCCCAGGCGTGAAAAGCACACACATACTCACACTCATCCACATTCATGCTCATCACACCCATCCATTCACAAGTGTGAACGCGTACACTCACCATTCACAAGCACATGCACACACCCATTGACAGCAAGCATGCACAAATACACATACATTCATACATACACAAATGCATGAAAACAGTTTACCAGGCTGGGTGGCTGGCTTTTCTTGACTAGGTGACTTAAGTTTTGAGTGTGTTTTTCTTGTGTATCTGTACACTTATGTTTGAGGACGTAATCCGCGCACTTTCATCTTGAGTGTGTGATCGGTGCCTCTGCGCTACCCCCAACGATAGTTACATGTCTGCATAGATTACTCGTGGTCTTCACGCCTGCCTGCCTGGCAGTCAGAAAATCTCGGGTGTTTAGCCTGAGACTCTTGGGCCTATCTCACTTGTGCATGGTGCAACAGTGACTTGAATGCAACAACCTAGCTTAACAAGAAAGAACGCAGCATTTGCACAAAGTGTGTGTTTTGCCCTCTCCGTTTATCTCATTTCCTGTTCCTCTACATCATGACCTTCTCCTTATAAACTATCATACTTGGGAAGGGTTGAGCAGGGGCATGACGTAGGCACCCGCTGTGCTGGGGGGCCCCATGGATTCTTGTTTTGGATGGGGCCCACTCAGCCCTTAACCCATGCCATTGCATGCTTGGCAGAATTCTTGTAATGGCATGGAATTGGAAACATTTAAATGCTCAGGAAAGCCACTCTGCTTTCCCAAGCAGCAAATTAACACAGTAAAGCAACACTGTTCATGTAACATCACTGGTAGACAGAGGCCCAGAAAAAAGTACCCCATGACCTCATGTCATGGCAGGGGCGTAATGCAGGCCCCTGTGGGATGGGGGAAGGACAACCCTTCAGAAGGGCCTCCATTGAGCTCAAGATTCATGATATTCTGCAGAGGGGACCCATCTTTTTGCATTATGCCACTGGGGCTGAGGTGAATGGCCGTACCCAGTTGGAACTTGGTGTTAATACTGTGTTTTTGTCAGGCACAGACTTAAGGCCAGAGTAAAACACATGGGAAGAACACAGCAGCAGTGCAGGGCACATGACTCACAACTAATGTTGATGCAGGGCCCCAACAGAAGGCTTTGAGTGACATCAGCAGATGAGTTTCTTAGGGGAGTTGCAGGCTGAAGCAAGACTTGCTTCCCCCAAGTAATCTTTCCCACAATTGCAAGCTCACAGTATATCACACCTTTACCCACAATGCCACAACATGCCTCTAAGCACAGCATTCACTTGCTACTCCTTGACCTTTGAAAGCTCTTGCTTCACTGCTATTCGTTCAGCAAGGTCACAGAGTCTAGCAGGGAGGTACTGGTAAACCCCTGGCACGCTTCTCTTTTTGGGTATCAACACTCACTGGAGTCAGAGGCCACACCCACCACTGTAAATCCAGTCTGATCGGCACATCCCCAGGGGTTTTGCAAACCCTAGGTGAGTTCTCAGGATCGAACAGAAACAGCAGCCATATTGGGTGTGGCTGGGTCTCTAGGCAGCACACAGGGGCGCTGGAAGTAAGAGTGTGGGAGGGGCTGCATCACTGCCAAAGTAACCTTTTATGAGTTCAGAAGGCAATGAGTAATAAAGAAGCCTTTATGTGTTGTGTTTATCTTGTGGCATTGGCTGTGGATTCAAAGACAGAGGTCAAGTGTCAAGCAATGTCTTCTGACAAAATGCAGCCTATTTAACATGGAAGTCACTCCTCTCACGAGTTGAAAGAGAATTTGGTAACATGAAACTGGTGGGAGTCTTGCTGGGGTGCAGGGATTGTGAAGGAAAAGGCTGTAGGATGTCAAATGTTTCTAAACAAAATGTAAGAAGTACTTGCAAAGTAACTTTACAAATATTTCCAAAAATAGCAGCAAGCAAAGTAACAAGGCCGACGCTGTCATCGCACCCCACCTGCGGGACATCATCAACACCTCCTTCGACACCGCCACCTTCCCGAGAGCTGGAAGCACGCCGAACTCAGCGCTCTACTCAAGAAACCATCAGCAGACCCAACCGACCTCAAGAACTACCGCCCCATCTCGCTGCTCCCGTTTCCAGCCAAAGTCATCGAGAAGACCGTCAACAAGCAACTGGCCGCCTTCCTCGAGATGAACGGATCCCTCGACCTCTCGCAGTCTGGCTTCCGGTCCAACCACAGCACCGAGACCGCCCTGATCGCAGCCACCGACGACATCCGAGTCCTGCTCGACAACGGAGAAACAGCGGCCCTCATCCTCCTGGACCTCTCGGCGGCCTTCGACACTGTCTGCCACCGTACCCTAGTACAGCGCCTCAGTAACGTCGGAATCCAGGAGAAGGCACTGGAGTGGATCACCTCCTTCCTCGCCGGAAGGACACAGAGAGTCCGCCTCCCCCCGTTCAGATCGGAAGCCACCGAAGTCATCTGCGGCGTCCCTCAAGGCTCCTCGCTCAGCCCAACACTCTTCAACGTCTACATGAGCCCCCTCGCAGCCATCGCACGCCAACACAACCTGAACATCATCTCCTACGCCGACGACACCCAGCTGATCCTCTCCCTCACTAACGACCCCGCCACCGCCAGAGCCAACCTGCACGAAGGGATGACAGACATAGCCAAATGGATGTCGGAAAGCCGCCTGAAACTGAACTCAGACAAGACGGAAGCCCTCATCCTGGGATCCTCACCCTCCGCCTGGGACGACTCCTGGTGGCCCCCCGCCCTGGGCAGCGCACCCAAACCAACAGACCACGCACGCAACCTGGGCTTCATCCTGCACTCCTCCCTCTCCATGACCAGACAAGTCAACGCCGTCTCCTCGTCATGCTTCAACATCCTGCGCATGCTACGAAAGATCTTCCGATGGATCCCCACCGAGACCAGGAAGACGGTCACCCAGGCCCTCGTCACCAGCCGTCTGGACTACGGCAACTCCCTCTACGCTGGAACCACCGCCAAACTCCAGAAAAGACTCCAGCGGATCCAGAACACCTCAGCACGACTCATCCTGGACATCCCCCGCCGCAGCCACATCTCCGGACACCTGAGAGACCTGCACTGGCTCCCGGTCAACAAGAGAATCACCTTCCGGCTCCTCACCCACGCACACAAAGCCCTACACAACCAAGGACCAGGATACCTCAACAGCCGCCTCAACTTCTACGCTCCCAAACGCCAGCTTCGATCGACCAGCCACGCCCTCACCACCATCCCCCGCATCCGAAGAGCCACCACAGGAGGAAGGTCCTTCTCCTACCTGGCTGCCAAGACTTGGAACTCCCTTCCGACACACCTCCGCCTGACCCAGGACCACCTCGCCTTCAGGAAGCAGCTCAAGACCTGGCTGTTCGAGCAGTAGCGGACCCCCCCCCCCCCCAGCGCCTTGAGACCCTCCGGGTGAGTAGTGCGCTATATAAATGCCATGATTGATTGATTGATTGATTGATTGATTGATTGATTGAATGGCAATAGGTCTGGCTTTAAATAAATGTTGTATGGTAATGTGAAACATTACAAATAGCATGGGAATTAATATGTATTTGTGTGGAAGCAAAGAACTGCAGCATAATATTAGTGTACATATGAACTTGGACAGGTGAATATTTTCTAAATACTCCTACTACTCTGGAAAAATAGCTGGTGAGGTCGTAAGCAGTGTAATATTAAAGTCTTTATTTTAAATGGAACTCCAAAATGATTCTCTAAAGTTAGAATCACTAGAGCCAACAATACAGCCAACACTTAGTTTGCCCCCTTAATGGCGCGCAAGCCTGGAATTTGTTTAAGGCGTTGTTTAGTGGCCTGTTACTAGGGCTGATTGTTAATAGATTAGAGTTGCAGCATCTACGTATCCAAAGGCCGTGTCGGACATTTAGGTGGGGGACATCATGGGACGCAGTGGTCGCTATGTTTCAGGATCACTGGCGGTCTGCAGTAGTATAATATTAGTGCAGCTTAAAAGGCAAGATGACAGTTGCACTGTCAAGCCAGACCTAAAAATCCATGCAGCCTATTGTTGGCCTCCTCCGATCTGTGCTGCTGCCAGAGAAAGACAAACACCTTCAACTATCTAGTTACCTATGACACTTTTGCATCATTACCATGTCATGTCTGTGCCCCTAAAAGTTCAATCTCAGACAGCTGGATAAATAAACAAATGGATTACAGCTGTGCTGTGTTGTTGTGGAAGTACACAACTTCAACCTAATCAAAACATATACTCCTGGCTCCCAATATGTGGGCGGCGCCAAAGCCCCTCTAGTGATTCTCACATAATTGTCTGGATACAGCTGTGCGGCCACACTTTTTTTCGTTCGGTAATGCATATACATAGTTTTATTTTCTATTGCTCTTATTTTTCTCTATTTGAAAAGTCAGTAAAGAATTGCAGCAAAAAATAAAGCCAGACCATAAAAATGAGGCACTTTGACTTTTTCTGTAGTTCAGAATTGTAATGGACGCAAATGATTTAAGAGGGTTACAAAAAAACTAAGACACTTTACTTGTGTGATGTGTAAATGATAAATATGCACCGAAATACTGTTTCCATGCATTATTGTTTGTGTGCCATATATGTTTGGCAGTAAAATTGAACGGCAGATGTAAATTTAAAAACCATTTCAATAGGCCACAGAAATGGAAAATATACTATCTGTTAATGACTGTGCCCTGTGTCACACCATGTTTTAGAAATGTGTTTGAGACAATGAGCTCCCACATGAACCACTGCCCTCCTGATGCCCGTATAGCTCATTTGCTACCCTTATTGGTTGTGCAGTGCTTGGATTTTATACAACCCCTATGACGTCAGTGACATAACACTGATAGCAGCTCCCACTACTCTGGACATTGTTCCAGCACCACTGGCTGCAGCCTTTGCAGAACATCAACTCAAGGACAGGAAGGTAACATCTCTCCAGGCTCCTGTCCAGTCCACACTTCAACTTGCAAGCACTTCAGTCATCAGCAACTCCAGTGCCGGCTGGGGAGGTGGAGGGGGAGGGGCAGCCCGAGGAAACAAGGCTAGAGACTGAGTTTGGGATGGAGCTGGTGCATGCAGAGAGTGGACATGTGCACCTCTGTCCTTCAAGGAGTTGCAATTCGTGGACAATGACTTTGTACAAATAGCGGCTCAGGGCAGTGAGTGGAAGGGATAAGTGACTGATGTATGGGCATGCAAAGAAAGACAGGTCTGATACTAACTAATATGTAGCTGCATGAGAGGCATGGATACTATTGTATGGCATTAATTATATGGTGAGGTGTAATGCACAACGGTGAAGGTTGCTTTTGAGGTGCTAGCGTTTCTGTATTAATGAAATCAATAAACACAATTCATTAGACAAATAAAATAGAAGGAATTACCATATGTCATTCCACATCCCACATTCAAACCAGGCACATGAGGAAGTGCAGCGTGTGAGTGCAATACAGGCGTAGAAGCAGGTGTATTTCACAGTTTGTGTTCATCCCCTCAGTGAATCATTCTCGATAAACTGTGGTTGCTCAGACCTCAGCAGTAATTATCTTTGAAGGGCATTTCAGTTATAAGAGGCAAGACAATACTGTCATGTGTGGTGCCAGATGTAATGCCTTGTGCACTCGTTACTTTCATAAGAATAATTCTTAATATACCTTTTATACCAGCCATTAAAGGACCGCTCCATTGTTCAGCAAGGGCCTTTATCAAGGGAGCATGCCTTTAATGACCCGTAAAGCCCAGGTTCAGCGGGCTATAAAGCTATTCGAACATTCCGCCTTATCAGGGCACAATGTTCTAATTGGTAAAACAAAGGACTCACAGAGCACAAGGGGGTTGAAATCCCCTTAGGCTCCATAAGGCCTTTGTTAACAATTGTTGCTCTGAATGTTCTACAACTAACAGCCACGCTCAGGGCCACTGCTTTTACACATCCACGCAAAGGAAAACAATGGTCCCAAACAATTTAAATAAGTACAATACCACAATTAACCCCTTGGCTGCGGTGGTAATTCCGCCGCGGCGCTGAAGGAGAGGGGTGGTAGCGCGGCGGCGCCATGCTCGTGACGGAACCACGCCGTCAGGAGCCACGGGTGCGCTGTGCTTATGACGGCGTGGTTACGGCACGACTCCGCCCACTCACTAATTCGCCCGCACAAGCGGGGAATCAGTGCCACGTGGGCGGAGCGGCCGCGGCATGACAGAACCACGCCGTCATGAGCACAAGCCGCCCGTGGCTCATGACGGCGTGGTTCCGTCATGAGCAGGGAAGGGGTTAAGCAATCAAAATTAGGTTTACAAATGTATCAATGAAAAATAAGGAGTTTAATAAACCGTAAAGTTCAACGCAAGGATAATATACAAAAGGTGAGTGAGCCAACCGTGAAGGGGTAGTGGGAAATCAGCCGATTTCCTTACCACAGGCAAGCGACTTAAAAGGTGACTTTTCAAATTGTGAGAATGTAAATAAACAAAAAGTCACAATCAGGGTTACATCATATACTCCACAATTAGGTACAGATTGCAGTATAGAGTTGAAGATGTATGTATTGACGACGTTTCAATCCCAATTTGGGTAAAGGGATCTCATCAGGACTAAGTTATAAACAAGTGCCTAGAAAGTTTCCTGGATAAGTATAGGGGATAAAAGGGGAGACGGGTGATGGGGAAAGGGTGTGGAAAAAAAGGGAGAAGGAGGAAATTAGTTGATGGAAGCTGTGACAAAAGGCATGGTCATGAGTAGTTAAAAAGAGTCAGGATAGATTATGATAGTATAGACGACTGGAGTTAGGTATAGCAGCAGGGTCAAAATGATTGTGATATCTAGCGCACAAGGTGACCTAGCGGCCAAAGGAATAAAACACCCTAGAAGATAATGGGGTAGGGCCTAATTTATCAAATCAATATAATTATTGAATAAGGGAGTGCAAGGTCAAGATGAATCTGTTGAATTACGGCAAATTGGATACACAATTTGTGAGAAAAAAACAGTGAGAATTGCAGGCAGTGCTGAAATGACAAAAACCCAAATACGACTGTAGTGAATGAGTGCTTACAGTCAGGGTCAGGACAGGAAAATCAGAGAACAAAGCATGCAAGGGGGGCAGTAATAAGCGATGAGGTATGTACCCACAGTGCGATAGAAAGGCGAGTGAGGTACTGTAAAGGGCATTGATGACGCAGACTTACTGGAAGGGTCGGTCAAGTAAGCTCTCGGGGAATCCAACGGTGACGATGTACCGGGGAGGCGACCTGCCTGGGAAAAGGAGGGAGAATTAGAATTGAAGCATGATGGAGAGCAAGTACCCGGAAAGGGAACCTGGAATGAATGGTCTTACCGGCCGGTAAAAAAAGGGATGAGGGCCCGCTCCAACGGCCGCCGGGGATAGGGAAGAAAAGGTATGGTCCCGTCCGGGCACCAAATGGCTCGCGGCCAGTGAAGGATTTTGAATATCAGGCCTGGAACAAGGGGATCAATGCGTTAATAGTCATTCGGGGTATGTGGCAACCGAAAGTATTGGTGAAGATTCGGAGGCGCTTACCTGCATAGGCAATACCAATTGGATGATGGGCAGCATTGGGGAACTCCTTGAGCAAAATCCGCAATGGGGGATCAGGTCGCTCGTGTGGACTGCCGGTGCGTTAGGATATCAATGAAGTACGAGGCGTGTGGAGGCTCTAATAGGGAAAGGCGCCCGGGTATGATGTGCATCAGGTGTGCGGGCAAGCATCAGAGAGAATACAGGAAAACGGTAGGCCATCTTGGAAGGGAGTGGAATGTGGTGGCCTTGTGCATGGGATGTGATGCTCAAGAGGTAGAGTCAGCCCCGAGAGGGCGACGGGGGTGCGTGACAAAGGGAGAGAAAGAATAGAATGAAGAAATCGAGGCTAGGGATGCAATGTACCTTAATGGGGGGGGTTGGACCCGGGGCTTCCGATCCATTTAGGGTAGCATGGTCCTGGGTGGAAAGGCTAAATCTAGAAGGCGACTGTGTCATGCTTGCATTACACATTCTACAACACTCCAGTGCAAACCCACCAAAAATGACACCACACCATCTTTGTTAGTCATAAATTAGTGAGAATTTATCTGATTATATTGAGGCAGTAAAAAGAATGTAAGTTTCACTGTAACTAGAATAGGTCTTTCAGCAATTCACTTGGAGAGTTAGTCACACTAATTGAATTTTACAACACACTTCCTTTTGATAGTCAGCATTAGGTTTCTGAATACATTCACTTAAGCAAATAACCGGCAATATTCATCATCCATAAATCTATAGGAACATATTAATAAGTACATTTAGCTTAACCAGCTTTTGAGTCAGAATGAGTATATATTAAAGGAAGAATATGACAAGTTTCTTTTATAAACTCCTCTGATGTCTTCTAGGAGGCTTATTTCAAAGGGGGAACTTAGAGTCTAGGCCTACTCTTCAATTTCCTTCAGTCACGATAAACTGGAGGGTGGAACTTGCTTAGGGCAAGCTTGTGGCACCCCCAATCTTCTTAGTTCGCCCCCTTACTTGTAGACTTGTCTCTTGCTGCTCCTCCCTCCTCTGAACCTCCCCTCAGATACCTGTGCGCCCGAATGGCGCCCTCGTTATTCCTTTGGAGAAAGCAGGTTGACTAGGCCGCTCTTCCCCTGACCGCCCGCTCAGTTTCTTCACCACTTCACCTGAGGCAGGACGGGGGTAGCAGCTGAGCGGAGATGTGAAGGCCTCCTACGACGGGCCTCCGTGCGCTCACTCCCGATCACCAGGGCGCCGGGCACCCGAGGGCCGCTTCAGCCTCCGCCTCCCCGCGCAGACCCGGTTTGAACTGCGTGAGGCGGTGTGCTCGGCGAGGGGGCCGGTAGTTCAGCGGCCCCGCCCAGCGTCTTCCGCGGATCTTCACATTGCTCCGCCCTTCTCACGCCTCCGCCTGGGATCGCTCGGCTCCTCTCAGCACCCAGGTCAGCGACACAGCAACGCTAGTCAGCCCCAGCACCTTGACGCCTCAGAAAGGTCAGAAAGGCGGAGAGGGGGGGTGTGGGCCTGGAATACAAAGCGCTGAGACTTCTTGGCAGCCCACGGCTTTGGCACAACAGTACACCTCAACCCGGCCGAAACAGGCAAGGGCGGAGGTCGAGATCACTCTTCACCTCAGTAATCTTAACCAAAGTCCCCTGTTTCTTGATGCTCTTGGGGTCCACCGCCAAGGTCTCTGGGGTTGGGGAAGACCGCGCTCACCGGCGGTTGGGTTGAATAAGTTTTCTTGATGAATGGTCACACTGGTTTGTAAGGTACACAGTTCTTCTCACATAGGCAGGGTCAGATCAACAGGGAGGAGGGCAGCACCAATGACTGTCTCACAGCCCCTAGGAACCATCAGAGTAGCCCATGACACAATCCCCCAGATGCAGTTGTGTTAACTCCAGCCAGCCCAGCAGTGACAAAATGGCCCCCCAGTGTCCACCCTTATATAGCCTGACCCCTGGTCACTAGAATGGCCTGGAAGGTTCTGGAACCCTCCAATGTTATCCTATGGCCCACAAGCTCTGAGGTAATTCCTGACAGGCATCCATCTTAGGAACTCATCCACCATTTTAAGAAGGTGCACCTGTACCGCAACACTGAATAGCAGTGGTGGGGCACCCAGAGACCTAAAGCCACACAAAAAAAATAGGACTGGTGGACAAAAATAATGGAAGGCAGAAAGGGATCGCTAAAAAAAATTAAGGGAGACCACCCAAAAGGCTGACAGGTCTAACAGGGGGGAAAAGAAAAAGAAATGCGAAGAAGGTAAGAGATAGAAAATGGGTATGCACCCATACGAATCTAGAAGGGGTGACAGGAGTTAGCAAGAGTATGTGACACAGAATTGCAGTGGCAAAGGAAGGGTCAGAAGGTTAGGTTAGATAACAGTAGAACAAGTGAGATGAATAAAAAATAAATGAGAAATGGGGATCACAAGAAGCAGCAGTCTGCACCAGCCAAACCACAGTTGAAATTGGTAATTTGGTACCAAATATTGGGTGGCAATTAAGACAATTGCACAGTCAGCAGTGAGTAGTTGATAATGGTGTACATATTTTAGGCAGAAACAGAAAGCATACATAGAAGGGTATTAGCAAGAGAGGGATTCCTAGTTAGGTAATACCAACCAAGAGGCAAGGGAAGAGTTTGATAGGTATACAAAAGCATGAGGAGAACACATATTACCAGTTGCGGTAATGAAGTTAAAGTACATTTGACCAGTCCTCCAAGCGATTAAGTCCTGTGTGTAGGCTGTCAGTTCGTATGATCCATTTGAGTTCCTCCTTGTTGAGGATGCCCACAATGCCCGTATTTCTGGGGGGCTGATGAATTACTATAAAGACTTGCCATCTTATATCATCTTCATTGTGGTTGAGGGTGGTAAAGTATTTCACAAGTGGTGCATTCGGTGTTCTGCATCGCACTCGGCTTCTGTGCTAAAAAATCCGGATCCTGCTCTTTTGTATTGTTTAACCGACTTAGATCAAGTCGCAAGGGCAAGTGATGGCATATATAACATTTGCAGTGTTACAATTAGAAAATTTGGTAAGAGTGACATCAATATTTGCATGCACAAATTTCTTAGTGTCCGCTGTGAGGTGGCAAACGCTACATCCACCGCATTTGAAATGGCCTATTACAGGTGGTTACCCCCAAGCCTCTCTATAGTCTGATTAATTTTGGTAATAGGGAGGGAAGCCCTTACCAAGTGGTCTTTTATACCCTTGCTTTTCTTGAAATCAAAAAGAGGGTGTTCCAAATTGTGGTTACCAGCCTTCAATGTAGGCCAATGTTTAAAGATGCATTCCCTAACGACATTGGAGATAGGTGAAAATGTAGTTACACATACTATTTCGTCCCCATTGTCTCTCTCTTTGGAGCTCAGCAATGTCTCCCTGGGGCAATACCAGGCTTGTTTGAGTGCTGTTTTCACCAATTTACGTGGGCATCCTCTACTTGTCCGTTTTTGGATAAGATTTTTGCTTCCCTGAAGTAGTCTTCCTTGCGATAGCAATTGCGGCGTATGCGAAGGAATTGTGAGTATGGAAGGGAGTCACGTAAGGCTCTAGGGTGATGGCTACAGTATGACAGTAATGTATTTTTCTCTGTAGGTTTACGGTAAAGTGTTGTGTAGAGTGTCTCATTGAGTTCTATGATAGTCGAGTCAAGGAAGGCGATCTCTTGTTTGCTTCTGATAACGGTAAAATTGAGGCCATTACAGTGTGTGTTCAGCCAATCTTGAAAGTTCACCAATATCTCATCTGTACCATTCCAAATGAGGAAGATGTCATCTATATAACGCTTCCATTCTTGAATGTTAATTCTGAAAGGATTATAGGGGGACAGTATTCCGTGGGTTTCAAGCCAGTCCATATATAGTATGGCAAAGTTTGGGGCAAAAACTGCACCCATACTGGTTCCCTTAATCTGCTGGTAAAAATTGCCATTGAACAGAAAAAAGTTCAGAGTAAGACAGATTTTCAATAAGTGAAGAATAAAAGAGGCGGGGACTGGGTGTGGTTGGAGTCTGGAATTTAAAACCATCGAGATAACATCAATGCCCTCGTTTTGAGGGATGTTTGTGTATAGCGACTCTACGTCAAGGCTACATAAAAGGCACTGTTAGGGATTAAAAGGGAGGCCCTCTACAAGGTTAAGCATGGCCATGGTGTCCTTGATGTAACACATGGTATCAGGTACAACAAAATCCTTAATAAAGTGATCAACATATCTTCTGAGCGGCTCAAGAATTGAGCCACAGCCAGAGACTATTGGACGACCAGGTGGAGCGGTTTCATTTTTGTGCATTTTAGGGCGAGTGTATATCACCGGTGTATGAGGTGACTTGGGGCCAGATGTAGGTAGCCAAATACCGGTCGGTGACGGCCGAATTCGGCCGTTACCGACCGGTATTTGGCTTTTGAGATGTAGGTGGTTCTGAATTTACAGAATCGGTATATTTACCGATTCGGTAAATTTACCACTTCGGTATTTTACCGAATCGGTAAATATACCGATTCTGTAAATCCATATGTAGGTGGGACTCTTCAGAGTCCCAAAGGCCCTACAAATTCGGTATTTTAACACCCAATCCAATTGGGTGTTAAAATACCGAATTCAGGTGTGCATGCACATGTGTGCATGCACACCTGGCCATGTGACAGAGAGGCATGCCCTTAGGACATGTCTGTGTGCCACATGGCGCACATGCCTATTTTTGGGGTGCCAGAGGGTGTCAAAGTGACGCCCCCTGCACCCTTGCTAAAATCGGTAATTACCGATTCTGTAATTACAGAATCGGTATTGCCCATTGATTCCTATGGGCTTCACAGCCCATAGGAATCAATAGGAAATACCGATTCGGTATTTCCACATCTGGAAATACCTACATCTCCCCCCTTCATATTTACCACTTCTTAAATACCGAATCGGTATGATTCGGTATTTAAGAAGTGGTAAATATGAATTACCTACATCGGGCCCCAAGTGTTAAGGTATAGGAATTCGTTTTTGCTCAGGAAGCCCTGTGCTACCCCCTTCCTCTATAATATCAAGAATAAGTTTCTGGATCACTTTGGTGGGGTCGGACGGGAATTTCAGATAGTGGTCTGATTGTATGTGTCAATGCCTTGAAGGACAATACCACCTCCCTTGTCCGCTGGTTTGATAATTAAGCTGTCAATCTGTTTAAGTCCAGTTAGGGAATTTTTCTCAGCCAGTGTGAGGTTGTCCGGAATGCATCTATGTGCCTGTTCCTGATCTGTGATGTCTTTGAGTACTAGCTTCTCAAAGGTGAGAATCTCGGCTGGTATGCTGTGTTGTGGAGGGGTGAAAGTGGAAGGTGGGCGAAATGTTGTAAAAGCTGTGGAGAGGGTATAGTGTTTGTCAAGAAAAAATGCTTGGAGGCTTGGAAAAAATGCTTGGATGCCTGAAGAATTGTAAAAGTTCAATCTGAATTTGGAGATAGTCAGGTTTAACAGTCGGGACAAAAGATAGTCCTTTACACAATAGTGCAATTTCTTTCTCAGATAGTTGGTAAGTTGAGAGGTTGAAAATCGGGATAGAGTCAGTATCAGTCATGTTGTCAGTACAGGAAATATTGGTGGAGTCAGAAGGAGGTCTTGAGTATCTTATCATCGGTAATACCTCTGGTGTGTTTGCCTGTCCCTTGATGCGCTGTACCAGCGAGGGGGACGTGTCGTCCCCCGATTGGCATGACGTTCTTGTTCCTGCCATAAAAAATGAGGGTTGTTGCCTCTGTTCCTGGAAGTACTGGGGCCTTCAGCAGTGTCTGAGTTATTGGATGATTCTGCCGAAGTGTCAGAAAAACCTACTATGTTCTGTTGTTTATTGAACCTCCCCCAAGGTCGCTGTGTCCGGGGGCTCCTTCTTTTTAAACATCCACAGCACTAGCTGTGAAAAGGGGCTGAAGTCAGCCCCTGGTTCTCCCTGGCTTGGCTGAACTGCTTTTTGTAATTCAGCCAAGCCAGGGAGACCCAGGAACTGAGCAACATTCCCCCTCCTTCTTTCCGATGCTCAAGTGACTCTGAGATAGGGAAGAGGGAAGGGGAAGGGGAAGGCTCCGGCGTGCAGTGCAGCACCGCCTCTGCCTTTCGCTTCCCCTGCCCACTCCATATACTTTGGAGAGGAAGGGAAAGAGAAAGACAGAGTCTGTTTATTAGAACTTTGAAATGTTGAAAGCAGCGGAACTATACCAGTTCATATGCTCCATTGTCTTCAATGGTGCGCTCAACATTCCAACATTTCAACGTACTAATAGACACTTGTGTGAAATACAGCTCTTCATGCACCATTCAGAGTCTGAAAAGGTTTATTGACAAAAGAAAAATTAATCCCTGTGAAGCACAGAGTCAATCGGCCAGGATTTCCCCTGCAAGCTCGAAGAGTAAAGACAGGACTCGCAGCTCTACCTAAACATATCCATATTTCTAGCAATACATTTTGACAATGAACTGATGTCTAGCTAAGATCCTGAAAAGGGGAGGATGGGGTCTTCGGATAGTAACAGAAACGTACACAGTCCCGGCTCAGTAAACTCTTCTTGGTATTTCATGATTTGGGAACCAAAGAGTGATGGTATGTACCCTGAGCATGAAACCATGGCTGAAGCTGGTAACAGTTACATTAATGTAAGACCAAGACTGTAGGACTATTTTTAGGTATCATGACAACATTTACCAAACCAAAACCTGTTGCACCTTGAAGAACCGGGCCTTTGGGCCTGGCATAGCAGGGCACGCCTGAAATTTTCGAGTTCACCTGCCTTGTTGCACAGAGACACGGAATACTCTGTTGGCGTAGAAAACCAAGTTTATTAGCTGCAGCTAAGAACAGTTGCCCAAGAAGTACACACAAGTAGGTTCTCAGGAGACTGCAACTTTTACAGGCAAAAATACATCTGTGCAAACATACACCCAGTACACAAAGTTTTAGCCAATCAGAAGAGTTTGAAAACAAGGTGTTGTGCAATGAGAATGCTCTCTGCTTACATGTTGTGTGTTATCCAGCCCCCAAAGTTAATCAATACTGGTACCCATGGTTCAGGGTTGTAATGGCAGGACATGTCTGTATGCTTCAAAAGGAAGGTTGTGGAATAAGAAAACACAGAGAGAGAATAGCGAAGGCCAAAAGATAAGATACTTACAACAAGGGGTGGTGAGGGACAGAGTCTCTGAATTAAGCAGAATACTCTCACCCAGTCAAAAGATCAGGGCTAGATCCAACACCGTTTTTTAGCTCATTGCACCATCCCAGTTTCAGAACCTGGCTGTATGCAAATTAGTCTGTTCCTGTCCCAGTGCATGATGGGAACAGGGCAAACCAAACTACAAAAGCCAATTCTTACACTGGGAAGGAAACAAGCTTCCGGGGACCGGTTTCTGGCATTACAGCTGTCTTCGGCCCGGCTTGCTTGAATCCTGATGGTGCAATGAGCAAGGGACTCATGTCTGAGTATACCCTTCCACGCTTAGGGTGGACAAAAATATTTACAACAAGGGGTGGTGAGGGACAGAGTCTCTGAATTAAGCAGAATACTCTCACCCAGTCAAAAGATCAGGGCTAGATCCAACACCGTTTTTTAGCTCATTGCACCATCCCAGTTTCAGAACCTGGCTGTATGCAAATTAGTCTGTTCCTGTCCCAGTGCATGATGGGAACAGGGCAAACCAAACTACAAAAGCCAATTCTTACACTGGGAAGGAAACAAGCTTCCGGGGACCGGTTTCTGGCATTACAGCCGTCTTCGGCCCGGCTTGCTTGAATCCTGATGGTGCAATGAGCAAGGGACTCATGTCTGAGTATACCCTTCCACGCTTAGGGTGGACAAAAATATTTACAACAAGGGGTGGTGAGGGACAGAGTCTCTGAATTAAGCAGAATACTCTCACCCAGTCAAAAGATCAGGGCTAGATCCAACACCGTTTTTTAGCTCATTGCACCATCCCAGTTTCAGAACCTGGCTGTATGCAAATTAGTCTGTTCCTGTCCCAGTGCATGATGGGAACAGGGCAAACCAAACTACAAAAGCCAATTCTTACACTGGGAAGGAAACAAGCTTCCGGGGACCGGTTTCTGGCATTACAGCCGTCTTCGGCCCGGCTTGCTTGAATCCTGATGGTGCAATGAGCAAGGGACTCATGTCTGAGTATACCCTTCCACGCTTAGGGTGGACAAAAATATTTACAACAAGGGGTGGTGAGGGACAGAGTCTCTGAATTAAGCAGAATACTCTCACCCAGTCAAAAGATCAGGGCTAGATCCAACACCGTTTTTTAGCTCATTGCACCATCCCAGTTTCAGAACCTGGCTGTATGCAAATTAGTCTGTTCCTGTCCCAGTGCATGATGGGAACAGGGCAAACCAAACTACAAAAGCCAATTCTTACACTGGGAAGGAAACAAGCTTCCGGGGACCGGTTTCTGGCATTACAGCCGTCTTCGGCCCGGCTTGCTTGAATCCTGATGGTGCAATGAGCAAGGGACTCATGTCTGAGTATACCCTTCCACGCTTAGGGTGGACAAAAATATTTACAACAAGGGGTGGTGAGGGACAGAGTCTCTGAATTAAGCAGAATACTCTCACCCAGTCAAAAGATCAGGGCTAGATCCAACACCGTTTTTTAGCTCATTGCACCATCCCAGTTTCAGAACCTGGCTGTATGCAAATTAGTCTGTTCCTGTCCCAGTGCATGATGGGAACAGGGCAAACCAAACTACAAAAGCCAATTCTTACATTGGGAAGGAAACAAGCTTCCGGGGACCGGTTTCTGGCATTACAGCCGTCTTCGGCCCGGCTTGCTTGAATCCTGATGGTGCAATGAGCAAGGGACTCATGTCTGAGTATACCCTTCCACGCTTAGGGTGGACAAAAATATTTACAACAAGGGGTGGTGAGGGACAGAGTCTCTGAATTAAGCAGAATACTCTCACCCAGTCAAAAGATCAGGGCTAGATCCAACACCGTTTTTTAGCTCATTGCACCATCCCAGTTTCAGAACCTGGCTGTATGCAAATTAGTCTGTTCCTGTCCCAGTGCATGATGGGAACAGGGCAAACCAAACTACAAAAGCCAATTCTTACACTGGGAAGGAAACAAGCTTCCGGGGACCGGTTTCTGGCATTACAGCCGTCTTCGGCCCGGCTTGCTTGAATCCTGATGGTGCAATGAGCAAGGGACTCATGTCTGAGTATACCCTTCCACGCTTAGGGTGGACAAAAATATTTTTGTAGTCTGGTCTGCCCTGTTCCCATGATGCACTGGGCCAGGGACAGACTAATTTGCATACAGCCAGGTTCTGAAACTGGGATGGTGCAATGAGCTAAAAAACGGTGTTGGATCTAGCCCTGATCTCTTGACTGGGTGAGAGTACTCTGCTTAATTCAGAGACTCTGTCCATCACCACCCCTTGTTGTAAATAATTTTGTCCACCCTAAGCGTGGAAGGGTATACTCAGATGTGAGTCCCTTGCTCATTGCACCATCAGGATTCAAGCAAGCCGGGCCGAAGACGCCTGAAATGGCAGAAACCGGTCCCCGGAAGCTTGTTTCCTTCCCAGTGTAAGAATTGGCTTTTGTAGTCTGGTCTGCCCTGTTCCCATGATGCACTGGGCCAGGGACAGACTAATTTGCATACAGCCAGGTTCTGAAACTGGGATGGTGCAATGAGCTAAAAAACGGTGTTGGATCTAGCCCTGATCTCTTGACTGGGTGAGAGTACTCTGCTTAATTCAGAGACTCTGTCCATCACCACCCCTTGTTGTAAATAATTTTGTCCACCCTAAGCGTGGAAGGGTATACTCAGATGTGAGTCCCTTGCTCATTGCACCATCAGGATTCAAGCAAGCCGGGCCGAAGACGCCTGAAATGGCAGAAACCGGTCCCCGGAAGCTTGTTTCCTTCCCAGTGTAAGAATTGGCTTTTGTAGTCTGGTCTGCCCTGTTCCCATGATGCACTGGGCCAGGGACAGACTAATTTGCATACAGCCAGGTTCTGAAACTGGGATGGTGCAATGAGCTAAAAAACGGTGTTGGATCTAGCCCTGATCTCTTGACTGGGTGAGAGTACTCTGCTTAATTCAGAGACTCTGTCCATCACCACCCCTTGTTGTAAATAATTTTGTCCACCCTAAGCGTGGAAGGGTATACTCAGATGTGAGTCCCTTGCTCATTGCACCATCAGGATTCAAGCAAGCCGGGCCGAAGTCGCCTGAAATGGCAGAAACCGGTCCCCGGAAGCTTGTTTCCTTCCCAGTGTAAGAATTGGCTTTTGTAGTCTGGTCTGCCCTGTTCCCATGATGCACTGGGCCAGGGACAGACTAATTTGCATACAGCCAGGTTCTGAAACTGGGATGGTGCAATGAGCTAAAAAACGGTGTTGGATCTAGCCCTGATCTCTTGACTGGGTGAGAGTACTCTGCTTAATTAAGAGACTCTGTCCATCACCACCCCTTGTTGTAAATAATTTTGTCCACCCTAAGCGTGGAAGGGTATACTCAGATGTGAGTCCCTTGCTCATTGCATCATCAGGATTCAAGCAAGCCGGGCCGAAGACGCCTGAAATGGCAGAAACCGGTCCCCGGAAGCTTGTTTCCTTCCCAGTGTAAGAATTGGCTTTTGTAGTCTGGTCTGCCCTGTTCCCATGATGCACTGGGCCAGGGACAGACTAATTTGCATACAGCCAGGTTCTGAAACTGGGATGGTGCAATGAGCTAAAAAACGGTGTTGGATCTAGCCCTGATCTCTTGACTGGGTGAGAGTACTCTGCTTAATTCAGAGACTCTGTCCATCACCACCCCTTGTTGTAAATAATTTTGTCCACCCTAAGCGTGGAAGGGTATACTCAGATGTGAGTCCCTTGCTCATTGCACCATCAGGATTCAAGCAAGCCGGGCCGAAGACGCCTGAAATGGCAGAAACCGGTCCCCGGAAGCTTGTTTCCTTCCCAGTGTAAGAATTGGCTTTTGTAGTCTGGTCTGCCCTGTTCCCATGATGCACTGGGCCAGGGACAGACTAATTTGCATACAGCCAGGTTCTGAAACTGGGATGGTGCAATGAGCTAAAAAACGGTGTTGGATCTAGCCCTGATCTCTTGACTGGGTGAGAGTACTCTGCTTAATTCAGAGACTCTGTCCATCACCACCCCTTGTTGTAAATAATTTTGTCCACCCTAAGCGTGGAAGGGTATACTCAGATGTGAGTCCCTTGCTCATTGCACCATCAGGATTCAAGCAAGCCGGGCCGAAGACGCCTGAAATGGCAGAAACCGGTCCCCGGAAGCTTGTTTCCTTCCCAGTGTAAGAATTGGCTTTTGTAGTCTGGTCTGCCCTGTTCCCATGATGCACTGGGCCAGGGACAGACTAATTTGCATACAGCCAGGTTCTGAAACTGGGATGGTGCAATGAGCTAAAAAACGGTGTTGGATCTAGCCCTGATCTCTTGACTGGGTGAGAGTACTCTGCTTAATTCAGAGACTCTGTCCATCACCACCCCTTGTTGTAAATAATTTTGTCCACCCTAAGCGTGGAAGGGTATACTCAGATGTGAGTCCCTTGCTCATTGCACCATCAGGATTCAAGCAAGCCGGGCCGAAGACGCCTGAAATGGCAGAAACCGGTCCCCGGAAGCTTGTTTCCTTCCCAGTGTAAGAATTGGCTTTTGTAGTCTGGTCTGCCCTGTTCCCATGATGCACTGGGCCAGGGACAGACTTATTTGCATACAGCCAGGTTCTGAAACTGGGACGGTGCAATGAGCTAAAAAACGGTGTTGGATCTAGCCCTGATCTCTTGACTGGGTGAGAGTACTCTGCTTAATTCAGATACTCTGTCCATCACCACCCCTTGTTGTAAATAATTTTGTCCACCCTAAGCGTGGAAGGGTATACTCAGATGTGAGTCCCTTGCTCATTGCACCATCAGGATTCAAGCAAGCCGGGCCGAAGACGCCTGAAATGGCAGAAACCGGTCCCCGGAAGCTTGTTTCCTTCCCAGTGTAAGAATTGGCTTTTGTAGTCTGGTCTGCCCTGTTCCCATGATGCACTGGGCCAGGGACAGACTAATTTGCATACAGCCAGGTTCTGAAACTGGGATGGTGCAATGAGCTAAAAAACGGTGTTGGATCTAGCCCTGATCTCTTGACTGGGTGAGAGTACTCTGCTTAATTCAGAGACTCTGTCCATCACCACCCCTTGTTGTAAATAATTTTGTCCACCCTAAGCGTGGAAAGGTATACTCAGATGTGAGTCCCTTGCTCATTGCACCATCAGGATTCAAGCAAGCCGGGCCGAAGACGCCTGAAATGGCAGAAATCGGTCCCCGGAAGCTTGTTTCCTTCCCAGTGTAAGAATTGGCTTTTGTAGTCTGGTCTGCCCTGTTCCCATGATGCACTGGGCCAGGGACAGACTAATTTGCATACAGCCAGGTTCTGAAACTGGGATGGTGCAATGAGCTAAAAAACAGTGTTGGATTTAGCCCTGATCTCTTGACTGGGTGAGAGTACTCTACTTAATTCAGAGACTCTGTCCATCACCACCCCTTGTTGTAAATAATTTTGTCCACCCTAAGCGTGGAAGGGTATACTCAGATGTGAGTCCCTTGCTCATTGCACCATCAGGATTCAAGCAAGCCGGGCCGAAGACGCCTGAAATGGCAGAAACCGGTCCCCGGAAGCTTGTTTCCTTCCCAGTGTAAGAATTGGCTTTTGTAGTCTGGTCTGCCCTGTTCCCATGATGCACTGGGCCAGGGACAGACTAATTTGCATACAGCCAGGTTCTGAAACTGGGATGGTGCAATGAGCTAAAAAACGGTGTTGGATCTAGCCCTGATCTCTTGACTGGGTGAGAGTACTCTGCTTAATTCAGAGACTCTGTCCATCACCACCCCTTGTTGTAAATAATTTTGTCCACCCTAAGCGTGGAAGGGTATACTCAGATGTGAGTCCCTTGCTCATTGCACCATCAGGATTCAAGCAAGCCGGGCCGAAGACGCCTGAAATGGCAGAAACCGGTCCCCGGAAGCTTGTTTCCTTCCCAGTGTAAGAATTGGCTTTTGTAGTCTGGTCTGCCCTGTTCCCATGATGCACTGGGCCAGGGACAGACTAATTTGCATACAGCCAGGTTCTGAAACTGGGATGGTGCAATGAGCTAAAAAACGGTGTTGGATCTAGCCCTGATCTCTTGACTGGGTGAGAGTACTCTGCTTAATTCAGAGACTCTGTCCATCACCACCCCTTGTTGTAAATAATTTTGTCCACCCTAAGCGTGGAAGGGTATACTCAGATGTGAGTCCCTTGCTCATTGCACCATCAGGATTCAAGCAAGCCGGGCCGAAGACGCCTGAAATGGCAGAAACCGGTCCCCGGAAGCTTGTTTCCTTCCCAGTGTAAGAATTGGCTTTTGTAGTCTGGTCTGCCCTGTTCCCATGATGCACTGGGCCAGGGACAGACTAATTTGCATACAGCCAGGTTCTGAAACTGGGATGGCGCAATGAGCTAAAAAACGGTGTTGGATCTAGCCCTGATCTCTTGACTGGGTGAGAGTACTCTGCTTAATTCAGAGACTCTGTCCATCACCACCCCTTGTTGTAAATCATTTTGTCCACCCTAAGCGTGGAAGGGTATACTCAGATGTGAGTCCCTTGCTCATTGCACCATCAGGATTCAAGCAAGCCGGGCTGAAGACACCTGAAATGGCAGAAACCGGTCCCCGGAAGCTTGTTTCCTTCCCAGTGTAAGAATTGGCTTTTGTAGTCTGGTCTGCCCTGTTCCCATGATGCACTGGGCCAGGGACAGACTAATTTGCATACAGCCAGGTTCTGAAACTGGGATGGTGCAATGAGCTAAAAAACGGTGTTGGATCTAGCCCTGATCTCTTGACTGGGTGAGAGTACTCTGCTTAATTCAGAGACTCTGTCCATCACCACCCCTTGTTGTAAATAATTTTGTCCACCCTAAGCGTGGAAGGGTATACTCAGATGTGAGTCCCTTGCTCATTGCACCATCAGGATTCAAGCAAGCCGGGCCAAAGACGCCTGAAATGGCAGAAACCGGTCCCCGGAAGCTTGTTTCCTTCCCAGTATAAGAATTGGCTTTTGTAGTCTGGTCTGCCCTGTTCCCATGATGCACTGGGCCAGGGACAGACTAATTTGCATACAGCCAGGTTCTGAAACTGGGATGGTGCAATGAGCTAAAAAACGGTGTTGGATCTAGCCCTGATCTCTTGACTGGGTGAGAATACTCTGCTTAATTCAGAGACTCTGTCCATCACCACCCCTTGTTGTAAATAAAAGATAAGATACAGCACGAGAAGAATACTAAAGGCTAACAGATAGTTGATATAGGGATTAGGTAGTCCAGACAAGGATTCGATGGATTTCAAGACAAGGACGGAGGGGGTTTTGACATGTTGCAGTCCAAAGGGCAGAGACACTTCGTGAATCGAACAGCCGGTGTAAAGGCAACACAAAATGGTGGTGAATGTAAAATGGAGTCGAAATTAAAGGACCTCAGACCCTCCTTTTGCCATTACGCAGGCAATACACAAAGACTCACGCTAATCTGAATCGATGTCGATGGTCATGAGGTCGTCAAGCTGTTGCTGCACCATCATCTTCATATTCTCTGTTTTCTGTGACATGGGTCTTGGGACACACATGGTAGCACAAGGACCACAGATTGCGGGCCCACATTGCAAACAAAGGCAACACGAAAAGATGGTGGCGAAGAGCCAAGACTACTCCAACAAAAGTCAATACCTTCCATCCCCATGTGGACAGTAGTCCCCAAAACCATCCCATCAGAGACCAATTTCCTTCGTCCTGGTGGATGGACTCAGCAATGTGGTGCAATTTAGAGATGGCCTGGTGTACTGTAGGGGCGTTATCAGGTATATAAATGCAACAACTGGATCCAATCAATTTACAGACTCCACCACGATCTGCAAGAATGATGTCTAACACCATTCTGTCATAAGACGATCCGCCTGAAGCTCAGCAGTGATATTACTCAGTGCTCCAACAGTTTCATTTATTGTTGCCTCAACTACCCGAATGAGATGCCTGATATTTCTACTATTGGCCATAGGGCCCCAAAACGGGAGGAATCATTTAAGGAAGTCGCCTCCTTCTTGTCCTACTGTGTCTTCCAAGGCAATAACCCCTCTACCGTACCTTGTCTTGTGATGTCCCGAAGGAGCTGTATATGTTGGAGGGAGGAGAAAAGCCATATAACAAGTTCCTGAGAAATCGGCTGGTAGCCATGTATAGGCTCTGTCATGGCAAACGAAATATGTTCCTTGAGACGCTACCAGTGGTGGAGACGTTCGGGATGTATAGATGTATGTAATGTTACAAGTGGTCTTTCCCAATTGAGCCTTAGGACTTTGACCATTTGCTTGGAGACATAGGTGACCTTGGTGGGGCACAGTATATATAGGTGGGGATCTTTTACTTTTGGCTCTGTCCGTAAGACTAGTGACGTAATGTGTCACATTCCAGTCGATGTATGCTTGTCGTTCGTCAGTGGGAAATTCATTAAATTTCTTATAATGTTTTGACATAGCCACTATTCCTCTTATCAGGATGTCGATGTTGGTTCTCATAGGCATTGGCAAACATAGAGGTGTAAGCCCAAACAGATCCTTTTAGGGGGAGGGGTAGAACTAAATATGGCATTCCTCTATCTGTATTATGGGGTAAAAGTCCACAAACCCAGCAATCGGTGGTATTGATCACCAATTGATGCTGGTGTAACAATTGAATGAAGGAATTGTTGAAATACTCCATTCTCCCAATTTGCTCATGCTCTGGTAGCGTATGAAATGGGTGTGGGGAAACAGTAGTGCGAAAAGACATAGGGTGAGAGGTAGGTGTAGGTACAGATTTTGGCCGCAAAGTGTGAGTAACCCAACCCACACAAGCTAATAAAACACATAGCAAAGTTAAAACACATAGTACTACGCCACATCTATTAAATAACAATTTACAATATTTAGCAGAATCCATCTTTTAGGTGTTGCTCGTGGCAGTCTTCCTTCTTCACTTAGCCTCGATTATTAGCCGTCCTATGACATTGCAAATCCCGCAGACCTAGTGTCACGACTCGGGTCACTAACTAAGGCTCTTACCACGACCCTGAAACCTAATTAGATGGTCAATGTTGCTAGAAAAAGAAACCAAAACACAACAAAAAGTTCCCTAATTGTCCTTAGTTGCTCTAGATCTCAAATTGTATCTAGTTTTGTTCAGTACAGTCTGATCCCGGAAGAGTGTCTCTGGATTAGTTGTGTTCAATCTCAGATGTGGTGGGATAGCTCCTTGCAAAATGTCATCATCTTCTTTCTCAGACTGAGTCCATTCTAGGTGTGCATCACCAAAAGGTACAAACCGAGGAACCCTCTCTCCTTCACAGTCACCTATACCTTCGCGGACCCACTGATCAAAAGGCAAAGGCAAGGGTACTTTTTGGCAATGCACACCATGGATCCAGTTCTTTTTCCCAACAACTTTCACGGCTGTACGTGTCATCAGCAGGAGCTGCCTCGGCTCCTGCCAGCGAGGTTCCAAATTCCTCTTCCTTTGGAAATTTTTCAGACACACCCAGTCGCCAGGTTGGAGGGTGTGCCCAGGATCCGAGGAAGCTTGCGGCAAGGTGTCTTGTACCTGCTGATGGAGAACACGCAATTTAGTGGTGAGGTCAAGCAAATAGTCAATTAACATTGGGTATTCTATGTCAGAGTACTTCTTGGGTCTAGGGACACCCCAGACATTAGCCGGGCGTCTGAACACGATCTCATATGGGTATGGGCTAAGTCCCACACGAGAATGAACAGTTGTTCGAGTTGACAAGAGGGCTGAAGGTAAAGCATCGGGCCAGGCAAGACCTGTGCTGGCTTGTATCTTCGCAAGTTTAAGCTTGAGAGTGCCATTATAGCACTCTACCAAACCCGCTGACTGAGGGTGGTTTGCCGCATGGAATTTCTGCTTAATACCAAGTCCTGCACATACTTTCTGCATGATTTGACCCAGGAATTCACTTCCATTGTCACTCCAGACAATTCGAGGTAAACCAAACCTCGGGAAGTATTCCTTCAGAAGGACCTTGGCTGTAGACAAGGCAGTATTATCCTTTAGGGGGTAGGCCTCTATCCATCTGGAAAAGGCACACACCACCACAAGGACATACTTTAGGTTATTGCATCTCTCCATATGAATGTAGTCTATCTGCAATACCTCAAAAGGATACGTTGGGGGAGCAAAATGGCCTGCTGGAGTTGGTGTCCCTCTTCCTGGGTTGTGCATCAAACAAACAATGCAATGTTTAACAAGATTGTCTGCACATTTAGGAATCCCTGCATTCTGCCATACCGGAGCCAAAAGCTTGCATATTCCTTTCGCACTGATGTGGGCTGGACCATGCGCCATAGTTACTACTGGAAATACATAGGCGTCTGGTAACAGCCAACGTTGGTGTTCCGACAATTCTGTCCAACACCCCGTCACATCCAACATTCCCATACCATCTCTCCACTTACTCAATTCTTTCTCTGTAGCTTCTTCCTGAATCATTTTCACACTTTCTATTGTGTCCTCACACATTCCTCCTTGACTGACCCATCTAGCAGGTCCAGCAACATACATATGACTCGTCACATCTCTCGCTGTCTCTTTCGCTATCTGATCCGCAAAAGCATTTCCTTCACCCACATCATCAGTGATCCTCTTATGCGCACTACACTTCACAATTGCTATCTGAGTGGGTAAAGCAAGTGATTCTAAAAGGCCATTCACTAACTGACCATGTTGTATTTTAGTACCATGTGAGGTAAAGAATCCTCTTTCCCTCCAAAGGCGGCCAAAACTGTGGGCCAGCCCAAATGCATATTGGCTGTCGGTGAACACATTCACTCTCTTCCCTTCAGCCAATACACAAGCTGTAGTCAGAGCTATCAATTCAGCTGCTTGGGCTGAATTCTGCCTGATGCGTGCTGTCTCTACAACTGTATGCAAAGTGGTAACAGCATAGGCTACAGTCGTTTCACCATTGGGGAGCTTAAAACACGAACCATCCACCCATAGGATCCCATCCGGGTCCAGGAGCGGCGTATCTTTTAAATCAATCCTACCTTTTGTCTCCTCCTCTGTACGGAGAAAACAATCATGTTGCTCTTGAATGTCTTTCTCTACTGGGATCGGTAACAATGTAGCTGGATTTAGGGTATTACATCGCTTGATGTGCACGTGACTAGCCAAGAGCATCAGCTCATACCCCGATAAACGGGCGCTCGTAAGATGCTGAGTTTTTGTCCTGTTTAGAAGTGTATCCACTGCATGTGGTACCATGACAATAAGCGTATTGCCTAGCACCAATCCGGCGGATTGGCGAATGGAAACTGCTGCTGCTGTAGCTTTCAGACAACTGGGTAATACTTTAGCTACAGGATCTAACGTAGCCGAAAAATAAGCACACAGGCGTGGCTTGTCACCAAATTGTTGTGTCAAAACTGACAACGCGCAACCTTCTCTCTCGTGCACATAAAGTGTGAAAGGTTTACTGTAATCTGGTGTACCCAACACAGGAGCAGAACATAAGGAAGTGCGCAAATCAGTAAAACTTTTCTGGCATTCCTCTGTCCAAGGGAGAGGTTGGGGTGTATCTTTAAGAGTGAGTGCTAACAAAGGTTTTGCTAACAAAGAAAAATTCGGAATCCATTGTCTGTAGTAAGAGGTAATGCCCAAAAAGGCACACACCTCTCTCTGTGTGCATGGTACAGACATGTGTGCAATTGCTTGGATTCTTTCTGGGGTCAATCGCCATCCCTCCTTCGACAAGAGATGACCTAAATAGGTAACCTCTTGGTGACAATATTGTAATTTAGAGGGTGAAACCTAATGATGAAGGTCAGACAATTGATGCAACAGTGAAACAGTAACTTGTTTACAAATTTCTTCAGAATCAGCAGCAACCAGCAGATCATCTACGTACTGAATAAGGGTGGCACCTGGAGGCAAAGTGAAAGCATTGAGCTGAGTTTTTAACGTCTGACTATAAATGGAGGCACTTTCACAATAGCCTTGAGGTGCACGCTTGAACCAGAAACTTCGGCCTCCCAAAGAGAAACCAAAAATGTCCCGACTTTCCTCAGCAATGGGAATGCATTCTTAAGGTCAATGACCGAAAACCAGGCAGCCGAAGCAGGTATCATTGTCAATAAGGCAGTGATATCTGGGACGACAGGAAACTGAGGTACAACAATCTTGTTGACCTCCCGGAGATCGATCACAAAGCGATAAACAGGTGGCTGGGAAGAGTCAGTACGTTTAAGGACAGGCAGAACAGGACTACTGCACACATTTCCTCTAGTCTCTTCAACCACACCTTTCTCAACCAAATCATGGATAATAGTCAGGAGCGCTCTCTCGCCATCACTAGAAATCTTATACTGAGGAATGCGAGGTAACCTAACATTATATTTGAGGGTGACAGTGTAGGGTGGAATCTGCAAGAGGCCAACATAATTGGGGCCTGTAGCCCAAAGAGTGGCAGGCAGGGAGCGTAATTCAAGAGGGAGTTGGTCTCTGGACAAATATGTCAGGGAAATCAATCGTTTACCTAAAGTAAGGTGTACGCTAGAAGGAGAACAATGCAGTGTCACATACAGTCTTTTCAACAAATCCAAACCCAACAAATTCTCACCACAACCAGTTGTTAAAATAAGGGGAGCCTCCAAATCATAAGGACCAATGGAGATAGGCAAAGGACAAGAAACTGGGTTACGAACTGGGGCGCCAGAAAATCCTATAGAAACATTTGTTAAGCCAGACAAAGGTGCCCCATGGAGTTTAGAGTGGATGATAGAACTCTTCGTTGCACCAGTATCCAAGAGAAAT
This sequence comes from Lissotriton helveticus, assembly GCF_964261635.1. Taxonomy (NCBI): domain Eukaryota; kingdom Metazoa; phylum Chordata; class Amphibia; order Caudata; family Salamandridae; genus Lissotriton; species Lissotriton helveticus. Next base: position 146,392,205 of record NC_136067.1, on the reverse strand, counting down.
GGCTCTGACACACCAAGCGCAACAACATCAACATAAGGCCCATTTTGGTCCACTGGAACTGATATGACTCCCTTATTTTGTCTACGGCTGTCCTAGCTAGAATTAAAATCCTGATTCTCATCCTCCATATAATAATCATCATTATAATAATGGGCAGACTGAGTATTTTTCTGATCAAAGTAGTTCATGAATTTTTGAGGCGGAAAAGAACGTTGATCCTGGGACATTGTACTTCGCCCCCTCCCCCTAGGTGCTGACTGGAAGCCACCTCGGCCTCGTGGCCCAGGCATACCACCAGCACGCTGCAATAAGATTGGGCAACTATTCTTGAAGTGACCTTCTTCCTTATAATAGGCACATTGATTAGGACCCAGTGGGGGCCGTGGAACAAAGGGCTCAGGTTTCTGCAACAACTTCTGAAACTGGGGAGTCAGCTGAAACTGGCGCTGAGCAGGACGAGGAGGATAAGCTTGTTGCAAAATAACCTTCGTTTTTAGCTCTTTAGTCTTTTTATCCAATTTGTCCTTCTCCTCCTTATCCCTATTTTCATAATATTGGGCAGTAGCCAATATCTGGGCTGAAGAAGAAACAGCCCATGAACTTTCGGAATCCTTTAATTTATTAGAGAGTTCGGGAAGCAAATTAAATACAAATGTATCTACGAACAATTGCTGTCCCCCCTCTGTGCTCATATCCTGACCACTGTGATCAAGAAACGTTTCCTCAAAACGAGTAAAGAAGTCGGAGACACTCTCATCCTTCTTCTGTTTACAGGCAGCTAACTTATCCCAATTAACTCGCGGAGCGGGCATCATAGTTTTCATTAAGGTGATTATTCTACCAGGAAGTTCTGCAACTAAATTATCGGGTTTAGCACCACCCACTTGGAGTCTATCAGCAGCAACTATAGCATCCCAATCACCTCCTAATTCATTGGCGTGGTCCTCTTTCTGAATCCTAGCCCCCAATGGTTGTGGGACAACATTTCTCATCAACATATCTATGTCGGCCAAATTCATAATGCAAGCATCAACAGTTTGAGATAATTCTTTGTAGTAACCAGCAGGGTTTTTACGGGGGTCAGGTAAGGACTGTTAAAGGGCCAGCACTTCAGATCTCTTCCAAGGTACATGTACCCATATACGCTGGAAGTGAGCTGGTATAGGCTGATTACCATCCTGGGCTCCAACCGCTTCTCTCCACACTGGGGTATACTCTCGCATAGGGTAGTGTTTAAGTTCGCGCCTAACAGAAGGATCAGGTTCAGACAAAGACCGGGAAAAGAACATTGATCTGAAGGTGACAAGTGTCTGTATAGCATCCTCAACCTGAGGACCCACAATAATTCCTTTATCAAAATCAGCCCTAACATCCAGCAAACCCTTGGGAACTGAACCCAATCCTGTAGCCTCCCATTCCTGACCTAGGATGTCACACATGGCATTGAAAACGAATCTTTGTACAGGGGCATCCCACTGCTCAAAGGTATCCATGATATCTTGAACAGTATATTCGAGATCACTCAGGATACACTTGCGAGCAAGACTCATTAACGTATCTCGTTCTCGGGAATCTGGGAGCGAGCTTCGTGTCTGCCTACGGGGAAAAACAGGAGTCAGGCTTCCTGACCCAAAGAAAGGAGAAAGGAGACCCGAAACAGTTTCAACCATCCGCTGACGGACAGAAGGGGAAGCTGGCAGAAAAACAGGAGATAAGGCAGGAGGCGTACAGGAGAAGAGGCAACGGGTAGAACGGAAGTCGAGGGCAAATGAGACTGAGGTAGAGGAGTCGGGGACAGAGGAGCTGAAGGCAAGGGAAATGGCGGGAGTGGTGGTGCCACAAAGGGCTGTGGTGGAGGTGCAGGAGCTGGAGCTGGTGGGAGAATAACATGTTGCTGGACGGGTAACAAAAGTGGGGGTGCATTAGCACCTTGTACATAGGGCGGGGCGATCTTAGCAAGTGAGACATTAAAGGATCCTTCTCAAGATCAGCATCGGGATTTGGGGAAGAGGTTGGCAGCACCGGGTAACATTTATCAATCGCCATGCGATGTTGCCTATCTGGGATCTCTATCACATGATCTATTTCATTATCTTTAAACTGTTGGGCAGCCTGTATAACAGTCATGCCTCTTTCTTTCCTATCTCTTTTTGCCTGTTTAATTTCTTTCTGTTTGGCTTTCTTGCGCCAAAGGCGAAAAGAGTCAAACATAGCCGGCCGGGGTTTTCTTTTAAACAAAGTAGCTTCTAAATTGTCTAAAGTATCAGGCTCAAAACTACCATTATGTGGCCACTGTAAAACACCATCTTTCTTCGTATAGCGGACCCACACTTCATTAAAGGTGATGGGGCCCACACCATGTTTAGAATAGAGCTCATAAGTAGGAGTTCCAGCCGGAGGAATTGGACAAGAGTCCTCCATTCGGGAGTCCACATCGCAACAAAAACAACACCATTTTTTAAACTTACTGAAACCAGGCATCGTTACTTCACTGGCTTCCTACAAACAACAAGGGGCAAATCAAAAATAAAACAGCACAAACGTACTCACCCCTTGGCTTCGGTTATTGCAATAATCGAATCAAAGAACCAAAAACAAAGAAGTGGGAGCGACCGACTAGTACTTAACCAAATGTCTTCTCACGCCAACAGAGGTCCGCTTAACGTCTCGCAATACCAGTCATCACAAAAAGGGACCAAGGCAGGATGGCAGTCAGGGCAGCAGGCACCAGCAGCCGCTGGAAAGGAGAATCCACACTTCAAAAGACCATCAGTCCACTTTTCAACATACAGGGGTCGCTGGTGTGGGGGCGCCTCCTCTGGAATTTTCCTGCGGGGCTCCTCACGATCCTTGGGCTCAACCGCTACCTCTGAAGCCGCCCCACATTGGGCGCCAATTGAAGAACCGGGCCTTTGGGCCTGGCGGCGCAGGGCACGCCTGAAATCATCAAGTTCACCTGCCTTGTTGCACAGAGACACGGAATACTCTGTTGGCGTAGAAAACCAAGTTTACTAGCTGCAGCTAAGAACAGTTGTCCAAGAAGTACACACAAGTAGGTTCTCAGGAGACTGCCACTGTACTTCGTGGCTCACAAGCTTTTTAAAGGCAAAAATACATCTGTGCAAATATTCACCCAGTACACAAAGTTTTAGCCAATCAGAAGAGTTTGAAAACATGGTGTTGTGCAACCGGAATGCTCTCTGCTTACATGTTGTGTGTTATCCAGCCCCCAAAGTTAATCAATACTGGTACCCATGGTTCAGGGTTTAATGGCAGGACATGTCTGTATACTTCAAAAGGAAGGCTGTGGAATAAGAAAACACAGAGAGAGAATAGCGAAGGCCAAAAGATAAGATACGGCACGAGAAGAATACTAAAGGCTAACAGATAGTTGATATAGGGATTTGGTAGTCCAGACAAGGATTAGATGGGTTTCAAGACAAGGACGGAGGGGGTTTTGACACGTTGCAGTCCAAGGGGCAGAGACACTTCGTGAATCGAACAGCCTGTGTAAAGGCAACACAAAATGGCGGTGAATGTAAAATGGAGTCGAAATTAAAGAACCTCAGACCTCTCAGAATCTTTCCATTGGAAGGCAGCTTGTTGAATTGAAACGACTGACCTACCCAGAGATCAGCAGAATCAGTGCCGAGAAGACGACATCAATAAAGTGTTAGCAAAGGTTCAAAATAAAGATCTTTTAAGGATATTTTAAGGAGATATTGTGAACTGTGTCTCAGCTGACACATAAATTAAGGTAAGACATATTGTGGAACAGCAGAGAGGCAGAGCACCAAGTTATAATAATAACGAAATGAAGTCTAAGTCTGAAATGTTAAGGATTCAACAATCATGAAGGTCAACAAAGAAGAGGAGAAGATCTCATCTCTTCCGGTAAATACCATACCACGCTTCAGAACCTCTTGTGATTGGAATACGGCCAGGGCCGGACTGGGAACCACAACCGGCCCTGGCCAAGTGCTCGGTCGCCCCTCCTCCCCCACCCCCCCAGTCATTGGAGGTGCCGCCGAACTCTTTGCTGGGGCCAGTTTTCGGCCGATTCTTTTTTTTTTTTTTTGTACAGGGGCGATTTTGCAGCTATGCTGCAAAAACAACCCTGTAACAAAAACGGCCCCCAGGGGACCAAAACCGCCCCCCACCCGTGCGGCGCACCGGGGGATTGCCCGGTGCCCGCTATGGCCAGTCCGGCCCTGAATACGTCCATGGAGCAAAGTAAGGGGTATCAGAAGAGGATAATTATAATATAAATCCTAAATGTTACTGATGAAATTTCGTTAATAGTACCTTCGCCTTACGTATTCATACTAGCACTATTATAACTTGAAGAAAACATTGGTGCACTTTCTGGTTACAAAGTTAAATGGTCAAAATTAAATATGATGCCAGTCTCAAAAAGTGATTAATGGGACCCAGGACATCGCAGGATGCCATGTTTTATTTTTCTTATTATCTAGAAACTGGCACTTTAGGCACCAGCCAAAAACAGAAGAAGCGTTCAAATGACCACACTGCTCACAAGCCTGGAAAAGAATAATTAGCTAGCCATTAAAATGGGAATCCAAACAAATTATGAATTAGTAATAAATCTTTTAAGTGCATGGCTTTTATTGAGACATATACATCTTATTAAGTTTAGAAATAATGCAAACATTAATAGCAGGTTTATGCTACGTACCCTATTTATGTTATGCTGTGGCGTGTTGTTAGTGTCATCATTTGTGTATAACCTGCAGTTTTTTCATTATTATTTCTCAAAACAAATAGTCAACCTTAGAGAATGCTGAAACATAAATACTGTAGACAATCACGGACAACTAATGCTCTACTAAATTACTCCCATCTCCTTTAAAGATGTATAGTTAAAGAGGAAAGAAAGAAGTTACATTATTGTAAATGAACACTGATGCATAAACATTTACTAATGAAAGTGTAAAGAGCCACCCGGTCTCTTCCATACAATGTATCACACTAACACGCATTCCTACACCCCTCAGGGCGGGCTCTACCCGAGGGTATAAATAAATGGCGGAAGACCGCTCGGGGTCTTCCGGACGACATAGCAAGTGTGGTGTGGCGTACCTTAATTCCAGCGCTGGTGCGACCTACTGTCCACGAGGCCCCGCCGCGCTACAGAAAGAAACTTACATTTGAACTAAACATTGTTTTGGAAGGAAAGTAATGTAATGATGAACACTCCATAAATGAGTATTAAGAAGTTTATTAACACCCAACAGGGAGGCAAGTTGTTCTGTCCATGACCAAGTTACAACTGACGAAACCTCCACATCACATTCCAATCCAATGATCTAGTTACATTCTAAACAAGGAATGTACACCATTAAAGGAGAAGATACAACACATCTCCCTTATTATAATAATAAAACAAAGAGGAATAATAACAAAAAGAAGAAGCAAAAGGAACGAGGTAAAGGAAGGCATAGAAAAAGATAAAGAGAACTAAAGAAACAAAAGAAAACAGTCAGAAATGCAAAAGTCAAAAAGAACACAGAAACAATTCACTTAGAACAGTAATCTTGAAGATACAAAGGAGGTCTTCTAGCTCTTGTGCTTGTGCTGCGAAGAGGAACATTCTGAGGTAAGTGATTAAACATTTTTGACTCACAAAACCGTCAGAACCAGGAACAATCTGAGGTAATTGATTAGAACATTCTTGACCCACACAACCATCCGAACCAGGTTTCACAACACTATCCCCCTCTGCACACCTTGATAAACGAGACATTCTCCAAACATCTCCCCCAGCAAGCATAACCACATTCTTCATGACTTTTACAATACGCCTAGGTCCAAAATACTTGGATTCACCCTTTGGTGACCAAGCCGCCTTTTTAATGAAAACAAAATCACCCACTTTCCAAGAAACACTCTTCGCACCTTTTAGGACATCGAACCTTCGCTTGTACTTCTCCTGATAGTTTTCCAACCTCCAATCCTTGGCTACACAACCCCTACCCTTCACTGAAAGCCACAAAGGATTAAGCTTAGAACCAGCAACCCTACCTTTCAGTTTCAGGTGACAAACCTGTCACGCTATTAGGAGTATTTCTGTGCGCTCACAATTTTTCTCTGAGAATAGGTTTTAGTGGAAGCCTTCTTTCCAAAGCAGTCTGGGCACACGCTCTAATTACACTATTCATGCTCTCTACCAAACCATTGGCCTGCGGGGAATAGAGAGCAGACCTATGGTGAGTGATGGATAAATCTCTCAAAAAGTCAGACATTTCCTGAGAGGTGAATTGGACACCGTTATCAGAGACCAAAACGTCAGGCACCCCTTCACAAGTAAAAGCATCCTTCAAAAATTCAATGACATTCCTACTCAAAACGGAACCCATGCAAGAAGCAGACAACCACTTCGAAGTATAGTCTACCAGAACAACAACAAACTTCTCCGAAGGAGCTAGGTTCTCAAAAGGTCCAATGATGTCCACAGCCACTTTATTTATTTATTTTTTTTTTATTTTTTTTTTAAAACCTTTATTGTACAGAAAGTGCTCACAAATACGGGCCTACAACCCAGCGGGCTGGCCACCACATATCAAAAGCATAATTAGCAGTACAAAAGTACCCACAGGATACGACATCACGAACACAGGAGACATAGGCCGAAAGCCATAGAGCAACCAGCATGGATAGGATACGGAAAGGTTGATTTTCTATAATGGGAACGGTAAGTACAGGATCAAGACGGGCAGTGAGTCAAGCAAAAAAGGGGGGGGGGGCCGTGGTGAGCCACGAACAGGCGAACATAGAAGGTACAGGATAAAGTCGACACGGACTAAACATATTGGTAAAAACGATTCCAACGGAAGCACCACTGGGAGAGGCAATTGCGCTCGCCGTCCAGCGCCCACCCACCACAGCTAAAACCCGACTTAACAAACAGACGTAAAAAGAGCCCATCGTATAAATCAATACGTTACACACCCCAATAAAAGGAAAGAAATCCCCCACGAAAGAGGGAGGGGAGAAAAAAGAAAAAGGAAGGGACTCCTTCTCAAACACGTGCCCCCTGGCGAACGAAGCAGGGAAACCTCAACCGGCACACAGCAACCATTAGAAATCAGTGACAGGAACACGTAGTGAGCCGTAATCACAATGAGACCGGAAGGCCGGTACATCCGAAACACCCCAGGGGAACACACGACAAGACGAAATCCTGAAAAAGAGAATACTTAAGAGCCATAGAACAAAAAAAAGGGGGGAAAAAAGGGGGGGAAAAGACCCCCCAAAGTGACAGACCCCCCCACCCACCCCGCAAGCCCACCCTGCACCCCTGCAGAAGGCTATGGCCTACCCCCCAGCAGCGTGCCTGTCGCCCTAATTAGAACCCGAAATATAGAAGAGCAAAGGCGAGACGGAAACATAAGACAAAAAGGAGGGGGGGGAAGGGAAAAAGGGGGAAAGAAAACGCACGGGAGAGGGCCACAGAACAGGATCAACAGCGCCCACCCACCCGCCTGAAAAAGGACATAGCCCTCGGGAAGTCAAAGAAATATAAGGATACACAACAGGAGCATCACAAATTCACACATAGTCATACCGTTACATGCCGATCATCCAACCATTACAAGACTACCGAACAGAGAGGCAAGTTCGTCTCATCCCTGTCCTTGTTTGTCCAAAGTTGTAGTCGTCCGATTCACTAAGAACCAGACCGCGAGGAACAGAAGGCAAAGAACAGGGAGAGAAAACGGCAGTCCAGACAAGATACGTGGAGTACAACCCGGATGATCCGGAAAATTTAGAGAACATCGTAAACAGTGCAGGCACAGTTTCAGGGACAGTTCGAAGAAAGCCGACCCAGCGGGGCCGGCGCAGGAGCCAGGGTCGGTCACTCGAGGCAAAGAGATGCAGAAAGAATCATCGAGTCCAGTCCGGACGGGACCCAGCCCCCGGACCAGTGGCGCAGGAGATGGAACAGGATGATGAAGGGCCGCGGAACTCCGCACACCCACTGAAGCAACAGTCGCCGGGCCCATGCTTCCCAGGATAGTTCCAGCCGCACCCAGCGACGGCGAAGCCGCACCCAGGTTAGGGGGCCCGAACGGCCCGAAGAGAGGATCCACCTCCAGGGCGACAGCGGGTGCGGCCACAGAAGCTCGCCAGGAGTGTTGGGCGGCAAGGATGCACGCAAGTGTAGGAAAACCTTTACAGTATCCGGCACCCGGGCCATGCGGCGGGCCTCCAGCACTCGTCCTGGCCCGGCTGAGACACTCCGGGTCGGCCGCCATCTTGGAAGCCCGGCGGGGCCGCGGCGTCCGTCAACCCCCGTCCGGGCAGCAGCGAGGCAAATGAAGACCGGCCGACCGGCAGCAGGGCACCTCCAGTGTGGGAAGGGGGGCCACCAGAAGAAGGGGGATCGCCGGCTCCCCCGTGCCGCCGGCCCCGTTCTCTGAGTCCGGGCGGAGGGGATCAAAATGGCCGGACCGGAGAACAAAGGGGGAGCAAGCCGAATGTACGGTCAGCCCCGTCAACGGAAGGCAGCGCCTCCACCCAAGGCCACCTGTCCGCCGGAGGCGGCCAGCAAGTCACAGCCGGCCTAGACGTACAACGGCCTCTACGACCGCGTCCACCGCGCCATCAAAGGCCGATCATCGCGCTCCGCCCCGTCCGGGCGCCGCCAAGAAGATCCAGGCCAGCCCGCTCCGGAGACCCCGAAGCGAGCGGGAGCGCCGTTCAGGATCCACGGCACCCAGGACAACCAGAGCCAAAGGTGAGTGCCTGCAAGGTATCTGAACGCTACAGCATAGCAAAGAGGACTTCCCGGGGCAGGATAACAGCAGGATATACGATAAAAACAGGCAGGCGAACGGAGCCGAGCTAAAACGCGGCCATCTCGGACGCGAGCTTGGCTCCTCCCCCTCCACAGCCACTTTAGACCAAGGACGCTCAGGTATAGCAACAGGGGAAAAGGGGTCTGTGCTCACTTTTCTTGACTTATCATTACCAGCACAAATACTGCAGTCCTTCACAACAATCTCAACCTCACGGTCTAATTCAGGCCACCAATAGGATTCCCTGACTCTTGCCTTAGTGAGACTACGACCAAGATGTCCTTCATGTGCCAAATTAATAATCTTCTCCCTCATCCCAAAAGGGGGAATCAACCTGTCGCCTCTGAACAATTCACTTTGAATAATGTTTAATTCATCTCTCACATTCCAGTAACCCTTAGCAGGATCAGGAACTTCTTTTAAAATAGGCCAACCATTGACCGTGGATTCCAGAACAAAATCCCTGGCCGGATCATTAGAAAAGCTATCCCTCCAATCCACTTCATTCAATGCTGATTCCCTCACCCATGAAACAACAGGTGGCTCAGAATCACACACAACCAACCTATCAAGGGGTGATCTAGAAAGGAAATCAGCTGGAATATTTTTAAGTCCAGGTAAGTATTCTACACAGAAATTGTATTCCATGAGTCCTTCGACCCACCTCTTGATCCTTGGAGTTGTACATTCTACATTCCTACAAGAAAACAACTGCACCAGAGGTTTGTGATCAGACCTGACAACAAAAGGTAAACCCCACAAATAAAATCTGAAATGCTTGATGGCCCAAAAACAAGCTAAAGCTTCACGCTCTATAACCGAATAGCGCTCCTCAGCACCCTTCAGCGAACGTGAGGCGAAACCAATGACCCTCTCTGAACCATCCACCAACTGAGATAGAACAGCCCCCAAACCACGTATACTCGCATCAGTGGACAAAATTGTTTTCTTGTGCACATCAAAATGCCCCAAGGTTGGCATTTTTGCGATCTCAGACTTAACAGTTTCAAAGGCTCCTGAACATTCCTTGTCCCAATTGAAAACCGCACCTTTTTTCAAAAGCAGTCTAATAGGCTGCATCACTCTAGCAAAATTTGGAATAAATTTTGAATAATACTCGGACAACCCATTGAAAGATTTCACTTGATCCTTGTTAGAAGGGGTTTGAGCTTGAAGAATAGCCTCCGCCAGATCAATCTTGGGACTGATACCCTCCCCGGATATATTGTGCCCCAAATAAGACACAGATTTCACTCTGAATTTGCATTTCTCGCGTTTCAAAGTCAAACCAGATTCTTTGAGTCTAGTTAAAACTCCAAATAAGATGTCATCATGCCTGCCAACATCATTCCCGTACACCAGAATGTCGTCCTGAAAGAACAAGACGGAATCAATACCAGATAAAACATTCTTCATGATCCTCTGAAAACAAGCAGCTGCACTAGCCAGCCCAAAAGGCATCCTGATAAATCTGTAAGCACCAATAGGAGTTACAAAGGATGTTAAATGCCTTGATTCCTCATGCAACAAAACGTGGTGGTACGCTGCTGACAAATCCATAACGCTAAACACAGTAGCCCCACCCAACTTGGTCAAAATCTCATTTATATTAGGCAAAGGCTGCCTGTCAACCCAGATTGAACCATTTAGACTCCTGAGGTCCACACACATCCTAATTTTGGTACCCTTGTCCTTAGGTGCCAAAACAATTGGCGCAAGCCATTCTGAAGATTCTATTTCCTCCACCACACCCAGCTTCAACAGTCTGTGAATTTCATCTTGAAGTGGTTTCAACATAAGATTTGGCACTTTCCGAACTTTGTGTGCTATAGGTTTAGCATTCCCTTTCAAGATAATCTTATGCTTGAAACCTTTCAAAAGACCTAAATCATCACTAAATACCTTAGGAAATTTTTCAAAAATGTCTAAAAAATCACCTGGATGAGAGACCAACATAACCTGTTCAGGAGCATTGGGATTTAAAGTAATCCCTAGGTTCCTTTGATGACGCCATCCTAGGCGATTATCACCCCTTTTCGCAACATACACTTTTCCAACAGTTTCTTTACCCTTAAAGGTAATGGTCTGGATGGAGTACCCAATCAAATCAATCTTTTGTTTTGCATACCCAACAGGATTAATGTCAGGAGCCAAAAGCTTGATTTTGTCTCCCTCAAAATTTGAAAACCAAAATTTATCACTAATAAGGGTGTAAAGAACCGGAATCAGCCAGTACAGGGACAACCTTGTTGGCAATATGAATGTCACAAGAGGGCATAATTACAACATCATCATCAACTTGATTCACACCATTAACAACATCAACCTGCAAATTAGTAATGCAATGAATGGAATCCTGAGAGTACTCTTCTTCATCGTCCACAAAATTAACTTTGCTGTTTTTACACATCCTAGCATAATGTCCTTTCCTACCACAGTTCCTGCAAACGGTACTTTTGGCAAAACAGTTTGGATAGTTCGGTCCATGTTTCTCACTTCCACATCTGGGACATCTACATTTATTTTCCCTGTTAAAACTGTAGTTTTGTTTAGGTTTTTCAATTTTTAAAGTTGACTTCTCTTGCTTTGAAGGAATTTTACTTACAGCAGCCACACATATTTCAGGTTGAAAGATTTGCCGATTTTCATTATTTATACTGGAAACAGGATCAGTTTGAGTAGGACCCTTCCTAATCTCTTTAACCCAAGTAGAGGTATGCTCAACACTCTCAACAATAAGTATGGCCTCCTTCAAATTTGGATTTTTCGATAGAAGTTTTTCCTGAATCTTTTGATCATTAGTGCAACGAACAAGTTGATCACGAATGAGAGAGTCAGTCAACAGTTCAAATTCACAAGTTTGCGCAAGAGACTTAAGAGCTGCCACATAGTTTCCAACTCTTACAGTCTTACCTTGTGTACGCATAAAAAACGTATGTCTCTCCATGACAACATTAATTTGTGCACCAAAATGATTCTTTAAAAGAAGTACACTCATTTCATACACATCAGAAGGTTCACCGGCACCCCTGCCAATCGGTATAGGATCCAGACTGTCGTAGATGTTCCTTCCTTCAATATCTAAATTGTTCAACAAAACAGCCTGTTTCCTGACCGCAGAAAACTTTTCACCACCAATGGCAAGCAAATAAGAGTCAAAAATTGGCTTCCATTTTTTCCATGGCAAAATCGGTTCACCTTGCTCACTCAAAAATTGAGGCGGTTGATTCATTCCACTCGCAGAAGATGACATCCTGAAAAGGAAAATTAACTAAACAAGCTAACACAACAATTTAAAATAATAATCCAAAAATAATGAAGGAAAAATAATAATCAGAAATTAAAGAATTAAAATCTGCCTTATTTTTCTTTTTTTAAAAAGAAAAAAATAATTGTAAATTCCACTATTCTTCAGTGGGTACTTCCTTCTTTTTAGCGTACACCATTAATTCCTTCAGTTCTCGAAAATGGATAAATGATCATCTGCATTCCTTTCCGTTTTTCATTATCTGCATACCTTTCCGTAATTTATCTTGACCACCTCATTTCGTTTTCTTTTGGTCAAACTGCGCTTTAAATAGTTTAAATAACTTGTCTCAAAACGATGTACGAGTGAAAGTCAAATCACACGGCGCACTTCCGCAAGATGCGTGCAAATAAGCGTGCGCGTCACAACGGATTACGTGTGACGAACCAGGAAGCGTGGCTGCTCTTCAACGCGCAAGCCGCAATTGAACGTCATGGAATGCAAAAGACGCTCGATCATGCACAGTTCGCGCAGCTCGCGCGGAGTGTTTAAAAAAATGCAGCTTAAGAAGGTAGGCACTTCAGTAAAATATTGTGATGAAGTAAAAACTTCTAAATTGTACTTGCCGAATATAATACCGCCGCTTCTGGAACAAAATCTTTAAATCACTCGAAGAAAATCAAAGTCTTCAGAAAAACAGTTAACTCACTACCGCACCGTAGTGATCCAGGAAATCCTTAAATCCAAATCACGCAGGGTTCTTCAACGCCTGTTGGGTTCATCGTCGCCAGTAATGTAATGATGAACACTCCATAAATGAGTATTAAGAAGTTTATTAACACCCAACAGGGAGGCAAGTTGTTCTGTCCATGACCAAGTTACAACTGACGAAACCTCCACATAACATTCCAATCCAATGATCTAGTTACATTCTAAACAAGGAATGTACACCATTAAAGGAGAAGATACAACAGAAAGCATGGTATATCGACTGTGTAACATTTGTCGTGTTCCTTGATATTTCGTATCCGAAAATGGATGCAGAATACACCCCAAAATAACTAAATAATTTATGTCACCGCCTCTGTACTCCTGATGTAGGATTTCTGATCTACAGGATGAGAGAGTAGGCAAATGCAGTCATTAATTCACAGTGACTGTGACCACGCTCCAACATGGTTGACTGTACACAGCCTATAGGGCGTCGGATTGCTGACCGGTCCTAGAAACAAGAAGCTGGTGCAGTGATCTGTGCGGTGACTGGTTGTCAGTGTGGCGGGTGTGAGAGTGTGATTGGCCAGGTGGATGGATGGGTGTGTTTAATATGAAGTCTGCCTGAGCTAGAATGTTCTCTGTGACAACATAGTTAGAGGAATAGGCTTTCCATACCCACAGAAGGGGCTGCCTCGAAAGGGTCAGGACCTGAGAAACATCCCAGGAGTTTGAAAGATGGCTTTGACGCCTTGCCTGAGTCACTGCCAGGGGATCTTTTGAGTGGCCACGCACCCTGTCACCATTAGGCCCATGCGAACTTTAAATTACGCCACGTAATTCGCATCATTTCGTGTAACACTTGTTACATAAATTCCCCAAAATGATGCCATTATGCAAACCCACATAAGTATGCTTCAGTTCATGGCAAAATGCGTGGGAGCCAAGAATAACACAAAACAACCAGAAAGCAAGTGGCTGCTGTTGGCTATTATTATTTTCTTGTCCAAAAATATGTCCTTGTGCCAAAAATGCACGGTAAGGTTGTATTTCAAGCAAAACAAATACAGCGCTAAATGACGGTCCACATTATGTGTCATTATGCATAATTTCATGTAATTTTCCCAAAACCTTAAATGATTAAGTGAAAGCAAATTAAGTAAATTTCACACACCCCTTGTCACTATTTTTGAGGACAGAATCATTGACCGTGAAATTGGGAGGCTTTAGGGATCAGGAGATGGCTAGCCTGGCAAGAGTAAAATTCTGGTTGGTTGGATTAACAGCCATCTGACCTCATTACAGGGCTTTAAGTGGGCAGGGTCTCACCGGTGCTGAGCACCGGCAGTTTTTTAAAGGGGGCCGTGAAACGGGTCTCTAGTCGGCTCTGGTTTTTGCCCTGGCACAGGACGTCCGTTTTTTACGGACTGCAGTGACAGCAGGGCTTTAAGTGGAAGCTTTTTCAGTATTTGACACAAGCCATAGTTGCTGCTTATTTATCTTATGCAACTAACAACCATTGACAAAGCCAATAGTCCTGACTTGTTGTAGGTATGATGTTACTTGTTGTATCATATATCTGGATGCACTGACAGAAACAGCAAAATACCAGTCGGGCGGCACACTATGCTAAGCACAGATTTTTAGCTTAGGTATTGTAAGCCATGCCCCTAATTACATTGGCCACGCCCCTTTGAGGGATCCCCTAGATTTTTCATCCCACTTAAAGCCCTGCCTCACTATCCAGGTTCTTATGGTGCTGAAGCCGCAAGAGGGCACTTGGCGACAGTGCAGCGTGTATCGCCACGTATGCATGACAGTGGGATCCATGAGGGCTCCTCTTTAATGTCACTGCAGGTGCATCTTGCAGCCCCTCCAAGGATCATCACCCCATTAAAGGAGAGCTTGTGACATTGACCATTTCTTTAATGGCATGTATGGGAGAGTATATGCTGGTACCCAGCTCCTGGACTTGTAATACTCCAGGGGGCGGGGCTTTCTTTACTAGATTTAGAGAAGGGGCTCTACATGAAGGGATCACCACACAGCATACAGCCACCTTCAAGTTTCACTGTCAGCTTGTGTCATGGTGGATCCCATCCTAAAGGGGATTCTGAAGGACACTCTGCCCTGTGAGTGACCATTAGCAAAATTGTATATGTGTAATGACCACTTGACCTCAAGTGGCACACTCCGGCTTCACTATCAGACATGGGCTAACAGTAGAACATGCATTGCAACATAAACATTGCACACCTATATTAACTTGACTGAATACAATTCCTGGCCCTAGACGCGTGTTAAATGCATGACTGAGGATGTCGCTGCTTGCTCCTGCCTGCTGCGGTGTCACTCAACTTTGCCTGTCTTCATAGCAAAGTGAAACGTCAGCAATGGGACTGATGCAGGTGAGGTCACGAAGCAAGACTGCTGCCCAAGCCCTACTCAACAGCCTCATTCCACCTCCCCTTTCAAAGGCCATCGGGTTGGCTGCTGGCACACCACTGACCCATGGACAAGTGAAAAGTGCTTCACCCTGCAATTAAACCAGCCCACAGCCTTGCCTCCCTCCACTCCCTTGCCTGATAAAGATGACATCATGCTACCTGTGTAACCACAGCCTCTGGACTTAAACTCCTCGCTGACGCACCGTACGCAAAACCACCTGCGCAACCTCAAGTTTGCAAACCAGCTCCCTGCCATGGGACACCTGCTCTGGAACCACCCAAGAAGCCACAACTCTAAGCTTATTCTAAAAAAAGAAAGATTTCAAACAACAGCCTCCCTCCTACCAAGGCCTGACTGGCCATAGCGGGCATCGGGTGTGTTATGTTATGTTATGTTATTTATTATTTGTTAAGCGCGCATACGCCCGAAGGCTTCTTGGCGCTAGAGAGAATCAAACATAACAGTACATAAAAGACACAAATCACTATTTACAATAAGCCTGAGAAAAAAGAAAAGTTTTAAATGCCTTCCTAAAAGTAAGGAGGTCCCTACTGTGTCGCAGGGTCAGGGGAAGTGAGTTCCACAATGAAGCAGCTAAAAACTGAAAACCGCTACCTCCCTGACGTTTCCTTTTAAAACGAGGAACCTCAAGTAGGTCTTTGTGTGTCCCAGGAGGCTGGAAGGGTGGGGGCCAGTTTTGGAGCGGTGGGGGCCAGTTTTGCAGCAGTGCTGCAATATCCGCCCCAGTGACAAAAGCAGCAGTGATCGAGGGCATTTTAGTTAAGCAGCAGTGGGTAACCCTCGCCCAAACCCTGCCCCCGCCACCCCTCTTCCCCAGGTCAGGTCCGATAAAATTGTCAGGGGTGCTTTGTGTTCTCAGTCCGGCCCTGCTCTTACGGGGCGCCAGAGTACATTTAATGGTTGGCTACCTTGCTACACTTTGCACCCTATAACATATCATGTGTATTTGTAAAGCGCGCGTTCACCCGTAGGTCTCTTGGCGCTGAATAATAGAATTTTATTGTTACCCAACTCAATTGTACTCATTTTATCGACCTCAGATGGATGAAAGGCTGAGTGGACCCACAGGGATTTGACTCTGTGACCATGAGGTCAAACACAGGCCCAACAGTGAATGCATTAGTCCACTGAGCCACCAGACCCTATTATCCTGACACCATCACATGAACGCTCCATCGACTACTACCATTGCTTGGACTTGACTTGAGGTCTCAAATTGGCTATGACTGGTGTTATTTCATTGAATCAGCCCAGTTGAACCGATGGCAAGTCGAGGTAGTACTCATGGTCTATGTAATTGTGGCGGCGGGGGCGGGGATAAGGCCATAAAAAACATCCATCTGCACTGTATTTTTACTGTAGTTTCACTATATAGAACCTGGGTATGAATTACACGTCTGGCACCCTCCTGCTCTGTTGGCCTTAACTAGGTGCAGTTAGGACAGGAGGGTGCAGTCTGGGACAGTGCACCCAAGCAGTGCATTACTGAAAGACAGGGATGTGGTTTGAAATTACGGCTCTGTCTTTACTTTGAGGTGAATCAGCATTCTTTTGAAGAAGGGAAAAGGCATCCCCCTGCAGCTGTGTGCCATGCTTTACTGCCCTTGCTTGCAGAGAGATGCCTGGGGGACCGTCTCTACTCTTCTGCAGGGTTGCCCTCTGGGGTGCACTTACTATGCACAACATTTTTATGGTGCACAGTTAGTGCACCCCTTGTTAGCACCTGACTGCACCCCTGTGCAGGGCTGCAGGTGGATGCCTGGGTGGGTCTCCCTGACTTCTGCAGGGGTGGTCTCGGGACATGCACTAACTGTGCACAACGTTTTTGTGTGTCTCTCAATAGTTGCTTCGTCTCTGTGCCCATGTCTCTAATAAAGTGGGGTGAAAAGGAAAAGTGTTCCCTCATTTGGGTGGTGTGTCCCTTTGCCTGTATTCAGCTAATGTAGGATGTCAAATGCCCCTCTTTTTCCTTCTCACAGCTAACTTCCTGATGGGACACTCTCAAGTGTCCTAGCAGAATGTTCCCATCTCACTATTTCAGCTATTGCTGAGCTGGTAAAGAGGTGCCTATCTGTGGCTGTGAGGGAGGAATGCAGTAGAGGTGGGTGCTGCATAACTTTAGGGAAACAGTCGCCTTTAGAGATGCTTATAGGAAATGTATGGAACTGCAGTTAAACAACCCTGAATTTGGGAATCAAAACCATAGTGGGACATATGCTAGAAATATGCACTTGGTCTTTATTTATTTCATGAAACCGCCTTCAAAACACACATATATTGTCAGAAAAGGGAACAGAGGAGCAGGGAAAGTATGATGTGACTAAGAGTAAACAATTTGGTAAACTTGGTGGCCCAAGATTGTTGTGTAGTACTGTTTGTCCCAAGGGCTATTACTTTACTACATTATTAAATGTTGGTGAATCGACCATAAGAGATGGCACTGTCTACCCATCTTTGCCGAATTACCATGCAGTCAAGTTTTTTTTCCTACCATAAACTTACTCATAGCTTTTAGATAGATTCTTAACACTTCCAATGTTGGATGAAAAAATGGGGACATTGGAATAAGTTCAAAATTTGATTGCCCAAGATCTCACAATTTAGCCTGATGAGGATGCCAGGATTAAAACACTTGGGCTCGATTCACAAAGGTAAACTGAGACGAAAGTTTAACTTTACGACTTTCGGTATTCACAAAGGGCATTTAAAAGTAGTAAAGTTAGACCTTTGTCTCAGTTAATCTTAAGTTTTGGTCTTAAGCTTAACTGAGACCAGGACTTTTGGTCCTTTTGTCTCCTGATTCCACAGTCTCCCCCTAGCTCCCTTGACTACAACTAGGATGGCAGTGATTCCTATGGAAAGACAAAGGGACTACCTCCCCAGGGAAATTTCACAGTATTATTGACCCTGCCCATATTTATTATCCAATGTTTACTTCCAGCGCATTTAGGTAAAGTGGTAAAGCCAGTATTAGATGTTAAGTCTAGTAGCTGTGTCTGCCCACTTCATGAATTGCTTGTCTTATTAGGGTTTCTGCCAATGTGAACACTTTATTTACTTTTTTCGACCGATGGGCATAAAAATAATACAATTAAAATAATTTAAAAAGGAAACATAATACAATATGAGCTAGAAAATATACTGATACCATGCATAAAATATTCTTACAGGTTTCCACTCTTGGCCTTGATTTAGGGGCACAAAACAGATGTACAAACGCTTGACCATAGACAAAAACCTAATGTGGTCCGTCAAGCCTAAAAGTACAGTTTATACATGTCATGCTGTAGTAAATATATTTGTAAAAGCTTCAGTCCAGAATAATAAACTTAAAAAGTAGCTACTGTAATGAGATGCATTACAAGGTGCCGGCAGATTACATTTAACATATAGAACATGAGCATTTATCCATTGTAAAACAAAGATGGTATGAATACAGGGATACATCTAGGGTTACATGCCCTTCCCTGCCTCATAGGACAGCCTAGCTGAAATAAAGTGTAAATGCTCCAGCTTACATTATAATTTAAAACACAAGTTCTAAAATCAATTAAACCATGGTACACAATAGGGGGTGGGTTGCATTAGGCACAGGGCATAAAAGGGTAAGAGAGCTGATTTCTTTCCGAATTGGCTATATGCTTTTCAAATATTTAGCAATTGAGAAGGCAATGACCAGAGACATGTCCGCTCTACATAATTGTATCACTACCCTGTTTCAGACAACACCTAAAAGGCAGCACAGAGGAGCAATCCAATGCATATGCTGTGTATAATACCTTGGGCAAAAAAAGGAGATGGTTGTTGGTTTCTTCAGCACTTCTACAAAAAGAAACTCATGTTATGACCTCCTTGTTGACCATTCCATAGGAATAGTTTCAGGGGACAACCAATACTCGTAAAGATTCATAGAGTATAAGGACTGTTTTACCAACCAGGTTAGCGAAACTCCTCTATGTGATTTATCTAGAACATCTCTTAGACCCACACTATATTCTACCAGCTCACGCGTGAGCCAAATCCATAGCTAGTACAAAATGGGTTTCAGGTGCGCTATGGGTACAATTGACCAGAAACCTAGATCATGCTTAAAAATCAATGGCGTGCTTTGGGGAATTCAAGGGATACTCTAAAAAATGTATTCTTTGCCACCTCCAGGGCTTTTAAATTACTGTATCCCCAGAGTTCTGTTACATATGTTGCGACAACTACAGCTTTGGCCCTCTAAACCTCAAGAAGGGGAGAAATTGGGTGGAACAAGGTCCTGTTTGCGAATTTTAAAATTGGCTGCCGTCCTGTGCTTTAGTATAAGGGTACTTTTGGTAACCTGGGTACCCCAAGTATTTGCACTAGAGAATGCCAAGATAATCAAAATCTAGCACTTTAACCAACTTCTCTCTTTCCAACATTATTGATCCTTTGATACCTCTCAGGGGGTGGACGGCCATAAATTTTGTCTTGCTCTTGCTAACTGCCAAGCTGTGATCTAGGCAGAATATGTTAAACTTACTCAAAAGGGTCTCAATGCCCTTGGGGGGTTTTGATACTAATAAAGTATCGCCCGCAAATAGTAGGGCGGGTATTTTGGTTGCCCCTAAACCAGGGGGGTCATTATAACAACCCAAAAGATAATTGATGAAGCATCCTTGCCTGACTCCTTTTGCAACCTCAAATGGATCAGTGTTATTCCAGTTCATACCCCATCGAACTTGCGCAAAACTGTCAAGGTGGAGCCTGGCAAATAGCCACTAGCCCCCCCTTTAGTTAAAGTATTATCCCGTTTGGGACACATTTGAAGCCTAACACCTAGACACCAATGCAATGGAAAGAACAAGCATTTACAATGCAATGGTCTCGGCAGCATTAAAGGTAGAGCTATTGGCATTGCTCATGATTATTTTTTTTAATCATAAATAAATGGCATTGTCATTTACATTGCCAATAGCTTCATCGCCTTCACTAAATTAGTTGGTTGCAACGCACACACCCCCGCCCCTGTCACATGCGCATCTCATGAGTCCGAGTGCCTTCAGTAAGTTAGTCAGCTGCTTCAGAGACCCACCAGCACACCCGTGTGTCACAAGCGTTTCCCTCGGCAGTCCCAAGCCTCGCTGCCTGACATGTATAGCTCGCCCAGTCCCTTCCTGGTTGCATCAGCGAAAATTGTACATTTGAAGAAGCAGCAAAAATAGAATTAATGTTTTGATTAAGGCTCCAGTGAACTGCAATATTTACAATTCGGATGTTATGGTGCTCTGGGGAATACCAGAGCTCTTGTGATGTTGCGTGTTCAGAGAAAGGGACAGGGAACGGACACAGTTTTGCATATTGGTTACTTTTACACATAATATGTTATTCTGTTGACAAAAGTTGCTAATTAAGGAGGATTGGGAGTAGAAACTCCAAAAATATACTTTACTAAAAACAAATATTTCTAGTAGAGATATTCCAACTCTCTGTAATTATTTTGTGAATTTAAGCCGGAAGCCAAAGGACATAGAAACAAAACAATTTACAAGTGAAAGACTTACATACACAAATTGGGCCTCTACTACAAGCCTAATATGTTGCAGGTATGCATCCCTCGAGAGTAGTAATTGGGAAGAGTCTAGTTATAGGAGACATGTTTTTCAAACGGGGGTAAGGAAAGGATTTTGGAAGACAACAAAGTAAACAAGGCATGGAGGAAAGCACAGGAAAACGGAAAACATGCGCCTGGAACAGTAGGGAAAACCAATGGAACACTGGCGCAGGAAATCCTCTGATTATCAGCATGAGGAATAAGTTCCATTGAAGCTAAAGGATAGCCCTTGTCCACAGTACTCGGATGTCTGGAGAAGGGCAGGTGCATGCTCTGTAATCTAGACTACTGCCTAGACCACTGCCCAAAGCCTGCAGCTGCGCCCCGTATCAGGACCCCAGCACCCACCGGGTGCAACCTGTGGATGTCCTGGCATCTACAGAGCCAGGGTGTGCCTTCCGACTACTCCCTCTACCACCAACATGGACCATATAGAAATTGTCGAGACCAGAAAAGAGACTGTACCAATTGCAGCAGTATAGCTAACTTCTTATTCTTGTGATTCAGCAAGAGAGTCTTGGTGGAAATGTGAGTGTGCCCGTTTTAACTAATGTGCATGTTCAAATTTTCACTGAACCTATCTTAAACAATTACAGTGTATACAGACGTCAACCATACGAATGCACAGACTCACCATATTATATAACAGCAGTATTTAAGAGGAGTGAAGGAGCGTAAGATGTTTTCTCAGCCAAAACCCAATCTCTAGAGCCTTCTCTGTGCACCATCACATCACGGGTGATAGGGGAGATTAGAGGTGTTATTTAATCTTAAAACAATGTATTTTTTTGTGTTTTCGCCTTAAGCATGCTTCCTACAATTAATTACTTATACTGATACCGATACCGAACAAGCAACGATGACGGGCCAAAGTACAAAAAGAAAAGAAATATCCTGAAACAAAGTTAGCTAATACATGCATACACATACTACCTTCTGATTTTTTCGGGTGCGGGGATGTCGAAACATGACAGCAAGCATTATTTAAAAGGGTGCGCATTCTCTAAACTAAAATACATAAACTAAATAAAATGTGCCCGACTCCAAAGGAACGTACACTACCTTCCGGAGAATATTAAACTAGGGAGGGGGAGCAACAGAAAATGCCCCCCGGAATCCCGCCGCGGCCGCACCGGAAGTCAGGCAAAGTCGCCAGTGACGGGGGCGGGGCCGCGTCCGGACCGGAAGAGGAGGCAGGCGGAGTCAATGCGTCTCGCGCCCCGGGGCTCCTGTGAGCGGTGGAGAGCCCCGAGGCCGCGCCAGCAGGAGGTTGCGCGCCGCGTGCGGAGAGCAGAGTCCCCCGAGATTGCCCAGGTAAATTCGAAAGGGCTGGGGGGGCTTGGTGCACTCTTGTGTGTGTGTATGCTCGTGTGTGTATGTATGTGTGCGACGGTGGTGGCGGCGGGGGAGTGGGGACCTTGGTGCACTTGTGTGTGTGTGTGTATGTGTGGGTGGGGGGTGTGTGTCTCTGTATGTATGTGCGTGCGTGCATGGGCGCTTGTGTGTGTGTCTGTGTGTATGCGCATGCGTGTGTGGTGTTTCGAGCTTCCCAGGAGACAGCGCCTGGCCACAGCGCGCGTTCGCGTGCGCGTGGCAGTTTCAAATCGCCATGCGCGCGGCCAGGATTGTCTCCTGGGAAGCACACACGCCGACAAAAGGTTCTCAGCGGAGACGCGCTTCGCGCGGCTAGCCGAGACCTAAAAAAGGGGCACAGACTAAGTTACCTCTTCACAAGTAATCAAGAAAAAACATTGTAGGCAGGTTTTTAAAGTTGTTCAAATCCCTGTGTAAGAGATGTGCTTGCACAGTAAGAATGCAAGATGTATCTGTCTGTGTGAGTAATTACACAAATATTGATTTAATTGTCACCTACTTGTTTTATTTAATTGATTTTATAGTGCAACTCATTTCAGTGTATGGTGTCAGGGCGCTACGGGAAATGTTAAATGAGAGAATGGGAGTTATAAAATGTAGTAGGAATCAGATGTGGTCCATAGACAACAAACAAGACTCATACATGGGTTTCTAGGGTTATATTTTTCCAATTCCAGCACTGATATAGCGCCACCTCAAGCTGCTGGAGTTGCTTTGTATGGTGTACAATGCATCAAGGGAGAAGCAGTTCGAACTTCGACCTTTGGATTATATCTCGCCGCCTCCCTTCCCCCTCCTGTGACGAATGTCTCGGCCCTAATCTCTCGTGCTGATATGAAGGCAGGAGACGAACCGTCCTAACCCCGTGAGGCAATAGGTCGAGAGTCCCGGAAAGCTGCAGTAAGGCTGGTTTTCCGTGAACCTGTGCGTACTTGGGCTCTGTGGTACTTCCCCTCCCCCGCCCCCGGCGTGAGTCACCGTCCTGGCGCTGAGCGTGCCGTAGGTGCGTGCGTAAGAAAGGCCTCTTTCATCTCACGTCACAGCACTCCGCCATCCGCGCGGGGTGAGTGGGTTCATGCCGGCCCGGTGACGTCAGTGGGATGCGGTAAATGAGGAAATGGGCGTGCGCGCGGCACTCACACATTCCTTGAAATTGTTGTATTTAAATCTAAGCTTTAGTCATCATAACCTTAAGGTCTACTGTCAGTCTCATACATCGAACCTTTCCTGCAGTCTGCGCTTCTGCTGCTGAATTTCAACAGCGCTGCAAAACGGTTTGCTGAAGGAGGGTTCATGAATGACCTAAGTTAGCCGCACCTTTTCCCGCCCTTCATCATCGTGTGCTTGGCATAGATGCAGTGCTTTACATTGACAGGTGCTGTCAGGTACTGAGCACCAGCTCTTCCTTGACGTGGAACGTTGAGTACCTGCACTCCTCAGCAGAGGACAGGTACAATGCTTTTAATGGGAGAGTACCTGCACTTCTCTGCGGAAGTGCAGTGCTTTTAATTGGAGAGTACCTGCACTTATCAGCAGAGGTACAATGCTTTTTAATGGGAGAGTACCTGCTCTTTTCAGCAGAAGTGCAATGCTTTTAATAGAAGAGTACCTGCACTTCTCAGCAGAGGTACAGTGCTTTTAATAGGAGAGTACCTGCACTTCTCAGCAGAGGGACAGTGCTTTTAATGGGAGAGACTCTGCTCTTTTCAGAGGAAGTGCAATGCTTTTAATAGAAGAGCAGCAGCACTTCTCAGCAAAGGTACAATGCTTTTAATGGGCGAGTACCTGCTCTTTTCAGCAGATATACAATGCTTTTAATAGGAGAGTACCTGCACTTCTCAGCTGAGGTACAATGCCTTTAATGGGAGAGTACCTGCACTTCTCAGCAGAGGTACAATGTTTTTAATAGAAGAGTAGCAGCACTTCTCAGGTGAGGTACAATGCCTTTACTGGGATAGTACCTGCTCTTCTCAGCAGAGGTACAATGCTTGTAATATGTTATGTTAGAGACATTTGTAAAGTGTAACTGTTACCCTAGGGTGTCCTGGAGCTAGCTACAATCCTCCAGACGAAGCATAATTTAAGACTGGATGATCAATCAAACAGCCAAGTTTTTAAGGCCTTCCTGAATTCAAGTAAACCAGTAATACTCCTCAGATGGAAAGGGAGGTCATTCCAAGCGATTGCCGCACAAGCAATAAAACTTCTGCCTCCCCACTTGGCTTTTTTGTGGGTGTTACTGTCACCAATTTTGCTCCAAGAGAGCAAAGTGGTCTTTTGAGCACATACCACTGTAATTGCAGCTTCAAGTGGTCAGGTCATGTGCCTTGTAGGGCTTTGTATACCACACAGAGGGATTTAAACTGCACTTGTTTCTTAACGGGTAACCAGTGACGTCTTTGGATTTCACTGGAGACAGATGATAGAAGAGTAGCAACACTTCCCAGCCGAGGTACAATGCCTTTAATGGGAGAGTACCTGCACTTCTCAGCAGGGGTACAGTGCTTTTAATGGGAGAGTAGCAGCACTTCTGTATAACAAGCAGGTACACCGCTATAGTGAGTACCTGGGCTTCTAGATTCCCATTTTAAGCACTGCATTCATACAAGGGCAGATATCCTTTTTTTCACCCTCTCAAAGAACAGTGCCCACCTCTAAGCACTGTTCTACGTGTCTTTGTTGAGCCTGATGCAGGGTATGGGAAGGGGCCAACCAGAAAGTCGCCCAGAGCAGTACAGACCCATTATTGTGTGGTTTGTCGTTGGGACCCTTTGCCCCTGTCAGCGATTCCACAAACCATCAGTTTAATAGAAGTTGAGCGCGGGACTGGCGCACAGGATGTGCCATCGTTGCCCCTTTTTCATTGAGTCCTTACGCTGTCCCACCACACTCAGGCACACTTGATAACAAGACCCCATCAGTAAGACTGAGGTATGCCAGGTGCAGGGAAGCCAGGTCACTGCACTGCTTGTGAGTCCCACGGCGCTGGGGAGCATATCAGCAACAACCAGGGATAACTATCGCTAAGCGCACTTAGCGCTAGGATAATTATCGCCGGCTATCGCTGGTTTCTATCGCGGAGATAGCGTGCTATCAGAAACGCATATCTCCAAAGCAATAGAAATCAAAGGGTTAGCTTCAAAACAGTGCGATTATCGCTGGAAAACCGGCGATAATCGCACTGTTACAGGCGATACCTTGCTGATAGGGTAGGGTGGACTTAGCCATGTAATCCACCTCCCATTGGATTACATGGCTAAGTCAGATGAAAAGCAGGCATACAAACACCTGCGTTAAGCACGGTTAGCCCTTCTTTTAATATCGCTAAGCAGGTTAGCGATTTGCTTGTTAATTGGAGTAATGTCGTTTAGCGATATTCTCTACTGAAGTTTGGGAAGGTACGCCCACTTTGCATCTCATTAGAGATGCAAAGCTGAGCGTTATGAGTAAGGGCTCTAAGGCAAGGATATACGCAATAATGTGACCTTGCAGATAAGGCGATAAAATTATCGCCGCTTTTCAGCCGAAAGCGGCAATAATTTTATAACACCGCCTTGCTGATATGCCCCTATATTCTTTCCTTTGATATCAGATATGTCCCCACTGCTCCATCCATTTCCCTCAATCAATGGTGTAATATGTTCCAATGATGACATGACAGAGGTCCTGGCCTCAGCATGAAGTGCAGTGCTTAATTTGTGCCAGTGTTTCAGGTGTTGGGCATTGTAACTCCTATTTTAAGACCAGGACTCTTTTTCATCACCAGATTTTAAACTGGAGTAAAAGAGATAAAAACAGAAAAGAATGAAAAATGTGAGGAAGAGAAAGATAGGGGAAATTTGACTAAGTGCAAAAGCAGGAGTGAAAGAGTGAGGCAAGTGAAGGGTGTTGGAAAAAGGAGTCATGGGGTGTAATGAAGACATATAAATAGATAGATATAGAGATATATAGATTTATTCCAAGAAATGTATCCTACCAGGGAATGGATCCATCAGTGTTGGACCTACCCGGCTGCCTTTTATTCTGCCCTGCAAGTGGTGACCACTGGATCTTCACATGAGAGGCCAGATGGCAGTGAAGAGACTGTAGCAGGAGAAGTGCTCAACACAGGGAACCAAAAAGGTTAATCTGAGGCATTGCATCCAGCCTTGAAGTCGTAGGTGGTAGTTTGTTTTTTTCCCTAAAATGCACCTACAGGGCCCAAGGTCAGAGTTGTTGGATGAATGAGGCAGGCAAAGGCTCTGCTATCTCAGGCCAGACATGTGCTGAGGAATCATGAACACTGAAACCACTCTGCTGGCTGGAGCTGGCATTCAAAGAGGATGGAGTGCAAGTTGTCTAAAACAAGAAAGGACACCTGTTATTTTGGATCAAAAACCTATCATTATAGCGGATGAAAGAAGAGAGGGGACCAGGAAGAGGAAACCAGAATGAAAACTAGCTTGTTAAGACATATACAACTCTGAAATGAGAACTAGAGATCTGTGCCAGCCTGCTGTCTTGACAGAAACAATAAAAGAAGGATAAGACTTCTTGTCCCACACTGTCTCTTGCCCTGCAATGTCACTCATCACTAATAATGAAAGTGGAAGTTGTATTGGAGGATATCTTAGTACAGGAGGATGCCCCTCATGTAAACTAGAAAGAGCAAGGGTCTCTGAGAATACTACTAAGCTTGCATGGAGGGGTAAGGGCAGAAGAGGAAACAGGGCAGGCAGTTTCTCCCTTGCACTGTTAGGGCAAGAACCTACCAAGCGCTTCGTCTATCACCCTTGCATGTGTAGGGCGCCAGTCTGGCTAGTGTCCAAGCTATGACCCAATGAGGGCTCGACCAACTGGTGTTCACTCGACTTTGGGAGTCTTCTGGAGGGCGAGTGGGATAGCGCTCAAAATGTTGGCTTCCTTCGGCCTAGCAGCAGTTGGATCTGGAGCTGTTGAAAGATTGTGAAGTTTCTGCTCAGGTTGCAAACCTTGATAGCTCTTCCTCTTCTTTTGTCGCTCAGGAGGTGGACTTGTACGGCAGTTGTCAGAATCCCTGCCTTAAAAAGGTGCTACTGCTAGGTGCTAAGACTGTCGCCCAGTTGGCATCATTTTACTCGTGCAACAGTAGCTCTGCTCCTATTGCCCTATGAATTACAGGGCCATATCTGAACACCCCTCTTTTTTTGGTGTAGACACATCCGACATTCACCTGACCCTCTGTCTAGGCTGATGGTGTGTAGCTGATTATATGGTTTCATCTTAAATTTGGGGAGAGGATGTGGCTTAAGGGCTAGAGTGCTAACTGTGAGGCTGGGGAACCAGATGTGAGTCTGACGGGAGGCTCTAACATCCTGTGATTGTGGGAAAATCACTTAATCTCCCCGTGTCTAAAAATGAATGTGTCTGCCTGTAATGCAACTGGTGCTCATGTGAAGTGCTCTGATACCTTCAGGTCGAGTTAGCACTATATAAAACTGCAACAACAAAAACCTATATAAGCACTTACCTCTGACTCCCCATCTGCTGCTAGGCATCGCACCCCTACACAAGAGCACCTCTCAGGTCCCTCATGCACAACCATGAAACACTTCCCACATAGGATCCCAACTAATGTAACACTTATTACCCATCCTAAAATGTGCTTCGGCGCTCCACACAGGGAAATGAAGAGCTATATGAATGCTACAATGTTCTACTGTACAGTTTCTATAGTCCTGAGCAGGAAGTTAGAAAAAGTAGTTTATGATTACACGTGTATACATAGAATTGTTTCCAGAGCAAACCGTGCTCACAGCTTTTTCCGTAGGACCGCTTACTCATTAACAGCATCTGTGGTGACATCATGATGGTTTCCTAGTTGTTTTACCACAAATACTCTTGTTTTCCAAAAATTGAAATAATTTAAAAAAAGTGTACTTTTGAAGTGTTACCAAACACCTTTGTTAAGCTGTACTGTAAAATTCAAAGTCATGGCACAAATTACCTTCTATACAGGATTCACTTTTTGAAGCATGTAGTGGGAAGGCATTCCAAAAAAAAAATCAGCAGTAGAATGCCTAGGGTATACCTGAAACATATTTCAGAGGGTTTAAATCACTGGCAGCTAGCATGTAATGAGGGTGATGAGGGACAAAATTAAAAGTGAAAAAATTAAGAAAAAATAATCCCACTTACCTTCTATGCACAACGTCCTCCTCGCTCGGGTCTTCGGCAGGCAGGTTCCAGGAAACTGCAGTAACCAATCCTGGTGCAGCTCTCATGCAGCATGAGAGCAGCACCAAGATTAGATATAGCAGCCTCTCTCACCGCTCCTGTGGGCACTGGTGCCCTATGCAGCACAATCTGGCTAATCAGCCATCTTCAGCCATGCTAGCTTGAATCCAGTAGCAAAGTGAACAAGGGACCCACGTCTGGGCATACCCTGCCAACTTAGGGCGAACAAAGCAAAACCAAAGGGGATGATGGATGGAGTGTTGAACATTGCAAGCACTCACCCCCAGTCAACTGATCTGGGTTTAATCCATCATCATTCTTTAGTTCACTCCGCCACCCCAGTTCAGACATGGCTATATGCAAATCAGGCTGACCCTGTGAATCATGGGAACATCCAGCCCGAACAGCCAAGCCATGTTTTCCCTGAACCAGAAACAAGCATCCTGGGACCGGTTTCTGGCTAATCAGCCGTCATCAGCCAGCCTAGCTTGAATCCAGTGGCAAAGTGAGCAAGGGACCCACGTCTGGGCATACCCTGCCAATTTAGGGCGGACAAAGCAAAACCAAAGGGGATGATGGACGGAGTGTTGAACATTGCAAGCACTCACCCCCAGTCAACTGATCTGGGTTTAATCTATCATCATTCTATAGCTCACTCCGCCACCCCAGTTCAGACATGGCCATATGCAAATCAGTCTGACCCTGTGCCTCATGGGATCATCCAGCCCGAACTGCCAAGCCATGTCTTTCCTGGACAGGAAACAAGCATCCTGGGACCGGTTTCTGACTAATCAGCCATCATCAGCCAGGCTAGCTTGAATCCAGTGGCAAAGTGAGCAAGGCAGCCACGTCTGGGCATACCCTGCCAACTTAGGGTGAACAAAGCAAAACTAAAGGGGATGATGGACGGGGTGTTGAACATTGCACGCACTCACCCCAAGTCAACTGATCTGAGTTTAATCCATCATCATTCTTTAGCTCACTCCGCCACCCCAGTTCAGACATGGCCATATGCAAATCAGTCTGACCATGTGCCTCATGGGAACAGTCTAGCATGAACTGCCAAGCCATGTCGTCCCTGGACCGGAAACAAGCACCCTGGGACCGGTTTCTGGCTAATCAGCCTTCATCAGCCAGGCTAGCTTGAATCCAGTGGCAAAGTGAGCAAGGGACCCACGTCTGGGCATACCCTGCCAACTTAGGGAGAACAAAGCAAAACCAAAGGGGATGATGGACGGGGTGTTGCAAATTGCAAGCACTCACCCCCAGTCAACTGATCTGGGTTTAATCCATCATCATTCTTTAGCTCACTCCGCCACCCCAGTTCAGACATGGCCATATGCAAATCAGTCTGACCCTGTGCCTCATAAGAACATCCAGCCCGAACTGCCAAGCCATGTCTTCCCTGGACCGGAAACAAGCATCCTGGGACCGGTTTCTGGCTAATCATCCGTCATCCGCCATGCTAGCTTGAATCTAGCGGCAAAGTGAGCAAGGGACCCATGTCTGGGCATACCCTGCCAACTTAGGGCGAGCAAAGCAAAACAAAAGGGGATGATGGATGGAGTGTTGAACATTGCAAGCACTCACCCGCAGTCAACTGGTCTGGGTTTAATCCATCATCATTCTTTAGCTCACTCCGCCACCCCAGTTCAGACATGGCCATATGCAAGTCAGTCTGACCCTGTGCCTCATGGGAACAGTCCAGCCCGAACTGCCAAGCCATCTCTTCCCTGGACCGGAAACAAGCATCCTGGGACCGGTTTCTGGCTAATCAGCCGTCATCAGCCAGGCTGGCTTGAATCCAGTGGCAAAGTGAGCAAGGGACCCCCGTCTGGGCATACCCTGCCAAATTAGGGCGAACAAAGCAAAACCGAAGGGAATGATGGACGGAGTGCTGAACATTGCAAGCACTCACCCCCAGTTAACTGATTTGGGTTTCATCCATCATCATTCTTTAGCTCACTCCGCCAACCCAGTTCAGACATGGCCATATGCAAATCAGTGTGACCCTGTGCCTCATGGGAACAGTCAAGCCCTGTGATGCGACCCCTTTGCGCACCCCGCCTGGACTTCCTGTTCTCGGACGATCGCCCTTCCCCGACACTCACCCCGAGGCGTCCTTGGAAGCAACCATGACAACCAGACCCCCACCCCTCTCTTTTTTACAGGAACCAACCAGAAGAGACCTCTTACCGGAAGCACTCCGCCCTGACCCCGGAAGTACCGCCTCGATTCCAGCGCCGGAACAGGGAAAAGACGGAAGCACAGACAGAGACGCCTTCGGAGCAGCGATCTCGTGGCAGGAGACTCGGACCGGAGCGGAAGACGAGCAGGCGAACGAAGAACAGGACGTGTGGACCGAAGACTGGTGGAGTCCCCAGGAGGTGGCTGAAGAGCGGCCGCAACTCAACGGAGAGTTGCGGCGGAGCGTGTGAGTACCAACTAGCCCCTCCTATAGCACACTAGGTGCTCTGTATATAGAACCCCTCTGTAGTCATCCCAGACCTGACTTCACTGTAAAATCTTGTATAGCACCCTGCGCACTTTTACAGCACTTGTTTTTAGTCCTTCCCTTCACGAGTATTCACAGGACACCCTTCTTTCTTCCTCCTTACCCCTCCTTCCCGATTCTTTTTCCTCACGGTCGTTTTCCGAGTCCCTCACTTGAACCCTGGTGTCGGTAACGGTTTGTGCTTTAACAAGCCCTGCAGGACTAATGGCTCCCTATTTCTTTCTCTTCCTGACCTCCGAGGATTTCCCCGAAGACCCAAGACCCCAGACCCACCTAGAAGAGGATCAAGACGCCTTCCCTCGGAGCTTCCTTTTCGATTTTCCTTGTTGGTTCCTGAATACCGACTTTTGTGTTTTTAATAAAAGACCCGTTATTGCCCACTACATCCGGCCTCCTTGCCTGCTTTTCCAGCCTGCGGTCCCCCCACGTTCACAATTGGTGTCAGAAGTGGGATCCGCCGGAAGCATGGAGGCCGTGGTAAAAAGGATGGCCGAATCCCAGGAGCAATTGGGAAAAATAATGGAACGATTCCTCAAAACCGCAGAAGACGATAGAGGACAGCTACATGACGTCCTCAAGGGTCACGATCAAGCCATGGGGAAGCTGACCGATGCACTAGGACACCAGCGACCGATTGCCTCCCTCCCGTCAGTGGTCTTGCAGAAGTACGTGCCAGGGGATGACCCGGACTACTTCTTCCCAATTTTAAAAGGCTAGCTCAAGCCGCCTCGTGGCCCGTTGACCGCTGGGGCAAATAATGGGCCCTCTCTTGACCGGCGATTTGCAGGCCGCGTACCAACAGGCCAATATCCAGGGCAACACACCTTACGATGACATTAAAAAGTGTATCCTGGAGCGCCTAGGCATAGATGACGAAACGTACAGAGTGAAACTGCGACAGGCCAAAGAAGGACCCCAAGAAAGCCCCAGAGCCCTCTCTTTCCGGATCAAAGATGTGACCAACCGGTGGCTTAAACCCGATACCTCCTCAAAAAACAATATTCTTGAGAAAATATACTTGGAGCAGTTTCTGGCTTCCCTGCATCCCGTCACCCATCGGTGGGTAAGACAACACGCCCGTCTCACACTAGAGACAGCTGTCAAAATTGCAAGCGCCTACTGCCGAGCTCAGGAACTCCAGCGAGGCAAGGAAGAACACCCCAATAGACCGCACAACACCACTGGTGTTCGTCCCCACTGGCCACAGCTACCACGGAGACCAGAACCTCCCCCTCTCTTGCCCACCCCTGTACTGACCCAACCATCTAACCTGGAACCACAGTGCTATAGTTGCGGGGGTTTTGGACACATTGCCCGCGTGTGCCCTCAAAAGGAAGAGCCTATGGGGGTCGGCCTCATCCAGAACTATGTCTGCACTACTCCAGGCGCCCCCCACCCCCGTTCCGTTGTCCTGTGTTACATAGAGGGACAAACAGTCCTTGCCCTGGCTGACACGGGATGCAGACAAAGCGTCCTAAGACCCCAAGACTTATCCAACCCTGTTGGCCCACCCACCGGTATGGTGGCTATACAATGTGTCCATGGGGATACCAAAAGATATCCAACCACACAAGAACGAGTGCAACATACCAAGGATCCGGGAACCAACCTCACAGTGGGTCTCGTGCCAGCCCTCCCAGAACAGGCCATTCTGGGGAGCGATTACTCCGGTCTACCTTCACTCCTACGAGACACAACAGACTCACTGACCCAATGGTGGAATGAGGCTCCCTTTCCCCAGGAACATTCACCCCCAGACACGGCTCCCAGACCCCGTAAATCAAAAATCCGGAAGAGGAAGGAAAAGAAGGAATATGCCAGTGCATTCCCTGTGATGCCCGAAGAGCATTCCTGGCAGATGGACAGGGAGTTCAGGGCCTCACAACAAGAAGATCCCCTACTTCAAGAAGCATGGGGAAGGGCCCTGGACAACGAAGACCCCTTGCAAGTAGGTCCCTATTTCTTTAAGAAAAACGGGCTGTTATAGAGGAAGGGTGGGACCCAACAAAACCCTCAATTACTGATCCCTGGCCCTTTTCGAGCTAAGGTCTTATTCCTTGCCCACAGCCACTTATTGGGGGGTCATTTCGGCGATGAAAAAACATGCCAGACCGTTTTAGAGAAGTTTTACTGGCCGGGCGTACACCAACAGATCAAAAACTATTGCCGAGAATGCCCGGTCTGTCAAAAACACAGCAGATATCGACCCCCTAGGGTACCTTTACAACCCCTTCCCGTCATCGACATTCCTTTCAGCAGGGTAGGGATGGACATTATAGGACCTCCCTTACCCTCCCGAAGCGGGTGTCGCTATGCCTTGGTTCTTGTGGACTACGCCACCCGCTTCCCTGAAGCCACACCCCTACGCCAGCCTACTACACAGAACATCGCCAAAGCCCTCATCGCTGTTTTTTCCAGAGTAGGGTTCCCCTGGGAGATCCTGACAGATCAAGGCACCCCTTTTGTTTCAGCACTCATGAGACAGGTCTGTTCCCTACTAGGGATAAAGCAAAATAGAACATCAGCGTACCATCCGCAAACGGATGGTTTAGTGGAGCGGTACAACACCATGTTAAAACAAACTCTAAAGAAGCTATAGGGCCTAGAAGCCAGAAGGTGGGAGGAGATGATGCCCCTGGCCCTGTTTGCCATCTGATGTAAACCCCAGAGTAGCACAGGCTATTACCCCTACGAGCTGTTGTATGGTCGTCCTCCCCGTACCCTTTTGGATAGGGCCCAAGAGGCATGGGAGACAGAGCCAGACCGTACACGTGCCCTTCCCGACTACGTTGAAAACTTGAAAACACACCTATCGTTAATCAGGGACATAGTCTGCCAAAACATGGAGAATGCACAAATTACCCAAAAGAAGCAGTATGATAAGGGTACCAAGATCCGTGTCTTTGCCGTCGGAGATCCGGTCCTCCTAATGAGGCCGTCTTCCGATCAGAAAATACTGGGTCAATGGCAGGGACCCTATATCATCCTCCGACAAGTGACCCCTGTCACCTACGAGTTGGAACTGGATCCTATCCGGGGTACTACCCAGATATATCACGTAAACCACCTCAAGAAATGGGAGGGACCCCGTCTAGTCCTGTCCGGATCCAGGGTTCACTCTCCACTCCCCTTTGACCCCTGTATAGACCCCGAATTGACCAAAGCACAAATACTGGAACTTAGGGATGTACTGTTTCCAGCACGTCAGGTGTTTTCCTCCTCTCCTGGGCGCACCTCAGTCATAGAACATTCCATACAGACAGAACCTGGGAAGGTGGTTCGGTTAAGACCCTACCGAGTCCCTGAAGCCCGCAGAGTAGTCATACAGCAAGAAACCGAACAGATGTTAAAAATAGGGATCATTGAGCCCTCGGTAAGTGACTGGAATTCACCTATTGTCCTTGTACCAAAACCTGCCGGGTTGGTCAGATTCAGTATCGACTTTCGCGAGGTCAATAAGATATCCAACTTCGACACATATCCCTTGCCCCGTGTAGACGAGATGATTGAACGGATAGGTAAGGCCAAATATATATCCACACTCGACCTTTGCAAGGGCTACTGGCAAATACCCCTCAGAGAGCAGGATAAAAATAAGACAGCCTTCTCCACCCCTGAGGGATTGTTCCAATTCACTGTTTTGCCTTTCGGACTTCATGGCGCACCCGCTACATTCCAGAGAGCCATGAACCATATCCTGAGACCCCACTCCCTGTAGGCCGGGGCATACCTTGATGATATCATTATCTACAGTGACAGTTGGGCCCAACACTTAGATCACCTGTATCGTGTTATCTTCCCTAGGGTCTTTTGGGTTCACCATCAACCCCTCCAAAACCACCCTAGCAGCCCAGACAGTGAACTACCTCGGATACCTCCTAGGTGAGGGCATGATAAGACCTCAGAAAAACAAAATAGAGGCCATCCAATCCCTTCCCTTTCCCCAAACCAGAAAAAACCTCCAAACTTTTTTGGGCCTTCTAGGTTACTACCGAAGGTTCGTTCCCAACTTTTCCCAGAGAGCAGCCCCTCTTACGGACCTTCTAAAGAAAACAGCTAGAATTGAGGTTGCCTTGAAACACCCCACCTCATTACACTGGCGTGCCTTTAACGACCTCAAACATGCACTGACTTCCAGTCCTGTCTTAGTGAGCCCGGACTACTCCCAACCATTCGTACTGCAGACCGATGCATCCAACCAGGGTTTGGGGGCGGTCCTGTCACAAAGAGACCACCTGGGAAATGAAAGACCCATCCTATTTCTTAGCAGGAAACTATTCCCCCGCGAGATGAATTACGCCGTGGTGGAGAAGGAGGCACTCGCAATCAAGTGGGCTGTCGAAAGCCTGCGCTACTACCTAGAGGGCCGAGACTTTGTCATTTATACAGATAACGCCCCTTTGGAGTGGATGGCCCGGAACAAGGGACACAATGACCGGGTCCTCTGCTGGTTTTTGTCCTTACAGCCCTATCACTTCAAAACTATCCATCGGAAGGGGTCGGACCAGGGCAATGCTGATTTCCTCTTCCGTTACCCCTCTTCCCCAACCCGTACAAGAAGGACAGCTAGGGAAAGGGGATGTGATGCGACCCCTTTGCGCACCCCGCCTGGACTTCCTGTTCTCGGATAATCACCCTTCCCCGACACTCACCCCGAGGCGTCCTTGGAAGCAACCATGACAACCAGACCCCCACCCCTCTTTTTTTTACAGGAACCAACCAGAAGAGACCTCTTACCGGAAGCACTCCGCCCTGACCCCGGAAGTACCGCCTCGATTCCAGCGCCGGAACAGGGAAAAGACGGAAGCACAGACAGAGATGCCGTCGGAGCAGCGATCTTGTGGCAGGAGACTCGGACCGGAGCGGAAGACGAGCAGGCGAACGAAGAACAGGACGTGTGGACCGAAGACTGGTGGAGTCCCCAGGAGGTGGCTGAAGAGCGGCCGCAACTCAATGGAGAGTTGCGGCGGAGCGTGTGAGTACCAACTATCCCCTCCTATAGCACACAAGGTGCTGTGTATGTAGAACCCCTGCGTAGTCATCACAGACCCGACTTCACTGTAAAATCTTGTATAGCACCCTGCGCACTTGTACAGCACTTGTTTTTAGTCCTTCCCTTCACGAGTATTCACAGGACACCCTTCTTTCTTACTCCTTACCCCTCCTTCCCGATTCCCTTCCCTCACTGTCATTTTCCGAGTCTCTCACTTGAACGCTGGTGTCGGTAACGGTTTGTGCTTTAACAAGCCCTGCAGGACTAACGGCTCCCTATTCCTTTCTCTTCCTGACCTCCGAGGATCTCCCCGAAGACCCAAGACCCCAGACCCGCCTAGAAGAGGATCAAGACGCCTTACCTCGGAGCTTCCTTTTCGTTTTTCCTTGTTGGTTACTGAATACCGACTTTTGTGTTTTGAATAAAAGACCTGTTATTGCCTACTACATCCAGCCTCCTTGCCTGCTTTTCCAGCCTGCGGTCCCCCCACGTTCACAAGCCCAAATTGCCAAGCCATGTCTTCCCTGGACCGGAAACAACCATCTGGGACCGTTTTCTGGCTAATCAGCCGTCATCAGTCAGGCTAGCTTGAATCCAGTGGCAAAGTGAGCAAGGGACCTACGTCTGGGCATACCCTGCCAACTAAGGGCGAACAAAGCAAAACCAAAGGGGATGATGGACGGAGTGTTGAACATTGCAAGCACTCACCCCCAGTCAACTGATCTGGGTTTAATCTATCATCATTCTATAGCTCACTCCGCCACCCCAGTTCAAACATGGCCATATGCAAATCAGTCTGACCCTGTGCCTCATGGGAACATCCAGCCCGAACTGCCAAGCCATGTCTTTCCTGGACTGGAAACAAGCATCCTGGGACCGGTTTCTGGCTAATCAGCCGTCATCAGTCAGGCTAGCTTGAATCCAGTGGCAAAGTGAGCAAAGGACCCACGTCTGGGCATACCCTGCCAACTTAGGGCGAACAAAGCAAAACCAAAGGGGATGATGGACGGGGTGTTGAACATTGCAAGCACTCACCCCAAGTCAACTGATCTGAGTTTAATCCATCATCATTCTTTAGCTCACTCCGCCACCCCAGTTCAGACATGGCCATATGCAAATCAGTCTGACCATGTGCTTCATGGGAACAGTCTAGCTCGAACTGCCAAGCCATGTGGTCCCTGGACCGGAAACAAGCATCCTGGGACCGGTTTCTGGCTAATCAGCCGTCATCAGCCAGGCTAGCTTGAATCCAGTGACAAAGTGAGCAAGGGACCCACGTCTGGGCATACCCTGCCAACTTAAGGCGAACAAAGCAAAACCAAAGGGGATGATGGACGGGGTGTTGAAAATTGCAAGCACTCACCCCCAGTCAACTGATCTGGGCTTAATCCATCATCATTCTTTAGCTCACTCCGCCACCCCAGTTCAGACATGGCCATATGCAAATCAGTCTGACCCTGTGCCTCATGGGAACATCCAGCCCGAACTGCCAAGCCATGTCTTCCCTGGACCGGAAATAAGCATCCTGGGACCGGTTTCTGGCTAATCATCCGTCATCCGCCATGCTAGCTTGAATCTAGCAGCAAAGTGAGCAAGGGACCCCTGTCTGGGCATACCCTGCCAACTTAGGGCGAACAAAGCAAAACCAAAGGGGATGATGGATGGAGTGTTGAACATTGCAAGCACTCACCCGCAGTCAACTGATCTGGGTTTAATTCATCATCATTCTTTAGCTCACTCCGCCACCCCAGTTCAGACATGGCCATAAGCAAGTCAGTCTGACCCTGTGCCTCATGGGAACAGTCCAGCCCGAACTGCCAAGCCATCTCTTCCCTGGACCGGAAACAAGCATCCTGGGACCGGTTTCTGGCTAATCAGCCGTCATCAGCCAGGCTAGCTTGAATCCAGTGGCAAAGTGAGCAAGGGACCCCCGTCTGGGCATACCCTGCCAACTTCGGGGAACAAAGCAAAACCAAAGGGGATGATGGACAGAGTGTTGAACATTGCAAGCACTCACCCCCAGTTAACTGATTTGGGTTTAATCCATCATCATTCTTTAGCTCACTCCGCCACCCCAGTTCAGACATGGCCATATGCAAATCAGTCTGACCCTGTGCCTCATGGGAACAGTCAAGCCCGAATTGCCAAGCCATGTCTTCCCTGGACCGGAAACAAGCATCCTGGGACCGTTTTATGGCTATTCAGCCGTCATCAGTCAGGCTAGCTTAAATCCAGTGGCAAAGTGAACAAGGGAAAGCCCTTCTTCCCCATCCTGAACCTCCGCTCGGGGCGGGGTTTCGAAAAATAAAATGGTAATTTATTACCGTTTTATTTTTCTATCACTGGGGGCATTTTTTTTGTGGGGTAACCCTCCTCTGCCTTAACGGGGGAGTAGCCCCTGGTAAAGCACCTATGGTATATATCAGTATATGTGAACAGTGGCAGCTGGCATGTAAGGAGGGTGGTGAGGCGGGGGAAAGATTAAAAGTAAAAAAATAAAGAAGTAATGATCCATCTTACCTTCTATGCGTAATGTCCTCCTCCTCGCTGAGGTCTTCGGCAGGCAGGCTCCAGAAAACTGCAGTAACCAATCCTGGCGTTGCTCCCATGCTGCTGGAAAGCAGCACCAGGATTGGAGCAGCCTCTCTCACCGCAACCGAGGGCACTGGAGCCCTATGCTGTCTCTAGCCCAGCTGTCTAAGACAGCTGGGTGGTTAGAGAGGTTTAACCTGCGCATGTCAGGCTGGCTGTCACGAGACGGCCGGCCAAAAACACATGTGCACTTTAAACTTAAGTGCCTTGCCTATCTCTGCTTTCTGCTGCTGCCTGACTGTCAACAGCAAAAAGCCCTGCCCCCTGTCGTGACGCCCGGCTCGAGATGGGGTTTTAAAAAAACTAAAATGGTAATTCATTACCATTTTATTTTTCTATCCCTGGGGAAATTTTTTTAGTGGGGCAACACTCCTCCGCCTTAACGGAGGAGCCGCCCCTGTATATGAATCTCTCTGATAGGTTTGTCTCCACCTTTTGCCCTTCACAATATGACAAGATGAATACAATTTTATTGAACTATACCAATATCTGTTAGTAGAAGAAAGTCACTATTTAACGTCTAAGGCGCCCTATACAAATATCACTAGAATGTAGTGCTACTGAAAATCTTTTTTGCTTTTTTGGTTGAGACTAACAGCAAACAAATGAAATTTGTGATCATTAGAATGACGATTTATGCCGTGAACAACAAAAATTGAATTATTTCTTGACTCTCAGCTAATAGGTTTCACTTTGACGCCTTTTTTAAGTGGAAGACTGAAAGAGTGCATCAACACCTCTGGCGTTCATGCAAATCAGTTGCTCACCTGCAGATTCTGACAGAGGCCATTCAACCCACCGAGCTGTCTCACCAGCTGCAGAACTGCAGCTGTGATTTTGTTAAAGTGGGCGATAGCTCACAGGAACAGGGTTCACTCCACCAGCGAATTTCTCTAAAGTCACCACACCTCTTAGAGGTAGGTGTATGTGGAATCTGCTGACAGATGTGTGGCAGGTTAGCAATTTGGGAAATTTGAAAACTCAGTTTTACTTTCTACAACTTCACAGATTTTCTGAAAAAAATGTGTGATATGAAGGGAAATCCTCAGCATTAAAAAAATAGATTTTTCCTGCAAATCCATTTATTGCAAAATGATTCCATAGAAGGGAGGATTTGTAGGGTTTCGAGCAAAACCTACTTCAGCAGAATTTTTCTCCACTTTTAGTTTTAAAACTTTTTGCTAAATGTGCAGAGTTCCAGGGGTTGATCATTTTTTTACCAAAACTGGCAAAAGCCATGTTCAC
Organism: Lissotriton helveticus; assembly: GCF_964261635.1. NCBI lineage: Eukaryota > Metazoa > Chordata > Amphibia > Caudata > Salamandridae > Lissotriton > Lissotriton helveticus. The sequence goes on along the minus strand of NC_136067.1, from coordinate 146,352,464 downwards.
TAACTTCTTCTACCCATTCTTAGAGGCAGGAAGAGTAGTTACTCAGTGGATATAGTGAATGACATCCTTAACACGGAAACTCTTCTAGGGTGTGGAAAGTCAGGGTGACATCCAGTTCCTATTGATACTGACCACGTACGCCACTCTGGGTGTGTATGCTTCCAGCTATCGCATTATTCTACATAATACACTGCATCTCTGAGCCTTCTCCTGTAATCACAAAGTAACCTGTTAATGGCAACAAGCCTCACCCAAAATAGTAATCCACAAAATGAGGTGGATGAATGTGATTCATTGTCGACCTATGGAGATGTGGGCCTTATGAAGCAACCCGCTGCCTAGCAATATCTTTAAATAAACCGGCTTGGTTTATTACCTATAGCTCATTTATGCTAACGCCCTATAGATGAAAAGAGCTTTGGAAAAGAGAATCCTGTGGAACAAGACCTGCATGTATTTTAATAATCGTCAACAAGGGCACAGCTGGATTGCTGGCAAACAAGTAATTATAATAACTCCTGCACCCAAATGGCCTGTATTTTGTGGGTGTGTATCAAATATATAATGATAGGCTGAGATTCCAAAATGTGAATAGCCTTGAAATCCACCAGCCTCAGTGATGTGCAGAAGAAGCACACCCTCTTAAGATACACAGTCAGGTGTGCCTGACCTTCATCAGGACTTCACCAAGTCCTAACGGCAGATACATTGAACCTCACATGAGAAATAACACACACATGTCACTTTGTCATCATTTGTTAAATAAACATTAGTCAACATTCAGTAGCCTTTTGTGAAACAGCAGCTTGTGATTCAGTAACAAGTGCAGCAGATGTTTCCTGTAGTAGATGTATTGAGTGGTTCAGGTTTTTCATAGAGCTAGTCTTGGCCAGACCAAATGGTTAGTTCACCTATGGGCCTCTCGAAGAAGGGCACGCGGTGAGGGGAGGAGGGTGGGACGGAAGCATGCATGCGCACACTCACGCACACTCACTCACACAAAAAAGGCACTTCAACACCCCATCAGGGGTAACAAGCGCTATATAAATACAAAACGTTTATCATTTTCTCTCCTTCCGCTATCCTTCCGAATCCAAATAACTGACTAACATATCCACTTTAATTAATTTCATATTTCACTATACTAATTCAACACTAATCCTTTATGGGTCCTGAAGTAGTGTGTTACTCGCTAAAAAAGCGCTTTGACGCCTCATCCAGGGTAGTAAGCGCTATATAAATAATGTGGCCCAATCCTTTTCAGGAAACGCGGTGAGAATCTGGAACTCACTTCCGCCTCAGCTCCGGACCCCCACCTCCTCCCAGGCCTTCAAAACTGGCCTCAAAGTTCTCCTCCTTCAAAGACACTTCCAAATGTAATTCACACCCTCTCTATTATCTGAAGGAAGACCTTCCATTATAGTGAATCCTTTTCTCCATGACCTTGGAAGTGCCTTCCCAGTGTGTTCTGCCATTTATTGCAGTATTATCCTTCTACCTGTGTTTGGTACTCTTTTGTACTCAGGTTATATTGAGCTGTTATGTTTGTTCTAGTTGATTCAATGCCCATTAGATTCCCAATGTTAGACTAATGTTCTGATTTGTTACCTTTGCCTCAAATTGTAAAGCGCTCTGATATCCTTCGGGATCAAGTTCGCGCCATATAAAACTTTATAAATAAATAAAAATAAATCCCTTTACTAGAAGGGGTTCCATTCTATTTGGAATGAGTTTTGCTTTTGTGGGGCAGCCCCACAGTTTGGTATTGCTAGGGAACCTTAACATCTGCTCAGGTAAAGCCTTTACGTGATATCATACTTAGCATATCTCCCAGGGTACCCCCAATGCCACCCCCCGGCTGACGACCATGGGTAGTGCGTGTACATGCTACTAACTACTTGCCTGTTGCCCTGCTTTGACTATCAATCAATCAATCAGTATTTATAAAGTGTGACTAATCACCCGATAGGGTATCCAGGTGCTTGCAGGCCCCGGAGGCTTATTCAAAAAGCCTGGTATTGAGGGCCATTCAGAATTCCAGAAGTGAGTTGATGGTTCGGAAGTGCATGGGAGGCTGTTCCAGATCTTTGCTGCAATGTGGGAGATGTACTAAACGGCAACATTCAGCTGGAGGTTGTGCTTAGTACATGTGTGGAGTGCACACTCCATGTCACACTTTGATATACCAAACACAGTTTTCAGCTGCAAACCATTTCTAGCACATATGTGCACTCTAGGTTTTAATCACTTACACCAAAACAGCATAGAGCATTGTCTGTGTTGAATTGGTGTGCACGTGTGTGTGTACCACTCAAACACACAAGGCACATCACAGTCTTTGCTTCAGACCATGTTTAATGCATGCGATTCACAATACGGAGTGCAACATACAAACACCGACCACAACCTTCAGCAGGGGCTATGTTTGATGTGTGTTCAATGTGTGCACAGAGCATGGGCTTCAGGTAGAACAGATGTGGGCCATACGTGGTACATGTTCACTCTGATGTATGTACATGATGAACGAAATGGCCAGCTGGTAAATACCACTCCCATCACTCCAAATATGGCCGAGGGTGGACCATGTTTAGTCTGAATGAGTACCTCACTGTATGTCACTCACAAACCCAAGGATAGCCCGTCATTAGCTCTGCACTGGGTTAATGTTTGTATGGTTGGGCTGATGGGGGAGGAACCCTTGGCTCAAATTTAGCACTGCATCACACGTCTAATGCAGTGCTTAATTTGAGCCAGTGGTTTCCGGTGCTTGGCGCCAGCACTTAATTCTTAGCATCCCACTGGTGCTTGTGACATTCTGCCACATGGTGTTACTGTCGGCCAAATGTGGGTGCAGGCACAACAACAGCTGCATAATAATTTAATATACATTAACATTCACTAATACGTGCCACCCAAGCCATTCCTATAGCTTTTGGGGGCCTCATGAATTGGCACACTTATAGGAGTGTGATGGTTAGTAGGTGTGTTTGTCCTGTAATTGGCAGCGATGGCAGGGGCAATGGATGGGGCAAGCTGCCGTGGCCCCCTGGCACCTGGGGGCATATTAACAAGGCGGTGATATAAAATTATCTCCACTTTTGCAGGCGTTTTTGGCTATTTACAACAAGGGGAAGCGATTATTTTAATTGCACTAAGTATGCCATAACGCAGAAATTTAACGTCTGTTGAATTCCTGACTAAGGCATACTTAACATGGGAGGTGGATTCATGTAATACGACCAAAGGGTCGTATTATCAAGCATATCGCCGTTTTACATGGAACATCGCTGAAAGACCAGCGATGTTCCATGGAAAAGGGCTCTATCGCTGGAATATTCATCGCCATGACGTTAAACGTTGTTAATACAAGGCTAGCCTGGCGAAATATTCCAGCGATAGAAAATGATGTGGTATGCATTATCGCTGCCTGTTGCAAATATGCCCCCTAATGTCTTAAGAATGAACAACTGACTGTGAGGTTAACTCAGTGGCCTCTGAGGCTAAACTTTTAATTTGGGACTCAGCGATAACCCATGGTAGGCTGAGGCCCATGGGATGCTTGTAGGCGTGCATGGACAAAGGGATTGTCAGCTATTCATCCCGACAAACAGCCCCCAGGGAATGTGTACAATTTTCTTGTAGACTCCATTATTTTCTTGTAGACTCCATTAACTTTACACCTCCCTCAAAGCCTCCTGGAAGCCTTCGGATTCAGTTTCTACAGTAAATAGGAGGTTGATATGAACACATATTCTAGGGTTGATTTTAGCTCCCAGTGCTAGACTGTCCTCTTGTACAGGAGATCACACTGTTTTGCAATCGCCTTTGCTCCTGTCAGTTTAGGTTCGCAAATATATATATATATTTTTTTATGATTTATATAGCGTGAACTCGACCTGAAGGCATCAGGGCACTTTACAAGAGTACCAGTTACATTACACAAGGACACATTCATTTTAGCACAGGGAGATTAAGTGATTGGCCCAGAACCACAGGATGTTTGAGCCTCCCCCCAGACTCGAACCTGGTTCCCCAGCATCACAGTCAGCTGCTCTGGCCATTAAGCCACATCCTTTAGAACTCTCCCACTTTATCAACATCACAAATATCACGTATTAAACGCTGAATCCGAACAAGTGTCATTGGCGATGCACTAATAGCAGACCAATTCCTCCCCTAGAGAACATAAGAATGAATTCATATTTTGTCCTTTGTGATTGTTCATCATTTTGCATCAACAGTGGTGATCTCAGGTTCAAATACCCTTTTGTTTAACCCCTTCGACGCTGATGACGAAGCGGTTTCATCATCAGCGTCGGTTGGGCTGTGCTGATGACGGAACCGCTCCGTCATCGGCACTGCCCCCCCGGGGCATCGATGTTCTCCATTTCAGCAGGGGTGGCAGCGGAAGACTTTCCGCTGACACCCCTCGGCCCCCCCACGCTTCCTGGTGACGTCAGCGCGCACAGCCAAGGGTCCCTTCCTTTGGCCCATTTGTTTTCAAAAATATGTTCTGCCCCCTCTGGGCGCAGATTAGTGTCTTAATTTGGCCTTTCTCCCCTATGGAGGGTTGCTTCCAGGGGGCCCACATTTAAAAAGATTCATATTCTGCCCCCCATGGGGACAGACACCCCATTTGTGACATACCCTGTGACATAGCCTGTTGTAATGTGTGTTGTTTTTGTTTCTTCTAATGTGTATTGTTTTATTTTCTCTTTAGATTGTTGCAGTGTGCGGTTCCGTTACTGGTGGTTCTGCTGTTCTGCTGTTTGTGTAGTTGCATGTGTTTGGTAAGAGACCTTTTTTGTTCATTGTAATGTAATCGTTTTTTTTGCAAAGTGTGTAATAATACGAGTATGTTTGGTTTCTGTTTTTTTGTGATTGTAAAACATGTTTTGCATTTGTTCTTGATGTGTACTTCTGTAGATGTAAGTTTTTTTTCTTCTTTCTAGTGGGATATCGTTGCCTATTTGCTGTGTCTTTGCAGAGTAGGTGCTGGTGAGTGTAGCTGTCTCTTGTAAGTGAATTGTATATTTTTTCAGTATATAGATCTTTGTGATAAAGGCTTACATTTTTTTACTTACTTTGCACAGTGTTGGGGTTGTTGAGTTTTTTGTGCAGACTCCTTTCTTAGTAAGGATAATGGCTAGCCGCCGGATTACTGCTCAGCAAGTTGTTGGAATGCTTTTTGATTCTTCCTCTGACCATGGTCCAGAGACTGACTCTGATTCTGAGCCAGAGGTGGGAGGTGAAGATTCAGGTAGTGAGTTTTCTCTACACATGGCTTCATCTGATGATGAAGATATTCTGAGTGCTGATGAAGCTACTTTTGGTGTGGATGCAGTGCCTGTGGTTGTGGAGGTCATTGCTGTGCCGATAGTGCGGCAAGAGGCATCTGGGCTGCAGCCTGGGGCTGCTAGACTTACAGTTGGTGTAGTGAGACAAGAGGCAGCTTGGCGGCAGCCTGAGGCTGCAAGACTTGTTGTTGAAAGTTCTGACCTCTGGGTTGCACCAGGCATGGTGCAGCCGGCATTGCCTGAATTTACTGGTGTTCCAGGGTGTAGGGTGAACACTGAAAACTTTTTGCCAATTGATTCTTTCAAGTTGTTTATGGATGATGTGTTTTTGGCAGAGATTGTAGAGCAGACTAATTTGTATGCAGAACAGTTTTTGAGGGAGAACAGTGCCAGCCTTAAGCCCCACGCTAGAGCTACCCGGTGGACTCCCACAAATTTGAAGGAGATTAAAAAGTTTTTGGGTTTAACTTTTTTGATGGGCTTGCTTAGGAAACCATCAATGGCTTCATATTGGTCTACTAGTCCCTTGATGGCAACAGCTATATTTCCGGCAGTCATGAGTCGTGATAGGTATTTGCTTCTGCTTCGGATGATGCATTTTGTTGACAATGGTTCTGATTTGCCACGGAATCACCCTGATTGTGACCGTCTTTTCAAGATTCGGCCTGTCATTGATCATTTTGTTGATCGATTTCCTGAGATCTTTGCTCCTGGGAAAGAAATTGCAGTGAATGAGTCTTTGCTGTTGTTCAAGGGCCGCTTGGTATTTCGGCAATACATTCCTGTAAGAGGGCACGCTATGGAATTAGGCTTTATATGCTGTGTGACAGTCTGACTGGATATGTCTCTAATTTCAGGGTGTACATCGGTAAGGAATCCAGGATTAACTCCCCTGGTTGTCCGTCGACTTTTGGGGTGACTGAGAAAATTGCGTGGGAACTTGGTTGAGGATTTTTTAACAAAGGCCATCATTTATATGTAGATAACTTCTACACTGGTGTGCGGTTGTTCAGGGAATTGGCCAAGGTGGACACTGTTTCTTGTGGCACAATCCGCTCAAACGTAAAGGTTTCCCAAAAGAACTTGTTTGTCAAAAGCTTGCTCGGGGACAGTGCAGTGCATTGCGTTGTGAGGAGCTTCTAGCTGTGAAGTTTTCAGACAGGAGAGATGTCTACATGTTGACTTCCATACATGATGAAAGCACTGAACCGGTGACTGTTTGGGGTCAGGTTGCAGAAGCGCGCAAACCTGTGTGCATAATGGACTATAATAGGCACATGGGTGGTGTTGACAGAGTAGATCAGAGGTTGGAACCGTATGCTGCTCTTCGTAAGGCTTACATTTGGTACAAGAAGTTGGCTATCCATCTTTTCCACTTGGCAACCTTTAATGCTTTTGTTGTGTTCCAGAAATCTTGTCCCCAGTCAAAGATGACTTTTGTAAAATTTCAGGAGTCTGTAATAGGCAGCCTTGTTTTAGTGGAACAGGCAAGTGTTCCTAGGGTTGGAGTGGTGGAGGATGTTGCCAGATTGAAAGATCGCCACTTTCCTGATCAAATTCCTCCTACAACCTCAAAAGACTTTCCCAGTCGGAGATGTAGAGTCTGTTGGCGAAGAGGTTTACGGAAGGAGGTTCGTATGTACTGCCCCGACTGTCCTTCAAACCCTGGGCTGTGTGTACCTGCTTGTTTTAGAATGTACCACACACAAAATAATTTTTGGGAGCATCCATGAGTGGTAAAGTGAACTGGCTGGTCTCTATTCTTTAAAACTTATTGTTCAGTTTCAAAGTTGGCATTTGTGTAGTGTATTTAGATTTAGTTGTTGTGTTAGTAGATTTGCATTTGTTTTTGTTTTTCATTTGTTTTGGAAAAAAACTAAAGTATGATGTTGGTTTGCGTGTAGTGTCCAGTGTCTGACGGTGTGCATGGTTTGGCGCTTGGCTGGCGGTGTCTGTGGACTGGTGCTTGGCTGGCGGTGTCTGTGGACTGGTGCTTGGCTGGCGGTGTGCGTGGTCTGGTGCTTGGTTGGCGGTGTGCGTGGTCTTGCGCTTGCCTGGTGGTGTGTTGGGATTGGTGCTTGGCTGGTGATGTGCCTGGGCTGGAGCTTGGCTGGCGGTGTGTGTGGAGTGGTGCTTGCCTGGTGGTGTGTGTGGACTGGTGTTTGGTTGGCAGTGTGCGTGGTCTTGCGCTTGCCTGTTGGTGTGTTTGGATTGGTGCTTGGCTGGTGGTGTGCCTGGACTGGTGCTTGGCTGGCTGTGTGTGTGGAGTGGTGCTGTCCTGGCGGTGTGTGTAGACTGGTGCTTGCCTGGCGGTGTGCGTGGTCTGTTGTTTGGTTGGCGGTGTGCGTGCTCTTGCGCTTGCCTGGTGTTGTGTTTGGATTGGTGCTTGGCTGGTGGTGTGCCTGGACTGGTGCTTGGCTGGCGGTGTCTGTGGACTGGTGCTTTCCTGGCGGTGTGTGTGTGGACTGGTACTTGGCTGACGGTGTGCGTGGTCTGGTGCTTGACTGGCGGTGTGTGTGGTCTGGTGCTTGGCTGGTGGTGTGCGTGGACTTGTGCTTGGCTGGCGGTGTGTGGGAAGTGACTTAATGCTGGTTACTACACACAGTGCTAGTTGAGCGCCACTCCATGTAATCAATGAGTTTGTGTAGTTGCTGTGTCAGGAATGTGGGCGTGTGAAAGTGATGGGCCCTTGATTGGCGTTGTCTGCTGGTGGAAGTGTTGTAATGTGATGGGTCCGCGGCTGGCGGTGTGAATGTTTTGTATGTGTCACTTGTATGAAAGTTGTATGAATGGCCTGTAAAGAGGTTGGTGCCTTGTCGTGGCTTTACAGCTCATGGTTCAGTTTCTTGGCCTTTCCATTATTAACAGTGTATTTCATTTTTTGTGAAATCACTTGCTAATACAATGGTATATACTGAACTATCACTCACCCTCGTGCCAAATCCAACCAGTATGTGTGTGTGTTTGAAAACTTGATGTCTGTGTAGTTTATTTTTTTTATTTTTTTTTTTGAAGCAGGACGCACCTTGTCACTTTTTTTGTAAATGTTGTGATGTGTTGCTTTTGTGCCTGGTGGTGTGAATGGTCTTCTGTGTGTCAGGTATGAAAGGTGTGTGAATGGCCTGTAAAGCGGTTTGTGCCTTGAAGTGGCTTTACAGCTCACGAGCTGCGAGTCATTGATTCAGTTTTTTTGTCCATGTAATTGACAGTGCATTTCATTTTTGTGAAATCTCTTGTTATTAAAATTATATATACTGAACCATTACTCGCCCTCGTGCCAAATCCAACCAGTATGTGTGTGTGTTTGAGGAATAGATGGCTGTGTAGGGATCTTGTTTTTCTTAGTCTCTGTGCCAAGGTGTACATTCCGCCTACGAATAACCTGCCAATTATAGATATTGTTGAAAACCCATGGGACTGCATGGTGATGTCCCTCTGGTGAAATCTAACAATTAATTTTATCCAAAATATCCTGCAAAACTCACAATGCCCGTCATATTTTCCTTGCAATATTGCGCCCAAATTGTCACACTGCACAAGTAAACAACTAATTTTGTCAAAACTAATTGGTTTAGCTAGGGGGGTCACATGGGTTTTTCACTCCTTCCTTGGTTGCCATCTAGGGAAACCTAGCAAACCCACACATTTTTGGAAAGTAGACATCCGGGGGCTTTCAAGGGGGTATGGCTTGCATGGATCCTCCAACGTTCCTTTTCTCAGAATCCCTAGCAAACTTTAAATGTAGCTGAAAAAATCTGTTTTTTCAAACATTTTTGTGTGTAAAAGTGTGGCATCACTGGGCTCACACAAATTTTCACCCACCCAGCGTTCCCCCAGGTCTCCCGAAACAAATGGTACCTCACTTGCCTGGGTCTGCCTAGTGCCTGCGACAGGAAACAGCGCAAAATGCAACGTGTTCGCATCTCAATTTCGCAGTGAAAACTGGCCCTTTTTTGGCAAAGTGCCTTCCTTTCGTTTTAAACCCTAGCTCTGTCGGCACCTAGGGAAACCTAGCAAACCTATACATTTTTTAAAAACTAGACACCCAGGGTAATTCAGGATGGGGTGACTTCACTGCCTCCCACCAGGTTCTGTTACCCAGAATCCCTTGCAAAGCTAAAAAATTCCCAAAAATAACGCATTTTCCTCACATTTCTGTGGTGGAAAGTTCTGGAATCTGCGTGGATCAACAAATTTCCACCCACCCAGCATTCCTCCAGGTCTCCCAAAAAAAATGGTACCTCACTTGCGTGGGTAGGCATAGTGGCTGCAACAGGAAAAGGCCCAAATCGTACGGTGGAGACTTAAAAATGACCTTTTGCAAAACGACCTTGTTTTGGGGGGGGGCACCTGAGTTTTTGGCCCGGGGCTCGGCAGCAAACTTGAGAAACTATGATAAGCTTGAGGTAACCAGGTATAGAAACAGGCGCACAGCTTTCGTGTAGGCTAAAGTAGAAACGTAAATAACAGTGAGTGCTACTAAGCAAGATGGGAAAGGTCACCCCACTTTCCCACACACCCAAAGCGAACTCTGGGTAAAACAAGATAACAATTTCTTACTGAGCACTCATAATGTTCTCACTAGTAGTATCATAATAACAGTCCGTAAGTCCAATCAATTCTCAAAACAGTTCATCACGTGAAAGATTCTGGCCGAGGTTAGGTCCACTCTTTATAAATCGTGTAGTATAAAGACACCGGGGCTCAGTGTTCAATTCTGTATTGTTCCAAATGTTATTAATGTATCTTCCATCAGATAGATTATTCCTTATTCTCAGCAGCCAACACGTGTTTCGTCAGGCATTATTGTCATGCCTCAATGACTTCTTCAGGGCTGCAACCCAAGAAGAAGAAAATAGCAATATAAGTGTTCTTTATGAAATGTAAAGTATCTCATAGAACATATCTGAAATTCAAAACAAGCAAAAAAAGTGTGACTGTGATAATATCCAAACTTCCCTTTTAGGAAACAAAATATATCGCCACCTATCGCACTACTCACCTCCTATAGTCATAAGAGATATCTGTATCAAGATCCACAACTCCCGACGGGGGTAATAACAATCCTTAAGATGCCATCCCGTTACCAAACTTATATTATTCCAAATCGTCAAAGTTATAGATACTTTACATTTCATAAATAATTTGACGGTTTGGAATCAAATATTATTTTGGAAATTAGAATCGCCAATAACGATCAATGAACATTATTCTGGATACTAAGGAAACCACTTGAGGATAATTGGTTGAGTGAGTATCATACCTATGTCTTGATATAGGATTTCCACCCCTTTATATTAGATCCATGCAAGGACAGAACTGAGGGCGGCTTTCTTCTTATTTCAGAATTTGCGTTTACGTTTGATTCAAGGACCATAATATTTTATGGCAGGAGGAAAAACTTCATAGGTGAATTCTTTATCTATTCCTTTATTTGTTTCTGGGCTCTTTGGTCCCCTCACAGACATTGTGGGTTGCACGTTAAGTTTTGGTGACGATTTCCCAATACTCCGTCACTTTGAGACTATCACTTTGCTTTTATCAGGGTGTATATTTTTTCCCCCTTATTCTACCCGATAACTGAAAGAAAAAATGTGTGTTACCTTGTAAGAACGTTGCGTTTTGCGCTGTTTCCTGTTGCAGGCACTAGGCAGACCCAGGCAAGTGAGGTACCATTTTTTTCGAGAGACCTGGGGGAACGCGGGGAGGGTGGAAATGTGTTGATCCACGCAGATTCCAGAAATTCCACCACAGAAATGTGAGGAAAATGTTTGTCAATTGTTTAGCTTTGCAAGGGATTCTGGGTAACAGAACCTGGTGGGAGGCAGTTGAATCACCCCATCCTGAATTCCCCTGGGTGTCTAGTTTTCAAAAATGTATAGGTTTGCTAGGTTTCCCTAGGTGCCGGCAGACCTAGGGTTCAAAAACGAAAGGTAGGCACTTTGCCAAAAAAGGGCCTGTTTTCACTGCGAAATTGCTGTGCGACCACGTTGCGTTTTGCGCTAATTCCTGTCGCAGGCACTAGGCAGACCCAGGCAAGTGAGGTACCATTTTTTGGGGGAGACCTGGGGGAACGCGGGGTGTGTAGAAATTTGTTGATCCACGCAGATTCCAGAACTTTCCACCACAGAAATGTGAGGAAAATGCCTTTTTTTATTGTCAATTTTTAGCTTTGCAAGGGATTCTGGTTAACAGAACCTGGTGGGAGGCAGTTGAGTCACCCCATGCTAAATTCCCCTGGGTGTCTAGTTTTCAAAAATGTATAGGTTTGCTAGGTTTCCCTAGGTGCCGGCAGAGCTAGGGTTCACAAACGAAAGGTAGGCTCTTTGCCAAAAAAGGGCCCGGTTTCACTGCGAAATTGCGGTGCGAACACGTTGCATTTTGTGCTGTTTCCTGTCGCAGGCACTAGGCAGACCCAGGCAAGTGAGGTACCATTTTTTTCGGTTTTCGGGAGACCTGGGGGAACGTGGGGTAGGTAGAAATTTGTTGATCCATGCAGATTCCAGAACTTTCCACCACAGAAATGTGAGGAAAATGTGTTTTTTTTTCAATTTGTTAGCTTTGCAAGGGATTCTGGGTAACAGAACCTGGTGGGAGGCAGTTGAGTCACCCCATCCTGAATTCCCCTGGGTGTCTAGTTTTCAAAAATGTATAGGTTTGCTAGGTTTCCCTAGGTTCCAGCAGAGCTGGGGTTCAAAAACGAAAGGTAGGCACTTTGCCAAAAAAGGGCCCATTTTCACTGCGAAATTTCTGTGCGACCACGTTGCATTTTGCGCTGTTTCCTGTCGCAGGCACTAGGCAGACCCAGGCAAGTGAGGTACCATTTTTCTCGGGAGACCTGGGGGACCGCTGGGTGGGTGGACATTTGTTGATCCAGGCAGATTCCAGAACTTTCCACCACAGAAATGTGAGGAAAATGCGTATTGTTCCCCAATTCTTTAGGTCTGTAAGGGATTCTGGGTAACAGAACCTGGTGAGAGGCAGTCGAGTCACCCCATCCTGAATTCCCCTGGGTGTCTAGTTTTCAAAAATGTATAGGTTTGCTAGGTTTCCCTAGGTGCCGGCAGAGCTAGGGTTCAAAAACTACAGGTAGGCACTTTGCCAAAAAAGGGCCAGTATTGACTGCGAAATTGAGGTGCGACCATGTTGCGTTTTGCGCCGTTTCCTGACGCAGGCACTAGGCAGACCCAGGCAAGTGAGGTACCATTTTTCTCATAAGACTTTGGGGAAAGCGGGGTGGGTAGAAATCTGTTGATCCACGCAGATTCCAGAACTTTCCACCACAGAAATGTGAGGAAAATGCATTCTGTTTCCCAATTTTTCTAGGTTTGCAAGGGATTCTGGGTAACAGAACCTGGTGGGAGGCAGTCGAGTCACCCCATCCTGAATTCCCCTGGGTGTCTAGTTTTCAAAAATGTATAGGTTTGCTAGGTTTCCCTAGGTGCCGGCAGAGCAAGGGTGCAAAAACTACAGCTAGGCACTTTGCCATAAAAGGGTCAATTTTTAACTGCAAAATTGAGGTGTGACCACGTTGCATTTTGCGCCGTTTCCTGTCGCAGGCACAAGGCCGATCCACACAAGTGAGGTACCGTTTTTATCGGGAGACTTAGGGTAATTCAGATTTGTAAATCAACTGTTATTACCTATTGAGTTTTCATGCATTTCTCCCTTCCCAATGAAAGACATTGTGTAAAAAAATATCTTTTGAAAAATGACCAATAATTCTCATGCTAGTATGAGTATTCCCAATTCTGAAAATGTGCAAATATATACTGTTTCTAAACTCTATAATTTGTACCCAATTCAGAAATACATAGGTGTTGTTCATACCGATTTTTCCATGTATACATTTTCCAAGAATAAGTGCTCTATACCCAGTAAATAATAAAATACCATTGCAAGTTGCTGCTCAGTTTTTTGCTCTGGGTTCGTCGGGTTCTTGGTGAAACTACAAGTCTTATATATCCCCACAACCAGGAAGGTCAAACGGATGTAACGGTATATTGCTTTCAAAGAGCTGTCAAAATTACAAGAAGTTACAGGTGAAAACGTTGAGACAAAAGGCTGTTTTTTTCAAGTAATTTTCAATTATTCCAATATCTAACTGTTAGTTTCTATAAAGAACCCTTCATGGATTTAGACAAATGACCCCTTTCTGAATTCAGAATTTTGTCTACTTTTCGAAAATGTATAGCTTTCCAGGATCCATTTTTGCTTTCAAACTCATTTCTACCATTAACTGGAAGGAGGTTGAAAGCTCTAAAAATAGCAAAAATAGGCTATGTCCCAGAAAAATGCCAAAACTGTGTGAAAAATGTTGGTTCTCTGACAAAAGACTGTCATTCCCTAAAAGCTGAGAAAATGGAGATTTCAGCCCCACAAACCCTTTTTTGATAACATTTGCAGGGAAAAACCCAAAAGCTTTCATTTGCAGCCCGTTTTTCCCAATTTTCTGAAAAAAACAAAACTTTTATTGTATTTTGCATAATTTCTGGGACCCCTACAAGGGAATCCACAAACCCTGGGCACCTTTAGAATCCACATGATGTTGGAAGAAAAGGATGCAAATTTGGCATGGATACCTTATGTGGTCAAAAAGTTACAGGGGCCTAAGCGCGCACTACCCCAAATCGCCAAAAAAAGGCTTAGCACAGGAGGGGAAAAGGCCTAGCAGCGAAGGGGTTAAAAGATATGTAAACAAGCATTGGAAATGCAATCGGGCTCGGTTTTATTTGAGTTTGAGCTAATGGCATTGTAAATGCCAATGTATTGTTACTATGTGTTATGGAGTGTGTTCATGTGGTGTGTACTGCCAGTGATCTCCTTGTGAGTGTGAGAATATTGCACCGTTCCTGCCTGTGATGTCCTTCTTGTGAGTGTGAGAAGCTTGCACCTCTGCTGCCTGTGGTCTCCTTGTGAGTGTAAGAAGCTTGCACTGCTGCTGCCTGTGATGTCGTTCTTGTGAGTGGGAGAAGATTGCACCTCAGCTGCCTGTGGTCTCCTTGTGAGTGTATGCACGGTCATCGCTAGCCTGTAGATATGCACTGTCATCGCTAGCCTGTAGATATGCATTGGCTTCACTAGCCTGTAGATATGCACTGTCATCGCTAGCCTGTAGATATGCACTGTCATCGCTAGCTTGTAGATATGCGCTGTCATTGCTATCCTGTAGATATGCGCTGTCGTCGCTAGCCTGTAGATATGCATTATCATTGCTAGCCTGTAGATATGCACTGTCATCGCTAGCCTGTAGATATGCTCTGTCATCGCTAGCCTGTAGATATGCACTGTCATCGGTAGCCTGTAGATATGCACTGTCATCGGTAGCCTGTAGATATGAAGTGTCATCACTGGCCTGTAATTATGCACTGTCATTGCTAGCCTATATGCACTGTCATCGCTAGCCTGTAGATATGCATTGTCATCGCTAGCCCATAAATATGCATTGTCATCACTAGCCTGTAGATGTGTACTGTCATCGCTAGCCTGATGATATGCACTGTCATCGCTAGCCTGTAGATATGCACTGTCATCGCTAGCCTGTAGATATGCATTGGCTTCACTAGCCTGTAGATATGCACTGTCATCGCTAGCCTGTAGATATGCGCTGTCATCGCTAGCCTGTAGATATGCTCTGTCATTGCTAGCCTGTAGATATGCACTGTCATCGCTAGCCTGTAGATATGCATTGGCTTCACTAGCCTGTAGATATGCACCATCATCGCTAGCCTGTAGATATGCACTGTCATCGCTAGCTTGTAGATATGCGCTGTCATTGCTATCCTGTAGATATGCGCTGTCGTCGCTAGCCTGTAGATATGCATTATCATCGCTAGCCTGTAGATATGCACTGTCATCGCTAGCCTGTAGATATGCATTGGCTTCAAAAGCCTGTAGATATGCACTGTCATCGCTAGCCTGTAGATATGCTCTGTCATCGCTAGCCTGTAGATATGCATTGTCATCGCTAGCCTGTAGATATGCACTGTCATCGCTAGCCTGTAGATATGCACTGTCATCGCTAGCCTGTAGATCTGCTCTGTCATCGCTAGCCTGTAGATATGCTCTGTCATCGCTAGCCTGTAGATATGCACTGTCATCGCTAGCCTGTAGATATGCATTGGCTTCACTAGCCTTTAGATATGCACTGTCATTGCTAGCCTGTAGATATGCTCTGTCATCGCTAGCCTGTAGATCTGCTCTGTCATCGCTAGCCTGTAGATATGCACTGTCATCGCTAGCCTGTAGATATGCACTGGCTTCACTAGCCTGTAGATATGCACTGTCATCGCTAGCCTGTAGATATGCTCTGCCATCGCTAGCCTGTAGATATGCTCTGTCATCGCTAGCCTGTAGATATGCACTGTCATCGCTAGCCTGTAGATATGCATTGGCTTCACAAGCCTGTAGATATGCACTGTCATCGCTAGCCTGTAGATATGCTCTGTCATCGCTAGCCTGTAAATATGCATTGTCATCGCTAGCCTGTAGATATGCATTGGCTTCACTAGCCTGTAGATATGCACTGTCATCGCTAGCCTGTAGATATGCAATGGCTTCACAAGCCTGTAGATATGCATTATCATCGCTAGCCTGTAGATATGCACTGTCATTGCTATCCTGTAGATATGCGCTGTCATCGCTAGCCTGTAGATATGCAATATCATCGCTAGCCTGTAGATATGCACTGTCATCGCTAGCCTGTAGATATGCTCTGTCATCGCTAGCCTGTAGATATGCACTGTCATCGCTAGCCTGTAGATATGCATTGGCTTCACAAGCCTGTAGATATGCATTATCATCGCTAGCCTGTAGATATGCGCTGTCATTGCTATCCTGTAGATATGCGATGTCATCGCTAGCCTGTAGATATGCATTATCATCGCTAGCCTGTTGATATGCACTGTCATCGCTAGCCTGTAGATATGCTCTGTCATCGCTAGCCTGTAGATATGCACTGTCATCGCTAGCCTGTAGATATGCATTGGCTTCACTAGCCTGTAGATATGCACTGTCATCGCTAGCCTGTAGATATGCATTGGCTTCACTAGCCTGTAGATATGCGCTGTCATTGCTATCCTGTAGATATGCGCTGTCATCGCTAGCCTGTAGATATGCATTATCATCGCTAGCCTGTAGATATGCACTGTCATCGCTAGCCTGTAGATATGCTCTGTCATCGCTAGCCTGTAGATATGCACTGTCATCGCTAGCCTGCAGATATGGATTGGCTTCACAAGCCTATAGATATGCACTGTCATCGCTAGCCTGGAGATATGCTCTGTCATCGCTAGCCTGTAGATATGCATTGGCTTCACTAGCCTGTAGATATGCACTGTCATCGCTAGCCTGTAGATATGCTCTGTCATCGCTAGCCTGTAGATATGCACTGTCATCGCTAGCCTGTAGATATGCATTGGCTTCACAAGCCTGTAGATATGCACTGTCATCGCTGTCATCACTAGCCTGTAGATATGCATTGGCTTCACAAGCCTGTAGATATGCACTGTCATCGCTAGCCTGTAGATATGCTCTGTCATCGCTAGCCTGTAGATATGCATTGTCATCGCTAGCCTGTAGATATGCATTGGCTTCACTAGCCTGTAGATATGCACTGTCATCGCTGTCATCGCTAGCCTGTAGATATGCATTGGCTTCACTAGCCTGTAGATATGCACCGTCATCGCTAGCCTGTAGATATGCACTGTCATCGCAAGCCTGTAGATATGCATTGCCTTCACTAGCCTGTAGTTATGCACTGTCATCGCTAGCCTGTAGATATGCTCTGTCATCGCTAGCCTGAAGATATGCACTGTCATCGCTAGCCTGTAGATATGCATTGGCTTCACAAGCCTGTAGATATGCATTATCATCGCTAGCCTGTAGATATGCGCTGTCATTGCTATCCTGTAGATATGCGCTGTCATCGCTAGCCTGTAGATATGCATTGGCTTCACAAGCCTGTAGATATGCACTGTCATCGCTAGCCTGTAGATATGCTCTGTCATCGCTAGCCTGTAGATATGCATTGTCATCGCTAGCCTGTAGATATGCATTGGCTTCACTAGCCTGTAGATATGCACTGTCATCGCTGTCATCGCTAGCCTGTAGATATGCATTGGCTTCACTAGCCTGTAGATATGCACCGGCATCGCTAGCCTGTAGATATGCACTGTCATCGCTAGCCTGTAGATATGCATTATCATCGCTAGCCTGTAGATATGCACTGTCATCGCTAGCCTGTAGATATGCTCTGTCATCGCTAGCCTGTAGATATGCACTGTCATCGCTAGCCTGTAGATATGCATTGGCTTCACAAGCCTGTAGATATGCATTTCATCGCTAGCCTGTAGATATGCGCTGTCATTGCTATCCTGTAGATATGCGCTGTCATCGCTAGCCTGTAGATATGCATTATCATCGCTAGCCTGTAGATATGCACTGTCATCGCTAGCCTGTAGATATGCTCTGTCATCGCTAGCCTGTAGATATTCACTGTCATCGCTAGCCTGTAGATATGCATTGGCTTCACTAGCCTGTAGATATGCACTGTCATCGCTAGCCTGTAGATATGCATTGGCTTCACTAGCCTGTAGATATGCGCTGTCATTGCTATCCTGTAGATATGCGCTGTCATCGCTAGCCTGTAGATATGCATTATCATCGCTAGCCTGTAGATATGCACTGTCATCGTTATCCTGTAGATATGCACTGTCATCGCTAGCCTGTAGATATGCTCTGTCATCGCTAGCCTATAGATATGCACTGTCATCGCTAGCCTGTAGATATGCATTGGCTTCACTAGCCTGTAGATATGCACTGTCATCGCTAGCCTGTAGATATGCATTGGCTTCACAAGCCTGTAGATATGCACTGTCATCGCTAGCCTGTAGATATGCTCTGTCATCGCTAGCCTGTAGATATGCATTTTCATCGCTAGCCTGTAGATATGCATTGGCTTCACTAGCCTGTAGATATGCACTGTCATCGCTAGCCTGTAGATATGCAATGGCTTCACAAGCCTGTAGATATGCATTATCATCGCTAGCCTGTAGATATGCACTGTCATTGCTATCCTGTAGATATGCGCTGTCATCCCTAGCCTGTAGATATGCATTATCATCGCTAGCCTGTAGATATGCACTGTCATCGCTAGGCTGTAGATATGCTCTGTCATCGCTAGCCTGTAGATATGCACTGTCATCGCTAGCCTGTAGATATGCATTGGCTTCACAAGCCTGTAGATATGCATTATCATCGCTTGCCTGTAGATATGCGCTGTCATTGCTATCCTGTAGATATGCGATGTCATCGCTAGCCTGTAGATATGCATTATCATCGCTAGCCTGTTGATATGCACTGTCATCGCTAGCCTGTAGATATGCTCTGTCATCGCTAGCCTGTAGATATGCACTGTCATCGGCAGCCTGTAGATATGCATTGGCTTCACTAGCCTGTAGATATGCACTATAATCGCTAGCCTGTAGATATGCATTGGCTTCACTAGCCTGTAGATATGCGCTGTCATTGCTATCCTGTAGATATGCGCTGTCATCGCTAGCCTGTAGATATGCATTATCATCGCTAGCCTGTAGATATGCACTGTCATCGCTAGCCTGTAGATATGCTCTGTCATCGCTAGCCTGTAGATATGCACTGTCATCGCTAGCCTGCAGATATGCATTGGCTTCACAAGTCTGTAGATATGCACTGTCATCGCTAGCCTGTAGATATGCTCTGTCATCGCTAGCCTGTAGATATGCATTGGCTTCACTAGCCTGTAGATATGCACTGTCATCGCTAGCCTGTAGATATGCTCTGTCATCGCTAGCCTGTAGATATGCACTGTCATCGCTAGCCTGTAGATATGCATTGGCTTCACAAGCCTGTAGATATGCACTGTCATCGCTGTCATCACTAGCCTGTAGATATGCATTGGCTTCACAAGCCTGTAGATATGCACTGTCATCGCTAGCCTGTAGATATGCTCTGTCATCGCTAGCCTGTAGATATGCATTGTCATCGCTAGCCTGTAGATATGCATTGGCTTCACTAGCCTGTAGATATGCACTGTCATCGCTGTCATCGCTAGCCTGTAGATATGCATTGGCTTCACTAGCCTGTAGATATGCACCGTCATCGCTAGCCTGTAGATATGCACTGTCATCGCTAGCCTGTAGATATGCATTGCCTTCACTAGCCTGTAGTTATGCACTGTCATCGCCAGCCTGTAGATATGCTCTGTCATCGCTAGCCTGTAGATATGCACTGTCATCGCTAGCCTGTAGATATGCATTGGCTTCACAAGCCTGTAGATATGCATTATCATCGCTAGCCTGTAGATATGCGCTGTCATTGCTATCCTGTAGATATGCGCTGTCATCGCTAGCCTGTAGATATGCATTGGCTTCACAAGCCTGTAGATATGCACTGTCATCGCTAGCCTGTAGATATGCTCTGTCATCGCTAGCCTGTAGATATGCATTGTCATCGCTAGCCTGTAGATATGCATTGGCTTCACTAGCCTGTAGATATGCACTGTCATCGCTGTCATCGCTAGCCTGTAGATATGCATTGGCTTCACTAGCCTGTAGATATGCACCGGCATCGCTAGCCTGTAGATATGCACTGTCATCGCTAGCCTGTAGATATGCATTATCATCGCTAGCCTGTAGATATGCACTGTCATCGCTAGCCTGTAGATATGCTCTGTCATCGCTAGCCTGTAGATATGCACTGTCTTCGCTAGCCTGTAGATATGCAATGGCTTCACAAGCCTGTAGATATGCATTATCATCGCTAGCCTGTAGATATGCACTGTCATCGCTAGCCTGTAGATATGCACTGGCTTCACTAGCCTGTAGATATGCACTGTCATCGCTAGCCTGTAGATATGCTCTGCCATCGCTAGCCTGTAGATATGCTCTGTCATCGCTAGCCTGTAGATATGCACTGTCATCGCTAGCCTGTAGATATGCTTTGGCTTCACAAGCCTGTAGATATGCACTGTCATCGCTAGCCTGTAGATATGCTCTGTCATCGCTAGCCTGTAAATATGCATTGTCATCGCTAGCCTGTAGATATGCATTGGCTTCACTAGCCTGTAGATATGCACTGTCATCGCTAGCCTGTAGATATGCAATGGCTTCACAAGCCTGTAGATATGCATTATCATCGCTAGCCTGTAGATATGCACTGTCATTGCTATCCTGTAGATATGCGCTGTCATCGCTAGCCTGTAGATATGCAATATCATCGCTAGCCTGTAGATATGCACTGTCATCGCTAGCCTGTAGATATGCTCTGTCATCGCTAGCCTGTAGATATGCACTGTCATCGCTAGCCTGTAGATATGCATTGGCTTCACAAGCCTGTAGATATGCATTATCATCGCTAGCCTGTAGATATGCGCTGTCATTGCTATCCTGTAGATATGCGATGTCATCGCTAGCCTGTAGATATGCATTATCATCGCTAGCCTGTTGATATGCACTGTCATCGCTAGCCTGTAGATATGCTCTGTCATCGCTAGCCTGTAGATATGCACTGTCATCGCTAGCCTGTAGATATGCATTGGCTTCACTAGCCTGTAGATATGCACTGTCATCGCTAGCCTGTAGATATGCATTGGCTTCACTAGCCTGTAGATATGCGCTGTCATTGCTATCCTGTAGATATGCGCTGTCATCGCTAGCCTGTAGATATGCATTATCATCGCTAGCCTGTAGATATGCACTGTCATCGCTAGCCTGTAGATATGCTCTGTCATCGCTAGCCTGTAGATATGCACTGTCATCGCTAGCCTGCAGATATGCATTGGCTTCACAAGCCTATAGATATGCACTGTCATCGCTAGCCTGTAGATATGCTCTGTCATCGCTAGCCTGTAGATATGCATTGGCTTCACTAGCCTGTAGATATGCACTGTCATCGCTAGCCTGTAGATATGCTCTGTCATCGCTAGCCTGTAGATATGCACTGTCATCGCTAGCCTGTAGATATGCATTGGCTTCACAAGCCTGTAGATATGCACTGTCATCGCTGTCATCACTAGCCTGTAGATATGCATTGGCTTCACAAGCCTGTAGATATGCACTGTCATCGCTAGCCTGTAGATATGCTCTGTCATCGCTAGCCTGTAGATATGCATTGTCATCGCTAGCCTGTAGATATGCATTGGCTTCACTAGCCTGTAGATATGCACTGTCATCGCTGTCATCGCTAGCCTGTAGATATGCATTGGCTTCACTAGCCTGTAGATATGCACCGTCATCGCTAGCCTGTAGATATGCACTGTCATCGCTAGCCTGTAGATATGCATTGCCTTCACTAGCCTGTAGTTATGCACTGTCATCGCTAGCCTGTAGATATGCTCTGTCATCGCTAGCCTGTAGATATGCACTGTCATCGCTAGCCTGTAGATATGCATTGGCTTCACAAGCCTGTAGATATGCATTATCATCGCTAGCCTGTAGATATGCGCTGTCATTGCTATCCTGTAGATATGCGCTGTCATCGCTAGCCTGTAGATATGCATTGGCTTCACAAGCTTGTAGATATGCACTGTCATCGCTAGCCTGTAGATATGCTCTGTCATCGCTAGCCTGTAGATATGCATTGTCATCGCTAGCCTGTAGATATGCATTGGCTTCACTAGCCTGTCGATATGCACTGTCATCGCTGTCATCGCTAGCCTGTAGATATGCATTGGCTTCACTAGCCTGTAGATATGCACCGGCATCGCTAGCCTGTAGATATGCACTGTCATCGCTAGCCTGTAGATATGCATTATCATCGCTAGCCTGTAGATATGCACTGTCATCGCTAGCCTGTAGATATGCTCTGTCATCGCTAGCCTGTAGATATGCACTGTCATCGCTAGCCTGTAGATATGCATTGGCTTCACAAGCCTGTAGATATGCATTATCATCGCTAGCCTGTAGATATGCGCTGTCATTGCTATCCTGTAGATATGCGCTGTCATCGCTAGCCTGTAGATATGCATTATCATCGCTAGCCTGTAGATATGCACTGTCATCGCTAGCCTGTAGATATGCTCTGTCATCGCTAACCTGTAGATATTCACTGTCATCGCTAGCCTGTAGATATGCATTGGCTTCACTAGCCTGTAGATATGCACTGTCATCGCTAGCCTGTAGATATGCATTGGCTTCACTAGCCTGTAGATATGCGCTGTCATTGCTATCCTGTAGATATGCGCTGTCATCGCTAGCCTGTAGATATGCATTATCATCGCTAGCCTGTAGATATGCACTGTCATCGCTATCCTGTAGATATGCACTGTCATCGCTAGCCTGTAGATATGCTCTGTCATCGCTAGCCTGTAGATATGCACTGTCATCGCTAGCCTGTAGATATGCATTGGCTTCACTAGCCTGTAGATATGCACTGTCATCGCTAGCCTGTAGATATGCATTGGCTTCACAAGCCTGTAGATATGCACTGTCATCGCTAGCCTGTAGATATGCTCTGTCATCGCTAGCCTGTAGATATGCACTGTCATCGCTAGCCTGTAGATATGCATTGGCTTCACTAGCCTGTAGATATGCACTGTCATCGCTAGCCTGTAGATATGCTCTGTCATCGCTAGCCTGTAGATATGCACTGTCATCGCTAGCCTGTAGAGATGCATTGGCTTCACTAGCCTGTAGATATGCACTGTCATCGCTAGCCTGTAGATATGCATTGTCATCGCTAGCCTGTAGATATGCATTGGCTTCACTAGCCTGTAGATATGCACTGTCATCGCTGTCATCGCTAGCCTGTAGATATTCATTGGCTTCACTA
Source organism: Lissotriton helveticus (assembly GCF_964261635.1). NCBI lineage: Eukaryota > Metazoa > Chordata > Amphibia > Caudata > Salamandridae > Lissotriton > Lissotriton helveticus. The sequence goes on along the minus strand of NC_136067.1, from coordinate 146,329,359 downwards.
GCCTGTAGATATGCACCGTCATCGCTAGCCTGTAGATATGCACTGTCATCGCTAGCCTGTAGATATGCATTGCCTTCACTAGCCTGTAGTTATGCACTGTCATCGCCAGCCTGTAGATATGCTCTGTCATCGCTAGCCTGTAGATATGCACTGTCATCGCTAGCCTGTAGATATGCATTGGCTTCACAAGCCTGTAGATATGCATTATCATCGCTAGCCTGTAGATATGCGCTGTCATTGCTATCCTGTAGATATGCGCTGTCATCGCTAGCCTGTAGATATGCATTGGCTTCACAAGCCTGTAGATATGCACTGTCATCGCTAGCCTGTAGATATGCTCTGTCATCGCTAGCCTGTAGATATGCATTGTCATCGCTAGCCTGTAGATATGCATTGGCTTCACCAGCCTGTAGATATGCACTGTCATCGCTGTCATCGCTAGCCTGTAGATATGCATTGGCTTCACTAGCCTGTAGATATGCACCGGCATCGCTAGCCTGTAGATATGCACTGTCATCGCTAGCCTGTAGATATGCATTATCATCGCTAGCCTGTAGATATGCACTGTCATCGCTAGCCTGTAGATATGCTCTGTCATCGCTAGCCTGTAGATATGCACTGTCATCGCTAGCCTGTAGATATGCATTGGCTTCACAAGCCTGTAGATATGCATTATCATTGCTAGCCTGTAGATATGCGCTGTCATTGCTATCCTGTAGATATGCGCTGTCATCGCTAGCCTGTAGATATGCATTATCATCGCTAGCCTGTAGATATGCACTGTCATCGCTAGCCTGTAGATATGCTCTGTCATCGCTAGCCTGTAGATATGCACTGTCATCGCTAGCCTGTAGATATGCATTGGCTTCACTAGCCTGTAGATATGCACTGTCATCGCTAGCCTGTAGATATGCATTGGCTTCACTAGCCTGTAGATATGCGCTGTCATTGCTATCCTGTAGATATGCGCTGTCATCGCTAGCCTGTAGATATGCATTATCATCGCTAGCCTGTAGATATGCACTGTCATCGCTATCCTGTAGATATGCACTATCATCGCTAGCCTGTAGATATGCTCTGTCATCGCTAGCCTGTAGATATGCACTGTCATCGCTAGCCTGTAGATATGCATTGGCTTCACTAGCCTGTAGATATGCACTGTCATCGCTAGCCTGTAGATATGCATTGGCTTCACAAGCCTGTAGATATGCACTGTCATCGCTAGCCTGTAGATATGCTCTGTCATCGCTAGCCTGTAGATATGCACTGTCATCGCTAGCCTGTAGATATGCATTGGCTTCACTAGCCTGTAGATATGCACTGTCATCGCTAGCCTGTAGATATGCTCTGTCATCGCTAGCCTGTAGATATGCACTGTCATCGCTAGCCTGTAGATATGCATTGGCTTCACTAGCCTGTAGATATGCACTGTCATCGCTAGCCTGTAGATATGCACTGTCATCGCTAGCCTGTAGCTATGCACTGTCATCGCTAGCCTGTAGATATGCACTGTCATCGCTAGCCTGTAGATATGCATTGGCTTCACTAGCCTGTAGATATGCACTGTCATCGCTAGCCTGTAGATATGCTCTGTCATCGCTAGCCTGTAGATATGCACTGTCATCGCTAGCCTGCAGATATGCATTGGCTTCACAAGCCTGTAGATATGCACTGTCATCGCTAGCCTGTAGATATGCTCTGTCATCGCTAGCCTGTAGATATGCATTGTCATCGCTAGCCTGTAGATATGCACTGTTATCGCTAGCCTGTAGATATGCACTGTAATCGGTAGCCTGAAGATATGAAGTGTCATCACTGGCCTGTAATTATGCACTGTCATTGCTAGCCTATATGCACTGTCATCGCTAGCCTGTAGATATGCATTGTCATCCTCACTACTGTGTGTGTGTGAAAAACGTACGTAAAAATCAACGCAAGGTGATGGCAAATAAAACACGCCGCAATCTACATAGCTGTTTTTGTTTATTGCGAAAATCTCTGTTAAACTCTACCATATTGTTTTATTTTAAAAGACACGCGGATTGGCGAGGCAAGGGTGCTTGTATGCGAGGTATCTTAAAAAAAAATCAACTGTGACTGCCCTTGAAGCTACAGGAAAATTCTTTTCATTATCTCCGCCGTGAACGCGGCACTCTGACAGCTCCTAATTAAAATGAATGGACTGCCGTGCGCGAAAGGTAAATGTTAAACGCGCGCATGATACATGCAATGCAATGGTGAACGCGCTCGCACCATCTGGAATGCATTACACGGGCACTCTGACAGCTCCTAATTAAGATTAATCACTCTGCCGTGCTCGTTCTCGCACAGAATATGCCACATCGGGCATGCGTAAATTACATATAGCCTATCACGTCAACGCTACTAAATACACAGCACAGCGAAGACGAATCACTAGGCAGATGCCATAAAAAACTAAGGAATGTGCCAGCCGGACCCCTTTCTGTCTTTTTTTTTTTTGAACGCATAAGAGCTCGGAAGCTCCGCCCCCCACTTCGTGGAGGCCTAGGCCCGAGCCCTAAAAAGGAGGCTGATGTGGGCATGCTGAAGGATAAAGATTGGACAAAGGCCTTGGGTGTGCCTAGCGGAGCCGCCATTGCAGTCTGGCTCGTGAATATTCAGCTTAAATACCTACACAGGGTATATGATTTGAGCCATTGGTTGTGGCAGATGGGGCTGATTGCCACCCGGCATGTGGGGTGGAGGATGGCAAATTTTTGGACACAGTGTGGGACAGTCTGCATTAGATCGATTTTGGAGACATGTTGCATTGTGGCTGGGTGAAGACTTGAGCTGGGCAATCCCGATGGACCCGGAACTCATTCTTCTTCATGTCTCTGACACACTGTGGGGAAACCACCACAAGTTATCTCTGTTATTCCTTGGTTTGACCCTGGCAAAGACAGATGTAGCCTGGGGTGGAAGACAGCGCTCCCCGTCCCTGGCGGTATGGAAGGGTAGTTTAGATGCATGTGTCTGGAAGTGGCAGTGTATAAAGCTTTGGGTTGCCAATAGTAACGTTTGAAGGTATGGCAGGCTTGGGCAGATTGTAGGAGCATAGTGTTGGAACCAGTCAGTCCTATGCAACATGCTGTAGATGACGAAATTCACCAGCTTACGGGATAGGATAGGTCACGTGGGGCGTGGATTGGGTAATTTGGTCTTCAGGCTAATATATATTATATCATGTGTTGTGACTACAGGGGGGGAACGGTTAGAGTGTATTGCGCAGGCTTATGTTTATGTTTATAATTCTTTTAGCCGGAAGGCTGCATATTTCTGAAAAAGTCAATAACATTTGAACATTGACAACCCCATAAGGAGAGTTTGTGAGTGAAGTGTTTTGGAAGTCCACCGCGGAACGCTTTTTGGGTGATGCAGGCTAATTTGAGAAATCTTCTTTGAGATAGATTTAGAGGTGGTGAGATGTGATATCCCCTCGAACACATGGTCAGCCTGCCGGGGGCACGAGGAGTAGCCTTTAGCTGGATTAGGTGACTCTCAGGAATTCTTATTAGCAGGAAATTTACATAGTCTGATCTAGATACCACTAGTGATTGAATTTCTAGCTTGAAATCTTCTACAAAGATTAGGGGTTTTAATCCTCGTAGAAGTCTCAACTAGTACTGTCCCTCTTTGGCTATCTCATAAATATGACTCGGAGATTCACATTCTTGTCTAGGATGAAGCTGAGCAGTTTAAAGAATTCTACAGTACCAAGCTGGCAGTCTATAATTGCCACTTCGGAGCGAATCTTGTGTAGGAAGCATGGCATTTTGAGGGGCCATCAGGAGAAAGTACCTTTTAAAGGTGTTTACTGCAAGGCGGAATGTCTTTTCGTCTTTGCCTAAAGTAAAAAGTCAATAGGGTGTATGTAGGACAGTGTATGATCAGTATAGAGATAAAATCAACATTTTTGATTTTTATTTGAGACAGGATGCAAGAATTTCCATGTAAGCTGAAAACAATGGAAGAGTGGGTGAGACCTTGGTGGAATCTTTGGTGGAATAGATTGGTATTAGTTCTATAATTTGCCATTTAAAAAACTCCATTCATTGGGAACTTTAAGGAGGGTACAGTGGTTAATTTTGTCTAATGCTGGAGAAGGGTCTAAAATGACACAGCACAGGAGTAATTAACATTGTCTAGCATGGATACAGCAATGTCAATGGGATGGCATACTCCTTAATATAATATTCAAGAAAAGTGGACAAGGCTGTTCCTCGGGTAGAAAGGAAGGAAGGGGAGTAAGGTGCACTGGTCAAGGGAGAGAGTGGTGGTTAAAGGGTGTTAACCTCCCACTGGGTATCCATTATGTTGGATATGTTTGCCTCACACACCCTTGCAGGTGTCATGCTTCATCATAGGCGTTGCTCCTCGTCGGGTAGGCGGTGCAATTCCCAACAGGCTCACCTCAAAGAGGGGCTCTTTGGCGGAGATCTTTTGAATCCAACTGCCTATTGGTGAAGTGTGGGTATGGGGCCAGAGGGATTGTAGACTTGATTGTGAGTTAAAATGCAGCGTAGGGTACCTGAGACTACTTTATTCGGGTGGTCCCTCGTTACAATTAAAAGGAGCAACGCCTATGATGAAGCATGACACCTGCAAGGGTGTGTGAGGCAAACATATCCAACATAATGGATACCCAGTGGGAGGTTAACACCCTTTAACCACCACTCTCTCCCTTGACCAGTGCACCTTACTCCCCTTCCTTCCTTTCTACCGGAGGAACAGCCTTGTCCACTTTTCTTGAATAAAATATCGACTGAGGGCACGGACTGAGGCTGGACCTTCCACTCCTTTTGAGTGGTAATTACGCCCCAATCGATCCATCTGGATTACGCTCTCCCTTCTTTTGAAAACATACTCCTTAATATAACCATCTTTGAAATCTGATTGGCACCCCCTAAAGTTGATTGTCCACAATCAGTTGCATGAGCTGCATCATCATGCAGCTTTTTAACATTTTCGCTAGTATAGGTAAGTTAGATCAAAAACTATTCAAGTCCTCAGTGTTGGGATGTGCTTTATTCAAGTGTTGTGACTTGAAGACCACTTGAGGACTTTTTCTTGAGCTAGTGAAGAGTTGACCGCCTTAGTTCACCAAGATGCCACACAGTGTGATGGTAGTTGTCTAATAAGAAATGTGAGCAAGTTCTAGTATTGGAAATGGTATTCACTATTTCAGCAGGGACAACTTCCCTGAAATATGATGCAATTGCTTTAATTTTCTGAACTTGTCTTTTGCTAGGTTGATTGTTGGTTGGTAGATTAGGAGATCATCCAATCCTGTATGGAAACAGACATTGGACCGCATATGCATATTCAGGACCTACGATGCCTGGTGTCCTGCCAGCTGAAACGTAATTAATTTGCTTTACTTGCTCAGCCTCTATTCTCTATGGCTGCTATTTAATGAAGCAGATTGTGGGCTGTACAGTTGTTTATAGGCAAAAATTAACAAGACCAGATTCCATTCTCATCACCACATCATTCTTCCATCTTTATGTTAATAGTAAACCTTATCGCATGAAATCATTTGGAATTGTACTTCCTTGCTACCTTGCCCCTTGCAGAAGTCGACTTTATCAGGTCTTGTCAATCATGAAGAAGACGCACTCAGGAGCCCCAACGGACCATTGCCCCCCTCACATCTTCCACAGGGCCGCTGCTGTCATTGCACCCAAACTAGGACGGACAATCAACTCCCCCCTCAGATCGGCATCTGCCCAGACAACTGGAAGCGTGCGTAGGTGAAACCCCTCCTCAAGAAACCAACGGCCGACCCAACTGACTTGAAGAACTACTGGCCCATCTCTCTCCTCCCCTTTACAACCACAGTTACCGAAAGACTCGTGGCGCCCAGCTGACTGCCTTCATCGAAGAGAACTCCATCCTAGATGCATGGCTTCCTCAGCAACCACAACACCGAGACCCCCCTCCTTGCCGCCACCGATGACATCCGCCTGCTGGACCAGGGACACATCGCAGCCCTCATCCTCCTAGACCTCTCCGCAGCCTTCGACACCGTCTCACATCGTACGCTAGCTGCCAGACTCCACAACTCAGGAATACAGGGATCTGCCCTTGACTGGATCCAATCCTTCCTCTCCGGCAGATCCCAGAGGATCAGACTCCCCCTTCCTCTCCGATCCCACTGACATCATCTATGGGGTACCCCAAGGATCATCACTAAGCCAGACGCTCTGCAACATCTACATGGCCCCCATCGCCGCCATCATCAGACAGCACGGGCTTAGCATCATCTCCTACACTGACGACACCCAGCTCATCCTCTCCCTCACAAAAAAAACAAAAGACACCAGACTCTGCTTCCTGGAAGGAATGAGAAATGTAGCAGCATGGATGAAGGACAGCTGCCTAAAGCTCAACTCTGAGAAGACCGAGGTTCTCATCCTAAGACCCTGCTCCTTCGCCTGGTACAGCACCTGGTGGCCCTCCGCCCTCGGGAGCCCATCCACCCCGACATACCACGCTCAGAACCTCGGCATAATCCTCAACTCTTCCCTCTCTATGAACTGCCAGATCAACCCCGTCGTGTCCACCAGTTTCAACTGCCTCCGCATCCTCCGTAAGACCTTCAATTGCATCCCCCCCGACTGCAGAAAAAACGTCACCCACGCACTCATAACCAGGGGACTAGACTACGGCAACGCCCTCTATGTTGGAATCAACAAAACCCTTCAACACAAACTCCAAACCATCCAGAACGCTGCAGCCAGGCTCGTCCTAGGGATACCGCACCATGAGCACGTGACCCAACACCTATGAAGCCTCCAGTGGCTCCCCGTCGAGAAGAGGGTCACCTTCAAACTCCTCACCCACGCCTACAAATCCCTCAACAACATCGGACCCAAATACCTCAATGACCGAGTATGTTTCCACGTACCCAAGAGGAACCTCCCCTCCGCCGACCATGCCCTGGCAGAGGTCCCCCGCATCCGCAGAAACAGAACCGGTGGGAGAGCTTTCTCCTACTTTGCAGCCAAGACCTGGAACGAGCTCCCGGTCAACATCAGACGCTCCCCAACCCTTCACATGTTCAGGAAGGACCTCAAGACCTGACTCTTCGACTTACCCGGATCTGCTCCCCCCAGCGCCTTGAGACCCTCACGGGTGAGTAGCGCGCTCTATAAACCACTGATTGATTGTCACAATAGACCTCATGTACTCTACAATAGACCTCCTGTACTCTACATGATCCCAGTGATCTCTAAAACTGAAAATGCTGATCAGTAATGCCCATCTACATTTGGTCCTGATGAAGGTGGATGGATAATTTGAATTTGTCCACCAAAACGTGCTTCAGAGTTTTTGCTGTACAAGGTGGCCCAGCTTTGCAGGAGGAATGTTTGGATATACTTCCTCCTGTTTTTGTGAAGACCATGGTTCTGCCACGAGGACCTTGTTTTTAGTGAATTAACTACTTGGGTGATTTTCTTTGTGGGGCAATTTTTAACTATTAGACAAATTTGGTAATGGTGATGATTTTTTTATTATCAATTTTATATTAAAGAGTATATTTTAGATATATCTTCCAAGTTGACTACATTAAAAGGTTTGTATCTATTTATTGATACATCAAATGTTTAGGTATCTATGACAATTAAAATAATTTTACCTTTTGTTTTTTAGAACAAAATTCCTAGGATGAACACACTGACCAATCTACTTCAAATGGTTTTTCGTGGTGCCCTCCATGATGGATGTACCGGGGACTATATAGCATCTCCAGATGAAGTTATCAGAGTCCTATATGTTGTATGAACAGGAGGGATGTTGATTTAGTATTCAGCTCTTAACTATTAAGAAGTATAAGACCCGCCATAAGAAATTGCAATGGAGCCTGCAATGTGATATTTTAGTTATGTCTTAACTGTGCTCTCTGAGAGGCACAAGTACATTTGAGGTCAGAAAGGTCAATCTCAATTCTTTAAGATGTGTTGAAATTTCTGAGAACCAGTCCTTGAGTGTCATGTTATGGTATGTAGGTTCTGGCTGGCTAATAAAACCTCATCCACATAAATGGAACCAATTCACTCAAAACATACCTCCTTCCCTTTGAGTTCACCATTCCAGGAAATTCTACCTCCCGCTTGAGGGAGTACAATTCAGTGAGGAGTTGTTAGCCATTTTAGATGAGCCAGAAAGGGAAACAACACATTTTCCAACATTCCTCTGTCAGGGGCATTTATACTTTTGTGAATGAGTGGAAAAGTGATCTAGCAGGCAGGCGCTTCTAAGGGAGGACCTCTGGCTTCTAACTCAAGATTAGTTGTGGCATGGGTATAGATGGAGCTATATCCTACATTTATTCACCCATATTGTGAGTTCTCTCTTCCTCTACTTTTATTTTTTGAACATTATTCCATTGAAAACTAAACAACAAACTCCTTTAATATGTCAAATACAGTTTGACTATATATCTAAACTTCAAATCAACTCAAATATTGAATAATATTTTTAATCCAATATTTCACAACCTTACACTACCTACTAGTTTGAGATTTAGTATCTTCCCACTTAAATTGAGGAAGAAATGGGCCAGGATTACGTTACTGGAAAAAAACATATTTTGTACTTGTGTCTTTGGGATACTGATGCAATGATCACTTCCAAAAAGCCGACATTGAAAGTCAGAAGGTAAGCTTTAAGGTAAAAATTGTTGCTACCATATAATAAAACTACTGACGCTGTTGCAAATATTTAATATTTGTGTTCAGTTTGTATGATCTTAAGTTCTGCACTGTTTTATTTGAGAGTATAAGTTGCAAACAAAACACAACTCAATGGGTAGAATAGTTTAGTTGGATGCCAACACAAAAGAAACAGGACTGGTGTTAGTTGTCTCAGACATGGGCTACATCAGTGCCAACGCAACTAAACTCAAACTATTGTTGGTTGTTACAAACAAGCATATGTATATTATTTTTAGCCAAAGCTTAACCTCTACATATTGACGCACCATATGATAAGTAGTATTTATGGATGAAATGTAGTTATGGTTGGCATAATACATAAGCTACTTCAATATACTTATTAGCACTCTTTTAATTTCTTATTACAAGCACATTCTGACATTACAATTTGCTTATATTAAGACAAGCCACCTGTAATAACTTCTGACTGTTGTGATGACAGTGCTCAACCCTGAGAAGTGCAGGTCTGGCTCACAGTTGTGCCCTGATTAGTCTCTCACTACTTGTGAGATGACACAAAAGCACTTGGATATGGAATAAATGTAGATAGAAATTAAGCTAACACTCAAAGACTGCTCTGAATTGACTCTCTTGTGCTTTCACCGTCAAAAAAACCCACATTTGTCAGATGCCCTGTTTTTCTCATTCAAAAAAATATTTGGAGAGTAAAGGTGCCAGTATAAAACAACAGGGCATACCTAATTTCAAAGGCCAAGACAACTGTTTACTAACTGAAAACTTTACCATTTGAATATTTTAATAGTTAGAAGCACATTTGGCTAATTTTTCGAATTAATATTTTTACATTTCCAATAATTTTATATGTAGAACTGATGAAATTCATTTTTATTTTTTTTGTTATACTTATTGATGCACTTAAACTCTAGGCAAATTTGAGGAATTTCTCAGATTGCATTAAACAGTCGGACACATGAAGGGTTTGGTTATTTCATTTTTATATAACTTTATCTCTACAATATAAGTGAACATGTATTAGTAGGGGGAAAAAAGTACCTCAAACTAAACATAATTAATCTTTTGCAAGCCAGCTCAGAGGCATCCTGCATGCTGTGGCACTCCTCAGTGACTTACAAGACCCTGATTAGGTACACAAGGGGGGGTGTATTTGTGTGTGTGTGTATATATAAATTCACTGAAAAAACTACAGGTTTTACAGACGTTATAGTTAGGAATTAGCATTTAAAAACATTGAAAATTCACACAAAAAAAATAGGTTTAAGGGACGTTATAGTTAGTTGAACATTTGACTCATATAAAACCAGAGAAATTCGCTTGTTGTAGTTAGTTGAGCTAACTATAACTCGCGCGCCCCCAATGCACTGTTGATGATGTCACATATTACATCACTCATGACATGGTCAGTGACATCACTGATGGCATCTCAAATGACATCACTCATGACATCATCCAGTGAATGTGTGTTTCTGTAAAGTTTAAATATGTTTTATATATATATATGCCAAGGTGTATTGAAGAATGAATGCATTTACAAGTGCCTAAAGGGATTATTTTGTAGGCACGTAACTGACTGTATAAGTGATTAAACGTGTCTTACTGAATGCATGGGTTAGTGACTAAACTGTGTGAAAGTCTGTAAATATCTCTCTGTTGGTGTGTAAGCAACTGCATGGGTTGGTGAATAGCTACATGAGTGTCTAAATAGGTTATTGATTTGTTGTCTGAGTATCTTTATGGGTCCCTGAGTGTCTGTGTGGGTGGGTGCGTTGGGGAGTGTATGAGTCTGTGCATAGATGTCTGAGTGGGTGATTCAGTGGATGTATGGATTAAAAAGTGCACCTGGGAAGGACTGTAAGGGTGAGTTAGTGTGGGTATGGGTGTGTTGGTGAGTGAATGAATGTCTCAGTGGTATATCTGTGACTAACTACATATGTTTTAAGGCACTATATGTGAGTGTTGGAGTATATAAATGAGTATACGTGAGACTAAGTTATTTGAAGAGTGCGTGCATAAATAAGTGTCAGCTTTTATCAGTAATTGTATAAGACAGTAAATATGTGTTAGTATCTGTATAAATAAGTGATGTGGTATGTCTAAAAACAACGAAGTTGGTGTGTATAACTGTATACATGAGTAAATAGGTATGGGATTGATTCTTTGCTTTACTGACTAGGTGTGTGAGGAACTCTATGGATGAGTGGCAGAGTGTGACTGCATGTAAAGATGTATGAGTGCATATTACAGTCCTGTAATGAAGACTAATTACAAGTATAAGTGACTTGATGTGTGTGTAGACCTAGGAAATAGTGAGTGGTTTGTAGTATATGGCATTCTTGTGTGTACGGTTTCAAAAATAGTAGTCTGCATTTAAGAATGGGTGTATCAAAGTTTATATTAGAGCATCAGTATGTGCATCAGATTATCACATGGATGATGTCATGAGTGATGTCATTTGAGATGTTATCAGTGTTGTCATCAGTGATGTCACTGACCATGTCATGAGTGATGTAATATGTGACATCATCAGCAGTGCATTGCGGGCGCGCGAGTTATAGTTAGTTCGACTAACTAAAACAGGCAAATTTCTCTGGTTTTATATGAGTCAAATAATCAACTAACTGTAAGGTCCCTGAAACCTATGTTTTTTTTGCGAATTTCTAAGGTTTTTTAAATGCTAATTCCTAACTATAACGTCTGTAAAACCTGTTTTTTTCAGTGAATTTCAAAGGTTTTTAAATTTATATTTCATATTTTAATGTTTATAAAACCTATATTTTTTCTATTATTTTTTTTAATACTTTTGGACTCTATTATACTTCTTTTTTTTAACTTTAAAAATTATGTAATGGTGTATATCTTCCCCAAAAAATATGTATATATATATATATATATTTTTTTTAACTGCACTCCCATACCAGTAGCGTACCAAGCTCCATCACCATGCGAATCCGATCCACCATATCGCTAATCTCGTAAATGATGCGCATTACGTACCCAAAGAGTTTGTGGCACCGCGTCCCGCGTAACATCATATACGCATGAAGTCACCCCAGCTGCTACTTTGGTATCCAATGGGTACACAGTACCAAGCCACGCGTTACGTCATGTATGTATGGGGTCACACCCACTGCGCGTTGCATATGCGACGAGTACATGCTGCCAGGCCCTGTGTTGCGTCACATACATATAGTGTCGCGCCGGGTACGCCATTCCCTCGTTTTTTTTTTGTCTCAAAAGAATATTTAAATAACTTTAAACAGTATATGAGAGCAAGCGATAATCTAAAATATTTTAAACATTGATATATTTCTAACTGTAATAAACTTATATTATGATAAATATATTTTGTCTAAATCGCGTCGGGTGCGGCCTCCTTGCGTGCTCGGTGCGCGATTGCCTTGTGACCTTAAAAAAAACATTTGATTGCTTCATAACATTCCATTGTAACAGTTAGAGGACCTCACCCATTTTAGTGATTCTCTCGACAGAGTTTGATGAGAAACACCTCTTCTGCTTAGAGAGATTTTTTGAATTTTTTTTTCCTGTATACACATATCTTATACTACACACAACATGTAACGATCATCTTGATCAGTATCCATGGTCTGTACATTAGCCTTCCATGTGTGAAGGCCATGCATCTCAAATGTTACATCAAAAAACAAATGTGTGTTACATGATGCCCTTGGTGTGTGTGTGTGTGCACATTATTGTGCTCCCTTTCGGCTTGGGTATTGGTGGCTCTAAGAACTATCAGAAATCACGGGCAGAGTGCACATCCTAGATCACATGTGACAAAAAGTAAACAGCAATGTGTAGATTTCCTTTGCTGTACACTCTGTTGTCAGGCTTTACCAGTATAGTAGTGTGTCATATATGAGACTTTCAGATTCACGTTTGACATGCATTGCTTGACTGTAATGAGCGTTATCACTGTGTATGACATAGCCTCACTGCTTATCCTCCCTCCATCCGAGAACATTCACATGTGTGCACTTCGCGATACCAACACTTTCAATAATACCGCACACCATTGATATGCATGTCTGCGCATATCCACAACCTTGAAAATGACATGTGATGATAGCCATTCAATCTTTTCGAACAGCATCTCATTAGCGATAGTTGCCACCTTCCCGACACATGCTACAATAATGTAAATTGCGCATTTTGCGACGTCAAAACTACAAAAGAAACACAAATAAGTACACTTCCTGGCCAGGCGGGAACCTGAACAACGCCCAGCTCCGCGGAAAAATTATTCACACCCCTACGCTGGCCTGGCATACGCAAGCCCAGCCCACTTTGCCTACGTATAAATAGGATAACGATGACGCCACATGTCCCAGTTCTTCCACACTGCCTCAGGTGATATGGTCACATCCACCTCGCATATCACAATGTGCAATAAAAAAAAGGGATCCATGACGTGTACACCATCCTGCAATCAACACTCCATCTGAATTGTGAGCACTGCTGGCCGTAGTGTTTGCACACACAACAATGACAGCAGGTGAGCAGTGGGGCCTGGGTGCGGGAGGGGTGGAGTGCATCAGCCTGGCTGCGCAGGTGCGAACTAGCGATTTTGCTGTGTGTAATGATATGATCTATGACCTGATTCAGTCTCATCTCTGTCTCATTTTAAAGACCTGCTGCACCGTACTGTAGGCCTGAGCCAGCGAGCAGAGCCGCCCTACATAAATGTGTTGAGCGTGTTGCTGTGGGAGGGGTGGGGTGCATCAGCCTGCGTGCATTCGTGCGAATAAGCGATGTTCCCGTGCGTAATGATGTGATCTCTGACCTCTTTCAGTCACATCTCTGTCTCATTTTAAGGACCTGCTGGACCGTACTGTAGGCCTGAGCCAGCGGACAGTGCTGCCCTATAGACACGTGTTGAGCGCAGTACTGCGAGAGGGGTAAGGTGCGGTGCATCAGCCTGGGTCCACAGGTGCAAACAAGTGATGTTGCCGTACGTAATGATGTGATCTCTGACCTCATTCAGTAACATCTCTGTCTCATTTTAAGAACTTGCTGGACCGTACTGTAGGCCAGAGGCAGCGGGCAGCGCTGCCCTACAGACACGTGTTGAGCGCAGTGCTGCGAGAGGGGTGGGATGGGGTACATCAGCCTGGGTGCGCAGGTGTGAACAACCGATGTTGCTGTGCGTAATGATGTGATCTCTGACTGGATTCAGTCTCATCTCTGTCTCATTTTAAAGACCTGCTGGACCATACTGTAGGCCAGAGCCAGCGGGCAGCGCTGCCCTACAGACACGTGACGTTGGCTTTTAGGGCACTATAATGAGCTCATTACTGAGTGTACATGCACACAGCCTTCCGCCACTGTACTACAGGCGAACATTATGCTTCTACCATGAGCTCTGTTCCTTTCTATGTGAACCTTCGTATAACATATTATCATTTAACCTTGTGTATTCTCGTGCACTCCTACTCCTCTTTCAACCACGATTACCACTAACAGTTGGTAGATCGTACTTCAAAAACAAAGGATGCACTCAACTGCTGTTTTCTATGAAGCTTGAAATAAACCTTCATTTACCTCCGGACGTTTCAACCATTAAATTATTTCTCCCTTTTCAGACACTGAATTGATGGACCCAATATGGGAGGAGCGTGAGCTCACCCAGCGATGATGCCCTGGGCATTCTGACGCCTTCCATCGTGGTATTAAGACACCGTCCCCGACCGGAGACCTACTCTCCTACCCTACAAACGTACCCCGAACTCGGAGCTTGCACCAACACGTCGTTGGACACACCGATGGTGGCAGGTGAGCAGTGAAGCCTCGGTGCCCAGGACCTACAATTGAGCACAGTGCGTGGGATGGGGCTGGGGTGCACCGGTGCAGGCAAGCGATTTTCCCATAGCTAATAAACTAATCTCTGGCCTCATTCATATGTTTAATTTAAGGATTTGCTGGACCACACTCTTTCTCGCGGACCCCAGCGTCCTAGACAAACGAGTGACGGGAGGGTAAACACTGAGGGCTGGGTACAGGAGGCCGACGCTCTGTCTCCTCCTCCCTCTGTTCTTTTGACTCTCCCTCCCCTTGTCCCTTCCACCCACTCCCTCTCCTTCCCATTCTCACTATCGTCCTTTCATTCGGACTACCTTTCTTTACCTCTTCCACATGGCACACATACTTATGTTTCATTTTTGTCTTGCAGGTTTTGAACGCTGCTTCAACAGGAGTCCAACCCAAGTATTTTATTTTACACTGTTGTTTCTGCTAATAAACTTAGGTTTCCATTTATTTGCATTTTATTAAAGGTTTTTTTTCCAATAAATAACTGAGTATATAGGTCTTCTTTTTCTGACAACACTTGTCTATAGTTTACTGTGAAAAGCGTCTTGTTATAGGAGATTATGAGGGAAAACATTTGTAATTTAGCGGTGCACCTACCAAACATAATCCAACTGACTATCACACAAATGAAGCCTGATTAATTCTACAACTGCAAGGGTTCTATGAGTGTATAACTTTATAACACCATGAGTACTGCCCGTGTGATTACAGAACTAATAAGGCACTGCCTAGGACCACCGAGGCTTCAGGGACTGCCGAGGCCCACCCTGCATATTTAAGGAAAGCCCCGGAGGGTGGCGATCCCCGGACTTCAGTTTGCCTGGAACCCCCCGAACAACTAGTAAACAATGCCCAGGAAGGTGACGGTCCCATAGGCTGCGAAATGTCTCTGTGCCCTCCTGCACCTAATTTACATGTAACATTAAGATCACCAGTCCTACAGAGAGCCCGCGATATAATAATAGGTTTGGCCACGAAACATACCCACCAGGGGCCTCATTTAAATGAACGGGTGAGACTTCGCTTTTTCTTCTCTCCCATTTATACCATCCAGATCCGCTCTATTAAAGCGATACAAGGTTTTTCTCCTCTTGATTCAACTAGTCAAACAAGGATTTGCTATCACAGGGTGAAAGCCATTCACCCCCCCTCTAATAGCAAACACACATGTCACGCGGATGCACACCCCGGGTCATTGTATAAGCTGCGCCTGGGAAGTCGCTCTCCCTAGGACCATGATGCATTGGTTAGTATAAACGCATACTAACACTACTTACACACGTGTAGTACATCGACCAGAGTGTAGTGAAGAGGCAGAGGAAGAGCAAAATCTAAAAATATAAATCCTACCAGAGATCGGATGACATAGTTCAATGAGCCGACGACCCTGGGATGAGTAGAAACAGCTATATGAAGAAAACAGGTCTTCAGCACAAGGCAAGCAATTTTGAAATATTGGTGAGAGCTGCCTTTTTCATACCTTCTCCCGCTCGTCGCCAAATTCATGTAGTGAAGAGGCAGACAGCAGTGGATCCGATAAGTAGATTTATTACAGGAAAACAAGACACCTGAAACAGCCACCAACAGGAGCAGACAGCAAGGCAACCATCTTCTCCAGCACTGTGTACAAACTCCCCAAGGTTCCCCTCATGACAGCCCTACATTCTAACATTACATACTTACATTCCAGTAGAATTACATACTAACATTCTACTATGACTTACATTGGAATACTACACAGAGCACATGACTCTACAGCATTGAGCTCATGGTTTCATCCACGACTCTTGAGACCGGTAGGGGTGAGTAGTTTGCTTTCCACTCCCTGTATTGTATAAACGCAAACTAACACTACTTCCACAGGTATGCTACAGCGCCCAGAGCACGTCACTTTACACCAATAAGTTCATGATTTAGGCTCACAGTTTAATCCCCGAGTCTTCAGACCAGTAGGGGTGACTACTTCGCTACCCATTCCCCATATACTATAAACGCATACTAACACTACTTATACAGTTATACTACAGCGGCTAGTATCCTACAGCGCCCAGAGCCCATCACTTTACAACAATCAGCTCGGTTTCATCCCCGACTCTTCACACTCGTAGGCGTGAGTACTTTGCTTCCCGCTTCCGGTATATTATAAACGCACAGTAGCGGTCAATAGTTCGCTTCCCACTCCCCGTATGGTATAAACACCTACTAACACTACTTGCACACGTATATTACAGCGCCCAGAGCCCATCCCCTTTACAGCAATCACCTTGGTTCCATCCCCAAGTCTTCACACCGGTAGGCGTGAGTACTTCGCTTCCCACTTCCGGAATAGTATAAACGCACGATAGCGGTCAGTAGTTTGCATCCCACTCCCTGTATGGTATAAACACCAACTAACACTACTTGCACATGTATGCTACAAAGACCAGACCACATCACTTTACAGCAATGAGCTCACAGTTTAGGCTCTCGGTTTCATACCGATTGTAGCACCATATCATATCAGCACCATGTCACTCTGAGCAACACTGCACTTTCAGACCGGTAGGAGTGACTACTTCGCTTCGCACTCCCCAACAGAGATCACAGTGCTCCTATCCACCTTTCCTACTCTTTTTGCCCTTTTTTCCCCTTACTCCCTTCAACAGAATCACAAAATGGCGGCCAACACTACCTAGTTGCAACCGCTCGCAGTGCTCGCAACCAATAAGCAGCAAGCTCGTGCTCTTAATGCCTCAGCCAATCAGATGGCAGAATTCCCAAATATCGATATCGGTAAATTTCGATATTTCTCCAAAACTACTGAACGGATTTACACCAAATAAACAAAAGCGTGCCTTCTAGACCAAGAGCCTTCTCCCTGCCAAATTTGGAGTAATTCTGTTCACCCGTTCGACTTGTAGCCTTGTCTAAAGTTTGCTATGGAAATAAACATGGAGAAAACACGTTTTGGGACCCCTCTTTTTTCTCGGACCCCCCTTGACGAATTACCCCCAAACTTTCAACATAGGTGCTGATATGAACAAAGAATCAGTTTTGAAAATTTCATAAAGATTCATCAAACGACGCCAAAGTTATAAGCAAAACAAAAAAATGTTTCCTATCGAAACTAGGTCCTAAATATAACTAATATAAAATATATACTGGCGACGGCCAGCAGGTAATACAAAAATTACATTTAAAAATAGTTTAATGTTTATAAAAAAAGAAAGTTTGACAAAAAAATATTATTAACCTTTTCGGTTGTTTTCTTAACTGCTGTGTGACTCTTTCTTGTTCTTATTACTGTTATTTGCTGGTATCCACCATGGTGTTAAATTTTGGAGCACTTATCGCGGGAATACTAGTGATCTCTGCAGTTTGCACCAACTTCTGAATACTGTGTTAGATGTATCTCAACTTTACTTGCATTAAAGTACTGAAATACAGAGGAGCCGCGCCCATGCAAAAAGACACGAGGTGCACCTTTGTGATTTATTCTAAATACTAAACTCCTGAATTGAATTGCACTGAGGTAGTGGCTGCACTTACAGTGTACACACAAAATAAATGAAGAAATCTCATTGTATTTATATTGATTAAGAATAGTGTGTCAGGTGCTGGATCTTGACAGGATACACTGCCCAGTTCGTATATTGTTCTAAACACGAAAAAATGACATCACAACTGCAATGCGAAATTAATTCCGGCGATAACCCACGTTACCACCAGGAATTTTACACCTGCTTTCTGCTGGTGTTAAACAGGATGACTACTTGCAGCATGAAAGGAACACAGCCAAGAGCCACACCCACACCAGAACACCCACAGGTTCCATAGAGTCAATGATCACGATACAGGGATACCTATGAGGGCCACAACACTCATCTCAACAACCCCAGGACCACCAACACCCCCCAAACCCGCATCTGAGCAAGTGTGTCCGTGTGGTCATTGTGTTAGCATAATAGGCACGGGCCCTGCAACATCACAGTGTGCTGTCTTCAGCAGACGTTACCATGTCACCTCAGTGTTGGCAGTGACCCTGGACATGTAGCTACGCATGCACCCTCCTGCAAGCACAACACACGTGTACTGGTCCGGCGTACACAGGTCAGCGCAGGGATGTGCCTATCCGGCAAGGGAAACGGGGTGTCTCGGACATGTCCGTGTGCAGGAAGTGCGGTAAGTGTGTCTCTGTGTTCTGGTGTGGCCTGCCACAAGGACCGCAGCAGACGATGTTGTAAAGTGGCATACACCACCACCAAACGGCACTCTCATGGTGTACTTCAAATGCCGCAGGACATGCCGGAATAGGCATTACAATGCTATGCCATACGAGTGCACGGGATACAACAGTGCACCGTACAACAGTGTGGGGACTCGTGGGAGGGAGGAGCAACTGTTTGGCAATGTAGCACACAGTGAACCCGCTCATATGCCACGTGCTGGGCATCTCATCCATGATGACCACGATCCCACACAGCCACAGCCCGTAAAGGGAATTGCGGTGGGGCAGAAAGGCCGGCGAGGCGGGGGAGGGCCAGGTGTGGGGTGCTAAAAACCGGAATATGGATAATTGGAGGTAAGTAAACAATTTAATTAATAAAACGAATTTCGTAGCGCTTGCTGCATCGGATATTGCAAATTCTTTTTAGAGCCACTCTATAACTTACAACTTAGGCCCGCTATTTTAGGGCCAGGTAACAGCAACTCCTGAACCCTCGCCAAAATGTGTTCCCCACACAGATGTGGCGCAACGGCCACACCATCTCACTTTGCAGCACAGACCTCTTTCTTTGATCATCGGCTCTACTCACCCATAGGGGTGAGTAGTTTGCGCTTTACAAATACTGTTTCGATTTACCTTCGTACTCCCTATACAACACCACCTAAGCACCATATATAAGATGGAAAGGTGTGGCACAGCGTCCAGAGTCCAGCAGCAGCTCAATTTAGGAGCACTCTAGGCAATACCTTACTTAATTTCCGTACCCAGCACTTTCAGACCGGTAGGGGTCAGAAGTTCAGCGACTTTACCTCAACACCGTCAGCAGCTCAACTTATGCCCCCAGCGCCATCAGACCCGTAGGAGTGAGTACTTTGCACTTCACAAACACCGACTTGATTTGATACACGTGAATTTATCTTCGCACTCCTTGTATAACACCCCCTAAGCACCATACACAAGTTAAAATGTTCGAAAAAAAGTTCCTCCGAGTAGGTATAACTACATGCTCACACTAATTCAACAGATGTGGCACAGCGGCCAGTGCACATGACTTCACAGCATATGACACACAGTTTGGGCTCACACTTTCATCCTCGAGTCCGCCAGCAGCTCAGCTTAGCACCATGAGACTAGACAGTACCTCAAACATTTTCCGTACCCCAGGACTTTCAGACCAGTACGGGTCAGTAGTTCATCCTAATAGGTATAAACACATGCTGAGACACTACTTCCACAGGTGTAGTGCAGCGGCCATGGCACATGACTTCACAGCATAAGACACACAATTTGGGCTCACGCTTTAATCTCCGAGTTCCGCACCAGCTCACCTTAGCAGCATCAGACTGTAGGCAATACCTCACTTAATTTGCGTAGTTGCAACCGCTCGCAGCGCTCGCAGCCAATCAGCAGCAAGCTCTTGCTCGTAAAGCCTCAGCCAATCAGATGGCAGAATTCCCAAATATCAATATCTGTAAATTTCGATATTTCTCAAAAACTTCTGAACGGATTTACACCAAATAAACAAAAGCATGCTTTCTAGATCAAAACCCTTCCCCCTGCCACATTTGGGGTAATCCGTTCGACCTGTAGCCTTGTCTAAAGTTTCCTATGGGAATTAACATGGAGAAAACAGGTTTTGGGACCCCCCTTTTTTCTCGGCCCCCCTTGACGAATCACCCCCAACTTTCAACATAGGAGCTGATCAAACAACGCCAAAGTTATAAGCAAAACAAAAAATGCTCTTCCTATGGAAACTAGCAGCTAGATTCATCATTATCCAGTTTTGCGAGTCCCTAATAGCGATTCATAAGGAATCGCTATTAAGGACTTGCAAAACGGGATTCATGTAGGAATTGCAAAAAATATTGCGATTCCTACATCTTCCTTATTTGCGATTAGCACATTGCTAATCGCAAATAAGGAATAACTCCCCATTGATTCCTATGGGCCTGAAGGCCCATAGGAATCAATGGGGAGTGATTCCTTAGTTGCGATTAGCAATTTACTAATCGCTAATAAGGATGCGATTTCAACGGTGCCAGGGGTGTCCAAAGGACACCCTGTAGCACCCCTGAAAAGCAAATGTAGCCAGATGTTGCGCACACACATGTCCAAAGGACATGTGTGTGTGTAACATACCACCCAGAAAAATGCACTAAAGTGCATTTTTCAGAGTTTTCGCTATTTACCACGAAGTCTGACTTCGTGGTAAATAGCGGCCAGAAATTGCGAATTCACAAATTGAAAATGGTTGATGAATTGCATTTAAGGAATCTCAAATAGAGATTCCTTAAATGCAATTCCTCGCAAATATGCGATTTCGCAATTAGCGATTTTTGCATTTGGGATGATGAATCCCAAATGCAAAAATTGCACTCGCAAAGGGCCAGATTCTCAGAATCTGGCCCTTTGCGAGCCGTTTTTGGCTTGATGAATCTAGGTGTAGGTCCTAACTATAACTACCTACTGGCGACCGCCAGTAGGTAATATTACCTACTGGCGGTCGCCAGTAGGTATATATAGTTAGGATTGATTTCCATAGGGAAATCGCAACATTCTATTGGGAATAACTTTGGCGCCGGTTGAGGAATCTGCCTGAATTTTTCAGCAACTTTGCCTCGCGGCGCTCCGGTCCTTCCCTGAAAGTTTGGGGGGGATTCGTCAAGCGGAGGCCGAGATAAAAGGGGGTCCCAAAACGTGTTTTCCCCATGTTAATTTCCATAGAGCGGTCTGTCGCGCTTTTAGCTCGAACGGCTGAATGGATTTTCACCAAACTTGGCAAAATTGTAGGGACTGGTACCCCGATGTGCCTTTGCTATGTCTCAAGATATATGCTCCAGTGGTTTTTACGAAAATTAACTTTGAAAAAATATATATTGGGCTACATTGGGCTATATATATGTTAGAGCCCAAATGTAGCCCAATGTAGCCCAATGTAGCCCAAAGATGGCCACCAGAGACAAAAAAAAAACAAATGTAGCCCAAATATCAGCCAGATGTAGCCCAACTATAACCCAATGACAGAATGTCCCAGAGTGTTCTAAAGAACAACTAGAGCGCTAACAGTCTTACTTATGACAAAAGTATGGCACACCTGAAGTCATATTGATTGGAATAAAGTGTTAACACTTAAAACATTTAATTTGCAAAGGAACAAAATGAGGGGGTTCATTTTGCCATAGAAATTATGATTAGTGCTGAAGAAAGAAAAATTAGGGCACATGTTGAGTGACTTCTCAAATCCTCTTATATTTCATTAAAAAAATTCTGATATGCAGTCTCCCAAGATGGCCACCAGAGACAAAAGAGTCCAAATGTAGCCCAAATATCAGCCAGATGTAGCCCAACTATAGCCCAATGACAGAATGTCCCAGAGTGTTCTAAAGAACAACTAGAACGCTAACAGTCTTACTTATGACAAAAGTATGGCACACCTGAAGTCATCTTGATTGGAATAAAGTGGTAACACTTAATACATTTAATTTGAAAAGGAACAAAATGAGGGGTTTCATTTTGCCATAGAAATTATATATATATATATATATATATATATATATATATATATATATATATATATATATATATATATATATATATATATATATATATTCACTGAAAAAAACATAGGTTTCAGGAGTTATATAGTTAGGAATTAGCTTTTACAAAACCTTTGAAATTCACTCAAAAAACTATAAGTTTTAGTGGTGTTATAGTTAGCTGGACATTTTACTCATACAAAACCATTGAAATTGCTCCTATATAGTTAGTTGTACTAAGTATATATTGCGCACCCGCAATCCACTGCTGATGATGTCACATATTACATCATTCATGACATGATCAGTGACATCACTGATGACATCTCAAATGACATCACCGATGACATCACTGATGACATCATCCAGTGAATGTGGTTTGCTTCGTTATTTAAATATGCATTATATATATAGCAATTTGCATTGAAGAATGAGTGGATATATAAATAAATATTTGGATGGAGGATTTAGTAGCAGTGTAATTGACTGTTTACTTGACCAATTTATAATGTCTCACTAAATATAGTGGATAGTGACTAAACTGTGTGAATATCTGTATCACTTTGTCAGTTGTTGTGTAAAC
The DNA here is from genome assembly GCF_964261635.1 of Lissotriton helveticus. Lineage (NCBI taxonomy): Eukaryota > Metazoa > Chordata > Amphibia > Caudata > Salamandridae > Lissotriton > Lissotriton helveticus. The sequence continues at coordinate 146,306,487 of NC_136067.1, read as the reverse complement.
GGATTCTACAGTTGGTTACTAGCTATGTGAAAGTCTACATTAGTTATTGATTAGTTAACTGAGTATTTGTATGGGAGTGTGAAAGTGTGTGTGGTTCGGTGGAGGGTGTGTGACTGTCCAAAGATGTGTGAATAGTTTATTCAGTAGATATATGAAGTTAAAACTACATGTTCTAACAGTTTGGGTGAGGGAATCTCTTTATGGGTGTGGTGATGAGCAAATATATTTCTCAAAGGTACAGGTCCAACTAACTAGAAAAATAAAAGGCAGTGTATGTGTCAGTTGTTGTATATAAATAAGTATACATAAGACACAATGATTGTGTGAGTGACTGTATGGATAACTGTATACTTGTAATAATGATTTTATAATTCACTAAGTATGACTTACTATCTAAATGAATAGAAGAAGTGGTGTTTGTATAAGTGTTTTGCTAAGTAAATATGTAAGTATGATCCATTGTTTGCATAAGTGAGTAGGATGACTTCATATGTGAATAGGATGCGTGCTGTTGTTTAATGTCGATATAGATGTATAAGTATTTTTGATAGTGTTCTATTGTTCATTGACAGCATGTATGAGTGAATCCATAGGTAAGGGATTAGATGTGTGTATACATGTATGAATCACTGAGTGGATTTTTAGATACTTGTATTGCTGTGACAATGGATTAAAATATGATACTCTGTATTTTACAAAGAGTGATGAAAAAGTGTAATAGTGTATGAAAAGGTGTATGTGATTGTCACGTGGATGATGTCATCAGTGATGTCATCAGTGATGTCATTTGAGATGTCATCAGTGATGTCACTGACCATGTCATGAATGATGTAATATGTGACATCATCAGCAGTGGATTGCGGGTGCGCGATATATACTTAGTACAACTAACTATATAGGAGCAATTTCAATGGTTTTGTATGAGTAAAATGTCCAGCTAACTATAACACCACTAAAACTTATAGTTTGTTGAGTGAATTTCAAAGGTTTTGTAAAAGCTAATTCCTAACTATATAACTCCTGAAACCTATGGTTTTTTCAGTGAATTTCAAAGGTTTTTTTAAATGCTAATTCCTAACTATATAAGGCCTGAAACCTTTGGTTTTTTCAGTGAATTTCAAAGGTTTTTTTAAATGCTAATTCCTAACTATATAAGGTCTGAAACCTATGCTTTTTTCAGTGAATTTCAAAGGTTTTTTAAATGCTAATTCCTAACTATATAAGGCCTGAAACCTAGGGTTTTTTCAGTGAATATATATATATATACATATATATATATATATACTAGCAGCCCGTCCCAACGTTGTCCGGGTATGAATTGCTACCGGCCAGTAGTATATTGTTTTGTAGGATTTCGTTTTGATAGCATTTCTTATCTGTGACAGGCCTGTGAAATGCTCCGATTCACAGTGCACTGCTAATGCTCTTAAGAGTGCGCGCTCAGTAGTGTGTGAACTCGAGTTTCCCTACTTTATTTCTCCTTGCAATATTAAATAGCGCGAACTCGACAACATGGCATGAGCACAATTTACATTACAGAAGAACACATTCATTTGTGGTAGGCACGGGGAGACAAAGCGATTTGCCTGGAATCACAGGATGTCAAGCTGATGCTGAGATTCGAACATAGCTCCCCAGCTCTAAAGTTTCGCAATTCTAGAACTTGTGGCGGGAGGTGTGTCTAAACGTGTATGTCGGTGCTGGCCATCAATGAGAGAGACCTGTGCATTTTTCAAATGGGTGGTGAAAAAATATGAGTATGTTGCTGGAGATGTGGGCCGCCGTGCCACCAATGTACTTACCGGGGGAGGGTAAACACCCATCATTCCGCAACTTTCTTTCTGCATACCATCAATCCGCATACTTTCATTACGAAAGTACCATGACTCTGCAATGCCATTATAACGCATGGCATTACATTTTATATGCTTTTACCACGCATACATTTACAACAAAATTCATTGTCACGCATTATTGGCATAGCGCTTCAGCGGTCAAGACGTAAGCGCTGCCTATTCTAAAATAAAGCAGCTTGGAGTGGCTGGCAGCATTCCCACGGCAAGCACACGCTGCTCCCGCAGGCTGGGCTAGTAGCAGCTGGCTACTATAATGTACCAACAATATCGAAGAACATTGCCGCAAGCAGGGCTTTGACTGACGTCATGTGGTGAGATAGTACGTAATGTGTACGATATCATCAGCCGACTCTGAGTTAATAATACAGGGTCAGAGACTTTCGGCGCATGGCATTACATTTCATATGCTTTTACCACGCATACATTTAAAACGAAATTCGTTGTAAATGCATGAATGGTAAAAGCATGTTTTTTTTAATGTTTGGATAAGGTAAGTATGGGTATAGGGGTATATGTTTTGGGGTACTGAGGTATGTTTTGGGGTGTTCAGATATAGTTTTGGGTTATGGGGTGGGTACAGGGGTAGTTTTAGGGTTTAGGGATAGGTATGGGTTTTGGGGTACAGGGGTATTTTTAGGTTTGGGTTTTGGGGTATAGGGGTATTTTTAGGGTTCAGGGATAGGTATGGGTTTTGGGGTACAGGGGTATTTTTAGAGTTCAGGGCTAGATTTGGGTTTTGGGGTATAGGGGTATTTTTAGGGTTTAGGGGTAGGTTCAGGTTTTGGGGTACAGGGGTATTTTAAGGGTTCAGGGCTAGGTTTGGGTTTTGGGGTACAGGGGTATTTTAGGGTTCAGGGGTGGTTTTGGGGTACAGTGGTATTGTTAGGGTTCAGGGCTAGGTTTGGGTTTTGGGGTACAGGGGTATTTTTAGGGTTCAGGGGTAGGTTTGGGTTTTGCGTTACAGGGGTATTTATAGGGTTTAGGGATTAGTTTGGGTTTTGGGGTGCAGGGTATATTTATAGGGTTAAGATGGGTTAGTGTTTAAGGGTGTTGGGGTATTTTAAGGAGTAAGGGTGGGTTATGATTATGGGGTGCAGAGGTATTTAAAGTGAGCAGGGTGGGATTAGCACACGATATGAGACATGGCATGAAGGGCGGAACGTACCACACGCCTCCAGCGTTTATCACGCCCCCAGCAGACGCCCACAGCACAACGCAGACACGCCCACAAGGGACTACTTTGCTGGCACGGTTCTTTTACCTTTTAAATGTATATGGTGGGCGTCTGCATAGCCTATGTCTTTCTACTGCAACTGCCCTTTCCAACGCTGTATTGGGTGTTGTGATTGGTGCTGTGCTTCCTGAGATTACCCGCCTCAAAGGTTTGGGCTCTCTCTTTATTATATTAGTACTAGCAGCACGTCCCGACCTTGTTCGGGAGCAATCAGGCTTCAGGGCCCCCGCCCGCCCCGACAATGTCCGTGGGTCCCCCGGAGTAGCAGCCCGTCCCGACCTTGGCTTCAGGGCCCCCGCCCGCCCCGACATTGTCCGTGGGTCCCCCGGAGCCTTACCTCATCCGCCGCACCTCCCCGCGCTCCTGAGTTCACCGGTCCGCCGCTCCTCGCCGCTCCTCCCTGCCTGTCCCCCACTCCTCTCCGCTCCTCCCAGCCTGTCCGGAGCTCCTCACTGCTCCTCCCTGCCTGTCCGCCGTTCCTCACCGCGCTCCTGTCCACCGCTCCTCCTCGCGCTCCTGGACGCCGCTCCTCCCCGCGCTCCTGATGTCAGCACGCACGTCGCGGCCGGCGCTACTTCCATGGGACCACTTTTTTTTTTCTCGTAAATTTTTTAAATAACTTATACTTTTTAAAATTTATATAGCCTATGTCCATCTGCACACCCTGACAATTACAACGATGTATCGGGTGTGTGGATTGGCGCTGTGGTTCCCGAGTTTACCCGCCTCAAAGGTTCAGAGTTCTTCCTTTATAATAGTAGTATAGATAGATATATTTATATATATATACACACACACACACACACACATTTTAAATGTACGATTTATTGTAATAAGATTTATGAGGCCTGTATTCAAATAAACATTGAATGATTTTGTCATATCGATACTGTTTGTCTAGTTCCCTCATCACTCCTGTAGATGCTTTAGGGTTATAGCGGACTCCCTTCATTATTCAGCCCAACACACTACACCTGCTGCCTGCTTGGACTTCAAATTCATAGCAGTAGAATGGATTACAAGTTGTGTCCCACATTTTAATGCATTACCCACACAGTATATCTGAGTACCGCTAAAAAGTCCTTGCACTTCTACACATGGAGCGTGCAAAGGGGCTTGCGAGCTCCTCATCCAAATTCAGGAGCTTGAGGTACCAATTTTCCTTCATGAGGGAGGGCATGCAAAAACGATAAATAACCCCAACGTGTTTATTTAAAAAGAAAAAGCGCGCACAAAAAAAAGGATCAATTGGGGACCGGACATGATCGCGGCAGATCCGCGAGCTCGGCCGTTGTGGTGCACTTTTTTACTTTCTGCCACTTATTACTGTCTGCTCCACTTTACAGGGCAATTCTTCACTTTCTGGATATCCTGCTTGCCCTAAAATGCTTATATGTTTGGGCGCAGCACCCCCTGGTAATTTCCAAGACAGATTTTAATCTTTTGGAAAGGCTGATATTTTCAGGGCGAGGCTGTCATTTTGTGCATCCTTCTTTGCTCAAATAAGTTTTCTAAAAACGTTTTTACTATACAATGGAGGTTCACCTGACCATATACTCTGTGGAGTGATATAGTTATTGAACAGTATAAGGACTTTTTCCTCATTATGTTACCCCATTTTCTTTCCTTTAGATATAATATTTGGCAATTGTATTTATTTCACATAATGTCTACTTCTGAGACAGGTGTGCTTTGCCTCCTCTCAGAAGATAAGGGTCTTACGTAAGACATGGTAATGTAGTGATGGCTCATCTTTTACGACATTTATTATTTCCTGGCAAGCTCTTGTTTTTGCTCATCTAATGCCTAATCAGAAGCAACAATATTTTTCTGCTTTTGCATTTGTTTGTTGTTTAGGCAGAGCAAAATCTCATTTGCGTGCATCTGGCAATAAAAGCGCAACTAAGACTGACTGATGATATGGTTATTGGTTCTAAAGCGATTTCCTCAGGTGCGACACCCAAAAGAACCAAAATCATCCTCCACATATAGCTTCTTCTACTAACCCAATTTTGGATACAATTTTAGATGCAGTAGAAGCCATTGCGACCAACCTTTTACGAACACTACCAATGAAAAGCTCTAACAAACTGAGAATTGATAGATCATAATGGGTTTCTTGGCATGAGGCAACGTATAAGCATGGTCGAAGATCTTACTGTGAAAATGTGTATTCTTGTACTGGAAATCTCGAAACTAAAACTCTAAACAGCAGATTTGGAAACACAAATTCTAAAGATAATCCATGCTTGTAGGGATTACCATAAGATGTTGAAGGCCCTAATCTTTGTGGCATTTTGAAGGAATTCTTTCTGGAGCTCCTAAACATTCCCAACTCACCTCATATTACCGTACAACATGCCCACTGCCTGGGAAACCATAATTCCCCATATTTGTAGATGAAAAATAGTTCATGAGCGCACAACTAAATCTTTTGATGATCTTGTTAAATTAAGAGTACTGTTTGAGAGTATTTCCCCTCTTAGGGCAGAAACTGGTTCATCTAAAATGTGACAATCTTTTATGGGTATATTAATATCTTATAAAGTAGCTTTATCATTATGTTTTGTGTGTTTTTTAGCTCTTCTGCCTAGCTTGTCATGGCATTGACAAGCTACATCTATTTTATGTATATCTTTTCAGATCTGGGTTCAATCCCTTAATCTTCCATTTTTCTTATCTTTATGTATGTTCATTAATTCCTTCTTTCTTTCCTTCACTTATATCTTTTGAGTTTAGATTAGATATATGGTACTTTGTCTTCCTAATGTTTCTTCTTTCTATAGCACAGGTATTGGTGTTATTGTATATTTTCTCCGCAATCTTAAAAATATTGTTACCTTTAATACAGTATTTGTTTCCACCTATGCCAATTACATCTATCTTTGTTTTGTGGAATGTTCATGGATTTTGACATCCTGTAAAACAACAACAAGTTCTTATTTATCTGGATGTGATATAAAATTGTCTTCTTAAAAGTGACTCACTGTGGTGAATATGTATCTATAAAATTGAAAAGACAACGGGTGAACCATGTTTTATTCTCCTCTTGCAAATGATTGTAGGGGTGGGGTAGCTATGTTAGGACATTAGTCTTCATAATTACAAGTTCCATCATCAGAATGTAATATTATTGGCTGAGGGGAATTGGTAAATGTTATTCTTGAAAATAAGCATACTACTGTATTTAATGTTTATTGTCCTGGTAAATCAGACCTTGAGTTCTGAATGCTATCAAAACTAAACTAGCTATTATTCCTATTACAGTGTTACTAAGGCTGACAATTTCAATCAGGTATTAGATCCTTTTTAGATAGAAAAATCAATAATACATTTCAATTTAATAAGTCTTTTAATTGTGCAATTTTCACTGGAAAAGTATCTGACATATGGAGAACTTGTAATCCAGATGAATCTGAATTTTCTTTTTTCTCTAATGTAAATATTACAAGTTAAATGATTGATTATATTTTGGTTACTAAATCATTACCATGCCTATAATCTGTAGAGACAGGTTCTATTTTTCTATTTGCCATGCTCTTACTTTTGATTCTATGGATATCACCACAAATGATTTAAAATCTGGAGATTTAATAACTATCTCTAATCAGACAATATTTTTGTTTCGGAAGCCACAACTTTTATCAAGGACTTTTTTCATTTTAACAATCCATTAGACACATCTATTATCAATAACTGGAACACCTTTCAAAGATTTGTTCAGAGCTTTCACTACTTCCATCGCAGCTAGAAAGTCTAAATGGTCAATATGAACTACTTTCTAAAAAGTAAACACACTTGAACATAATTATGTTATATCTAGATTGTCTCATGGTACGTGATTTGATTATAAAAACTAACTAACATTGCTACTGTTGATGCTTGTAATGCTTTGTTGATGGTGAAATCTAAATTTTATGGTGGTCAAAACAAAGCAGGAAAGGTGCTTACAAATTACTTTAAATCAAAACAGAGCACAAAGTAATTGGCTTTATCACCAATGAAATAGTTAACACTACTTCAGTTGGTAAGTCATTGCAAATGTTTTATGAATATTTAAATTCTACACATCCATCTGAAATATGGCACTGATAAATTGTTTATGGCATTTGCGAGAAAATGAAGAAATATTAACGCCCATTAAACCTTTGAAGAAAGACAACGACCAAGTTCCTGATGGCTTTTCATTTAACTTCTCATTATCTTCTTGTTGCTTCTAAATTGTTAGAACTGTATAATAGCTGTATGTGTAACAGCAACATCAGTTGCACCTTTTTTGATGCTTGAATTATTATTAATCCCAAATATTACAAAGACCCTGATATTGCAAAAATGATAGCACAATATCTATTTAATTATGATAATAAAATATAAGCATATATCCTAGCATTCCCATTATAGTCTACTGTACCTTTCATGTTAAATCTGACCAGACTGGTTTTATCAGGTAGACTTGATACTAATAATGTAGTACTTTTTCATATATTAGTCAAGCAAACAGATTAAGCATTCCTATAACTGCATTATCACTTGGGGAGGCGTGGCAACGGCACGGTGCAAGATGGCTGCCTGCTAAGGGAGATCCGGAGGCCTGGGCCAATCACACGGCAAATACCATCCTTGATTCTTCCTGGAAGCTCGCACAACCGAGGGCACTGTTTGCTGGCGACAACTGGAGTTGGCGGGTGCGGTCCCCGTCCCCTGAAAACAAGACTTTCGGCCGGAATACAGACGAGAGTGGTGCAGAGTGTGCAGAGAGAATATGGCCGCTTCCACTAGTGGTGCTGCAAAATAAGCCAGGGTCGCCGAATCTGCTGAGCTGCCGAGAAAGATCTATGCTGCCGTCTGCCTGGGAGCGGCGTTCCTATGTACTGGCTGCGCTGGACGAATGGCGCCACTGAGGGCGGATGCAGGACCTGCCGATTAATTGTGGAAAAGAGGAGTGACATCTTTTGGGCCTTTGAAGAGCTCCCGGACCGGGAACTGCAGGGTGCCGTCGCGTAAGGAGTGAGAACTGCTGCTGCGGCAGACATCCTCCTCCCGGAGCAGAAGGAGGCCAGAACGTTACAGAGGTGAGAGTGGTGGGGCCGGGACGCTCTGGTGCTGGGAGTTACCCTGCTGCGCGGCCCAGGCCTCCCCTTGGCGTTTAGGCCGTACAGGGCCTGGATCTTGTGTTGCGGTTTGTTTTGTGGCCTAGCTGGGGGCTCTGTGCCTACCCTGCGCCCTCCCCCGAGGGGACCTGAGCTTGTACTGTGTGCGCGGAGCCGAGTGTGATGGGGAGGATGGGGAGGGTTCCTTGATTCCCCATTAGCACATAGCGCTTTGGGGCTGTTGTGGTGCCGTCTGTGTCCTCTGTGTGTCCCTCCTCCTGTGTACCAAGAGTCATCCGGGTCCCCTTGCCATCCAGACATTGGGCCTGCTCCGAGCCAGGGTACTAGCCGAGATCTGCAGTGATTAATGCAGATGGCGCCCTTGGGGTATCAGACCATCACATTTGGGCTACATATCAAAGAAAGCTGTCTGCTAGTCACTACTGAAGTGCGGACGAACACGGAGCATTCTTCCGACTGCTTCTTTCGGACTAAATAGTGTGGGGGCTTGCTGATCCCCGGCATTGTATCACCCAGAGACCTGGAGCTGAGCGCTCCTTGCTAACCCCTGGATATTGCAACTTGCCTGGACATAGTGTCATTAAGCTACAAACGTGGTCACCCCACTTATGGTCCAGATTACTGTATCACACAGCACTATACCTCACAACACCACTGGGCTCGCTGTTGATTGTTGATCATGGGCAAACCCGATCCAAAGCAGCCTAAGCTCCTGTTCGAGAGCAAACGCCACACACGCACAGTAGACCCACTCAACCAGATGGGGGCCGCCCAGGGCCAGGCGGACCACACCGACGACCTGGATGAGGATTTGAAATCAATACTCCTGGAGAGGCGCACCGGATTAAAAACTATTGATAGTAAGATTGATGCTCTAGGTTCCAGTCTGGATGCAGTCAAGAAAAAGGTAGACAAACATGAGACCAGGCTAGATGGGTTAGAGAACAGACTGTTGGATACCCATGACGCCACTGCTGAAGCCAGGACTCTGATTCTCAACATGGAGAAAGTGTTAGAGGTTATTAGGGCAAAGAACGAGGACTTGGAAGCGTGCTCAAGGTGCTATGGGAATTGCAGAGCTAGGAGGTTTCATTATAACGGATACCTGGCCACCCTACTGACTGGTAGGTGTTTGTTGCTGTTCCTCCCCCCCAGAGTGTGATCCCCTAGTTGCGTTTGTATCTCTCTATTAATTGGGGTAGTTTTTGGATGGGATGGGGTGTTTATTCTCGACCTAATTGGGAGGTTGTAGTGGGAGGAGGGCAGCCGCGGCCGGCAGTGGGAGGAAATGCAGGGCGGTGATGTGGGGAGGGGAAGGGGCAGGGTGAGGGGTATTAATGTATGGATTACCGAGTTTTACAAGTAAGTAAACATTTAAATAAATAAAACGAATTTCGTTGCGCGCACTGCATCGCATTTTGGGATGCAGTGTACTCAACAAAATTAGTTTTATTTATTTAAATGTTTACTTACCTGTAAAACTCCGTAATCCATACATTACTACCCCCCACCCTGCCCCTCCCCATCCCCACGTCACCGCCCTGCATTTCCTCCCACTGCCGGCCGTGGCTGGAGGAGGGTGGGAAGGGGGATTTCATGCATCTGCTGCTAGCCACTGTGAGAATTATTGTGTTGAGACGTCTGACCGATGTGATTATATGGACACCAGGATTATGGAATATGTTTATGGGCTGATGTGTTCTGTCTGGTGGGATTACCGCTGGGCTCCTTCAGTTGTACATTGTTATGCCAGTGGAGGTAATGGGTGATGATTACAGATTCATCGACATGGCACCCAAATTGTATTCCTGGAGGAAACGCACCTGACCAAAGTTTCTGAAGCTAAGATAGCGCTCAAATGGGCGGGTGTTAGATTAGCTTCTTCCTACTCATCCTATGCCAGAGGGGTCCTCATATTGATCAAAAAGGGTATTCCATTTACACCACTTAGGTCTCATATTGATGATGTGGGCCGCTGTGCGATGGTGCAAGGTAAACTGGGAAACACGTTAATTACTCTTGTATACATGTACGGCCGCATAGCGGATGAACCAGAGGTGTGTCAGCGGATGTATGGCATTTTGCAGCAATGGCCTGAAATGGTCACATTGTGGGGCGGAGATTTTAATACATATCTGGATCCCCGCCTTAGATAAATCTAACCCACTGAGCACACAAACACCTAATGTAGCGCGATGTATTAACCAAGCCAAGTTAGAGTTCAGATTAGTGGATATTTGGCGACTGCGCAACAGCACAGTTAAAGAGGGAACACATGCCACACCCGCGCATAATAGCTGGTCTAGGCTGTATTATTGGCTCCTCAGTGAGGGCGTGTCGGAATGGGTGACCAAAGTAGCCAATTACCCACGTACGCTATCAGATCACAATCCGGTGGCATTGGAACTACATATTCCTACTGCGACACATCGACCAATTATGTGGCGCTTCCGATCAGAGGAGTTACTAGATCCACTGTATAATGATACAATACGCACGGCAATAGAGAATTACTTCTCTGAAAACAAGGGCACGGTGGACAGCACCGGTACTCTTTGGGAGGCATTTAAGGTGACGGTCAGGGGAGTATGTATAGGCACCAAGGCCGGTATCCTGAAAGATCTTAGAACACAGCTCACCAGAATAGAGACTGAACTACAAACCCTGGAGAGGGAGTAGGTCAGCGGTCCCACCCCAGATATACTGTCACGTATTCATACATTACTCCAGGACTATGACACGGCCGCGGAGACTGAACTGCGATATATTTCAAGGAGACGTGTAGCTCGGAGAATCGGAGAGGGGGCAGGCTGAGTCATAGCTTGGTTAAGACAATGAGGACAAGAGAAGCCTTTTCACATATTGACAAAATAACAGATTCGGCCGATACGGAGCATTATACCCCCTTAGACATAGTGGAGAAATTCAGAGGTTTCTATGCTGGCATATATGCGTCGAGCGGGGCTGGCTTGGACACCGTGATCGAGGAGTACCTAGAGGACATTGCCTGTGCATAGCTCTCAGATGGGCAACGGCAATACCTGAGTCAACCCATTGATGAGACAGACATAAAAGCTGCGATTAGTGCCCTCCCCAATGCTAAAGCGCCAGGTCCGGACGGGCTAACGGTAGAATTTTATAAAGTGTATGCAGATCTCATTGCTCCATTTCTATTGGAGGTGTATGCTGAGGCACACGAGGAGGGCGCTCTGCCTCAGTCCCTTAGACAGGCACTAATACTCACCCTCCTACAGAAAGACAAGGCCCCAGATGCGTGTGATTCCTACAGACCGCTATCACTGATTAATATCGACGCAAAAATACTCGCTAAGATTTTGGCCACAAGGCTCCAGCCTCTGATGCCGAATCTGGTTCTGCCGGACCAGTCAGGTTTTATCCCGGAGCGATCTACATCTCACAATTTACGTACCATCTTTGCAATGATGCATGTTCTTGACCCCCATTTACATGCTGCAGCGGGTATGTTGGACGCAGCCAAAGTGTTTGACTCCATCGAGTGGAGTTACATGTTTAATATTCTGAAGCGCATGGGATTTCCACTGATCTTTCTTGGGTGGGTGCGGACGCTGTATGCTGATCCATCAGCCAGAATTCGAGTGGGTGGACTGACGTCTGAGGCATTCCCTATTAGGCGTGGCACGTGGCAGGGATGCCCTTTATCGCCTCTGCTGTTCGCCATAACATTGAGCCCCTGGCGTGCAGGATACATCAAAGACATAGAGAGACAGCTTTAAATTGTAATCACAGTCCGGTTGGTATCTCGCTATAAGCAGACGATATGGTGCTCTTCGTACGTGAACCTGCTCATTATCTTTCACTGGTACTAAGGGAGTACATCAGATTGGGGCATGTCTCAGGCTTAAATATTAATTGGGATATGTCGATCGTAGTTCCTCTGACAGCAATTACTACTACGCCACCCCTGGAATATCCTATAGTATGGTCAACAGACCCTAAGTAAAGTATCTGGGAGTATGAGCTCACCGTGATCCGGAGGTGGCCGTGCGCGAAAACTATGGGCGAACCTGTGTGAAGCTTTACGGACAGGTGGACACCTGGATAGCACTACCACTATCACTTGCGGACCGCATTGCTCTTGTAAAAATGGTTGTGCTGCCTTGTAACCCCATAAAGCTAACACAGGTTTTTTTTACCGCGTTGCGGTCTTCACTGATAAAACTGATCTGGGGGTCAAGCAGGCGCGGGTCTTGTGGTCGACCATTACTTTAGATTATGACAGAGGGGGTTTTGGTGCACCGGATCTGTATGTATATTATCTGAGCGCTCAGGCACAATACGCATATTATTGGTTTCATGGACATGATTTCATACCACACATAGCGGTTGAGGATGGTGACGCCTCTCCGGTCCCTTTGCGTGCCATTATTACTCACACGAGGCGGAATACTCCTAGATCAGAAATAAAGACGACAGACACTACCGTAGCGGCATGGCAGGCGATAGGCAAACTTGCTAATAAACTACCTCTTTATGCACCAGCACTGCCACTGTAACAACACTCAGCGCTATAAGTAACTCAAGAAGCTAAATCTATGCGCCTACTCAGAGAGGCAGGGCTGAGCACAATGCAGGATGTCTACCCTAGTGGCACATTCCTCACGTCAGAGGATCTGCAGTATGTTGATAATCCCACACTGCTATTCAGTTTCGCTATACACAGACTAAGACATGCTATTAAAGCGCACCATCATACATACCCGACTGAGCCCCCGATCCTCCAATCTCTACAACTAATGCTCATGACTCCCACGCAGAAAAAATTAATCACAAGATTATACAGGGCTATAAGAACTGATGTGACGAGTGCACCGGACGTAAGCTTGAACCGGTGGAACGCTGTGCTTGCCCTCCATATGACGCTGAAGGAGTGGGAGCATGTGTGCCGTCTGACGGGTAAACTCACCCCTAATGGAAATCTCCATATCATTCACTTCAAGTACCTACACCAGATCTACCACACACCCATGCGCTTACCCAGATACGGATTGAGAGATAATAGTAGATGCAAACCGTGTGGTCAAACAGATGCTGATTTCATGCATCTCGCATGGAAGTGTGAGGCTCATTATTGGGGCAAGTGGTGCGGAATATCCAGGTTATGTTGGGAACAGGGCTTCAGGTCACACCACAGGTCTGTCTGCTATGTTATGTTCCTCAAGCTAGGAGGGTTCTGCGGAAGTTCATACGTATTGCATTACTTTTAGCTAAACATAGAGTTGCTATAATGAGGGAAGCCACACGGAAGCCGAAAGTGATGCACTGGATTAAAGACATGGTCTCTATTGTAAGGAAAAGCTTGAATTATATTCGGAGAAATTGCCAATATCATCAAAGCCCAGAGACATTTGGGAACCACTGCGACAGTTCCTGCAGAGACAGGACCCGTCTGAACCGCAGGACTAAAGACGCTCGAACTCTATAACAGAGGCAGCCCTGCCTCCCGGCGGATTATGCTGTGCCCACCTGATTACCGTGTTATGTAACTGATCCAATGGTGTTTACTGATGACAATTTTCCAGTGGCTAAATGATACAGAACACAGACTGTGTATTGATTTTATTGTTTCTTATTTTTGTTTGTTTCAAAATGCAATAAACAGATTTTTTTTTTAAACTGCATTATCACTTGATGCTGTGAAACATTTCAACTAAATTAACTGTCGTTATATGTTTAAGACTCTTAAATAGTTTGGAATTGGCCCAAAATATATTTTGTTTATGAAATTATTATACTCCAACCTAGGGCATGTTTTTATTAATGGTGGGTTTTTCGCTTATTTTGATTTAAAGATACCAGTCTGGGTTGTTCTCTTTCTCCTTTACTATTTGTATTATGTTTAGAACCTTCCCAGAAAGAATTAGTATAACAAGGGCATGTCTGGTTATTAACGCCTTAACTGCGGCCGTTATTTTGGCGCAGTGCGGGCATTCCATTAGGTGGGCGGGGCTCCGTCGGCCATTGGCCGACGGCAGCACTAGGGTACAGGTAGTGCTCCCGTCGGGCAATGGCCAATGGCCAATGGCCAATGGCCGACGGGAGCACTAAACGAGTTAACATGGTGCGGAAGACATTAAACTCTCTGCATATGTGGGTGGCCTCGTAATATACAAGTCAAATCCCTCACATCTCTAAATCCTTTTCCAAACAAAATGTAATTATACTCCAAGGTATCAGGATATAAACTGAATTTTACCAAAACAGAAATAATCCTGTTGAATTTTCTATGTTTTGCTATATGTTTAACAACTAATTTTTTATGGTTTTCCTCAAAAATCAAACATCTTGGTATTTCATCCTCCCCAAATATTAGGAAAATTATTGACTATAATTTTTTGATAGAGAATTATAAAATACAGCATTTGATTTCTCTTTGGTCTCCCTTATTCTTATCATGGTGGGGGAGCCTTGATACAAATAAAATGTCTCCATTCTCACTTTTAAAATTCCGAACTATTACTTTAAACAGCTGAACACGATTGGTTCCAGACTTCACTGGAATAAGAAGATTCCTCACATTACTAGATCTAAATTAAAAAGAGCAAAACATTTAAGTGGTGCAAGATTCCGATTTAAAATAACATAATTCTTCTTTTATAATTAGGCAAACTTGTGCTTCAGTGCATAATTTAAATGCCAACCCTGTTCCTCCCTGGACTATTTTTGAATAATCTCTATTTAATGATTTTCTTTTTGAAGATATCGTTAATATGCCAACTGTTATATTTCTAAGTACCCTGTTGTAACATATACCTATTTGGTGTTGAATAGTGTGTTTTTAGTCAATTCTATCCTCTACAGTGTTTAATGAACTCTCTAATGTGGAAGAATATGTTTGTAAAAAATACACTATAAGTCATTTTATTTAAATGATGGAAAGAAAAAAGTTTTTTTATACAATTGTCAATTTGAGAGAGAATGTTATTGCTACCTTTCACTTTCTACAGGAGAATATCAGTTACCTGTTTCCTAGTAAATATATATGTCTTGTCAATTATATATTTCCAAGTCTCCTGTGACTCCTTACACTACTTGTCCTCAGCTAAGTGTAGCTGTTAATGATAGTTGGAATGGATTCCTTCCTAGAGCTACCCTTATGTATAAGAATTTATTACAATCTGTTTCGATACCAGCTATAAGTGCCATCTGATTCTTATAGGAAGATTATTTCAATGTTTCACATCCAGTTTAGTTTTGGATTATGGTTGAAACTATTTAAAGGATCCAGAGCAGCGCACATTTTCTGATGGCTGTTTTTCCATTTGTAATAAAGCTTAACTTACTCCAGCTCATACTAATACGTTTGATCATTCTGGTTCTTCTCTTTGTTGGTCTTGCACTAATGACAGTGGCTCTATGATCTATATGTTATTTAATTGTATCAATTCTAGTAATGTGCCTAATTTATTGGATCTACTTATTGCGATTGTATTGAAGGTGACACCATCTTGCTGGATATTTTTTCAAATTATCGTTTGTTACCTGGTGGGATCTACTTTCTGATGATCACAGAATTGATACTTTTTTTATTTGTCTTCAACAAACAATTAAATCTGAGCTATTTTTGTTACCTCTTACAAATTTCTTCTCTTCTCACTCAATTTCGAACTCTATATCTTCATTTTAGACCTGTCCTTTTTATCTTTTCTTGATCCTTTCTTGATTCTTCCTTTTTCCTATTACATAATGTATTCTTATCTCAATGTGATATGAAATTTTATAGTTGAGAACTACGTATAATTGTAACTTTCATTATATATTTTGTTTTCTTAATCTAATAAAAAATTATTAAACTAAAGACAAAAACATAAAAGGATTGTTTTTTTGAAAAAATGTTCATTCTACAAGTCATTGTTATAAAAAGGAAACATTTAATAACTGAACAATAACAGAAAGGAAACATTGTGGAAATCTGAATACACACAAAACAGCCCAGTGTCTATATCTAAATTGGACAACAGGTGTCAAATTTATTTACACACCACCATGATTCAAAATTGTGCACAGTTCTAAAACCATCCCAAAAATAACTATATGAAGGACTTGAATTGAAGGAAATAAAAAGTGCATTTTTATCTGAATTAATTTTATTTATTCTACAAAATTGGAATCAAATAAAAGTGTAGAAGCAAAAATGTATGCTCTTTCATAGCAGCAAGCTTTTACTAACAAGCTTTTTAGTGCAAATACTGTAGGCCTGTATTTCTGTAAAAACAGAAAACACAAAATATTACTAAATCCTGATCTCAGAAACTTGGTTGGGCCAAAGATAACCAATAAAAAGAAAGTTCATGTTGCTTTGCATGGTCATTATTCCGAAAATAATCCTAAAGGGTTATTTATTGTCCACAAGAAGGCGATATTGCTGTACAAAGGCAATCCCTTAAAACAAAATGGATGCCCTTTTAAATAGTAGCCCAGAGATTAGTCTAACATGTATACATCTCTAGGCAGCCTATCCAGACTAGAACAACATACAAAACAATTGGGCAAAGGGGAGTGTTCCCACTCAAGAAATATCTTGACATGAATTAATCTAAACAATTGTAAGAAAAAAAAGAACAGTCCTCTGAAACCTAGTTAAATATTTGACACCAGAAAATACTTTAAGACTCTGACAAAGGCAATGCTGATGATCATTATTACTCCCAAAGTATTCACGCACAAATCGCTAAAAATTGTATCTGAACAAATACATCACTATGTACACAAACAATGCATTACTTTACCAATGAAATAAAGGGATACCTCGGATCTGCACATTTGCCACATTTTATTTAAATATCAAGTATATTTTTAGATCAACTTATGTAACCAAACGCTGAAAGGCAGCAGATTACATTGGTCTGATTTTGTTTGCTGGATCGTGTGTCTGTTAGACTGGACAATTGCAAGGCAGTGATCCAGTCTCTCTTTCAAGACTAACTTTCAGCAATTTAAAGACAGACTTGCAAACTAATGTAGACTAACAGGTTGTGGAATGTGTAATGCTTTTGTTTTCAATTTAAGTCATGAAAAAAATAGTACACACAGATGTAAACATTTTAAATAAATAAGATATTCTGTAGAACATATAAGAAAACTTTCGGAAACTGCTCTCCAATATCCACATGGAATGATTTGTTCTGCTGTGACAGTTTTGAGATACAGCCATACATTAGTATATTTAGTTTTTACTAGAGACTGGTGCCTTATTAACATAAAGGAGGTGGATCTAAAACTGATGAGAAGGACCCAAAAGTGGAAAGCAGCAAAATGAACATTTGATAAAGCCTCTGACCCTGGATATATTGGCACCACCCCAGGAATGTCCAGTTGGTCCACAAGGGACAAAGCCATCCAGATTTCTAGGATATTGCAGAAGAAGCATACAATCAATCAAAAGGAGAATAATTTGTCAGTGGTTATCTTTCAAATCTAGCATGGCTTTGGCCCTCGAAGAAGAAAGTTGGACACCCAATACTTATCCAAGCACAGATATCCTGACTTCACAGGTCTCTGCCTGGTTCCTTTATTTATCTAGTCTACAGGTTTCATCCCCAAAAGACTATATACAAATTAAATAATTAGGAAATCTGAGAGGTTGACATTTTGTCTAAATGTTGTCATAATGTATCCAGCAAACCTTACTATAAATGAAGTACAGGCCTTGTTTACATTACATACCAGGAACCAGAGTGCAAATGTGACCAACAGCTGTGACTTGAGTCATAGCTAGCACACTAACCGCAGTCGGCCATGCTCAATTTCAAAATGGCTGTCACAGCACCGATAAGGCACTAAGTTGTTTGAGGGGGACCCGTGGAGGAGACAATGAAAATTCAATGTAATTGTAGGGGTAAGTGAACCACAGCTTAAGAGACTGCAACATGAGAGCTGGTGACATGCTGCACATCTCTGTACAATTGTAGCGATAGGGTGATGCCACAATTTATGTCAATACCAACCACAGAAGCTTGAAGCAAAGACTAATCAGTCACTATATTATATGGGGCAAGAGTTGTTGAGGACTGTTTTTTAGGTTATTATGTAGAATGCAATGTATGGCCTCATCACAAGTAGGTCACTAACTAGCCATGTTGAGCTATAATTTACCACTAAACTTTTCTAACTCATTCTGCCCTGCCACAGCCGTTCAGAACTAAAAAAGCTTGGGGCAAATGGTAATTATCGGAGTGGGGAGTTGTGGATCACCAACCAGCAGTTTCTGTAACAATTTCTGCATATTTTTGCTAGTTTGGGGAGTCTAAGTGCCTGGGGGAAAAATGCCAGACCTGTAGTGTTCGCCGGGGGCTTGTAATCCAGATGAGCCTGTTAATCTCGGGTGCCTGCCCTATCGGGATTGATATCCCACTGGTAATGGGCCCCTTAACACATCCTGCATCCAACCAGTCTGATAGAGAGGCAAATAGGTTTGGCACATGGGTTAGGGTGTCTCGCAATGTGATGTATTCGGGCAGCTCTGCACCTCATCCGTACAAATGGAGTCAATTATAGGACAGGTTACTGGAAAGGGTGGGCTAGTCTTGGCCTCACGATACAGTGGTGAGGGCCCACAATTGCTGGTGGCACGCGCCTCACAATGGCTGCACCCAAGAGCTCCTCGGAACGCTATAGCTAGGGTTGTGGGTGGAGGTCTGTGCCTTCCTATTAGATGTTGTTACAATAATAATTTCCAAGAGAGAGAACTCTGTTTATTTAGACCATAGTCTTTAAACTCCAAGATCTTATAAAATATAAAAACTGTACAACTGTACAGTCTTAGAGTCTTAGAGACTACTTCACTCTTCATTTAACGGATTAAAGACCAGACTTTGAACGTTCTGCCTTGAGAAAGCCCTCGACCAACTGGCCACCGGGCGAAACACGTGTTGGCTGTTTTCCGGATATGATATCACACTTGGAATAAATCATTAAAAAAGGACAGGATCTGTCAACAAAAGAACATGAGTCTTGGAAATTATTATGGTAACGACATCTAATAGGAAGGCACAGACCTCCACCCACAACCCTAAGTATAGAACAGACTGGGGTGGAAAATGTTTCAAACCGCTTTGTTAACCTACACCATATGACACACCACTTCTCACCCCCAACCACACCACAAACGAGATCTGCAATACTAAAACTGGAGTCAAATAGGATGCCTCAGTCACCCGTAGGACTTTGCAGTAAACTAGTTAGTAATATGAGTTCACTGAATGCTCCCAGTTGACAAAGAAGGCCAAGTTCATGTATGGTGCTTAAATGCACCTTTACCTGCTCTTAATGTTTAAATGTATGAGGAGAGGCACTGGGAGAGAAAAGGATAAACCCAGATCACACAGAGTACGATTCACAAAAGAGAAGTGGAAACGTACAGACATAGTATTACATCTACTTTTGCAGTACATTTCTAACTTTTCAAGAACCCTCAAAGAATTTCAGGTGTGATCCTAGAAACCAGCGACTGTCACTCTCTGTGCCCATTTATACATAAGGAAATGGATTTTTGCACATTTAAGGCATGTGGAAAAGTCATTTAAAGTTCTCTCATATACCCCCACCAGCTGCAATGGTGGTTCCCCCTCTTTCCCACTGATTTACTCCCACCTTTGGCAGCAGTCAGTCTCTACGGTTTTCAGGGTGGGATCATTCCCAGAAATGTGGTGATTCTCCACACAGATCCCCACCTTTTCTAGAAGGATCCATTCTGGAAGGCACACAACCTAAATGTAGGCAGACTAGATCACTCAGCAATCCTGCCATTCGTAATTCAAATTCAAATAAGTAATCCTGGTGGATCCGTGATAAAAATTGGCACTTAAATGAAAGCATGTGTGCACCTAATTAAGGATAAGGGCGCACATCCTTAATGAATTGGGGGATGACAGCTTATTTGAATTAGAATGTTCACGTCATTGTCCCCAAGCTATTAAAAATCTAACCCACTCAAACCAGTCAGAATTCTACCGTCCAAATTTTGTCATCCAGTCATGTTCTCTTGAATGTAAAAGCATACTCGATGGTACAGGGGTGGCTTGCCAAACACGGGCGGGGCCTTTCTGCTGCCGTAGTCATAAGAGAAGTGATTGCATGTGCTGTGGGCGTATTCCAGCCTGCTGTGCTTTTTGTTTCATTCTTTTGAAGTTTATCAACTTCAGGTTTCTCTGCACTTTGTCAATTAAAGTAAAAATCATGTCTTTTTCTGAAACATAGGAGGTTCTCCCGGCCTTTTTAAGAATGCAAATAGTGTGCTGCGTAAAGGAAGGTTTTATGGCCTCAGAAAAGACCAGTCTGCCTTATTCTAGCTGTATTGATCAGAACGCACTATTTCATCAACACAGCAAGAATCACCCAACAGGGTACTGCTTGGCCTGGGGCTCAATTGATCTGCTGCCTAAGGGCTGTAGCTATCAATAGGGCAGCAGGTGCAGTGGCACCAGGACCCAGGAGTGTTAGGCCCACTGACCTCCAGTTATGGCTGCATTTTAGAACCTAAATAAGGGACAGGAAGGCCTCTTTTCCTTGCATGACCAGGACCCATGGTGCCCTTGCTACACCATTGCTCCCAAAAGCAATGGTTGATGTAGTGAGGTCCAGGTAGCCATGGAGAATGAAAAGGAATAAGAGTCACAACATGGATTAACCATTTCCATGCTGGAATAGCAAAGTCTGAAAATATGGGATGTCAGGTGTCCTCCGAAGTGCAGTTCCAACTTCTAGAAGGAGCAGTGTCCTGAATTGTGCAAAGCGTTCTTACAGCGTGGAGAGTGATTTAATAACACTACTTTATGGACCAAAATATGGTGCCCGCTTTGTTAATCAATTTAGTATTGTAGCTGTTTGCAGACAGCTTCGAGGAAATATGGTGGTACACAGAAGCCGTAAGTCTCTGTACACCGGTTTGGTACAGGGCTCAACACGGAGAAGAATTGTACCTATGCAAAGATGATGGTCTGCGCCTGGACACCAGAGGCAGCGCCTCAGTGGAAGTGTGACTCTCTGCCATCCCAAGGAAAAGGAATGAGTCAGGTTAATGAGTAAAAAAACTGAGCAACAAAATGCATCAGCACTGGGGGCTACACCATTCAAATCAGCACGATTCATTCATATTTCAAGCAGACTTAACTGAAGACCGGATCGGGGTCACACATTGCTCTCAGCTGTCTCCAAACATGTTCAGGTACCTCTCTGCTGGTAACTAAGACACTTATTGTGACTTTGGACTCCCCAGTGACCAGAAGAGTTCAATTATTGCTCGCACCACTGCGGACAAATATAGCAATTTCCTTACCATGATTTAGGCCACAAATGAAATATAGCAGGCAATGGGGCCGAATTGTACAACAAGGCAACAGGATTGTTGCAAACAAATGAAATCACAACCTGATTGTCAAAAGCACCCAAGAACCTGTTCTTTTAATTGTTTTTGCAGATCTTTGGAACGGCCACTGTGTAAATGTCATAACACCGGGGATGCGTGCAGTCACACACTGATGCATCATATAAGGATATCCTCAGATCAACAGTTGAGGCTCAACATACATTAACCGCATGGCATTTCAGCCATTACCAGCCAAGCGATAACCAAAATCAGGGGGTCCACGCACACATTCAATATGGAGTTTAGCTGTCTGCATACCAGAAGAATTTTTGATTGTGCTTAGCTTGCAATTTCTGTGTACTATCCATCAATAACTTCTTCTTTGAAGATATTAAGGAATACATCTTTGGAACATTGAAGAAACCTGTAGTTCTTTTATATTGTTAATAAACTTTCTTCAAACCAAGTGCTGCAACCCACAAAACAGCAAACTCTTTGGAAATGACCCGAAGACCAATCACTGTTTTCTTATTTAACCACCCTCCTCCTTAAGAATTTCTTTTTGGCTATGTGTTGCCTTTCCGTACCTTGAACAAATACTGAAAATTTGTCTTTGCTTATCTAAAAGCAACAAAACAGAAAACAATAAAATAAAAGTTCCCTAAACCAAGCACCATACAACCATAACACCAATGAACAAAGAATTAGACAGCAGAGACGCGAGGTGAAATGTCAATGCAGACAATGGAAGCCTAAAGCCACCAATCAGAGTGTTTAAGAACTAACGGCGCCAACCACAAGGTAAGAAACAACATATTGCAAGGAATGTGTGACTGGTCTTGAGGAGTTTGTTCTCCAGCTCTAGAGTATATCAAAGTCAAGTTATTAACAGTGTTTGAATCGGATCCAGTTCTCGAAATGGCTTTTCCTCAAAGTGTTCTCGGTTTGTCTTTGGGATTCGATCCCTTGTACGCTTCCTATTTTCATCCAATTCCCAGCAGCCCACTCAGAGGAGCCGCACTTCATTCTGTGCTGTACAACATTGCTTCATTGTGCTCAGAAACCGTTCCTGGTTTCCCCTTCTTCCTCGAAGAGCCCTGGTGCTGGTTATAGTGCCAGAAGGGTAGGGGAGTTCAAAGAGTCCGAAGATTGGTCGCCACCTCCACCACCACTGCTGCTACTCCGGCGGTGTGCTTTGGAACACGACTCAGAGGAGGACATGGGAGAATCCTGCTCCAGTCCACTAGGGTACGTAAACACAAAGTTAGAAGTGCTGGGTGTGTCTGGTGGAGTGGAGGCCACCACAACGGGAGTGTTCAGTGGCTCTTCTCCAAAGTAACCAGCGGCGATGCTGATCGGTTTGATGACAGATCTCTGGGCCTTGTCGATAACGGAGGACAGGATGGCTTGCTCCTGAGGTTCTTCTTTGATCACCACACCGCTGCTCGCTTGGGTCCGCACTGTGTGGAGAGGTTGCGCAGGAGACCTCCGCCTCTCCTCCGGGCTGATTTTACAAACCGGTGTGTGAGCCACAAGCATGAATTCCAGTTTCTCCTTCTCTTTCTGGAGATCTGCGATCTCCTTCTGGAGCACAGATTTCTCTTCTTCAAGCTTCTCTGTTTCCTGCAAAACAAAGAGGAACAATTTAAACAATGAAAGATCACAAACACAATGTGAAAACTTTGTTTGCCTTCAATATAAGCTTATGTATGT
Organism: Lissotriton helveticus; assembly: GCF_964261635.1. Taxonomy (NCBI): domain Eukaryota; kingdom Metazoa; phylum Chordata; class Amphibia; order Caudata; family Salamandridae; genus Lissotriton; species Lissotriton helveticus. Next base: position 146,283,228 of record NC_136067.1, on the reverse strand, counting down.
TTGTTAAAATATATCTCTTCACACAGACTTCAGTTGCACTGCAGTGGTTACTGGAAGAAGTTCCTCTTGCTCAGCCTACATAGTTTGAGCCCTTGCCACCACCTGCCAACTCCTGCGTGGTGGCGAACACACGCATGCATACAAGACACCCATTCTCCCCTCACCTCTGTTTTTCACCAATGTGTGACCAGGAGAAGCCATGCAGTCAAAACTTTGCCAGGAAGATTAATAAAAAACTGAGAAGCTGCTCATATCCATAACTTTTTACAGAACAAAGGGGACATAAAGCAACAACTTCTCTTCGATCAATCAATTCCAATAAGTAGGCACAAGGGATAATTCACCAGTCTCTGCACTCTGCTACTACGGTTGTTATCCTTCCAGTGAACAACTACTGTGGGTCTAATGCCCTCTTCTGCTTGCACAGGTAAATGATCAATTTGGAAACAAATTTGACAGCTAGGCTGCGTTCACCACAAAAGTATTTGTCATATCCCTGCAGATCTTTTGAAAAATATAAGATATTTTGAGGGACAGATGAGATAGTGGGGGGGGGGGTGTTTTGGGAGGCAGTCACCACTTCCAATTGAAAGTGCATTCTTTATTTTGCCCAGAATATAAATCCCCCAAAAAGAAGATCTACCTCAAATTTGGCACTCGCTTAGTGTATGCAGCTATGGTCCACCATGCCACTTTTTTGTGCAGTTCCGTGAGGGGAAAAAAGGTATGGGAGGGATAATAAAAAGACACGTTTTGACATTTTAGCTCCCACAGAAAATTTTGCTGCATGAAGAGATTTACACCACACTTTGTATGAAAGTAGAAATGTTTGTGGTTAGGTGTAAAGCTATTCAGTATTTTTTTAGATACTAGCATGTGAAAAAAGTATTTGGTGGGCATGAAAGAGTTAATAATACTTTTGTAGATCTTGGTCATTTGCAAACCCCAATCTCTAAAATCACCATTTCTGTCAATCACATTTGAAGTGTTTGCCAAACGTGTTTAGCTGATGGAAGGGATACAAAAAAAATTCCCACCATTTTGAAAATCATAATTCTGAGCAAAATTGTGATTTGCACACTGTGAGAAAAATACATTCCACAGTAAAGGATGTGGCACTAGGAGACAAAATAGGAAGCAAAAAACATAAATACAGAAAAATAAATAGTCTGCAACAGTAAAATCCTGATTTCTAAGAAAAGTGCAATCATGCAGCTACTATCTTGTATCTCTTAAAAATTAATAATTTTCCTCCCAAAATGTTTTTGATTTTCATGAAAATCATTTTTTCTTTGAAAAGGCCATGGATGAGAAAAGAACCTGGAAGGATGCAGAGGTTCATGACTCTCTAGTGGTCACATGGCTTCCTTTCAGAGTACCTCCAATCCCAAAAAGAGCCCTACAAACCCAGTAACTTGTTAAAACAACAGACCCACCATGCCTTCTTTTGGATCCACAGATGACCTGATAATATTTTTTTGACCATTGAAGAGGTTGGCTTGGTTCCTGAGAATAAACTGTTGCACATTCAAAATGTTCACTTCTTTGCACAAATTATGGCACACCTTCCAGTTGGAGGGCTCTGCAGGAAAGCAAACAGAATGATGCTTCTTTACTGAATATTTTTGGGGGGTGGCAAACTTCTCTGATAGCTGCTGAACAGGAGAGAAATGAACTAGAGAATGGCCAAGCAGAGAATCCCAGGTCACCACCACAGTCCATTGTATGGAGATTCTTCACCATTCCACCAGGTGAGAAAACAGTCACCCAAAAAAGGGATGTAAACTTTGTGCGATAAGACAATTAGCAGTGGCGGAGGAAAATGCAGCTTTGGAACCACATCGAGGAACAAGCACTTTAATGAAATGAATAAACAGTCCATTGCTGACAAGAACTGCCTGAACTGTTTTAGCCTTCCTTTCTCTCGCTCCATTTCTTAGTTGTTCTCCCTTGTTTCCAAAGGTTCTTACATCCACGGAAGCTTCCTTGTTTCTTACAAGCTTATTAGTTAGTCTTAGTCAGGATTTGTTTTCTTGTCTAATATGCTACACTGTTTGTGGCGCCGTGGCCAGGGTGACTGACTCTGGGGATCACGGTTCGAGCCCCGGGGATCACGGTTCGATCCCCGGGGCTCGTGGCAGATTAGCCCAGCACCATGTGACTCTGGGCAATAGCTTGCTTAATCTTCCCGACAACCCCCAGTGCCTAGAGACCCTAACGGGTGATGGTTCGCTCTTTACAAATGTGGATTATTATTATTGTGTTGTATTTGTTACTGGGTCATTGTTTGTCTCTTTTCCATTGAACCTATTTTAATGTTAGTTATAAAGAATTCATCCTCTAGTGAATATTATCTCTGTCAATCACACTCACACCTGCTATTCGTAGAGACAAGCTTTATAAAGAGTCAACAAAAAATATAATTTTGGGACATGTAGTCTATTAGCTATGTCGAATTCATTCCTATGGCTATCCGATAAGTCCAAATGCTCCTTACGCCAAATCTGAATATTACGCCTGTTCCAACAGCAATATATTGAGCTGTTTCTCATTGCGAATCACCAGCTTGGAAAATCAGATGAGGAGAATAACTAAACAAATATGATATTAGAAGCATGGTTACGTTGTTAATAAATGCAAGAGGTGGAATTATTTAATGAGACTATTACTTGAAACCCCTTGAATTGTTTCCAAGCCGCTGGCTATGGAAGAAGTAACCCCTGGTATAATAATGCATGGGTACCTAAGGGGGGGTCGATCCAGATCACATAGTTCTTAAACTGATATTTTAGGGGGATTTGGAAGGGGGGGTGCAAATACTACCATGTTGCATAGCAGATCTTTCAGTCGCACTTGACGTTACAGCACTTTACGGTATTCATCAAGTCTGTGCGAATGTTTCAGTGACTTCAAGAGGATCTATGATAAAGGCAAGCCTGATGTCCAATCTAGGAGACAATATTGTTTTTATGAACCTAGTGCTCAGCACCAAGGCAGCTCAGGGATCCTTCTGAAGAATGTGTTGTGCCATGCTGTGCTCGACCCTCATCCATGGAAACAAAACGGCAGCCATAACATGTCTATTTGTAAAGCCCACGTTCACCCCCAAAGGGACGTCTGGACGCTGAATAACAGATGTTTATTGTTACCCAACTCAATGGTACTGATTTTTTCGACCTCAGAAAGGATGAGAGGCAGAGTGGACTCGCTGGGATTTGAACCTGTGACCATGAGGTCGAACACAGGCCCCTGCAGCGGATGCATTAGTCCACTAAGCCACCAGACCCTTTATGTGACTTATACAGGATGCCAGGGGGTACGTTATGTCCTGTCCACCGCCCTCCAGGCAGCTCTCCGTCCTTCCTCTTACCCACTCTTCCCTCCTGTGGGGAGGTCACCTCTAAGAAGAGGTGCAGCCAGAGCAAGCAAGGGTGGTGAGGGACCACCTGGTATGGGTGCATGAGTCTATATCATTACCATTTTAGATACAAAAACAATCCTGCCCTTGAGAGGGTGAAGTCAGCAGGGCTTGGGAGACCTATGTGGTGAACACTTGATTTGATTGATTTGATTTTGGGTTTTATAGAGCGCATAGCTACCCTAGGGCATCCCAGCGCTAGTGACCACTGTCCTGTGGGGTAAGGAGACAGGATGGAGGGCTCAGGGGAAGAGTAGGGTCTTTAGTTGTTTCCTGAACCTGAGGTGATTGTGTTCTTGCCTCAGGGAGAGAGGAAGGGCATTCCATAGTCTGGGGGCATTGTACGAGAACAGGCGACCGCCTGTTCTGGACTTCCTGATTCTTGGAACGTTTGCAAGGGAAAGGGAGTTTGATCTTAATTGTCTACTCGACTGTTGTTTTGTTACAAGTGGCCTAAGGATGGGGGGGCCTTCGTTGTGCATAATTCTATGGGCTATGCACAGGGACTTAAAGTTGATCCGTTCCTTTACTGGTAGCCAGTGCAAGCTTCTAAGGGCTGGTTTGGCCGAGCTCCTTGCGGCGGTTCCTGTGAGGATTCTGGCGGCCGCATTTTGTGCACATTGAAGTCTGTGGACTACAGAGGCTGGGGCCCCCAGATAAAGGACATTACCGTAATCCAATCTGGAGTTCACCAGCCCCTGCATTAGGAGCTTCCTGGAATGGAGGGGGAGTAGGTGTAGAATTTTTCGTGCCATCTTTATAAGGCCGAAGCAGGTTCCCGCGGTTTTCCTTGCTTGGGTCCTAAAACTGAGCTCCTGGTCCAGCCATATCCCAAGGCTCTTTACTTCGGGCTTAGGGGATGGCGGGGTTCCCATGCATGGTGGCCAGGGGAGGGGAGTGGGGATTTTCTTAGGGTTTCCCAAGAGGAGTATTTCTGATTTCTCCCCATTCAATTTTAATCGGGAATCGCACATCCACTGGTGTACCTTTTCCAGACAACTGGATAGATTGGGGAGGGCGTTGTCAGACTGGTTGAGGGAGACGACGAGCTGGGTGTCGTCGGCATACATTATTGATTTAATGCCAAAAGGCTTGACAACCTCCTCGAGAGGTTCCATGTACATTAAAAAGTGTGGGGCTCAGGGAGGATCCCTGGGGCACCCCACACTTGAGTGCTTGAGCCGTGGAGGTGGAATGCCCATCTGCTACTTGAAACGACCTGTCTTCAAGGAAGGAAGAAATCCAGGCTAGTGCGGAGTCCTCCACTCCTATCAGCCCAAGACGGTGAACAAGGGTTGCGTGGTCCACCGTGTCGAAGGCGGCACTCAGGTCGAGGAGGATCACTGCCACTGATCCTCCTACGTCCAATATGCCCCTGGCTTCTTCGACTACGGCTAACAGTGCGGTGTCGGTCCCTTGTCCAGGTCTGAAGCCTGTCTGGGACTGGCGGAGAAGGTGATTGGTTTCTAGGAACTCGGAGAGATGTTGGTTTGCAATACGCTCGGCGATTTTACTAATAGCCGGTAACAGTGAGATCGGTCTGAAATTAGATGGGTCTGTGGGGTCTAGATGCGGTTTTTTTATGAGAGCCTTGACTGTGGTTTTTTTCCAGTTTGCCGGAACTGAGCCGTTCTTGAAGGAGGCGTTGATCAGGTTGGTGAGAGGAGGGGCTATGGTGGAAGCAACTAGCTTTAGTTTACTGATCGGGGCTGGATCTGATGGAGCGCCGCTTTTGACTTTATGTAGGACGTTAAGAAATGTTTCGATAGTGATTTGAGGGAAGGAGGATAGCCTCGGGGTGTCTTGGCGGGGGAAAGGGTTAGGGCTTCCTAATGTGGTCGTGGCAGGCGGGAGGAAAGTCAGGATTTTTTCGATTTTTTGAGAGAAGAATTCGGCCATCTGATTACATTTTGCGCCGTCCAGGTCTGGTGGTGACGGTGGGTCCTGAATTTTGGTGAGGAGTTTAACTATCCTATAGGTCTCTTTTGCGGAATTTGCCGCTGTGGCTATTTGCTCTTCGAAATAGGAGGCCTGGGCTGATTTAAGAGCGTTTTTATAGAGCCTGATATGGATTTTATATTCACTTCTGTCTTCCGAGTTCCAGTTCTTTCTCCATTGGCGCTCTAGCCTTTTGCCTTTCTTTCTTAATTCACGTAGTTCGTCGGTGAACCACGGTAGTTTGGAGGATTTCCTGGAGGAAGGGAGGGTTTTGAGTGGCAGGACTGTATTAAGGGAGTCGCTAATCCATTTATGTAGCTGGATTTCAGCTTTAGACGGATCTGGGTCTACTGTAGGTAGAGTGGAAGACAGAGAGCGTTCCCAAAGGATTATGTCTAGTTTTTTCCATGGGCGTGACGGGGCCTGTGGGCGAGGAAAATCTACCATCTTCCCTGGAAGTTGGAGTTTAAAAGGAACCAAGAAGTGGTCTGACCAGGGAAGGGGTAGGGGAGTTTGAGCAGAAAGTTTGGAAAGATTAGAGAAAACGGGATCCAGTAAATGTCCTTTCGTATGAGTGGGATCGTTGCTGAGAAGTTGTAGGTTAAGGGAAATTAAGTCGGTTTTTAAATCTGCGGCGGATTTATTGTTTTGATCATCGAAGTGGAGATTTAAGTCGCCGAGGATTGTAAAGTTGGGAGTCACACAGGCCAGAGAGGAGATAGCGTCCATAAGTGAGTTTATGAAGCGCCCTACCTGACCAGGGGGGCGGTAGATTAGGACCCCTGATAGTGTAGTAGATGGTGGCATATGTAAAGAAAAAAGCACATTTTCACTATCTAGGATGGGGCTGTCTTTGAACTGACAAACAAGGCTATCTCGATAGATAATCGCAATACCCCCTCCGGTACCCTTCGGTCTGTTGAGAGTTTTAATGAGATACCCGGGAGGTAGCGCTTGGACAATATCCGGGTTGGAACTCGTGGATAGCCAGGTTTCCGTTAAGAACAGAACGTCAATGTCCGACTCTGTTAATAATAGGTTAATTTCTGTCTGGTGCTTTGGGAGTGACCTGCAGTTCAGCAGGGCCATCTCCAAACAGACTGGTTCGGGAGGGTGAGAGGGCGTGAACCTGAAGGCGCAGTTCGGGCACCTAGGATGCTCGTCTTCCAGGCTGATAGGTTCGATGCATCTAGTGTTTAACGGTACTCTGAGTTGGTGCAGAGTTTCCTGTGAGTATTTGATACGGGGGGTTTCGTGGCCGGCCAGGAGTTTAGGCTCTGGGCTCGGTCTGGCGCAGACGGGCTTGCCTTAGGCGCGCCTTCGGCGCGCAACCGGCGCTCCCGCTGCGCTCGTCCGCTGCGCTTCCTGTGCATGCACATGTTTATAGGGAGTGTAAGTGGGCGTGGCCTAAATGGGCGTGGCCAGCGCGCACGCCTCTGCTGATGGCGGCCGCTGTTTTGCAAAGAGCGCGAACAGCCTTCAGATCGGCTGTGCGCTAAGGATTTGGTGTCAGGAGCGCGTCAGCACAGAGAAGGGTGAGTAAGTAATAGACAAAGTAAAATGCAATTTTTTAAGATCAAAGTGCAAGTATTACAGTTTTTAAAAAAAGCAAGTTTTAAAATCAAAGTGCTAATTTTTGTTGCAAGAGTACCTCCAGCTCCCGGCTATTTTGCCTCAGGACTGGGTGAAAGGGTCAGTCAAGCGCTAGATGAAAGCGGAGTATTTATAGCGCTGTCAGGGGGCGTGGCTTGAGTGGGCGTGGCCTAAATGGGCGTGGCCAGCGCGCACGCCTCTGCTGATGGCGGCCGCTGTTTTGCAAAGAGCGCGAACAGCCTTCAGATCGGCTGTGCGCTAAGGATTTGGTGTCAGGAGCGCGTCAGCACAGAGAAGGGTGAGTAAGTAATAGACAAAGTAAAATGCAATTTTTTAAGATCAAAGTGCAAGTATTACAGTTTTTTAAAAAAGCAAGTTTTAAAATCAAAGTGCTAATTTTTGTTGCAAGAGTACCTCCAGCTCCCGGCTATTTTGCCTCAGGACTGGGTGAAAGGGTCAGTCAAGCGCTAGATGAAAGCGGAGTATTTATAGCGCTGTCAGGGGGCGTGGCTTGAGTGGGCGTGGCCTAAATGGGCGTGGCCAGCGCGCACACCTCTGCTGATGGCGGCCGCTGTTTTGCAAAGAGCGCGAACAGCCTTCAGATCGGCTGTGCGCTAAGGATTTGGTGTCAGGAGCGCGTCAGCACAGAGAAGGGTGAGTAAGTAATAGACAAAGTAAAATGCAATTTTTTAAGATCAAAGTGCAAGTATTACAGTTTTTAAAAAAAGCAAGTTTTAAAATCAAAGTGCTAATTTTTGTTGCAAGAGTACCTCCAGCTCCCGGCTATTTTGCCTCAGGACTGGGTGAAAGGGTCAGTCAAGCGCTAGATGAAAGCGGAGTATTTATAGCGCTGTCAAGGGGCGTGGCTTGAGTGGGCGTGGCCTAAATGGGCGTGGCCAGCGCGCACGCCTCTGCTGATGGCGGCCGCTGTTTTGCAAAGAGCGCGAACAGCCTTCAGATCGGCTGTGCGCTAAGGATTTGGTGTCAGGAGCGCGTCAGCACAGAGAAGGGTGAGTAAGTAATAGACAAAGTAAAATGCAATTTTTTAAGATCAAAGTGCAAGTATTACAGTTTTTTTAAAAAGCAAGTTTTAAAATCAAAGTGCTAATTTTTGTTGCAAGAGTACCTCCAGCTCCCGGCTATTTTGCCTCAGGACTGGGTGAAAGGGTCAGTCAAGCGCTAGATGAAAGCGGAGTATTTATAGCGCTGTCAGGGGGCGTGGCTTGAGTGGGCGTGGCCTAAATGGGCGTGGCCAGCGTGCACGCCTCTGCTGATGGCGGCCGCTGTTTTGCAAAGAGCGCGAACAGCCTTCAGATCGGCTGTGCGCTAAGGATTTGGTGTCAGGAGCGCGTCAGCACAGAGAAGGGTGAGTAAGTAATAGACAAAGTAAAATGCAATTTTTTAAGATCAAAGTGCAAGTATTACAGTTTTTAAAAAAAGCAAGTTTTAAAATCAAAGTGCTAATTTTTGTTGCAAGAGTACCTCCAGCTCCCGGCTATTTTGCCTCAGGACTGGGTGAAAGGGTCAGTCAAGCGCTAGATGAAAGCGGAGTATTTATAGCGCTGTCAGGGGGCGTGGCTTGAGTGGGCGTGGCCTAAATGGGCGTGGCCAGCGCGCACGCCTCTGTTGATGGCGGCCGCTGTTTTGCAAAGAGCGCGAACAGCCTTCAGATCGGCTGTGCGCTAAGGATTTGGTGTCAGGAGCGCGTCAGCACAGAGAAGGGTGAGTAAGTAATAGACAAAGTAAAATGCAATTTTTTAAGATCAAAGTGCAAGTATTACAGTTTTTAAAAAAAGCAAGTTTTAAAATCAAAGTGCTAATTTTTGTTGCAAGAGTACCTCCAGCTCCCGGCTATTTTGCCTCAGGACTGGACTTCCTTCTCTGGATAGGCCCAGCGCCTAAAATCCCCCCAACGTCCTATATCTAGGGGCAGCCCTGGAATGCCTCTCACGGCCCGGCAGGATGTCCCTTACACAACCCTGAACAGGAGTTGTGAAGAGGTGTTTTTGAGGTCCTCGTGAGGAGATGCAGCATGTAAGGTGTCCTACACAACGCAGCTTTAAGAACATATGTTTACCTTTAGAGATGTTAATAAGGAGGAATGTGAAGCAGCCAGAAACCAGCAAGGGACTGGCTCCAAAACCTTTAATACAGCCAACAAAACTATTAACCATATTAAGTTAACGGTTATTAGAACAAGGGAATGTTGTGCACTCTATTGAAGACACTGTAGTGGCCCAGGGCAAATAATGGCTAATATAAGCCTTCTCGCGCCAGCATTCCGATGTTTGTCTGTTTATTTCTCATTTTTAATTTAAAACACTGTGGGTGGAAAAGTGGGTGGAAAAGCCTTATAGCCTTTCTGCCAGTGGAATTTCCAGTTCTTAAAGGCCCCTGGCTCTCTCATTTTAGGGCCTGGCCTGGCCTGCAACTGGGGCCTATAACTGTGGTACAGGGCCAGGGCAAAAGTCCTAAAAAAATAAGTGGGGGGACGCTGACGTCACGACAGGAAGTGACGTCATGAAAGGTAGCTTACACTCAGTTGCAGTTTATAGGTATCGAGCTCCCGGTAAAATAAGTGGGGGGACGCCATCCACCCGCGTGGTACCCCGACTCGAGCCCTGTGTAACTGGGCCATTAACAGCGGGTATAGCCCTCAGCTGCAGACTATAAGGCTATTATTGTGTTTCCCTACCAGTATTAAACGCTATGTATTTTCAATTTTGACAAGCCTATCTTACGCCTCCTCTGCGAGGCGTCTATATGTGCACCGTACGTACTGCCTGGAGTTTATCGGTCAGTTCTCGGCGGCGATTGCGACACTTCGCTGCGGCCAGCTTGTTCCGCTCTCGTCGGACTCTGCGTTTTTCCTCCTCCTCAGGTGAGAGCTACACAAGAAAAAAAAAGAAGAAAAAAAAGTCTGAGTCTATTGTCACTTGTGGTTTCTTTAGCAGTTGCACAGCAGAAGCGAAAGCGGTGACAGGGTGCAGAAGGAACAGGAAGCCGGATTGAGCAAGAGGAAAGTGAACATGCAAGCAGGGACAGGGAAGGACAGAGCCCTGCTCCTTAGCAGATAAAAGGTTGCACAACTCGCCAGCCTGCTCAGGGGTGTGCGGTCACTGTGCAGCGCAAGCATGTGGTGAGACTTCTTTGAAAGCGAAGGAGTTTTCAACTGAAACCTTATCAGCAAACGTCATGCGGCTGTGGAGAGCTTGCAGTATAGTAGTTTTCCTCATGACCAATTCCAGAAAGTAGTTTTGGCATTCTTAGGAAACCAAACCAAGGGTGGTGCCCCCGCACACATCTGCGGATTTGTTTCATTATGCCTGACCCCTGCGTGCCCTTATGATAATGCAACACTGCGTTAGGACTCTGTGCTGCTGCAGTGCAGGAAGTCAATGGCTCCCTTTCAGACTTTTCACTTTTTTCTCACTACCTTTCTCCTGCATTTTCTCCTCCTGCTCACCTTCACTCCTCAGCTTTCTTCCATGTACTGAACTGTTCCCCCACCCACTTTTGCTTGAATCTTACACAATCAAGTACATTTTTGACACAACAATAGAAAAGAAAAAATATTGAGCATTTTCCAGTCAGTTGAAAAACAAGCATGAGAAAAATAAAAAAAGAACTCTAGAAACATTATGAAGTGGTGTGGAGAAGTCTTCTGGTTCTATTCGACTACAAAGGGCCATTCTCCTTAAGGCAAGAGAAGTTCTAGGGTTGCATACACAAGCTTTGAAAGTGTTTAATTTAAGGTGGAAATTCCAAATCGCAGAATGAGGAATTTCCTGACCCAAAATGCTGCTGACGACTGCAACAAATATGCCATTGTTGAGTATCAGCGGTGCAAACATTCATATACGTAAAGGCGTGACTTTGTAATATTCTAAGTAGGTGCGCAAAGCCTCAGTCAGCCACCTGCCACCGTATTTTCAGAGTATGAGGAGGACGTTTTTGCATCGAAAATGTAGTACATATGTGAGAGGGAAAAAAAACACACAAAAACATGCTCCATCATCCTAACAGCAAACAAGCGTGTGCCAGCTCTCAATCGTCTAGTGTGGAGTAGTCTACAATTTATGTAGATATCGAAGCAACACCAAGATATGGGGTTTTGGCACTACAAAAAGATTATTTTCAAGAAATTCGCAGGTTTACTTTAGGGCTCATGAAAGTATTCCTTTTTGTGGCCGAGACTGTGAAGATCTTAGAAGAGGAATAAAACAGTTGCCATTTCTGACTGCTAGGCAAAAACGGACAAATGTTGCAACTATTTCAGAAAAAAGCTAATACCTAGGGCCACCTCTGTCTGTAGCAGGCCAAATTTGTGGAATGCTCCAAGTTGAGGTATACCAGGCAGTAGCGGCTCCTCCGCAATGGCGGAGGAGCGTCGCCACACTGCGTGGCTCAGAGCCAGTTTTAATTTACATTTGCTGATTCTTGGCCAGTGCTGTTGGGAGTGGCGGGCCGAGGTATGGGAGGAGAGTGCTAGTGCACTCCACTCCCTAAGTGCGCATATGTGTTTTGGCCAGCCGTCTCAGGCCGACCAAAACACATATGCGCACTTAGGTTTTCTTCAGCCCAGCTGCATTGAGCAGCCGGGCTGGAGAAACCCCACAGACTCCCCGGTCTGAGCGGGGCATCTTTTCTCCCTGCTCAGACCAATCCCTGTGCAGTAAGGCTGTCCCTGGGGCAGGCAGGAAGAGGAGAGGCGGCACGAGGAGGTCTGACGCTGGACCAGCCGGCAGCAAAAGGTATTTTTTTTTAAATATTCACTCCCCACGCGCGATGCCCTACCACCCTTCGGTTATGGTGGCCGCCACTGGTACCAGGATGTACGAAGAGTGAAAACAATAGTTTGGGTCGCCCAAGTTTAGCTTAAATTAGGTGGAAACCAAAAGTTAAGAGAAATTAGGGCATGAAAGGAAGCACCGGTAGTGCTTGTACTACACATTACCTGTTCATCTCTCCTCCGACGACCCACTGTGCTGCCGATTGTCTTGATGACACCGGGCCGCTGGAGAGCCGCGTGCCCCGTCACAGAGGACAAGCCAGGCATGGCGTGGCTGTAAGGGTGCGAACGGGAGTAGAGGCTCGACATGGAGGTGATCACGGTGGGCTGTACCATCCACTGCAGCTCCTGGCTTGTGGTTATGGCATTGATGGTGGGAATAAAGGCACTGCTGGCTCCCGGCATGTCCGCTCGAAACTTCTACAGTGGGAGAAGGAAAATAAAATAATTAAGCACTATCTGATCAACCAGAACATTTCCATTCAATATATAAAAAACAATCAAAGCTCAGCTACCAAAGAGTAAACCTGGACTGGGAACATGCTCTAACCAATCAACAATTTTTGTCAGTGATTTTCTGTGGGTGGAACAAAAATTTTGGCAATTATCTTAGCCAAAGTCCAAACATTACATTTTCAGGAAAATTGACTGGGCGTGCATTTTCTAGCACAATAAATAGAAATAAACAGATCTAGATGATGATTTAAAAATAGTAATGGAAGTTACATAATTAGCACCTATTATTGTAACAGGAAGCGACTTGTAATGAAAACACATAAGTCGCACGCGTCTCTGTATCCTCTCCAACACCAACTAGCCGCAAAGTGTGTTCAAAGCAGATAGACAATGCAAGAAGGTCAGCCACCTGCCCTGAACCCATCAGCAGGAGAGGGCAGGTGTCTCTAGGCTAGCCAGGTAAGGGGGGTTGCCACGTTCTCTCACCAGTAGCCCAGGGACGCGGGCGAGGATTGTTTTCAGGGTAGGATAGAGTGAGGCTGGCTTTCAATTAGCTGATCTAACCAAGGCCCAGTGGACCACAACCACCTAAATAGACTGGTTTCACAGGTAGCTCTACTGGGACAGAATCATAAGACACCTGTAGGATAGAGCAGCCTCTCTCACACCACAAGAGCATACCTGCTGACAAACCAGCTTCCACACAAAACTGAACCAGAGAAGGGAGAGCCACTAGGATTTTTCAATCACCACACTAATTCACAAACACAACATAAATGGATTTTATGGAACAACTGGTAGAAAGGATGGCATCCACCACCTCGGGCGGCAGATCAAACGCAGACATTAGCCATCACTCAATCCCCTGTGCTGCGATAGAAGATCCTCCCGAATGACAGATGCTCATGCCCAGGTGTTCTGGGTACCCACGCTCCTGGCCCAGTCTTGAGTAGAAGGACTGGGGCCCGCTCATCCTTGATAATCGTTTCAGAACTCAGGCAGAAGAGGCAGGGGCAGGAAGGCATACAGGAGTCCCGGGTCTCTATTCCAGTCTGCCTGCATTTCCTCACAAGCGTTTTTGCGGAAATTCCACAGAGCAAAACTTTTGACATTGCACGTTCAACTGTAGCAACAAGATCTAGTAAGGGCTCTCCTCACTGCTCTGTGCCACCTCGGGATGTAAACACTACATATGATCTCCTAGACACCCCCTGCTTGGTTAAAATGCTCTAGCGCTTCAACCAACCCCAGAGGCACAAAGCATCCTACCATAACCCCACCTTACCTCTTGTTACAGTACCTAATGGTGGGGGTTTTGTACACAAGAACCCGCACCAGCTTCCCCTTGATGGATGGTAGGAAGTCGTTCCGAGCCAGACGAACGGCCTGAAATTACAACAGACTGACGTGGAGCCAAGTTTCCATCTGAGACCAGCGTCCCCTGATCTCCACCTTCCCCAGATGACCGCCCAAAGATTACCTGCCTCGAAATCTGGAGGAGATCTGTTGGGTTTCCTTGACATTGGGCCCTTTGGAACATCAGAGTACTTTGCAGAGCATGCATGCAACACCTGATGTAACTGGCGAGGAGGATGCAGGATGCTAAGGGGCAATGAAGCCTGAGAGTTGTTCTCACAGAGCTCCAGCACTTCTGCTGAAATATCAGGATCATAGCTCAGACGTTCTGCACTTGTTGCGGTGAAGGGAAGGCCCTAAACTGCAGTCCAGAATGGCTGCAATGAATGAAAGACTCTGCAAAGGAATCAGGTGCAACTTCAACTTTTTGACAGTGCACTCCAACAATGCCAGGAGGTTCACCCTCATCTGGAGATGGTCTTCTACTGACTGCGGTGAACCTGTTTTCAACAGGCAGTCATTGAGGTGGGGGAAAACTGGTATCCTCGACCCCTGAAGCTGGGCAGTATCCACTGCCAACACTTTTGTGAACACCCAAGTGGCGGTGGAGATGCAGAAGAGCAGAACAAACTGAAAATGCTCCTGGTCTACCTTGAACTACAAGTAACGCCTGTGAGACTGCAGCACAGGCAAATGACAAGTTGTGTCCTGCACAGGTCCAACAACACCGTCCAGTCACCTGGGTCCAGGGCAGACGGGATCTGGTCTAGCGTGAGCATTTGGAATGTACCTTTCCACAGAAAAGCATTTAAAGGTGGTAGGTCCAGAACAGGCCAGAGACCCCCATCCCCTTTCACTACAAGAAAAACGAAAGTGTAACAACCCTCTCCTCTTTACAAGTCCTGTGCCCTCTCAACAGCACGCTAGGAGAGTAACATTCACACATCTTGCAGGAGAATGAACAAGTGGTCTTCTGAAATTCGCTCTGATGCAGGGAGAACATCAGGTCTGTGACTGACATCTGTCTTCTTCAGTCATGGCATGGTTTAATACCTGTAGTTTTGGGTGGGGACAATGTTCCCTATCACACTGGGAGCTCGCAGTCCATGCTGGAGGAAGCAGAAAGAAAGGAACTGGCAGAGTGCCAGAGAGGTGCTTTTTTGCAGCTCGGCTACATCACGCAGAAGCACTGTTTGTAAATCCAGCCTGGTGCCCGGGGAGTATCCTAAAGTCTGTAATCTATGGTCAGAAGTATCCATTAAAATAAAGTTCTTGAGGGCAAATGTTTTGAAAACATTTAATGTCCAAGAATCTGTCACCGAGCATAAAGGCATGCAGCCCAAGAAAACACACATCATTTATTAAAAACAAACCCTTTCCACTCAGAAAGCTCGATGGCACCCACATAAATGCTAGAAAAGCAAAAGGTTTATGCTATGTGATTTTGTATACCTCCACAAAGCGTGTTGTTTCATTTTAAGACGTGGGTCAAAAGATAAAACAATATTGCTGAAATATAGCTCATGGAACCAAACCTCGACCTTTTCTGAAGTCTCGACAAGTTTACATTAGCTATACTGCACTCCGTACAGAGAAACGAACCGTGCCTAAAGGAGCCGGAAGCTTGTGGTAAGAAATTAAGGCTGTGTACATAAATCTACTTTACTTGTGAGCAGATAGAACTGATGTCAGTATTCAGTTACAAATGTTCTGAATGTTCTGTTTACAACACACAATTAAGAGTTATGAGGCACTGAGAGCGCTGGCCAGGCTTTCCACGAAGATTGTTGGCTGGGGCACCGCCTGCAACTACTTCAGAGCGAAAATATTCAAATCTGATTGAAAGCACCATGTTGTATTTCATTATCTTGATTAGTTCATCTGTTTTATTCCACAATGCAATTGTTCCCTTAACGAAGGGAGATATGTTGTATCTTGAGTCTCCCTGCTGCTCAGCTAGAATGCATGTTTTGTAGAATGTTGGATGAGTGGAACGCTTGTGCTGTGTGAATGTCAGTTGGGTGAGGGCTGAGCAGCAGGACAGCTGCTCCTGATGGGGTTAACATTATAACTTACTATTTATCATCTTAATTCAATAAAGTAACTTATTAATCAACTAGGAAGATCCAGCTTCTTATTGGTTACATCATTTGGCGACATTTGGTGATCACTGTGAAGACGAATCTACGCGTGCAAATAAAAAGAAACAGTAAAGACAAGCATTTGCAATGCAATAGGTCTCGCATTAGGAAAGTTTGAGCTTTTAGTATTGTAAATGGCAATGTCTTTTTATTTATGCAGTAGTTAAGTTTTGTTTGTATAAAAAGGAACATATAAAATATGGCTCGTACAAAAGTATCAAATTTTAATGATAGATAGAAATAAATTTGATATGTACATGCTAATTTTTGTACTATCTGGGACATTAAAATACCTGCGGAGTCAGTAAAAAAATACCAAAAAAAATCGGTCAGGTGGCAACCCTAGTCAGGTGTAATTATGGAACCTCTAGAACACATTTTAAAGTGCATTGTTTTTATAAATACTGTTTTAAGTAGGCACCTTGAAGGGGAAAAATGCTGTCTTTGGGTGATTTTATCTATTTTTACACTGGCTGAGACATTAAATATTCATGTCGAATAGAGAACTGCAATGTGCCAACCGTACCTTATGTCGGAGGCAAGCTGCAGTTAGGTGGTGTGTATGAGGGAGTGGGGACACGGTATAACCTGCCAATAATGCAGCAGGTGCAGTGGCACTGGAGCCCAGACCTGTGAACGTCCTTTTGCACCTCAATTATGTAGCAGAACATGTGTATTTGTAAAATTCACATTCACCCAAGAGTATCTTGGCACTGAATATCACAGGTTTAATGTTACCCAACTCAATGGTACTCAGTTTATTCACTTCAGAAGGATGAAAGGCTGATTTAGACCGCTGTGTAAAATACTGTTTTCAGGGGGCGTGGCTTCCCTGAGCTGCGGAATGGCCAGCCGAGGCTGAAATATCCGAAATACATCCGTACATGGCATGCTAGACTGCAGTTCGAAGCTGCGATAATGCTGTTAACAGTGACCAGGAGGTCATATTAAGCTTTCTGCAAGAAATTTGGCCGTATCATCGAGCGACGCGGCATTGGCGAGGCCTACCGCCTAATTTACATAGTGCAGCCGGGGCCTAAAGTTTGGAGCGCCTCCGGCGTGTGCAGCGGGGACGCCCGCAGCCTGGCGCCTGAGATCGCGCCATCGGTGAGGAGAAGCGGTGGCTACTGAACGCTGGGACGCCCGCAACATTGGAGGCTGAAGGAGGTGGGGGCCATGGGGCGTTTTCGCTGTGCACGCGGGGTGCCTGTGCTGCAGCCGGGCGTGAGAGCCGATGCAGAGCGCAAGAGTCTGGAGACACGGAGCGCGCACAAGGTGAGGGAGGCTCCGACTGTAAAGGGGACACTGCCGCAGGTGTTTGTGGAGGCCTGAATTAACGCAACCTGGCTCCGGTCTCCATGGACGTTCTGCCAACGGAGCAGGCACCAGTCCCCTAGCGCCGTAATGGGGCGAGCTTGAGAAGCACTCACGCGGCCGCCATTTTGTGGAAGGCGGCCGAGCCTAACAAGGAAATCCTGATTGAAGATTAGGACCTCGCTGACTGGCATGCAGGGCAGTTGTAGGGGCCAAGTGTTCCCACTGCATTGAGGATCCTACTGTCAACATCTCTGTCCTGCTAAACTTTTATTCAAGGTAAAGCATGGGGACATGTGGTGTCTCGTCACTGCGCATGCGCGTTTGAGGCTTTGAGTTCCTTTGGGCGGGCGGGACTTCCGTCTTCGGAAGTCCCGCGCACGCGCCCACGGAGTGCCTGAAAGCGGGGCTCCCGGCTACAGAAGTCCCGGCGGTAAGTGTGGCTTAGTTCTAGGGGGGAGGGGGGTGCGCTTGTGTGTGTGTGTGTGTGTATGTGTATGTGTGCGATGGCGGCGGCGGGGGGGAGGGGGGTATTTGTATGTGTGCGTGCGTGAGTGTAGGTGCGCTGGTGTGTGTGTGTGGTGGGGTCTCTGTGTGTGCGTGTAGGTGCGCTAGTGGGTGTGGAGGTACGGTGGCGGGGGGGGTGTGTGTGCCTGTGTATGCATGTGGCTGTGATGTGCGCATGCGTGAGTGTGGGTGCGCGTGCACGCAGTGTAATCCAGCCGAAGAGAAGCGCGTGGCAGTTTCTTGTCCTTCATTCCCCCGAGTCAGCTAGCTATAAGTCTCCACCTGGACGCATCCTTTGGATGCGAATTCCAGGCTCGACCTAAAAAGGTGTCCTGGACTGGAACAAAGAAAAGAAGTCAAAGCTTGCAGAAGTCTAAGAAGAAAAATGAAGTAAACTTTAGTTTTGGAGGTAATTGACTTTCTTTACATGAGATTATACTATAAGGTGTAACGTTGTCTGGCTCAAAGGAAGTAACCCCATCAGTGACCTTGCCATCGGTCGCCCTAACACCCAGATGTGCCAGGACAGTGTTAATCAATGGTATAAAATCTACCGGAATACAGAGAGTGAAGGAATAATAACGGTTGCACTGTTGTTTCTTTGTGACCGGAGGGAAAAATCGGGCCTCACAGAGAAGTGCGAGCGCTTTATTAAGAAATGCAGCTCTGATGTTTGTGTGAGTTCGGGGGCAAAATTCGGGCCTCAAAGAGTTGTACATCCATTTTACACGTAAACTGATTTATAGAGTGAGCAGTTAATCCTGGGGAGGAAGAATTGGACGATTTGATTTGCTTTTGTTTCGGGGGCTGAAAATCGAGCCTCGGTGTGAAGGGGAAAGGGTTGATGATTTGTAATCATCAGGAAGACGATGTGGAAACAATTTTTGTGTCAAAAGTGAAGGTTTTCATGTTTAGACCGTTTTGCTTTAATAAGGGAAGTAACGGTTACCGTGTCTGTTTCGAAGTCTGCTCGAGACTGGTTTTCCAACACTGTGCGTCATCTTCTGTGACGACTTTTCTTCTGACAAGACGTTTTGGCACATGTGCGTGCCGTGAACCACCCGACTCGAACTTGTGTGCGTGCCTCCATTTTGAGTAAGGCAAAACAAGGCCTGCTTCGTAATTCAAAGGTATTACCGTGGGTGTCGTCGGCAGGTCGTTTTCAAGAGACAGGTACTGTTGACGTTTTATTCCTGCACGTTGCCAACAGAATTTTTGAGCATTAAGCAAAGGAGAAAAGGGAGATTTAATGGCTAGATGCCCGGAAGGAAACTAATATGAGACTTGGTTGTTATGGAAGCCGTTCGAAAACGATAACTGGTTTCGGAGCCAAGCTGTAACTGGTATTGCTCAAAGGTCTCAGGAACAGAGGCTACTCGGAGGATGCTGATTAAGACAATGGTTGTTGTAACAGGTCGATGGGAAAACGTGAGGGAAGCACGATGATGCGGACATAAAGCCAGTTTTGGGGACATTTCGTTGGAGACACTTCTTGCAGAATTTGACCACATCAGAGTCTTGAATCCTTATTTTGTGTATGGGTGCAGTCAGGATGTCAGGTCACTCTTTGGTTTGTGTTGGGTATGAGGTGTCTGCGGTTTGGTCTTGTCACTCAGTTTTGGTGATGTTTGGTAGTGGATGCTCAAGTTTTGGAATCTGGTTTCAGAGCTAGTGGTTACAGGAACTGCTCAAGAGTCCCAGATACAGCAGCGATAAGTTTTTTAAGGTGTAATGTATGAGTGGTAGGCCTTTCTTTGGTTTGTGTTGTGTATGAGATGACTGCTGTTTAGTCTCTCAGTTTTAGTGTAGTTTAGTATGTGTTCGTTGAGGTGTATGATTTAGTTATGTAAGTGCTCGATCTGGTGTATGAAGGAGTTACGTATGGGCTTGTTCATTTGTATGTGAATGAGTCATGTAAGTGCTCTTCTGGCGTATGAGTGAGTTATGTAAGGGCTTGTTCATTTGGTGTATGAATGAGTTATGTAAGGGCTTGTTCATTTGTGTGTGAATGAGTTATGTAAGTGCTCGTTCTGATGTATGAATGAGTTATGTAAGGGCTCGATCTGGTGTATGAATGAGTTATGTAAGGGTTCGTTCTGGTGTATGATTGAGTTATGTAAGTGCTCGATCTGGTGTATGAATGAGTTATGTAAGGGCTTGTTCATTTGTCTGTAGTGTACACGTTGATTCCTGATATTTGGTATTATGGTTTGTTCATGTGGGTGCTGCTTGTTGTCCTGGTCTGGCCAACTGGTATGATTTGTGGCATTTCGGTTTGATGGTGTATGATGAATGATAGTGCTTTATTTCAGGGATCTTTTGTGACGTTCTGCTCAGACTGTGGTGTGTGAGATGAGGCGTCACATAGCGCCTCGGGTTGTATTCCTTTTTGTTGTTGGGTGATTTGTGGTATAGCGATTCAGGATGTGTCTTCTTTGTAAGTTGGTTTGTATAATGGTATTGCGTGTATTGCATATTCATTTTATGTGCTTTCTTTTAATGTAATTGTTCCCATAACGATGGGAGATGTGTTGTATTTCATTATCTTGATTAGTTCATCTGTTTTATTCCACAATGCAATTGTTCCCTTAACGAAGGGAGATATGTTGTATCTTGAGTCTCCCTGCTGCTCAGCTAGAATGCATGTTTTGTAGAATGTTGGATGAGTGGAACGCTTGTGCTGTGTGAATGTCAGTTGGGTGAGGGCTGAGCAGCAGGACAGCTGCTCCTGATGGGGTTAACATTATAACTTACTATTTATCATCTTAATTCAATAAAGTAACTTATTAATCAACTAGGAAGATCCAGCTTCTTATTGGTTACATCACACCACTGTCTCCTTCATAGCCATAATGACGAGTCTCCAGAGAGGGACTACTAAGAGCAGTGGCCAGTCAGGAGTACAAGCTTTGTCAAAGTCAATAGGTATGGGTTTAATGTACTAATGGATGCAGTATAAGCAAGCCAAGAAACGAAAGACAGACAGTACTGAAAACTCCCTTATCTTTGAAACAGATCTGTTTCTGTTCCAATTTCCAATAAAAGTTTGGGTGGCTGGGGAGTTGTCATTGTAATCCTTCCATAGTTTCTATGACATAGAAAGAAAGGGAGAGCTGTATGGAAGGCTTCCTTACCTGCCACCTTCTTTTGACATACAACCAAAAACAAAAAGTGGGTGGTACTGAAGGCAAGGGAGCCTTTAGTAAATCACAGCTGTATTTTCAATGATCTGGGGGGAAAATCCCGGGTGCCAGCAGCAATTACGAACTTCTGATAAGCAGAAACAGGGGAGTGTAGGCAATGGGGACACTGAGGATACAGAAGAAGGGGTGGGAAGAAACAGAAGAGGGACTGAGTAAGATAATGGTAGGGAGTCAGCAGGAGTGGGTAGAGGGCTTGAGATGAGATGTAATCGCTCATGCAGTTCAATGCAAGCACTGTAGTGGAGGAGGCATTAGTTAGGAGATGAATACTCCACTGGGCTTAGCCAAGCCATGAGTGACAAACTCTAAAGCCAATGGCTGAAAGAGAATGGTGTTGAAGAAAGCCAATGGTTGAAAAGGGCAGATGGAAAGCCCACTCTACATTTATTGTAAGCATCAGGTCAATTTGACAGCTACACGGTTAAAACCCAAGCCAAAAACGCGTCAAGGGACAACTCAGAGGTCCAGAACAAGCACTGGCAAAGTCAATGTTTACACTTTCTGAAGAGCACTCCAAAGAGCTACACGGGGATAGCAGTGGTGTAACGCAAACTGCAGGTGACCCCCCTTCAAAATGTGACAAGAGGCCCCTAAGTCTTCCTTGTCTCACCGATATTCATTGGCCTTGGGCTGATTGGAGGCCCCCTGTAAAGTCCCCCCGACCCCGCGCCGTAGTGGCCTTCATTCTGCCCCCGGGGGAAGAGTCTCATCAAGTGAGAGCGGGCTGTGCTGCTGCAGCTAGCCTGCGGTGCAAAGGTACTGATAGGACTGGGGAAGCGGCACCAAAGACTTGCCCATTGTCACAAACAAAAAGCCCCTTCCATTGATAAAGGGTTTATCATGTGGGTGAAGACTGCAGGCAGCAGGCTTCATAAAGGCTGATGTGCGCATCGGTCAGACCGGAAGGCCCCCTCGACTGTTTTATCCTGAAGGATATTTAACAACGGTTCACCTTACGGTGAGAGAAGAACAAAGTGAATCTTATGAGACGGCCACTGGAAATATGCAGGAGGGGGCAAATTATGCGGAAGGTATTCAGTAAGTTATGCAGCAAGAAAAGGCAAATAATGAGGTGTACTTCATCACATTTTATTTATAGTATTTCTTCATTATTTTGTACTTTTTACACTAATTAACACTGTCTGGGCATTGGGTGCACCTTATTAGTACCAGTTTAGTATCCAAATATGGCAATTAGCAGCAGAATAGTGACCAGTCAACCGCTGCAAAAGGCTTTCCACTGCATGCTGACACGTGCTGATGCGTTTTTGTAACTTTTGAACTGTTGAGCTAGAAACAATTTTATATTTTTGTTAAAACCTGTAGATTATGCAGCAGATGGTGGATTATGTGGCAAATGCGGCAAATCTATAATTATGTGCAAACCACCCCGGAAAGCACAATTGCATAATTCCAGGTGCCATCCTTATGGGGCGCCGGACACACTCTAAAGGTGCAACAGCGGCACAAATTCAATGTCACCAACATCCAATATATGTATCACAGAAGCTCACATCCAGAAAAAAACCTGCAGCAGGCGTTTTAAAAGATGCACGCGAAGAGGCTTAACACGTGCCCAAAACTGATACGCCTGCTATAAATGGCCTCCTGTTTGATGGAGGCGGTCTGCGTTGTATTAAAATAAACCTTCATAAGTCCCTTAAAGGTGTAGTTTAAAGGAAAGCAGGTGACTGTGGCAGATTACAAACAATCTGTTGGCCCAGGATCTCTGCTCAAACTCAGTGAAGTGCAGTGGGAGGGCAGTGAAATATTACAGGGATACATGTATTTACCCATTATGGGGAAGGGAGGGTGGCTGCACTTTCAAACCTACTTCTGACCAGCACTCGTGGCGAAAGCAGCTGGCAGCACCTTTTAAAGGTGGACACTGAGCACAAGAGACTTTGCGCTGCTGGAATTTGCAAGAGTCTTAAAAGTCCAGTTGCGACCCGCGACTATCCTCAGCGACCAATCCTCAGCATGCCTTTCTATTTGGGATGTTCATCGGCTTCCCTGTTAGGAAATACACTAAGATGAAAAGTTGGGTTTCTTCTGGTAAGTATGAACTTGAGTAAAAAACTCCATGGTATAAGGGCTAAGAGGTATACAAGGCAGCATCTGGAGAGACCCAGGAAGGCAGTCACAGCATGAAACCACTCATGAGTGCTGTGAATCAAGTTCACATCACTTTAATAACAGGCAGGATGCAGAGGATTTGGAACTGCCATGGACCAGCTGTGAAAACACAACAGTCCTAGCAAAATCATTTGTATATCTTCCAAGTTATCCATAACTTCTAACCAGCCCCAAGCACCTTGGAGACACCTTTGCAAGAGAAAGCACAATGAAACCATTTCATTTGTGAGATTTTGAAAAGATTTCACTGCCGGAGAAGAGTGAGATACCTGGGACCCCCGGCACTAAACAGTGTCCCTGAGGAGAGCGTTACATTGGGCAGGTTTCACCACAAATCTGGCGGCACACAGGAGCCCACAAACCTGCCTGAAGACCCCAGGCTGCAGCCGCAAGGGAAAGGCTGACATGGTGGTCACTGGCAACTCTCAAGTTCATTTATGAGTTTCATAAACTTGGGCGACTCCAGAACGATGACCCCTCTGTCGAAAGAACTCACTGGCCCCTTTGTTACCAGGATGTCCCCTACTCTGAGCGCCAGGTCTTACTCCAGCAGGAGGTCAGAGACCGCCACTTGTCCCAGGTTCTTTCCCAGCCTCTGACTGATCAGGAATACCTGAGAAGACTTTGGAGAGTATTTTGTGCAACCCCAAAAGAATGTGTTGCTCTCTACTGATGAAGGGCAACTATCCTGAAACACGTGGTTAGAGATTCACACCACTGGCTGCACCACCAAGGGTGAAAAAATAAAAGGCTGTTACTGAAGTAAGTGTCATCATGCACTGCATGTACCATGATGCATTGGGGCGGACTGAGTGCTGGGATGTGAGGTAGTGTGCTCCCACCTCTATCTTTTCTAGTGGATTAGTGTCAGTCAGTGAGGTGTGAACCCTTTAGATCTGTTGGTGATGTCCTGTGTACAGATGGGTTTCCCCTACCTTCTGCTCCTCGATATATATTTTAGTGCACAGACACTAAGTTCACTCCTGAACAAATAGCATGAAAATAAAGTGCAGTTTGAATCTACGGGTGTGCTCTCAAGGGTGTTACTTCTAAGGCTGGGCAGGCGGTTTAGTGACAGCTGCCTCGAGTTACATCCACTAAGACAGAGGTCCGCTGGTTGGCCTCAGCACCATGCCAATCTACAAGTGTAGACCTCTCTCCACCCCACTGCTAGCTTGCACAATCCTACTTTTTATAAGAAAGGTAAAAGGCAGGTGTTCACTGCTACAAACAAGCAAAGTGGTCAAGGAAGAACAAAGGGAGCAGGATGTGACGTCTCAATACCCACAATATGGTGGTGCTCTCGTCATCTGACCAGTCTCGGGTGGGAAGTACACCTTTACAGTGCTGCTCTTTAACCCCTTGGCCGCGGCGGTAATTCCGCCGTGGCGCTGGGGAGTGGGGGGGCGCGCGGCACCAACATACTGGTGACGGAACCACTCCGTCACCAGCCACGGGTGGGCTGTGCTAATGACGGAGTGGTTCCGTCACGGCCCCGACCACCTAATAGAATGCGCCACGCAGGCGCAAAATGAAGGCCGCGCAGGCGCGGCAGCCGGGCCGTGATGGAACCACTCCATCATTAGCACAGCCCACCCGTGGCTGGTGACGGAGTGGTTCCGTCACCAGCATAGAAGGGGTTAAAGGGAGTATGCGCACTTATCAAATTGAATGGCCCATAATACCACCTTATGTTCTTTGGGGCATGTGTCTAGTAGGCTGCACAGTAATCTTTACACTCATCTCTGTGATTTTGTAGAGGCTTCGTGGCCTAGCGCCCCAAGTACTGCCATGGCCTTGTGTTCACTGCACAGCTCTAGTACACGCAATACTTCAATAAATACAAATACTATATTATCAGTACAGTAGTAGAAAAATGAAACATGTTTGCAGTTCTTATATTTCTCTTTGTTTTATTTTCGGCCCACTGGCTTCTTTTCTTTTGTTTTTTTTCTACAGCCAGCCAGCACTTGTTTCGTCACATGAAGAAGTATCTTATGGCTTCCTCAGGGCTGTATGCCTGAGAGTCTATGATCTCGAAGCAAACTGTACACCAGTTCTAATTCCAACCCGGCCGACTCATATAGTGGTTGGACACAAAAGTATCCAAATTAACTAGGAGTTTTTCCGTTTATGAAATGATTTGAAATTGGTGGCCCTGTATATTATATGCTCCATGTAACCTCAAATGGCCATATGAATACACAAAAGAGAATATCCAGCGAGTACACAGAACATCTCGGAGGTATAAATCCGCAATATGGTCTTCTTGAGTCCGAAGTCCCTGGCCGTTAATATGCAAACTTCCTCGTAACCTGAAATAAGTGGTGTAGAGTACACAAGGGTAGAGTACGCAGAAAATATCGGTGGATATACTCTTTTGTGTATTCATACAGCCAGGCGTGCAACACCCATAGGGCTCAAAGGGCTTCACCCCTGCGCCCCTGTTGTGTGTGTCAGTCCGGGCAGAGACAGCTTCCCGGGCACACACACAGTTTTTGAGCTGCTGTGAGCTGGCTGGTCTGGTGTCCATCTTATCGCAGCCGCACCCGCGTACTTCACAGGTCTTTAAAAGACCATTTACTTGTTAACGAGGCTTTGTTGCTTTTTCACTCCTTCTTAGAGCCCCTGCATCTCCACTCTGCCTATTGGTGGAAGAATTAGCAACCCCCTCCCCCGATTTTTCTTTTATAACAACCCCCCCCCTCCAAATTTGGCTCTAGTTGCTCCTCTGCATTCGGCCATTCCTAGTGAATCGGTTTTGGGGACGTAGGGTGAATAACGTGCTCCTCTTTACGCACCGCAGGTGAATAAACACATAATCTGACACACAGAGCGAGACAAGTCCATAAACGCCACATACCCATAAAAATCACCCATTTGAATGCGCCTGGTGCTCGTTGTCGAACACCCTTACTGGCGCAAGTCCAGGGCAGCCAGCCTCTGCAAAGCTCTCCCGCCGGAGTTGGCAGCTCGCCTCTTAAACGCCCCCGGGTAAGCCTATAATGTCGAAAACTCGCACCTGGATCCAAATATTCTGCAGCCCTATCAAATATCACACATCAGGCGTGACTCTAGCGCGTTTCAGTGTGGTGGTCCGCACCACCCCACTGAAATGCATTGTCACGCATTATAGCGCCTCCTCAACTGCCACATGGAGTGCTGGTAAGATGTGCATGATCGACTAATCAAGCTGTGAGCATGGTGGCACTTATCCCAGCATGCCGAGGCTCAGAGGTGCTCGCCGGTCTGCGAGTACTGCCGTGCCCAACGGTAAAGTAGACAGACAGCGAGATTCAACCTAGAGCGCCGTTCACGCTGTAATTTATGTTGGTGCGGCGCCGTGCGGCCGAAAGGTATTATGTAAATGGATGTTGATGGGTCAGTTCTTAGCTTGAGGGGTGCGTTTTTGGAAAACTTTGTATTTCGAAGTCCGTTAGAGTGAGGTTTATCGACACTCTGTGCTTCAATGGAAATGAATGTGTCAGTGTGCTTTTTCGAAAAACGGGTCTGTCTTCCTCCTGGTCTTTAAAACATGACAGCTGAATTGGTGATTTGGAGATCTGTTTACAAAGGTCGGTGTTGTAGTGCGCTTTCTGGCTATGATGAAGCAGCTGTTCTCTTCCCGCGTGATAGCGTGTTTCATTATATATTTTTTTCCCCGCTTTCCTGCATAAGATGTTAATGTTTTGCGCGCATGTTTTTATTAAAAAAAACATGTTTCTAAGCCATTCTGCTCATGGAGACAAACAGTGTTGTACAAATTACCATAAATAATTGGTAACAACTTTAAAATATGTATGTTTGCATTAATGAATATAATACAAACTTTAGTTGTACACACTACTAAACAGACATCATTTGCTGTTAAACTTGAAAGGCAGCCTGGGCCTTGACGAAAGTGCATTATAGCAGGATATCCGCCACCCTCAGCCTCTGTCCGAGTCTGGGCCCCCAGTAATTGTTGTTGTCGCCTGACAACACTACAGCTCTCCTTCCACACGTGCTCTGAGTCCGGGAGAGGCTGAGCAGGTGGTGTTTAGGGCAGGCCCACCAGGGCTCGCCTCTCACATTAGCCGAGCAGTACCACTGTGACCCGTTCTGCATTGAGAGCTCCTCACCTCCAGCGTCGTGACTGGGGACAGACAGACTGATGTGGCTACTGTACAGCAGCTGAGTGTATGCAGCCGGCTCAGCCAGTGAGTGTAACAGACACAGAGACACTAACTTCTGAAGGACATCGGCAGCTGCATTATTTTTTCCCACCTAGTCGCATCAGTGTAGTGTTGTGACTACTAGACACAAGGTATTATCAAATTAAGGCTACCACAATAATGTCACACTGAGGAGGGGTTAAATATCCCCGTTAAAAGTACTTGACCAAAACTACCATTCGTTTACAAGGGCACTAGGTTAGTTCTCTTGGATTTCTGGTGATGTGCGGCAGGTTTAAAATTTTCTTAAAGAGTTTCCTGTTGCTCAAATGGGTGTCATTTCTGATATTTATATGTTTTCCTCGTCTTTACTGCTTGATTTTGCTTACGAAAAAGTGTCACTCATAGTGGTTGAAATGTCACTGATAATTACACAGAGTTTAATAAAGTGTCACACATAGCACCCTGAAACCTTGCCAGCTATGATTCTGTATAAAAAGAAGTGTTATGCCACCATCTATAATTAGGAAAATTGAGTAAGTCCTATCATCTTCAGGACTAAAAGCACTCCTCCTTCAATTAATATATCGTGCGTTAAGTGAGGCACAAAAAAAATTTCCTTTCCACATTTCCTTAACACGCCTCAACTTTGTTTACTGAAGTACTGGAAAACTGGAGGTGCCAAACCGCCTTCCCGGGAGTCGCCCCTAGAGGGCAGTAGAGCATAGCGTTTCGCTGACGGCCAGGGCGGGAATTCGGCTGCCACTTCTGGGAAAGTCTCGGGGGTGGAATGTCGCGGCTGGTTCGGCGCGCAAACTTCACTCAAGGGAAACTTTTTTTTTTTAACCCACCGGCTTTTATTTTTTATTTCATCTCAACTAAAAAATGTAACGTGCATATCAAGTGGAAACAGGAATGCATTCTCCTGCATAGATTTGTCTTTACAAGTTGGCAAAATAAAAAATACAACATTCCTTAGAAAAAATTAGACTTGCCTCTGTTGTAAACACGTTACGAAATAATCCTGGGTTACCCAACTGCAGTCACTGAGCAATCTCTCTTGCTCTCTGAATTTTCTATAAGAAACAAAATGTCTGCAGCGTTTCACAGATGTAATCGGCCGGTCAGCACCCACTTCACCCCCTCCCACTCTCCGTTGTGTTTTCAAGCCCCCAGCCAGGGCCTTAAGTGGGCCCGGTCCTGCCGGCGATCAGCACTGGCAGTTCTAAAAAAAAAAGCAGGTACCCAGATGGGTCTCTATCGGGCTCTCCATTTTTGCCCTCATCCTCAGGGTGAAACTTTTTTAAAATTTTAACTCTGCAGCCGTACCACCCTTCACTGCTTTTGATGTAGGTTCAAAGAGACTTGTTATAGTTCTTTCAAGGTCTCATAATTTCACAACTGAAGCATTTTCAATATTTTATACAAGGAAGCAATAGGTGTTGCTTATTTAGCATATGCAACTAACAGTCATTGACAAAGTTAATAGTCCTGGTTTATTGTAGGTGTAATATTACCTGTTGTATTATATATCTGGGTGCACTGGCAGAAGCAGCAAAATACCAGTCAAGCGGCACACTATGCTAGGCACACATTTTTAGTTAATGTATTCTTAAGCCATGGCCTTAATTACATCGGCCACGGCCCTTAGAAAGACCCCTTCGTTTTTTCATCCCACTTGAAGCCCTGCCCCAGTCCCTCCCGCTCTGCGTTGCCGTTTCAAATCACCCTCCCATTTCAACCTCAGAATCCCCGCTTGACGCAGTGCTTAGAAGTCTCCGAGAGATGTTGCATAAAGCATTCACTCACTCGATGTTGGCTGCGTGCACCCGTGCCCTTTCTGTACCATTGCGAGCCCTCACACAGTCTTGTGTCGTAGGCCGAGCCTGCAGACTCTATCAGCAGGCACCTACGCAGCCCGTGCACGAACCACACTAAACAAGAGACGCGGGGGGCCTCAGCCAAACTCCATGTTTTACAGACAAGATCTGCCCTGCTCTGCTAGGTGATTGTGCAAAAAGAACAATTGATGGACAGAATGCAGAACAATGTCCTACATTCACCCCTGTACAGAGATCTGGGCCTAAATCCTTTGTTTTTTTGCTCACCATGCCATTCCAGTTTGGACCTAGCCAAACTGGAATGACCCTGCACCCAATGGGAACAATCCAGCTAGAACTGCCAGGTCCTCCCTGGGCGGGAAACAAGCATCCTAGGACAAGTTTCGGGCTTTCAGCCCTCATCAGCCAGGATAGCTTGACTCCAATGGCATGGAGAGCACGGTGATTGTGGCATAAAGGCCAGAGCTGCCCACGATGGATCTGTGGAGCCAGGTTTGAGTCTCAGCGCCCGCTCAACATCCTGTAATTCTGGGCAAATCACTTAATCTCACTGTGCCTACAAACATTGATATGTGCTTAAGTAATGTAAAACTGGTACTCAAGTAAAGCTTGAATACATTCAGATAGAATTTGCGCTATAAAAAACTGCAAATAAATAAATAAACACATCCCCACAGTTAAACAGCTAGATCTCGGTCTCAGGGCACTGGAGTGAGTTGAGGTCTTGACTACCAGACAGCACACGCTGTTTGTAACAAAAAAAAGACCTATTGTGAGTTTGCAGTGGACTTAAAGCCCACCCATTTCTTAACAATGGTTGACTTGTCACTCAGTTGCTTGCTTTCTATACGTTATATTGCGTAAACTGTCCTTCCTCTTCTTGTGTTGGTTGGTCCCCTAGAGCACACCCTCATTGCTTGTATTCATCCACGGCTTACTATTCAGGCACTACTTTTTTGGTTAAGCACTCCATAAGAGTGCATGTGTTTTCCAGCTGTCTCCATCCTGTACTTCTTTACCCAAGCACTCCACACTCTTGACCTTGTGCTCCTCCACATACCCTTCTATGTTTTGCTCACCATGCTGTGTTTATTCACCCAGCGCTGCTCTCTTGCACCTGTATTTCTCTCCCGCCTGCATGGCTCTCTCACGTGCGCTTCTCTTCTGTCTGGTGGCCACACTGTTCTTGGTCACCTATCTCATGTTTCTAAAGTCCTATCTTCAAGTCCACTGGGTTTTGATTAATAATTTGTGTAGTCATTGTTGTTGGTTCTTATCTTTTAAATGCAACACTTTTAAAAATAACACTTTTCACCCATGCCCTCTGGCTGCTCCACTGACCCCTGGGCTGTACAACTGTCAGCGGGCACTCTGCCCTGAGGGGTGCCCAAGGCTCGGGCCGCATCCAGCGTGGACCAGGGGCGTCACGGGTCATAATATAAACAGTAGAATTGCCTGCCCACACCCTGATTCTATGGTTTAAAAAACACTACTAACGGGGGCGTCTCGGACCCTTCACACCCTGGGTCCTGGTGCCACTAGTCCTGCTGCACTGCTGCTAGCAATGCCCCTGCCGAACCTGCACGCACAGTGGTGAGGCGGCCCAGGCTGGTGAAGCACCAGGTCTGGGGGGTGCAGGGGGGAGCAGCGGTGCGATAACGTGTATTTGAAAGCGTACGTTCACCCAAGGGTATCTTGGAGCTGAATAACAGGTTTATTGCCAGCCAAACACCAACGGCGGCTACAACGCATCAAAAACGCCTCTGCCCGACTGATCGTCAACGCCCCCCGCTGCAGCCACATCACCCCCCCTCCTGAGAGACCTGCACTGGCTCCCCATCAACAAGAGGATCACCTTCAAGCTCCTCACCCACGCACACAAAGCACTCCACAACGCCGGACCACCCTACCTGAACAGCAGACTCAGCCTCTACACCCCCGTCCGCCAGCTCTGCTCCGCCAGTCTCGCCCTCGCAGAGGTCCCCCGCATCCAACGTACGACCGCCGGCGACAGATCCTTCTCTTACCTCACCGCCAAAACTTGGAACACCCTCCCAACTCACCTACGACAGACCCAAGACCTACTCGCCTTCAGAAGACTCCTCAAGACCTGGCTCTTCGAACAGTAGCGGCACCCCCTCCCCTCAGCGCCTTGAGACCCTCACGGGTATGTAGCGTGCTTTACAAGTACCCTGATTGATTGATTGATTGATTGATTGCTACCAACTCAATGGTACTCATTTTATCAACCTCAGAGGGATGAAAGGCAGAGTGAACCCGCCGGGATTTTAAACTGTGAATCGAGCACAGGCCCCTACAGTGGACACATTACACTGTCAGTCCCCAAGTGGGTGAGTTCAGGGGTCCGGCACTGTTTGCAACATGGAACACGATCCCAGGCACACTGCAGCATATAAAGCAGTATACCACAAATTGTATCCATAAAACACACACACACACAACCGTATTCAGCATCTGAAGGCCGCCTCCTGCAGGAGGAGGGGTGAACAGGTTAAAAGTCATTCCTTATCCCCTACCTCTGCCATCCACACAAGCTCTCTCACCTCACTGAGGCCTTGGCGAGTGGTGCTCGGCGCTGGCCCGCACCCAGGCGCGCAACACCCATTGGACTCACCGGGCTTCAGCTCAGCCCCCCCCCCCCTCGTCGTGTGTGGCAGCCCGGGCTCAGACGGCTCCCAGGGGGCACACACAGCCGCACCCGAACGTTTCACAGGTCTTTAAAAGACCATTTGAATGTTAATTAGGCCTTACAGTTGTTTCACCCCTTCTAAGAGCCCCTGCAGCTCCACTCTGCCTACTGCTTAAACGTTCAGCCCCCCCCCCGAAATTTTTTCTTAGCCCCCCCCCCCCCGAAATGTGTCTCTAGTTGCGCCTCTGCCCGCACCCCCATGCTCCTCACCGCACTATGGAGCTCGCTGATGCGGGGTAGCTCACCGAAATGGAGCAGCTCCTCCCGGTGGAGGGTTGAACTCTGAGGTAATGTAGAGCCTGGAGAGGCGTTTCGGCGCTATACGAGCTTCCACCGCACCCGACCTCGCCCACAGAGCACCCAAAGTGCTCCTTTCAACCTCTGCAGGCAGGCAGCAGTTGTTGAATTCGGACAGTACAAAGAAACCGGGGACAGGACAATAGTCAGGAAGCAATAAATCCGTGCGGGGTCACAGACGCGAAGGAGAAGGCCAGCTCAGGGCGGGCTCTAATCAGCACAATCCTCACTTAAAACACATGCACCGACGAAAAGTTACATTTATTGCATACAGGACTCCAGCGTGTACACACCAACCCCAGTCTGATGCCAGTCACAGTTTGTGAAGGCACTTGGCACAACTCCTACTGATTGCCTTGAACCCGCTTCCGATTCTTTCGAGGCGCTATAAATACACAAAACACGAAAACCTAAGGGGATTCAGCAAACTGAGGCAAAGCGGGTGCTTAGATTTATTTGGCTCTCAAGCGGTGTAATATGCTCGTATAATTTGAAAACTCAATTTATGGAACTTCATGTAATACACGCACATACTTTTGCGGGCTCACTGCAGGCCAAAAAAAACGTCATTGGACTTTAGAAGACCTTGCTTTGAAGCAGGGGGCTGGCGTGCTGAATTAAACAACTTCAAACGTATTAAATAAACTCCGCTCGCTGTGGCAGACGGTGTTTTTCCAGCGCTTGGGCTGGACGCAGGAACACTGAACCGGAAGGGCTGTGGTGCGCACCCAAACTTCCAACTTTCACACCTGGCGAAGTTTCCCAGTTTAAGCCCCGTGTGTCGTTATAGCAATGCGAAATATATTTCGAGATAATGCTCACTTTAATGAAGCCAACCCAATACTGTAAAATAATGCGGCATATACAAATGTAACTTAAAAAAAAAAAGTCAAGACAGTCACATAAATAAGAAACCGCGCAACGCTGCACCTTCGTGAACTTTGGCAAAGTTTACGATACAGCGTGAAAGTCTGTGGCAGGAACCATACTTCAAGCACTCGGAAGAGGAGGGGGTCAGGACACGGGGAATTAACCCCTTAATGAGCTGGGCGCCACATCCGGCGCTTATCCCAATTACCACAACGCAGGCCTGCTCCCTGCCTTCCTGGAAGGGTGCCCCCTCTGTGCCCCCGCTGCCAGGGTGCTGCAGGCGCCGAATGACCTCTCCGAAGAATGCCCACTTGGGCTATGAAAGGGGTAGCCGAGGGGGCACGCCGACGGGCGGCCGGGGTCAGGGTGTCTGGCTGTGCCCGGGCAGGCCCTCGCTCTCCTGGGTGCGTGCGCTCCTGGAGTCTGGCCGAGTTCCTCGGAAGAGAGGGAGGGAGGGAGGGAGGGCGCTGCCCCCACGCCCTGCAGCAGAGGCAGGGAGGGGGCAGGGTCCGAGTGCTGGGAAGCGGGGATGACTCATGGCCCCTGCCCGGTAAAAAGGCTCTTGGCAAACTCTTCCTTGAAGGCCAGCTTGCTGTTGTGACAGCATCCTAAGCCCGCGCTTCCTGGGCCCTGACCCGGATGAGGAAGGTCAGAACTTGAAACGGGGGCGTCTGGGCCAGAGTCGAAGTCTGGCTAGATGGACTGAACACGTATTCCGAAAATCTGGCAGCAGGCCCGGCCGCGTGGACCTACAACAGGGTAGAGTGGACCTAACACAGCCTCGTTATCCTTTGAACCATGGTACTTTTTTCTGTCTATCTATAAATCAATTTTTTCATTCATTCATTCATGTATTTATTTATTGTTAACACCGTTTTGCATCTTGACAAATTGTAGGCCCTCAACACTTTTCCTTGCAAATCTGACATGCGATAGTGGGGGCCGCGGAGGTGCGAGTGCCCCTCACCTCTCATGGGCACCCACAATCTCATGTCAGATTTGCACGGATAAGTGAGAGGGCCTGCAAATGTCTGTGGTCCCTGGGTCCAAGTGCTATGTCTTCCAAGGGGGTGTCCATAGACAAGCCAGCCAATGTAAAACGACGCATTGGGCGGGCAGCTCTTCGCCGACCAGTCTCTATGATTTAGCATCACATTAGTTCAGCCAATGAGAACTCCCTAATCTGTGAGCGCGGAGCTATCAGCCATCTTGGCGCTAGGACTAAAGAAAACAAAATGAAGGTGATCAAGAGAATGAATGGAATGTTGGGAGCCCTGTGCAAAGCTCCACGATTAAGTGGGCAGGAAATTCCAAACAGGGGGCCTGAGTCATGAAAGGCCTGTCCCCTGCGCACATAAAATGTAGTACAAAGAGAAATAAAGGTTTACAATACCTGATGCTATACTTCACTCCACATATAATATATATATAAATTGGGTCTGCTTCTTCATTTCGCCCGTGTGGAGGTTATGAGGAGTGCTGTACTGATATATATATATATATATATATGTATATGTATATGTATATATATATATATATATATATATATATATATATATATATATATATATGTGTGTGTGTGTTTAAGGTATGTGGATTTGAAGTTAAGTTAAGAATAGCAGATCTATACTATGCATACCAACTTACATTCACAATAAGCTGACAGCCGATTGTTTCTTAGTACAATATCTCCGTTCTCTGTCATCCAACATACAACCGCTTGAGGCAGAGTGACCTGAAGGAATCCCCTGCCCATATTGAGCCGGTGAAGACCACACAAATGCCAGGGATTTGGCTGAAACATGTCAACTGTGCACTAATCCAATTACTATATTGTGAACTAGCTGCCACCGCTGGATTCAACCGGAGGGAACCCTAAATAGATGTTACCAGAATGGATACTCAAGCCCTCTCCGCCCCGCTGGAGCTGTGAAGGCTGAAGGACAAGCCGAGGAGTCAGTCTCAATCCTCAACCAAGGCAAAGACAAGGAGACGGAGTTCACTCCTTTCCACCAATAGCAACCGCTCAATGCGATGGAATGCAAGGGTTTAACCTTCATAACCAGAAAGGGGAGGGGGATCCATTTCACCAGCCAGAAGGCGTAAACCTTAAAGAGCGCCCAGACTCTGAAGGCGCCCCGAGGACAGCCAAAGTTTATATTGTTGCCAGAAATTTAACTCCTAGGGTGCTCCAATATACACACTCTGCTTCCACCCCTCGAGACACCAATTCAAGAGCCTGTCTTAAGCTGCCACGTGAGGACAGCTGAGCAGGTCCTGATACAGAAGGCCTAC
Source organism: Lissotriton helveticus (assembly GCF_964261635.1). NCBI lineage: Eukaryota > Metazoa > Chordata > Amphibia > Caudata > Salamandridae > Lissotriton > Lissotriton helveticus. Next base: position 146,248,207 of record NC_136067.1, on the reverse strand, counting down.
AATAGTCAGAATAGTCCCAGTTGCAGGAGTGTGATGGTTAGTAGTTGTGTTGCTGCTGTCAGCATGGCAGGGGCAAAGGATGGTACAAGCTGCAGTGGCCTCCTGACGAGGGCCCTGGCACTTATTTTTTTTTTACAAATTAAGCACTGCCGAGGCCCTAGGTTCCGATGACCCTAGAATGAATCTTTACCAGACGAGTTGCAAGAAGTGAATAAGACTTCAGTTTTTGCAACAACGTGTGGTGAATGCAATGCTGGTGCCAGCACTGTCACCTCAGGTCAGTGGCCCAAGAACACTGCATGACGGAACCACAAGCTCTGTCGAAGGGCACTCGCCGGGCTACTGGGGAGCTCCATCCTCAACGGATCCCGAGGTGGCGTTGTCTGTGTGACATCACTTCCGGTGAATGGCCATAATAACGCTTCCGCATCAGACTGCGCTAGAGGCGGGAACTGCGCAGAGGCGTCACGCACAAGAGCCCGTGTTTCACCAGAGCTTGAGACATGGTGCTGGTGCTCGCCTCAGCGACAAGAACCGTGATGTAGTCTCAACGCAAACACTCCTACAGAACTCGTTGGTTAATGCAGTGCAAAGCACCACTTACAACACTAAGTGCACCTGTGGCCCTTTCCAGGAGTTTCAGGGTGAGTAACTAAAGACCAGTTTTAGACAGACATTAACAAACAAGAGAGAAAGGCCGGGGCCTACATCGCAAGTAATAAGGTGGGGTATTACCACACATGGTAAGTACTGTTACCCCAGAATGTGGTTACCTGCTGATCCACGCTTCCACCTTAAAAATGAGGCAAATCATGCAAAATCCGTTTTTAACACCATTAAATTATGCATGTTTTGCCCTTTTGCAGGCCTTTTCACAAGATGAGTTTCGGCAGGTTTGACCTGCAAGCATTTATCAGGGAAACCTCTGAGGGTCTGATAATTCATTACAGTGTGCCATAAAGTCTTGCCCCAATGATAGATTTCAGCAGGCCAAAACTGTCAGAATATAACTGGGGAACATGGGAAGGGCTGGGGTAGTTCCCAGGACACGTGGATTTTGGTGCAGGGAACGCACAAATCCGCGTGCTATTCACCGATGCACAACTCTTTGAACAGGTGCAATTAATGGCGCCCAATAAATTCCGAACCGAGTTGCATTAGATTGTATAGGGTCCATACCTTCCGAACTTAGTTGCATCGGGATTTAGGGGGTGCGGATACAAGGTGTGACTGTCTGGGCCACTCCAGGAATGTCCCAGTGGAATGTCATATATTGAACGGTCATTGTACCATCTTTCGCGCCACATATACACAGTAAACGCCTCCCCACGCACTGCGCTGCTGCAGAGGGCCGGGAGTCAGGGCTCTGCGTGCACAGGAGCAGCCCGGGGGCCGACCGCTGACCCCGGTCCATCATCCAGCGGAGATTGCTGGGTCTGCCCACCCCCTGTCAGAGGGGGCCGGAGCCGCCACTGATTGCAGGTGCATTAAAAAAAGCAGCAGCCGGGGCAGGGCTCCCCATCCCAGAAGGACCGAGAGATAAGGGTCATAACAGTCGGGCACCCCGGGGGGGAGGGGAGGCTGGTTCCGTGGGTGGTGCAGTCTCTGCCTGGTCCTTCCTCCCAGGAGACAGCTTCAGACTTCCTGTCGGCGTGGCGCGTGGCCTTCACTACAAGGAAGCGGCTCATCCGGCATCCTTAGCAGGGAGGGAATTTGCATAAAGCGCTGCCTGCCATAAAACGTCTCGCGCGGGGCGGAAGCAAGCTGCACAAACTGAGCCTCGCCTGTGACGGGAAGGGGTAATACATGCCTAGCTGGGGAAGGTGGTTGCACTAGCACATGAAATGCCCCTGGTGTGTGCGTAACAAGCAGGTCTGACGTTTCTTACATGTTATTTAATCAACTCCCTAGCACACGTCAGAATCAAACAAAAGGTCTCCCTGTTTTCACAACAGCAAACAAATAATGATACGTCAAAACAGTGAAATACAAGTTAATTTCTTGTTTTTTTCAAAATGTATTCATGTAGGCTCCAGAATCAGCTCACAACAGCCAACACGTGTTCCTTTGCTTATGGGGTGTTATCCCGCAACTTCATCAAGGCTATAAACTCCAAGTCGTTATTTTTTTGATTTATGGTGATACTTCCAGACCACAAAGGGTTTCTGTATCCGAAAAGGTTTATCCCATGTAAAGTTTTTCTATTTTTCTGTATCCGTTTCTGAATTCAGCTATTATTTCCTTAGTATTCCAAACCCTTCGTGTGGGTCAGCGTAAACGTCGCCGCCAGAGTACGGTATGCCACGCCAAACAATTAGATACAGTGTATTTCACTGTTTTGACGTATCAATATTTGTTTGCTGTTGTGAAAACAGGGAGACCTTTCGTTTCATTTTGACGTGTGCTAGGGAGTTGATTACATTGTTATAGAGGGCTGAGGCTCTGTTCTGTGGAGTTAGGTGGTTCTCCACACCCTTTAGCACCGCCTATAAAAGTAGAAAATAATTTTATAAACTGGATGTGTGTATCTGCTAAGTGGCGCCTAATACCTATACTAGATACCACAATTTTCCGAACAATCAGACCCCCCAGGATATAGCGGCATTGATTAGCAAATTTAGCGGCACAAAAATGGAAATTTAGCGGCACAAATATGGAAATTTAGCGGCAATTTAGCGGCATTTTATTTAGCGGTTTTTCCTACAACAAACACAGATATCTTCGTTTTTTTAGTTGTTTAACAACATGAAACCACGTATATTTGGTTTATTTACAATGTAGACACTTTGTTTGGCTTCAAGGCTGCATATAGGGCACAAAAATGTTAATGAATAATAATGCACACGATTTCAGTTTTTTGTCTTCACTTGTGCCATCGTGGAGGCACCTTCATTATTGGTTCACATACAGCAAGCCCTGAACCTCGTCACCACTTCATTCCCCCCCCCCCAATTTAAAATTGTTTAATGTAGCATCATACTCATCTGCCTCCTTATCTCCATTATCATCATCTTCGTGAATGGATGGAAGTTATTTCAGTGGAGTTAACTGTCTAAACCCAAGCCACGGGAAAGCCGCTCTCCTCTAACATTAGTAACCAAGAGGCCATTGTTTAGCCCTCCTGACAGGTTCCACACCCACCTGCGTTTTACAGCATATTTCAAACAAGCATTACAAAACAGCTGAGCAAAACATCCTCACATGCACGCAATAAAAACACAGGCTGAAATAAGTCTAATAGCGTTTGGGAAATATGTGTCAAAAAAATATGAACAACGTTTCCCATATTGCGAAACAAAAAATCCGACAATTGCTCTTTAACTCGTCACATTCTTAGTTTTCTCTTGATTTACACATTTAAATTTCATGAACATATTTCATACTTGACACTGTATGCTTTCTTCACATTCCTTTAGATGAAATTATAAGAGTAATGGAGAGAGGTGGGCGAGGGAGAGATGGACTGCTGTTAGATGAGGGTAGAGAAGTTTCTGAGAAATGAAAAGGGACGAGGTGGAGGGTGAGGTTTGGAGGGGTAGGTGGGCGAGGGTGGGGAGACGTTGGTGTCTGGTGAAAATAGAGGATGCTGCCAAAGCACGGGGAGGCCTCGGCTGGCGCCGGTCTCCCCTGGGGCACACGCGTTGCTAGGTGCGCTGGCTTTGTCTCCTGCCTCAGTCCTGAGCCCTGAAGTTGGTCCCTGGTGGGGAGGGGGTTCAGTTCCCGTTAGCGCTGTTTTCTCTCAGCGCGCTGCACCAGATTGAAAGTGCACCAGCCAATCGCGATTCCCGGCTGCCTCCGAGCAGGGAAGCTCCAGCAGCACCGCGGCCGAGAAGACAGGGCAGAGAAAGGGACGAGCAGAGCCCCTCCCCCGCAGCCCAGCAGAGGCGGCAAGACTCAGCCCCGAGAGCCCACGAGAGAAAGAGGGGTGAATAACAATGCCTCATTAACAGGTGAATGGGTCTTCAAAGACCTGTGAAGAGCTCCGTGCGGCTCTGTGTGTGCTCGGAAGCTGCCTCGGGCCCCGGCTGACACACACGACGAAGGGAGGGGGCGCACAGCCAATTAAAGGGCATTGTTTGTTATGCTGTCTCCCAGTAGAGTAAATATCGCGGCCAATATTGGTATTATCGCGGCCATCGCGGTAGTCTGCCGATTTCGCGATTTTTTCGTAAATCGCGAAATCGCGAAATGCTGGAGGGTCTGAACAATACACACATGACATTTCTTACATGTTCCAGGTGTGTATAAAGAACGCAGCTGGACATGTCCTTCAAAGAGTGGGGTCTTCCGGCTGCGCCTCAAGGAGGGGAGGACGTGGACATTTCATGTTCCAGGCGTGCAGCTAAGAAGGGACATTACATGTGACACAGGTGTACAGCAGGGAGGGTGATCAGTAAGGCTATTGGAATTATGCGGCAGGAGAGGGACAAATTATGCCCAAATTTCAGTAAATTATGGGGCAGGCAAAGCCAAATTATACATCATAATGTTGACAAATTTTGCACTAGTATTACTTCATTATTATGGTATGTTTAAACTTCGTAACACTGACTGGGCATTGGTTTCACCTCATTAGCACAAGTTTAACACCCAAATATAGTAATAAGAAACAGAAAGGTGCCCAGTCCAGCAATACAAGGAGCTTTCCACTGCGAGGCAATCCGTGGCATCGCATTTTAGTCATTGTTTAACCGTTTGAGCTAGAAACAATTTTTCTAGTTAAAATCTGCAGAGTATGTGACAAATTGTGGATTATGTGGCAAATCTATAATTATGCTAAAATCGCAGCGGCCGCACAATCGCATAATCCAAGTGGCCCAGGTGAGCGGACACTGGACATTACCAGGGAATCAGTTTGACACACTGTCCCGGGTGTACAGCATGGAATGATCCGTGCATGGGGGTAGGGGGAGCACGCAGCGGGCAGTGCGTGTTGGAGACACCGAGGCCGGCTGCAGGGAGCGTGCACCGCCCCCTCCGCCTGCCTCACGCGCAGCTGCTGAAGTCCGTCGGTGCCCCTAGGCCTAGTTGTCCAGAACTGGGGGGCAAGTGTGCCCCACTTACAAAACTCGCTTTTGTCTAAGCAGTGTGCCCTCCACTCGCAGCAGGTGCCAGCTTGTTCAAGTGGTGCCCACTTCACTGGAACATCTGGGCCACGGCCAGCTGCAGGGAGACGGAGGCCCATCAATTGTGCAAACGTGCTTCGATGCGGAGCACGGCCCTTCCTGGCTCCACACTGTTCTGCACCATAAAGGGTGCCTGCGGGCCGCTAACAGCGGGGCATGGGGGCCCAGCACACTGCCCCTCGGTGCCCTGTGCCAACCCGCGGGCCCCATTTTGCATTTTAAGGTCCACAGTACCCCTCAGAGTGGCAAGCTCCTGCGATTGGGCTGAACGCTGGAGTTAAAGCTACACCCGCTACAGAAATCAAGCAACCGGTGGTTCGGCGACTACAGGGTTAAAACAAACTGCAGTACACCGGGCAAGACCCAAGGGGACCCTGGACTGCACACACTGTCTGCAGGGCCCAGCACTGCCCTTACACTGTGGTCACCAGAGCACATCAACAGAGGTGCACACCTCCCACGAGTGGAGTCACACCTATCAATACTGGGGGTCACACCTCCCACGAGTGGGGTCACACCTATCAATACCGGGGGTCACACCTCCCACGAGTGGGGTCACACCTACCAATACTAGGGGTTACACCTCCCACGAGTGGGGTCACACCTACCAAGACTGGGGGCCACACCTACCAAGACTGGGGGTCACACCTACCAAGACTGGGGGTCACACCTACCAAGACTGGGGGTCACACCTACCAAGACTGGGGGTCACACCTACCACGAGTGGGGTCACACCTACCAAGACTGGGGGTCACACCTACCAAAACTGGGGGTCACACCTCCCACGAGTGGGGTCACACCTACCACGACTGGGGTCACACCTACCAAGACTGGGGGTCACACCTACCAAGACTGGGGGTCACACCTACCAAGACTGGGGGTCACACCTCCCACGAGTGGGGTCACACCTATCAATACTGGGGGTCACACCTCCCACGAGTGGGGTCACACCTACCAATACTAGGGGTTACACCTCCCACGAGTGGGGTCACACCTACCAAGACAGGGGGCCACAACTACCAAGACTGGGGGTCACACCTACCAAGACTGGGGGTCACACCTACCAAGACTGGGGGTCACACCTACCATGACTGGGGTCACACCTACCAAAACTGGGGGCCACACCTACCAAGACTGGGGGCCACACCTACCAAGACTGGGGGTCACACCTACCAAAACTGGGGGTCACACCTACCAAAACTGGGGGTCACACCTACCAAAACTGGGGGTCACACCTCCCACGAGTGGGGTCACACCTACCAAGACTGGGAGTCACACCTCCCACGAGTGGGGTCACACCTACCAAGACTGGGGGTCACACCTACCAAGACTGGGGGTCACACCTCCCACGAGTGGGGTCACACCTACCAAGACTGGGGGTCACACCTACCAAGACTGGGGGTCACACCTCCCACGAGTGGGGTCACACCTACCAATACTGGGGGTCACACCTCCCACGAGTGGGGTCACACCTACCAAGACTGGGGGTCACACCTACCAAGACTGGGGGTCACACCTACCAAGACTGGGGGTCACACCTCCCACGAGTGAGGTCACACCTACCAAGACTGGGGGTCACACCTACCAAGACTGGGGGTCAACCCTAGCAAGACTGGGGGTCACACCTCCCACGAGTGGGGTCACACCTACCAAGACTGTTGGTCACACCTACCAAGACTGGGGGTCAACCCTACCAAGACTGGGGGTCACACCTCCCACGAGTGGGGTCACACCTACCAAGACTGGGGGTCACACCTACCAAGACTGGGGGTCACACCTCCCACGAGTGGGGTCACACCTACCAATACTGGGGGTCACACCTCCCACGAGTGGGGTCACACCTACCAAGACTGGGGGTCACACCTACCAAGACTGGGGGTCACACCTACCAAGACTGGGGGTCACACCTCCCACGAGTGAGGTCACACCTACCAAGACTGGGGGTCACACCTACCAAGACTGGGGGTCAACCCTACCAAGACTGGGGGTCACGCCTCCCACGAGTGGGGTCACACCTACCAAGACTGGGGGTCACACCTACCAAGACTGGGGGTCAACCCTACCAAGTCTGGGGGTCACACCTCCCATGAGTGGGGTCACACCTACCAAGACTGGGGGTCACACCTACCAAGACTGGGGGTCAACCCTACCAAGACTTGGGGTCACACCTCCCACGAGTGGGGTCACACCTACCAAGACTGGGGGTCACACCTACCAAGACTGGGGGTCAACCCTACCAAGACTGGGGGTCACACCTCCCACGAGTGGGGTCACACCTACCAAGACTGGGGGTCACACCTACCAAGACTGGGGGTCACACCTCCCACGAGTGGGGCCACACCTACCAATACTGGGGGTCACACCTCCCACGAGTGGGGTCACACCTACCAAGACTGGGGGTCACACCTACCAAGACTGGGGGTCACACCTCCCACGAGTGAGGTCACACCTACCAAGACTGGGGGTCACACCTACCAAGACTGGGGGTCAACCCTACCAAGACTGAGGGTCACACCTCCCACGAGTGGGGTCACACCTACCAAGACTGGGGGTCACACCTACCAAGACTGGGGGTCAACCCTACCAAGACTGGGGGTCACACCTCCCACGAGTGGGGTCACACCTACCAAGACTGGGGGTCACACCTACCAAGACTGGGGGTCAACCCTACCAAGACTGGGGGTCACACCTCCCACGAGTGGGGTCACACCTATCAATACTGGGGGTCACACCTCCCACGAGTGGGGGTCACACCTACCCAGACAGGGGGTCACACCTCCCACCAGACGCCGCATGCATCGTATAGCTGGGAAACAAGTGGTCCATCAGAGTACCCCACAAAGCTGCAATGTATAAGGAGAAATATACTTTCGAACCATTGAGAAGTAGGTTCCTAACCATAAGGGCGTAGGGAAACAGATGGTGTTTAGTAACTGTAACGCTATTGGTCCAGTAAAAAAAAAGCAAAGTGTGAGTTCCAAGTCAAGTGGAAGATGAAGCTTAAACTGAATAGTCTTTAAGCGCCTCGGTTGCGTTGAATTTTGTTTAAGCGCTATACGGCTGTATATTTAGTTTCAAGGTGTGAACCGGAATAGACGAGCACGGACAGCCACGTGGGGCGTATTTACAAACGCACAGAGGCCGGGCCTCGGTGTAGGGGGTGCTGCTCCCGGAAGTGAGAGCGAGGGGGTCTGTCTGCCAAGTGCGCCTGCAGCCGGCGCGCACTGAGAGTCAGATATGTTTTAAGGCATGTGCAAAGTGGTCTCTGGCCCAGGGCCACAGCCTTTCAGGGGACCCCTCATAGAGCTAGCTCTTTTCTGCGGAGTCTTGTCCTGGTGAACTTGAGTAATGCTTAGACAGTTTGTTTTAAATACCATTTTTCTTTAATTTATTATATTTAATGTGGGTGATGTGTGAAAGTCTATTACAGACATTTTGCAGAGAAATGTTGTGTTTATGTTTCATGCAAAATCCATAAAAAAGGTTTTTTTAGATCAAAAGTACCTGAAATATGAGAACTGGGAGGGTGACACAGGGGTTATTTGCAGTAACATTAGTGAGCTGCTGCTGTGTTACAATATTGAAAACACAAGTCACTATCCCTTAATATTAGATGTAAACACATTTAGAATGTGCACTAGTGTGCGTGTGCACTGTCAGTGATCTGGCCAAAGGGTGCATGAAAGAGCTGAAATTGGATCATAGATTCAAAGCTGTTCCAAACAGGAGCCCCCAAAATAGGTTTGGCCCAGGGCCCCAATCACTAAACTGTCCCTGCTGAGAGTTAGTTTATCCTCCACGCCCGAGGAGGGTGAATCGCTGCCCGGCACGCACAGCTCACCCCGAAACAAGGTCATGTATCCGTGGGCAAGGAAGGCCAACTTAGGTGATGTAAGCTTGGGTACTAGGGCTCTCTGTAGGTGAGATGTGGCCAGTTGTACACTGTTTCATGAGGATTCCTGACACTTCCACCCACAGGATACAGCTACCAGACACATTCACCATGGACAGCACAGACACACAAGGGTGCATCTGCATGGAGATGGGTGGTAGTGTTCTGGGGACAAGTGCCAGGGTGGAGGCGAGGGGCACCCGCTCTGAGGTCCGTTCACCAGGACCTGGTGTGCTACCCGTGTCTAAGAAGCAGACAGGTGGACTGCAGACGTCCTGGTCTAAGCCAAGGCCCCCAGCAGGCCATGCCATCTGCAGCGGGTGCACAGGGATGGTAGACTGTCCCGTGCCAGCCAGTCCTGGCTCTGGGGGCATCAGCACAACACTCCTGGTGGCAGAGGGCATGTCCAGCCCCACGGGGCAACCTGCTGCTACCCCTGAGTAGCGGATATAACCGATGTCCAGTTAACAGCACAGATTCAATTTCCACGGAGCCTGGACGACTAAAACAGGTTTTGAACCTGTGCCCACGGACGTCACACAGGTGCCCGAAGTAGGTGCATCACTCCACCAATCACCATCGACTTCAGAATTACGTGAAATGCCACCAACCCTGGACTTTGGAGAGTGAGAGAACACCAAACAGAGGCCGATGGATCACATAAAGTATATTTGTAAAGTGCACGTTCACCCATGGCCATCTTTGGGCTGAATGACAGATGTGTATTCTTACCCAACTCAATGGTACTCAGTTTATTGGTATATTATGTATATTGTTAAACACAATATGATGATGGACGGAGCACTGGCAATTTTCAGACACCCCCAGTCACTATTTGATCTGGGTTGAATCCATCATCGCTCTTTAGCTCACTTCGCCACCCCAGTTTAGACCCAGCTATGTGCAAAACAGTTTTGACCCTGTTCCTCTTGGGAAGATGCCAGGCCTTCTCTGACTGGAAACAAGCATCCTGGGACTGGTTTCGGGGTAGTGCCCCTCTTCAGCCAGGCTAGCTTGAATCCAATGGCACAGTGAGCACGGGACCCACGTCTGGGCATACCCTGCCAACTGAGGGAGAATAAAGCAAACACAAGGAGATGATGCATGGAGCACTGAAACTATTCAGACACTCGCCCCCAGTCACAGATCTGGGTTGAATCCATCATGTTCTTTATCTCACTTCGCCCCCTCAGTTCAGACATGGCCATATGCAAATCAGTCTTGACCCTGTGCCTCATGGGAACAGTCCAGCCCGAACTGCCAAGCCTGGTCCTCCCTGAACCAGAAACAAGCATCCTGGGACCAGTTTCGGGGTAACACCCCTCATCAATCAGGCTAGCTTGAATCCAGTGGCAAAGTCGAAACAGACTTGTGTTTTTGACAGATAAGTTCAGAATCTAAGTCTTCTGGCCAAACAGAACGGAAAACAAGAGAAGATTACATGCATGACTCAGGCTGCCAGAGCCGGACCATCACCTCACCATAAACCCCCCCCCTGGACCTACCCGGCCTCCTACTGCATGGTCACTGGTGTTCTTACAGGACCCTTCGGTACAGATATCTTCTGCGAGCCTTGAAAAAGGCCCAGGCCTGGGGGCCAAACTAGGGCAGAATATGTGTCGCCTGTGAAATTTCCAAAATTCCTGAGACACTCAAATATGACCAGGATACAACAAAACAAAGAAAACATCAACTATTTCTCAAACAAATGCATGTTCCGTTTTTCAGTATACTGTGTCTTCATCATAACTGTAGCCATTTGCTCCTGTCCATTTGAGGTGATTTCCATTCGAATCTTTGTCAATATTATCCTGTGGCTGGTGAGACCAACCCAGGGCCATCTTTTGCGCTGGAGGCGCCCATTGAACATGGGTTTTGCCCCCAAATCCCTCCAATGACCTCTACCTTGGATTCCTTCACTACCACCCAGTAAAAGTGCCCCTAATCTCTCCATAGCCGCTCTCACCGGCTGTTTTTACTAATATACTCAGATATCCACAAAAAATGCAGGTCTGTTCTTTGCAACAGGCTTATTAACCCTCTGCGCTACTTTATGGCGAGTCAAAACTGCCACTAGTCAAAACTCAATTTCTCTCTCACACAGGAATATTAATCACAAGAGTTAGCTTGACATTTTTATTACTGCCTGAAAGATGGACGCACATGGTGCTCTGCGGCAGGTGCCTTTAAATCGAATGTCATTGGTCAACACAGCCCCCCAGCGCCCAGTGCGGCCGCACCCGTCGCACTGAGTCATGAATACATATACACACCCATCAGTATGCTCGGTTAAACATACATTGGTCTGGTCTTCTGGTGCCTCCTTGTATTTCCTCCTGCTGCTCCCTAAGCTCTCATGTCACAGGAACTGTGAATTTGTGCTGTTTTAAAGCGCTTTAAATGGACGTTGAGGCAGTCGTGGCACATGGAGGAGCATGAGTGCAGTGGGGATTCGTAAAGTACCTGCCACGGGAGGCTGCAGGCCCCTCTGTGCCCGCTAGATGGCAGCAGAGAACTGCGGATGCATCAGCCGGGGAGCGGTGATGACATCGCCTGCAGCCAGGGGCAGGAGCTGGAAGTTCTGGGCCAAGTGAAGGCATCTGGGTCCCTGGGAGGCGGCAGCACGAGCAGGAGGCAGGGAGAGCGCAGGGGAAGAGGGGACTGCGCAGATAACAAACAGCAGAGGCAGAACACCACAAGTGAGCATTGCACAGGCCGAAACGTGCCAGCGCAGGCACTGACTGTCTCATCTGACAAAGTACACTGTTCACAGGCAGGATCACACCAAATGACCCAATGTACTGTAAAAACTGGTACCGCAGTCTAGAGGGAGAGCAGGCAAGGAGCCGACTGCTCCAGCAGGCATCCTTGGTGTTTCAGTGGCAGTGGTCGTGGACGCGGGGGCGCAGGGCAGGCGCGGCCCAGGCTGCTGCCCCAGGCCTCTGGCAGCGAGGGGTGCCAGGGTGTGGTGCTGGAGTGCCAGCCAGGGTGGAGCGGAGGGCAGACACTTTGTCGGGACACAGTTTCTGCCAACTTCTCCAGATGTGCACGCAAGGCCCAGCCCCAGACAATGGTCAACCCGTGGAAGCCCCGACCCTACCCACCTTCAATAGCCCCAGAATGGACACCCCGTGTCTGGTGCCTAGTCGGGTCTATCGAGGCCTCAGTTACGGTCTCCTGACGACCAAGCACCCCCAGGAGGCACAGACACACCGGGGTAAGATCATATCAAGTGAAATACAAGCTGTACTAAAAACATCTCAACACAAAACAGGGTGTGTGTAGTGGGGGCAAACTCGAGCACCCCCCTTACCCCCCCCCCCCCAACACACACACTTGTGACACACGGACAAATAAGCTATGCAGTCTTATATCACTACCCCTCACGTGCAAGGAAGGCCTCACACATGAGCAACAGCACAACCACACACAGGTGAGTGTAGAACACATGAGCGAAGGCAAAACTGAATGAATGACGCCAATACAAACTCACAGGTCATGCCAGTGCCACCAAAGCATTAATTGAGAAACACCTCCAACAGAAAGGCAAGATATACTGCCGATAGGCAACACCGTCTCATGAGTGACTCCCACTCCAAATGCGTGACACTAGCCTCCGAGCAATGAGAACTGAACAAAATACAAAATATCTAATCACACTTGAGACTTCTACATGACTGCCGTTGCAACAAGCGCGACCCACACTGGATAAGTAACACTGCGGTACCCCGCAGGGTTTATGATGCCCTGACTGCACAAGGCAGGCACTATCCTGTGCGTGGAATCGACCCTGCGTGACAACATCACGTCACAGGTGAGGCATGGTATCAACAGAAGTCAAACATGGCACCACTAAAGACATTTCAGTCAAATACCACTCCGAACAGGTTTACCTAAAGATTTTATTAGTTTGTGATTCATTTAAACGACGTGCTGCAACCCTACATGTATTCAATCACCCACAGATCAAAGGAACAACATCAGACAACAAAAACAAACAAAATACCGGAAAACATAGCAATCACATAAGGTGGTGCTTTTGGGAAGAGCAATGTGCACTTATTATTCACAGCTGCGCTGAAAGGTAGTTTACTAACAGGAGAAAAACACTGGGAAGTTCGGTGCAGCAACAGTCAGTGTGATTCCTGCTAGAACGAAAATGTTTGAGGCTCGCGTAGTGAGTGACAAAGGAAGCTTCACCACTGACGGGGAGGTTCCACTGGCCAGGAAGTCAGGCACTGGCCGAGATCCTGCAGACAAGGGATGGCCCCCTCGCCTACTTACTGTGTGACCCGCAGTGATCGACTCTTTATCCAATGGGATCGACAGATGTGAGAGACTGTCGCCTTTCCACCAATCAGGGAGAGGCTAAAGGTGAGCGAGCTGCTGGATGCATGAAGCTGGTAGGCGAGGTGCAGTAAACAGGGCTTGCTGGGAGAGATGTCCTGACATGCCCTTTGGTGTGTGACATGCCACAACAGATGACATGTCCATGGAGGATGAGATATCCCGGACGTGCCTTGGCGGTAGATATATATTTCTAAAATCAATTAATCAATCAGGGTTTGTAAAGCGCAACCAATCACCAGCGAGGGTCTTAAGGCGCTGAAGGGGGGGGGAGACCCTTCAAATGGATTTTGAGACACCAAATGAGACAAACTCGTTTGTCCATTGACTTATGTTAGAGAGAGACATATCCTCCGAGAAGGTAGAAAAAAAAACTTTTGCAAGAAACGGACTTATCCCTCCTAAAAAGGACGAGACGTTCCTGGTCGGTGATATGTCTTGGACATGTGCCTGGGAGGGGAGATTTGTTCCAGTACTCGGCCAATGGTCGAGCTCACAATGAAGATTAGATACATGAATATCTGGGGGGTGGGGGGAGGGGTTATCATGGCATTCCTGGGGCAGCTGATAAGCTAATGATAGTCGAGGGGGTGAGATGCGCTGGGTCTGAGTTAGGGAAACGTGGGCCTAGACTAATGTCCTCATCTCATCTTGATTTGGGTGGCGGGGGAGGTTTGAAATGTCCAAGGGTTGGGTGAGATGTCCCGATGTTGAAGGAAGAGCTCCGGTACAGGGCACAAGCGATTGACATGTCCACGAGATGGGCTGCGCCTGGCATGTCCCCACGGCAGACGAGTTGTGCCTGTGTGCCCCAGAGAGAATTGATATCGACAGATCTCCAGGTGGTGGGATCTTTTTCACATTTCTCCCGGGTGTAAAATGTAAACATGTGTATCTGACTCTGTGGTTGGGCTGTAGCGGCCGATTTGCGCCTGGGGCCGGAATGCACTTGGTAAAGTCAACTGTGTGTTTGGTGTACGTTAAGGGGAGGGGGGTTGATGTGTCCCTCTGGGAGTCTTTGAATGTCGTTGGCATGTCTTAGGAGCATTAAGAATAGTTGCCCTACCCCGGGTGTTTAATGTAGTTGCCACGTTCCCCGGGCCTGAACTATAGTGACAGTGCAGATGACATGTCGGCAGGAACGGGAGACTTGAGCTGAAATGTATTAGACATATCTCTGGCTGGGGGCAAGGGGCAGATTTAAATTACAATGTGGCCCCCGGAAGTGTTGGGGCAGTTGACATGCACTCGCGGAGATGTTGCGGTAGTTGACATATCCCGCTGGGGTAATTCCAGTTGAAAAGTCACCAGGCTGGGGGTGAAATGCACTTCGCACAGGTGCCCCCCCCCATCCCCCGGGGAGGGGTGAGATGCAACTGACAGCCCCGGACTCACCTGCAGGAAGGAGCCGGGAATGGAGTTGCTGCTGCTGGAGTAGGACTCGGTGTGCCCGGGGGAGCCGCTGCTGCCGCGGGAGGAGCTGTCCAGGTTCCCGGGGTAGTCCTGGTACATGGTCCGCTGGGGTGGAAGCCTTCCCCGCCCGGGTCCCCGCGCTCTCAACGCCCGCTCAAAAGTTCCAGTCCGACGCCTTCGAGCCAATCCACAGGTGTCGCCGGTGTGAAGGAGCGGGGTGCCCGCGGAGAGGCAGAGCCCGCCCTGCCCGTGCGCGGAGGGAGCGCCTGGTGAGTCAGTGCGCGCCTGCCGCTGCCCGCCCCGCGCTCGCCCGCTCGCCCGCTCGCTGCCGCCCTCTGCCGCCCGCTCCGCTCCCGCTCCGATGAGTCAGTGAGATGGCACGAGCTCAGCGCCTCAGTTATCAACTCGGCAGCCAAGCGCGTGCGGGCACAGTGACGTTTGGCCGGAAGCATCCAACGCAGCAGAGGGGGAGCCAAGTGCGAGCAAAACAGCGACAAATGAACCCCTCCTCTCAGATGACGAGCACCTAATGTTTCAGTCAGCCTGGCAGGAGATTGTGCTGTTCTGCAACGCTCCAGTTCTCTGGTAAGAAGGCAGGCTCGTCTCTTACTAAAACCCCCCGCCGAATACTTGGTTCGTGCCATTGACGCATGTCGCCATAAAAGGTGCTCTGCGTGCGGTGACGAGCGCGTGGGTTTCCTTGGATAGAGTGACGTATGTAGGAGGGATCCCCTTCTGGACCTCAGCTCCCAGTGAGCAGGGGACCGGCGCTCAGTCTGCACAGAGCCGGGGCGGCGGACGGTCCGCTGTCGGGGCCGCAGCGAAGCTCTCAGGACAGGTGCATCGAAGGTCCATCGTCCTTTCCTTCACAGCGCCGGGTGAATATTTTGTGTGCATAATATGTTTGACTGCACATGAAGATACGGACTATTCAGCCTTTTATACCATCAATTCGAACTCCCAAGCGGGGGTTAGGGGAAAGGACGTTAGATTGTATGTGCCTAGTGCCTTGCATTGAAATAGAGTATTTTGATTACGGTGTCTTTTAAAGAAAGGGCATCACTTTTTTTTTCTTTTTCTTTTTTTTACGAAATCCCCTTTCCAAATGGACCTAGTGGGTATTTGTTTTGGTTCAATGGGGAGCAGAGGAGGTGGTTGGGGTGCAGGTGACGCACGAAGTAACATAACTGCTTCTTTTGCACCTTTCCACCCATCCCGGAGGCTACGACCCACCACTCCCGAGACCCCCGGTTCACAGCTGTTAAAGTGCATCATTGCAGTGCTTTTCTGCTGGGACTCAGCGCTTCCTTTTCCACAGTACATCACATCACCCTTCATGTGGTGATGGCGTCGGTCTGACACCCATGGAGACCCGAGACTGGACTGCTTCGAAGTGGGAGTGCTGGAGTAACTGCGCTGCGGGCCTGTCCTTCCAGCATCACCAAACTGCATCAACTGTCTGCAGCACATGGCTGCTCCTGCAGTAGCAGTAACTGCACTGGTTCACACTCCCCTTTCTGGGGTCAGTAGTGCACAACGCACGAAGTGCACAAAGCGAGCAAAGAAAGAACAATCACTTGTCCTACAAATACAAATACAAAATACAACGATATTGGATGCGCCAAATTCAGCATTTTACGCTCACCTTTGGGATACATTGTCTAAAAAGCCATACATTGCGCTGGCAATTCCGAAGGAACACAAGCGAATCCTTCAATTAACCCCTTCATTCTCTGTTGAGCAGGCCGAACCCGCCGCTTACGGCTAATTGCTGGATTTTTCCACTTGTGAAACAGATAGTTTCTTATCAATTAAAAACAATGTATGACACGTATACCTTCATTTATACTTCTAACCTTTTGTTTTCAGTTTCTGCCTTCATCAAGTTGAATTTCAGTCATGTCATACACTAAGTTATAACTGGGGCGCCAGTGTGAAGAAATGAAACAGATTTTACGCTCTCTGGCTTTAGACAGCAGACTTAGTTAACCCTCAGGTTAGACAAACTATGGACCCAATTCACAAAGCCATTTGCACATCAAAGTTCAACGTTCACACGCACATGTCTTGGTTTCCATTGGCAAATTCACCTTTGAAACTTACAGATTGAGGCTCAGAACTTGTAAATATTCCTTGAAGCACTTGCTTCTAAGGAAATTATGGCATCAAGAAGGGTTTCCAACTTGGCATGAATCATTACTCAAATATCTGCTTCGAATACATGTAGAAAATGTAAATAATTTTGTTCTTTAACACCAGTTGATCATTTCAAGTATGCAAATGCTGTCCTTAAACAACAGCTTGCATTTCTTAGCAAATTAATTATATTTACCCCCAAACATGAACATTTTATTTACTTAACATTCACCAGTTTTGCTCTGAAAGACCATCGTTTATTTTTTTGTAAAATAAACATAATTCCCCTCAAACGCCATTCTGACATTTTCTTAAAATGCACGTATTTTATTTACCTCCTTATAAAAACCACTCATTTTAGGTACACATACAAGTTTTCACTAAACAAACTAGTTTCTTTCTGAAATTATATATCTTTTGCTTAAAATGTCACTTTTCGGTACTGAACTAATTTTGTCCCTTAACATCTCGTTTTCATTTGATGATAAACAACTTTTATCCTTTAGTGTGAGATTACAATTTTTAGAATGTGCACTAATTTCCAAGTATCCCATTGTCATTTTTAGTATGTTATCTAATTTACTCAGTCTCGGCTGACACAAACAAAAAGTGGTGAGTCGGGTCGAGGGGGCCGGGAGGGAGTGCAGGAGAGGGACCACAACAGCTTCGGCGCCCCACCCACGCACCCAACCGTCGAACCAACGCCCCCCACCGCCACCCTTCGCACCTGGACCACGGTGACCACCGAAGACACAGCCCGCACGATGAACACCATCCACTCCGGATCACCGACCGACCCCTGCCCACACCACGTCTTCAACAAGGCCGACTCCACCATCGCACCCCAACTCCGGAACATCATCAACGCCTCCTTCAACACCGCCACCTTCCCGGAGAGCTGGAAGCACGCCGAGATCAGCGCCCTCCTGAAGAAACCTACAGCGGACCCCACTGATCTCAAAAACTTCCGCCCCATCTCGCTCCTCCCTTTTCCTGCTAAAGTCATCGAGAAGATCGTCAACAGACAGCTGACCGCCTTCCTCGAGACGAACGGATCCCTCGACCCCTCGCAGTCCGGCTTCAGAGCCAACCACAGCACCGAGACCGCCCTCATCGCAGCCACCGACAACATCCGGACCCTGCTCGACAAGGGGGAAACGGTGGCCCTCATCCTCCTGGACCTCTCCGCTGCGTTCGACACGGTCTGCCACCGCACCCTAGTCCAGCGCCTCAGCAACATCGGTATCCAAGAGAAGGCACTGGAGTGGATCATCTCGTTCCTCGCCGGAAGAACACAAAGAGTCCGCCTCCCCCCGTTTCGCTCCGAGGCCACCGAAGTCATCTGCGGCGTCCCGCAAGGATCTTCACTCAGCCCCACCCTCTTCGACATCTACATGAAACCTCTCGCAGCCATCGCACGCCAGCACAACCTCAACATCATCTCTTACGCCGATGACACCCAGCTGATCCTCTCCCTCACCAGAGACCCTGACACCGCCAGAACCTGCCTACACGAAGGGATGAAAGACGTCGCCAAGTGGATGAAAGACAGCCACCTGAAACTGAACTTGGACAAGACGGAAGTCCTCATCCTGGGATCTTCGCCCTCCGCCTGGGACGACTCCTGGTGGCCCCCAGCCCTGGGCACCGCACCCAAGCCAACCGACCACGCACGCAACCTGGGCTTCATCCTGGATCCCTCCCTCGCGATGACCAGACAAGTCAACGCCGTCTCCTCATCGTGCTTCAACACCCTGCGTATGCTTCGCAAGATCTTCCGCTGGATCCCGACCGAGACCAGGAAGACGGTCACCCAGGCACTCGTCACCAGCCGACTGGACTACGGAAACGCCCTCTACGCCGGAACCACAGCCAAGCTACAGAAAAGACTCCAGCGCATCCAGAACGCCTCCGCCCGACTCATCCTGGATGTCCCCCGACGCAGCCACATCTCCAGCCACCTGAGGAACCTGCACTGGCTCCCCGTCGACAAGAGGATCACGTTACGGCTCCTCACCCAAGCACACAAGTCTCTCCACGACCTGGGCCCCAAGTACCTCAACGACCGCCTGACCTTCTACACGCCCACCCGCCAGCTACGGTCCACCAGCCTCACCCTCGCAGCCGTACCACGCATCCGAAGAGCCACCGCCGGAGGTAGATCCTTCTCTTGCCTGGCTGCCAAGACTTGGAACTCCCTCCCCATCCACCTTCGGCTGACCCAGGACCATCTCGCCTTTAGGAAACAACTCAAGACCTGGCTGTTCGAGCAGTAGCATACCCCTCCCCCCAAGCGCCTTGAGACCCTCCCGGGTGAGTAGTGCGCTATACAAATGGCATGATTGATTGATTGATTGATTGATTGACCACAGGGGGTGGGAGGGGGGTAATAATAATAAAACATAAGCCTTACCTGAAGCTGCCGGCCGCCTCACGCCTCAGTGTTACTCTGCCTCCTGGTCCCAGTAGACACTAGGAAAGCTATTACCGAGCAGCGTGGGGATTGGCCTGAGCGGGTTGGTTTAACGCTCACTCTGGCATAGTTTTGATGGCCTTAGAACAACGCTTGAAAGCAATTGGTCATCTCTAGATTCAATAGGACCATCATTTTATCTCAAACCTCTGTTTTTAACTGTATTTTGATGAATTTTTACTTTCTCTTTTAATATTGGATACTTACTGTAAAGGATATTTGTTATGGTTTTAATTAACTAAACAATAAAGTTTACTACTACACTCTGTCACTCTGGCATAGTGAGTATGTGCTATTTCGCCAACCCAGCTGTGCAATACAGCTGGGTTGGAGAAACCTAACTGTGCATGTCTGTTCGGCCGGCCTAAGACTGACATGCACATTTAGAAGTGCACATTCCATTCCTGCGTTTCTCGGGGATGCTCACCATATGTCAGAGTTGGTTACCGGATGCCACAAAATGCCACAGGCTACCCCCAAATGTCTGGATTCCCCTCATGTATGAGGAATGACCACCAGATGTAACATATACATACCCGAAGGCAGTGATTCCCATCAGATACCAAGCTGGCATATATGTTAAGGATGCCCGCCATATAGATGGCCGTTATGTCAACCGAATGTAAAGAACCTCTCTATAACAGTAGCAAGGGAGGGTAAACCTGCAGAAAGAAGAAAAATAGAACCTTGTTTGCCATGGTAAACAATACAGAATCATAACACAAACTCAAGATGTGAACCAACAGTACAAGTCTTAGGACGCCATATATCTAACAAATAATATAGAATAACAACACATTTTAATATTCAAACATACATTCCAGTTCAATTAATCACAGATGTAAAGTGCATTCTGTACATATAAATTGACACAAACTTCCTAATACAATCATCAATAAAGCTGCTTTGTCTTTCACTATTGAAAATAATCAGACATGCATATTTTAAGATACACTCTCACCAAACACATACACCGAAAAACATTGACACACAAATATATAAATAAAAACATAGATTCTGGTTATAAAATTGATTGTCAATAGTAAACAATATCTTCCTTATTCTAGTCTTGTGTCACTATAGTCAAGGAGCCAGTAACCTTACTAAAAGGGGTCGACATGCAGTTCAGTGGTTAAGGTGCTTGGTAGACCATCTTCATCATGACCACATGCATAACAATAAGTTGCAACATATCTAGGGAGGTCCGTCTTGACTAAGGGGTTATTTAAGGTGACAAAAAGTAATATCACAGCCAAAGGCAAAGAATATTCAAAATAGAGTTATGTGCTCAGAGGTAAAAAATAAAATGTAAAGAAGATAAACTACAGCAGCCCAACATACATGACACAGAATAATAGACCAGAACCAAAGAAAAGCTGCATAGGCCCAGTAAAATAAAATTATAATAGGTAACATTAACCAGCATCATGTGACAAAACTAAACCAATCAACAAGGAAAACATCTTACCATCAACAAATACGAGTATAGCTCATGACGTTCACAATAGTACACAAAGAGAGATTGAATCTAAAAGACTATTGAAGTCAGAAACCATAAAAGAAATAACAAATACACATAAAGTGAGAAGTTACCTTTATACATCAGTCAACCCCCCAAGCTTACTGTGTAAAGCTGTGTCAGCGAGCTCAGTGTGAAAAAGGCACAGGAGCAACCTGTAGACCAAGGCTGGACAGGGATTTGGTAAATATGAAACAAGTGCCCAACTAGGGGCCCCATTAGGATGGCGGGCGATGCCCGCCATCCTCACGGTGAAAGGGACCGCCCGCCATGAGGGCGGGGGTCCCGTGGGGGCAATTAGGATGCGTCCGCCATAGTGGCGGGCGCATCCCGTATTTATAACAGTGCGGCGGGCAGTGCTGAAAGCACTGCCCGCCGCAATGCAAAAAAGACATGTTGTGCATTTCAAAGCACAACGTGACAGGCACCGAGCAGTGCCTGCCACGTTGTTCTTTGAAAGACAGGGGGGTACCATAGGTTCCCACCATGTGCACCCCCCACCCCCCTGGAGTCCATGGAGGCCCGCAGGGGTCCCCAAAGCAAACTCCGCATGCCATTCCATGGCAGCATTGCCGCCACGGAATGGCATTCACAATAGCACATTCTAATATGGCTGGCGGTGTCTGAAAGATACCGCCACCTTATAGGACCCTTTTCCGCCCGGTCGACATGTCGACCAGGCGGAAAATCGGCTGACGGTCTTTCTGTCTACTGCGGACCCCCCAGCCATTATAATATGGAGGGGCTCATTCCGGCAGGGATGGCGGGCGGATCGCTCCCGTCAGGCCTACCGCCGGCCTGGCGAGGGCGATCCGCCCGCCATCCTAATGGGGCCCTAGGTATCTTTAAGATAGCCAACACAGTGATGTGGGAGCAGAACCACAAACCCCAAATGCACCCCAAAATGTAAATCACCCACATTTATCTTAGAAGTTCCACTTCGGCACTCTTGATCCTGCCATGAAGAACAACATCAAGCCCAACATTAGTTTAGCAGAAGAATAAAATAAGTTACTGGGACCACATAAAATGGGGAAAGTTAAAGGGGTTGATTACAGAACCTCAATATAGTCAGTACAGAAAAATTAAAATATATCCCATGAAGGCTCAAATGCAGAGTATATTTAATTATTCTAAGTCCCAATAAACAGCAAAAAGCATAAACGAAACTGACAATATCCCTAGCTAATCGATGCTCAGGAAAATCTCTGGCTCCCCCCAGAATCAGGGAGTCTTTATACACATTTTATGAATGGGAAATTTGCAAAAACTGCAAATTCAACACTGACTAGTGATGATACTTATTGGACAAATCAGAGGTTAGAGCACCACAATAATGCATATAATACTAACCAATTTTAAAGAAAGGCTCCAGCAGCTTCTGCACTGTAGCTGTCCAGAGATGCACAAAACAATATAACATTTTTTTGAAACAATAATGCATACACTAGTGTATTCTACCAGGCCCACTTTGAAACTGTGGCAGGAATGTCCATGGGTTTGCAACATTTAAAACACAAAGAAAGTATCATTCACAATACAAGCTTGCTAAGCAAAATAACTAGTTATGTCACAGTTACCTGTTCTCTGGGAAGACTGTGGGGAGAGAAGACACACAGGGGGAAAATGATTGGGATGGGGGAATGAGCAGGAGCAAGATGAGCCGACCAGCAGAACCTCATCCATATTAATAAAATGGTGTGTTCCTGAAAATGTGGCACAACTAAATCACATTATTGAACACACTTTTAAATTTCCAATTAGAATTGTTTTAAATGCAATGTTATTATGTAAGCATTTACGACAAAAATACTTCATAAAAATTATTGGGATTTGTTAGAACCGGGAGTCTCTGGTTGGCAAAGGTAAGTACCTTGGCCCAAGTAGGGACCCCTAGCTCCGGTCAGGGCGACGGAATAACCCTCTGAGATAACCCCTGCTCACCCTCTAGGTAGCATGGCGCGAGCAGTCTAGGCTAAACTCGGAGACAATGTGGATAACATTTGCACTTAACACAACAGCGATTCCCAATCCACCACAAACTGAGACCACACAGGTAAGTATATATAAAATATAACTTTATCTAGTTTCAGCATGTAAATGAAGCAGTTGCATGATAATCACTTCTTTAGAACACATAGCATTTCTAACTTAAAGGTTGCACGTTAAACACTTCACTTAGAACAAGGTTGCACTTAATTCTTAGTAGGTCTTGTGAATAGGCAGTTCTTAGCATAAAAATAAAAATAGTCTCTAGTCTCTCAAATCAGCACTTAAAAATAATATGGCCACTGATTTATATGTACTTCGCTCTCAAAACGAACCAAGGAAAACAATGTCAGCGCTTAAAAATAGCCAGGTTGATCTGCCCCTAATACCAGGAATGCCAAGCGCGGCAGCGCGTCTCACCCGAAGGCTGGGGGGACTCCTTTTCCTTCCCCCGGCACTGCTGTATGCCTCAGGCGAGCCTCCCTTGCCAGCGCTCACTCGCGCCTGGGCCCGGCCGGTCTCAGCAGGTCCTCCGCCCGCTCCCAGTCTCTCGGGGGCGGCGAGGAGCAGAGACGGCACTCCTACAATTCCCTCGGCGAGGTCGGGTCAGTCTTCCCCGGTCCCGGCGGTGATTACGCAGGCAGACGAGGTCCTTGACGACGGGAGCCAATCCTGTCGCGGCCCTTCAGCCGAGCCTCCCGTGACGACACCGCCACTCAGGGGGAATCAGCCAATCCGGTCGCGGCGCTTCTGCCGAGCCTCCCGTGACGTCACCGCCTGCTTTGGGGAAATCGACCAATCCGGTCGCGGCGTTTCTCCCTCAGCCTACGGCGGCAGCCAACCACAGCGCGGCCCCTTCGTGGCTGCGAGCAGACCTTCGGGGGTGATTTCAGGGCCCGGGCCCGCGGCGATGTTGAGGCGGGTCAAGCGTATCTAGCCCTCACCACGCTGGAGCGCTTCAGAACCCTCTGGCTCCCACCAGCACGTGTCGATGAACACGTCGATCTTGAGATGCAGCAGTTAGTAGACAGCGCGGCGCTCTCAAGCAGAACAGAGAGCAGCCAGCGCGCTACACGGGGCAATCAGCAGGGCTTAGTCCAGCAGTCCCCGAGTTTCCCTGCACACAGCAGCTTCACGATCGCCTTGCCACACAGCAGCTTCAGGGGGCACCGCAGAGTCTTGTTTCCTTGGGCAACCTTTATGTTCCTGGGTTGCAGACAGGGGGCCAGCTCTTCTCAGGCCCTTGGAGATTCAAGATTGCAGACACAGCACACAGCAGAGTCTTGGCAGTTTCAAGTAGGCAGGGTCACAGCACACAGCAAAGTCCCTTTCTTCTCCTTAGCTTCCAGGTGGACAGCAGAACAAGTCAGCCCTTAGAGCACACAGCAAGGCAGTCTTCCTTCAGTTCTCTAGCTGTCCTCCTTCCAGCGAGGGTTCCTTCTTGCTTGCAGAATTTCAGAATCTAATTCTCTGCAGACAGGGGTCCTTTCCTTATACCCCCCAATGTCTTTGAAGTTCTTTGTGCATGGAGGCCCTGGGTCCAGTCTAAACCAGTTCTGGGGGTTGCGGAGCACTGAGGTGTCTCTGGCTTTCTTCTTCCTGTCAGCTTCAGGGCCAGTGGGGTCAGTTGACCACCAGGAGAGAGCTAATGTGGGGGAGGTAGGCAGGCACAGCCCAGCACTTATCTGGCATTCCTTCCTCCCTCCTCCCAAGCAGGCAGATGTGCCCTTTCATCCCCGGGATGGCTCCGACCCTCTCCTCTGGGGCTCTGCAGCCCCTTCCTGTCACATCCAGACCAGGCAGACATTCCACAAACCCAGGCACACAGAAAGGTTTAGACAAGAGAATAGCCACTTTCTAAAAGGGCTATTCTCCAACCCAGGATTTAAAAACACCCTTCACTAAAAGATGTGTCATTAAATTCTGAGTCCAGGGATATCTTTCACTTATGTCCCATCTTGTTCCTATGGGGAGATAGGCTGGTATCACATGGGCCCAGCCCCCTCCATGTTACTCTATGGAGCAAGATAGCCTTACAGCAGTGAGCACACAAAATGGCTGTAGCCCACTACCAGAGCATAGTACCTGCACTAGCACATGCTCTACCTTATCCATACACTGCACCCTGCCCAGGGGGGTACCTTGAGCCTTCCATAAGGGTGACTGATGTGCACAGACAGGGAAGGATTAGGCCTAGCCAGTGGGGACACTGGCCAGGCTGACATGGCAGTCACTGACTGCACACAGGCCCTGCGCTGGCAGGCCTGAGTCACCTTTTAAAAGCTACTCATGTGGGTGGCGCAATCTGCGCTGCAGGCCCACTAGTAGCATTTGTCATCACCAGCCCTGGCACACACAGTGCCCTCTACTAGGGACTTCGTGGTGATACAAATATGCCAATTAGGTATACTCAATCAATATCACAATTTACAGAAGGAGCACTTACACTCTGACACTGATCAGCAGTGGCAGAGTGTCCAAAACATCTAAATCAGCAAAAACGAAATCCAGCACAGCATCAAAACACATGAGTCAGAGGCAAAAAGATGGGGGAAGAACCACGCCAAAAAGGTGTCAGGTCTAACACGTGTCCCCTCCAGCTGAAAGTGGGGAGAACTACCCAACCTCTTGGGAGTCCTCATCACTAAGGCGGAAGAATCTGGACAGACCGTCAGCGTTGGCGTGTTCTGTACCAGGGCGGTGCTCCACCGTAAAGTCCATCCCCTGTAGGGAAATGGACCACCTCAACAATTTTGGATTCTCACCCCTCATCTGCATTAGCCATCTGAGGGGCCTGTGGTCGGTCTGAACACGGAAGTGAGTCCCAAACAGGTAGGGCCTCAGCTTCTTCAGAGCCCAGACCACAGCGAAAGCTTCTCTTTCAATGACACTCCATTTTTGTTCCCTGGGGATTAGCCTCCGGCTAATGAAAGCCACAGGTTGGTCTCCTCCCTCATCATTGATCTGTGAGAGCACTGCTCCCACGCCTTGCTCTGAAGCGTCAGTTTGCACAATGAACTCACTTGAAAAGTCAGGTGCCTTAAGCACCGGTGCTGTGCACATGGCAGTTTTGAGGGTGTCAAAAGCAGTTTGACAGGCCTCAGTTCAATTCACTTTCCTGGGCTGATTCCTAGATGTCAGCTCTGTCAAAGGGGCCACAATGGTGCCATAGCCTTTGACAAACCGTCTGTAATACCCGGTGAGACCTAGAAAGGCTCTCACCTCAGTCTGGGTCTTGGGGGGTTCCCAAGCCAGAATGGTATCAATTTTTGCCTGTAGGGGCGCCACCTTGCCGCTCCCCACCTGGTGTCCCAAGTACACCACAGATCCCTGCCCTATCTGGCATTTACTGGCCTTGATAGTGAGGCCTGCCTTCTGCAGAGCCTTCAACACTTCAGTGAGGTGTTGCAGGTGTTCCTCCCAAGTGGAGCTGAACACCGCAATGTCATCCAGGTAGGCTGCGCTGAATTGCTCCAGCCCCGCCAGTACCTGGTTGACCAATCTCTGAAATGTGGCGGGGGCATTTTTCAACCCAAAGGGCATGACACGAAACTGGAAGTGTCCTTCCGGCGTTGAAAATGCTGACCTCTCCTTTGCCCCGTCAGTTAAGGCAATCTGCCAGTACCCTGAAGTCAAATCAAAAGTACTCAGGTACTGGGCAGCTCCCAACCGATCCACCAGCTCATCAGCTCTGGGGATGGGGTGCGCGTCAGTCTTCGTGACCGCATTGAGCCCATGGTAGTCCACGCAGAACCGAAGTTCTGGGGGGCCACCGGGGGTAGCAGCTTTCTTAGGCACTAAGACCACTGGGCTAGCCCAGGGGCTGCTGGAGGGCTCAATAACCCCAAGCGCCAACATCTTGGAAACTTCTTCCTTGATGCTAGCTCTGACCTTGTCAGCCACCCTGTAAAACTTCTGTTTCACAGGCATGCTGTCTCCAGTGTCCACGTCGTGGACGCACCACTTGGTGACACCTGGGGTCAGGGAGAACAGTGGGGCGAACTGACCCAAGACTTGGCGACAGTCCTCCTGCTGTTCTGGGGTCAGGGTGGGGGAGAGGACCACACCATCCACTGACCCATCTTGCTCCTTGACTGCCAGGAGGTCAGGGAGAGGATCACTATCCTCCTCCCCTCCAACATCTGTAGCCATGAGCATAGTCACATCAGTTCTTTCAAAGTGGGGTTTGAGGCGGTTCACATGTAGCACTCTCAGGGGCTGCCTGGGAGTCTTCAGGTTGACCAAATAGGTAACCTCGCTCTTGCGCTCCACCACCTCATATGGGCCAGACCACTTGTCACGGAGCGCACAAGGCTCCACTGGCGCCATCACCCACACCTTCTGACCAGGTTGGAACTCAACCAGAGAAGTGTTCTGGTCATACCACCTCTTCATTTCCTCCTGGCTAGCCTCCAGGTTCTCTTGAGCGAGCTTCCTGAAGCGCTTGGTCTGGTTGCGAATGGCCAGCACATAGCTGAACACATCCTGAGGGGTTTTCCCACGGGATTTCTCCCACCCCTCCTTCACCAGAGCCAGAGGCCCTCTGACAGGGTGGCCATACAGCAACTCAAAGGGACTGAACCCTAATGATTTCTGAGGCACCTCCCTGTAGGCAAACAACAGGCATGGCAACAAGACATCCCATTTCCGCCTCATGGGCTCTTCCAGGCCCATAATCATGCCCTTCAATGTGCGGTTGAATCTCTCAACCAAACCATTTCCTTGAGGGTGGTAAGGAGTGGTGAATTTGTATGTCACCCCACACTCACTCCACAGGGACTTCATATATTTAGAAATGAAGTTTGTCCCGCGGTCCGAAACGACCTCCTTCGGAAATCCCACCCGGGAAAAGATCCCCATCAGGGCACGGCCCACCACTGGGGCGGTGACTGTCCTGAGCGGAAGGGCTTCCGGGTACCGAGTGGAATGGTCCACCAAGACCAGGATAAACCTGTTGCCTAGGGCTGTCTTGGGATCCAGGGGCCCCACGATGTCAATGCCCACCCGCTCAAAAGGGGTGCTCACCACGGGAAAGGGTTGGAGGGGTGCCACGCGCTTCCCTCCACTCTTGCCACTGGCCTGACAAGTCTGACAAGACTTACAAAAGGCAGAGACGTGCGTCTTCATCTGGGGCCAGTAGAAATGGGTGACAAGCCTGTGATAGGTCTTGTCTTGCCCCAGATGTCCTGCGAGAGGCACGTCATGAGCCAGACCCAGTAGGAAGTTCCTGAAGCGCTCCGGTACCACCAGCACACGGGCTGCGCCGGGCTCAGCGAACTTAGGCTCACTATAAAGTAAGTCATCCTCCCAATAGATCAAATGCTCCTTGGACCCCAGGCCGGCGGCCTGGTCGGCAGCCTGCTGCCGCACACCAATGAGAGAAGGGCACTCCTTCTGAGCCTGGCAGAATTCCTCCCTGGAGGGACCACCCTCTTGCTGCCACTGGGACAGCTCAGGCAATTCCCCTAGTTCGGCCACCTGCTCCCCTGTAGGTTCCAGGGCATCCCCCTCTGGGTCTGCCTCCTCCTGGACCGTGGGAACAGTGGGGGCCGGTTTCCCGCGCCCTCTACCCCTTCCTCTCTTGGCAGGTCCCTGGGCCACTGTTCCAGGCTCCAGTTTTGCTAGACCGCCCTCTCTGGCTGTCATTGCACGGGTGGACACACAGATCCACGCAGGCAAACCCAACATCTCCAAGTGAGTCCTGTGCTCCACCTCCTTCCATGGAGAGCTCTCCAGGTCATTACCTAATAGACAATCTACAGGCAAGGCATCACTTACAACAATCTCCAAAATACCGGAGACTCCTCCCCATTCAAATGGAACTTTCGCCAGCCTGCAGTAGCGCACTGAACTGTCAGCTGCCACCACAGGCCGGAGTACCTGGGGAACAATTTGCTCTTCAGACACCCACTGACACCTAACAGATGTCACGCTGGCCCCTGTGTCTCTCAGAGCCTCCACCACCTGTCCATTGATGGTCACCTTCTGCCCGTATTTCTTAGTGTTTTGGGGCAGCAATGTTTCCTGGGCCATCTCCTGGTCTCCTAGAGAGACAAGGGTCATCAATGCTAACCCCTTCTCCCCACTAGAAATCAAATCCCCTCCCAAAGCTACACTGGCTATCGCCGGAGCTGGAGCTGGAGCACCAGTGGGTGCTGATTTCTTCTTTGGACAGTTTGGAGCAATGTGCCCCACCTCCCTACATGCATAGCAAGCGAGGGTCTTCTTGTCCTGCGGGCCCTTATGGGGCCAGGACTTCTTAGACTTGGGGGGTTGAGACACCTTCTCTTGGGAACTACTTTGGGGCCCTTTAGAAGACTCCTTTTGATTACCCGTGTCCCCCCCACTCTTCTGCTGGGGACCCTGTCCACCTTTGGCTGGGGTACTTACCACCCCCTTGTGGACCCTGGTGCTAGTCCACCGGTCCGCCTCTTTAGCAAGCTCACTGGGATCAGTTAACTTACTATCCAAAAGATGCTGGCGCAGCTCTGGGACACACAAACTACTTAAGTGCTCCCTACTAATCAAGTGACACAACCCCACATAATCAGTAACTTTGCTGCCCTTCATCCAACCTTCCAGTGCACGCGTGTACATACTCACACACTCCACCCAAGTACTTGAATCAAGCTTCTTGAAGTTCCTAAACTTCTGGCGGTACTGTTCAGCAGTGAGCCCATACCTGAGGCATAACGCCTCCTTCATGGCGGAGTAGGACAAAGCATCCTTTGCTTCTAAGGGTGCCAAAACATCCCTCCCAGAGGCCTCAAAATGCTTCCACAATCCTGCTCCCCAATTCTTCTCGGGCACCTCATTCATCTTTAAGGCAAGTTCATACGCTCTGAACCACGCATAAATATCCTCACCCCTCTGATAATTCTGTACCAGATCCTTTGGTATGTATACCTTACCCGCCTGTACTGGTTGTGCGCTGCCACCATTAGAACTGGACCCTCTCTCTTTATATTTGAAATCCAATTCCTTCATGCTCCTCTCATGAGCCAATTGGAGCTTCTTCTCCTCTAGAGCGAGCGCCTGCCTTCTCTCCTGCGCCGCTCTCTCCTGCGCCTCTTTCTCAACTTCCAAGCGCAGTCTCTTCTCATCGGCTTCAGCCCTGAGCTTCAAAAGCTCAATCTAATGGGCCCTAACTCGCTGATTCTCCTCTATTTCCTCTGGAGACATAACCCTACTGGAGTGGTCGCTGCCGGTCCTAGACCCTGGCTTCCTCACTGGCAATTCACTGGGCAAAAACCCGTTTTCCGGTGTCTCTCCCTCTCCAGTAGCAGCTTCCAGGGCACCATGTTTGGCCTCCCACCAGGCCCTCAGAGCTGTCCGTAGCTCTTCCTTATTTGCGCCGCCCCTTACTGGGCATTCAAGCTGTCTGCAGAATTTTCTCAGTTGCTCCTTGTTATAGGTGAGCAACTCCTGGCTTTCAAATTCCACTTCCCCTTCTGCATTCATGCTTTGCGCGGTCTGAGACATGTTACCTCCTACCCCTTTTCAACTAAAAAGGTTTCACCAAAAAGAAAAAATCCTGCGCAACCTGTTCTGCTAAACTAGACTAGTGATGTACAAGAAATCACTGCAGGTCAAGTGCAATCATTAGTTCAAAATCCGCACCGCGAGCCACCAATGTTAGAACCGGGAGTCTCTGGTTGGCAAAGGTAAGTACCTTGGCCCAAGTAGGGACCCCTAGCTCCGGTCAGGGCGACGGAATAACCCTCTGAGATAACCCCTGCTCACCCTCTAGGTAGCATGGCGCGAGCAGTCTAGGCTAAACTCGGAGACAATGTGGATAACATTTGCACTTAACACAACAGCGATTCCCAATCCACCACAAACTGAGACCACACAGGTAAGTATATATAAAATATAACTTTATCTAGTTTCAGCATGTAAATGAAGCAGTTGCATGATAATCACTTCTTTAGAACACATAGCATTTCTAACTTAAAGGTTGCACGTTAAACACTTCACTTAGAACAAGGTTGCACTTAATTCTTAGTAGGTCTTGTGAATAGGCAGTTCTTAGCATAAAAATAAAAATAGTCTCTAGTCTCTCAAATCAGCACTTAAAAATAATATGGCCACTGATTTATATGTACTTCGCTCTCAAAACGAACCAAGGAAAACAATGTCAGCGCTTAAAAATAGCCAGGTTGATCTGCCCCTAATACCAGGAATGCCAAGCGCGGCAGCGCGTCTCACCCGAAGGCTGGGGGGACTCCTTTTCCTTCCCCCGGCACTGCTGTATGCCTCAGGCGAGCCTCCCTTGCCAGCGCTCACTCGCGCCTGGGCCCGGCCGGTCTCAGCAGGTCCTCCGCCCGCTCCCAGTTTCTCGGGGGCGGCGAGGAGCAGAGACGGCAGGCCGGGGGCCCGAGCACTCCTACAATTCCCTCGGCGAGGTCGGGTCAGTCTTCCCCGGTCCCGGCGGTGATTACGCAGGCAGACGAGGTCCTTGACGACGGGAGCCAATCCTGTCGCGGCCCTTCAGCCGAGCCTCCCGTGACGACACCGCCACTCAGGGGGAATCAGCCAATCCGGTCGCTGCGCTTCTGCCGAGCCTCCCGTGACGTCACCGCCTGCTTTGGGGAAATCGACCAATCCGGTCGCGGCGTTTCTCCCTCAGCCTACGGCGGCAGCCAACCACAGCGCGGCCCCTTCGTGGCTGCGAGCAGACCTTCGGGGGTGATTTCAGGGCCCGGGCCCGCGGCGATGTTGAGGCGGGTCAAGCGTATCTAGCCCTCACCACGCTGGAGCGCTTCAGAACCCTCTGGCCCCCACCAGCACGTGTCGATGAACACGTCGATCTTGAGATGCAGCAGTTAGTAGACAGCGCGGCGCTCTCAAGCAGAACAGAGAGCAGCCAGCGCGCTACACGGGGCAATCAGCAGGGCTTAGTCCAGCAGTCCCCGAGTTTCCCTGCACACAGCAGCTTCACGATCGCCTTGCCACACAGCAGCTTCAGGGGGCACCGCAGAGTCTTGTTTCCTTGGGCAACCTTTATGTTCCTGGGTTGCAGACAGGGGGCCAGCTCTTCTCAGGCCCTTGGAGATTCAAGATTGCAGACACAGCACACAGCAGAGTCTTGGCAGTTTCAAGTAGGCAGGGTCACAGCACACAGCAAAGTCCCTTTCTTCTCCTTAGCTTCCAGGTGGACAGCAGAACAAGTCAGCCCTTAGAGCACACAGCAAGGCAGTCTTCCTTCAGTTCTCTAGCTGTCCTCCTTCCAGCGAGGGTTCCTTCTTGCTTGCAGAATTTCAGAATCTAATTCTCTGCAGACAGGGGTCCTTTCCTTATACCCCCCAATGTCTTTGAAGTTCTTTGTGCATGGAGGCCCTGGGTCCAGTCTAAACCAGTTCTGGGGGTTGCGGAGCACTGAGGTGTCTCTGGCTTTCTTCTTCCTGTCAGCTTCAGGGCCAGTGGGGTCAGTTGACCACCAGGAGAGAGCTAATGTGGGGGAGGTAGGCAGGCACAGCCCAGCACTTATCTGGCATTCCTTCCTCCCTCCTCCCAAGCAGGCAGATGTGCCCTTTCATCCCCGGGATGGCTCCGACCCTCTCCTCTGGGGCTCTGCAGCCCCTTCCTGTCACATCCAGACCAGGCAGACATTCCACAAACCCAGGCACACAGAAAGGTTTAGACAAGAGAATAGCCACTTTCTAAAAGGGCTATTCTCCAACACAGGATTTAAAAACACCCTTCACTAAAAGATGTGTCATTAAATTCTGAGTCCAGGGATATCTTTCACTTATGTCCCATCTTGTTCCTATGGGGAGATAGGCTGGTATCACATGGGCCCAGCCCCCCTCCATGTTACTCTATGGAGCAAGATAGCCTTACAGCAGTGAGCACACAAAATGGCTGTAGCCCACTACCAGAGCATAGTACCTGCACTAGCACATGCTCTACCTTATCCATACACTGCACCCTGCCCAGGGGGGTACCTTGAGCCTTCCATAGGGGTGACTGATGTGCATAGACAGGGAAGGATTAGGCCTAGCCAGTGGGGACACTGGCCAGGCTGACATGGCAGTCACTGACTGCACACAGGCCCTGCGCTGGCAGGCCTGAGTCACCTTTTAAAAGCTACTCATGTGGGTGGCGCAATCTGCGCTGCAGGCCCACTAGTAGCATTTGTCATCACCAGCCCTGGCACACACAGTGCCCTCTACTAGGGACTTCGTGGTGATACAAATATGCCAATTAGGTATACTCAATCAATATCACAATTTACAGAAGGAGCACTTACACTCTGACACTGATCAGCAGTGGCAGAGTGTCCAAAACATCTAAATCAGCAAAAACGAAATCCAGCACAGCATCAAAACACATGAGTCAGAGGCAAAAAGATGGGGGAAGAACCACGCCAAAAAGGTGTCAGGTCTAACAGGATTCAAAATAATATGCCACTCAAAATTGTGCATTAGAAAGAACTCCAACCATGATAAGGGATAGTTAAAATACATGTATCGTAAGAGTAATCTACGAGAGGAAGGTAGTTATAAACAGATGCCATATGTACCAAGTTGGTTGTTAAATTGTTTATAGAACCACTGTTGATCATAGGGCATAGGCTCTTACGAGAACACATCAAAAAGTTCTTTAACATGAAAGTAATCACACACTATTAGTGATGAAGGTGTTTAAATCGGATGCAGTGAACAAAAGAATACAATGGCAGAAGGCACAATATAAATATGAGAGTAAGTTGTCAGAGCACGCTACGAGAATAAGTTAAAGCTACAGTCCATATGCTCTTTAAAAGAATACGTTAATTAAAAAATATTTTTAGACCTGTAAATGTCAACGGTTGTTCCGGCATTAAGAGAACATCATCACGATGGAAGCAGTGGTAGAGCGCCTGGTTGGTGCTTTGCTGCATTTGGCAGGGCACATTTTGCCTATGAGAAAACCAACTCCACTGGTTGTGGTTTAAAAGAAGAACAGGTAGATGTTCCCAAAGGGCTGCCGCAGTGGTGTACGATGCCTGGCAGGTGTCCAAGGTGAAAGAGAAAGGCCAAGTTGGATCCTTGTGATGGGTAGAGAAGCCATATTGAATCCTTGGGGTACCCAGGCTGATGCTGGCCACATGCTTTCCCAGCAGCTATATTCTGGCCTCTTCCTCGAAATTCGAAGCACTGGGAATTGTGCATGTACAGTGTGCACAATGGCAGCGAGCATTCTCCTTATTAGCATAGAAATTGAATTGGTGCTTTACATGACTGCAATGGATGTCAGGGAGGGGTGGGGATCTTGACATACCTTAACAGAAGCCAATTAAAAGAAACTGAGATACAAGATGCTATACATTTTGTACGATTTCATCAGCCAGCTCTTGGAGCCAATGACAGCAGGGTTAAGGGCACACATAATCTGGAGTGCATCTCTGAAGATGGAAGTAGTTTTACTAGCAGTTTTAGAGACATCTCAAGAATGGACACGTGCAGATGTGGAACCGTTCATGGTGCATCTGTAAGGGATGGATAGCCAGAAGCTCGCTCGTCCTTTGTGAGTGGAGACATGCGTAGAAATTTGGGAACAGACCATACAGGTTAAGAGGAGGCAGATGTTGGTAGACCTCTAGAAAGTATGAGTAAAATGGGAGGAGATGGGTGGGGAACCAGCTAGCTGTCTCTTTGGTGAGTGGAAGGTGTTGCATAAACAAGAGAATAACAAGTTAAAGAGTAAGGTTAGATTCTAGGCATCTCCCTAGGAGGTATCTGGCCACAGAAGATCACAGCTGGAAAAGAAAGGATGACTAGCACGTTCCAAAGCCTTGGTGCAATGGATAATAGGAGCCCACATATACCTGCCATCATTCAATATAAACAGAATGGTCAGAAATTGATGGAATAGTTCAAAGTTGGTCCTCTTCAAATAGCAAGATCAAAGAATAGTTTGATACTGGGGTAGCCGTATCTTTGAAGGAGTACTCTATTATGTCAATAATGTAATTTGCAGCTCTGGTGTCAATATGCAAAACAATTGCCATGTCCCTTGCTATCAACGCATGCCACTAAGTAAGACAATGTACTTACCTAGACACTCTAATAAAGGTATGCTGTCCACCTCCCTATGTAACAGCAGCTTACACTCTATTTTTGGCTTTTCTAAAAAGCCAAAAATAGAGTGTAAGCTGCTGTTCCTTCGTGTAGCTGCACGCCAAGATCTTTACCGGCATTACTCTCTGCGATGATTCGATGACCTTCGATAGATATGTTTTAAAGGACTGATCTTGCTACCGACTGACGATTACGCTACCATCACTAACTGTTAATTTTGGATTTGAATTTACCCTGCCTACAATATCAGTGGAAGGCTGTCTACAAATCTCCTGTACTAATAAAGCAGTCCAGGCCCTGATGAAGTCTTAGGGTATTATCCAATAGACGAAACACATGTTGGCAAGATCTGTGGCTGTTGGTTGTATCATCGAAGAACTGAAATGTGTTTCAAGTGCAAACAAGCCTTCTCAAGATACAAGATATGAAATAAAGACCAAGGACGAACACTTGATATTACTGTCGTATATGGACTAATGATTTGAAATTTGATCATTTGCTCAGGGAACTAATTTGTATCTATGTGACTCAGGTGGACACTCACTGTCCATCCAACACCCCCTTTTGCAGCCCTTGTCATTAATGAACCAGACAAAATAATAAAAGCGTACCTGGTAGAAAGCAAGAGAGAAGTGGAAACTGCAATGGCAAACTAGTCACATGCAAAATCAGGGAACATATGCATGGGTACAGCAAAGACAAACACCAGTGCCCAAAGAACAAGTTGAGCCCAACATGCAAATTACATTAGATGAAAGTGAGTGAGCACATCAGAAGAGATGCCTCATTATACACAGTGTGGCAGATGGATTGTATTGACCCTCAACCAAAAGAAGGAGGCAAAATAAAAGTTATGATAATGATGTTCGCAATGTCTTGTACAGCTGTTCATTAAAAGTTCACTTTACAAGGGCTAAACTGTCTAGTTAGACATTACATAGTTGCTGAAGAGGTACGAAAAACCGAAAATACACTTGTCAAGGAGAATTAGACAAGAGTGGGCACAAGAATAATGGGTACAGTGGATTTTCTGCATTAGTTATTATCCACAAACTGCAGGTATGATAGAGCGATAAACCGGACTGCTAAAATCACAGTTAAAGAAGTATGACATACATTGAGAGGATGAAGTATGTACTTGAATCAGACATTGAGTTGAAAAATACGCCAGTAACTCCTCCCCTTAATTGGGTTGACCAGACAGACAGCTCAAAAGACCTTTACATGAGTGGTATGAATAATGCATCCAAACGCTAGAATACTCCTAAGTGCCACACCAAGGAGTTTGCTAGACGTATGTGTCCTGAGAGATTGGAATAGGGCAAGCAAGGCTAAATCCTGAGATACAAGTTAAAATTCCACTTGGTATATACGATAGGATTCCCTGTGATTCAGCTTCACCGTTAAAGGGATGGAGGTGTTGTAGATCTTGCTTACAGAGGAAATATATAAAAGGTGTTCTGCACAATCAAGGACCTGCTGCTATACTGTCACAAGCACTTGACAGGGCTGAACAGCTGAATTTGTGAAGTGGCACCACAAATTGAAAAAGGTCAGTACTCCTACAAACCATTCAAAGAAGGGTAGCACATGGAAAAGATAGGTATTCCCTATAATTATGTCCTAAATAGTATAATTTGACAATAATATCAGTGTCCAATTATTGAAGGAAAGTAGACTGTTTTTCAAAACTTTGTTACAATAATATTAAATTTTAAAATATAGCTAACTATAATATAGTTTTTATTAAGTTTTTTATATTAATGTAGTATGGTTATATTTCCTGACTTATGTTATTGTGAAATGTATTTTTAATTAATGTATAATGTTTTTTGAGTTGTAGAGTTAATAAGGGGATGCGGTTGGTTGTTTTTTTAAAGCTATCTATGAATTTTAGTTGATTATTTAAATTTATACATTTGTGCTTATTTATGTTAATGTTATGTTTATGTTAATTTATTGATGTTAGATGTCTATTACATTTTCATTTCAGTTTATGAAGATTAGTGCTTTATTGGGGGTTGGGTGGGTAGTAGTTTTTAGAAATTGTTTGCTAATGTTAGTTCATTATTTTTTTATTGTTATTTATTCATTTACTTCAACTTTTTTATAATTTTGATTTGTGGGGTCTATATGGTGATTGGGTGAGTAGTGTTATGTATGAGCTCTATTTGAATATTTGATTAAGAAAGATTTATTTGTTTACATTTTAAAGTTGCATTTATTAAAGTATAATTTCTAGTAATAGGGTTTATTGTGGGATTGGGTGAGTAGTGTGTCAGCGAAATATTTTAAAAATAATAAGGCTATTTCTTATTTAAATTATTTTATCTATATGTTTAAATATTATTAACATATAAAATTGTTTCTATACATGTTTTTTTAAACTATTCTTTTATGTGTTATTTATGTATAATATTGTGTATTACAGTTTTGGTGAGTATTGTTATTTTTAAAGTTATATTAACTGTTGGCACTTGCTTTATATTTCTTCTTTTATTTTTTGGTATGTCGGGAGAATATGTGAGTGGTATTTTTGGTTGAATTATTTTTAAATTATCATAACACATTTTATGACTATTCTATTATGTTTGTGGGTTATGCTGTTGAGAAGCGGTTGAGGGCTACTGTTTATTTTAAATATTATTAATTAAAATTAAAAAGATTGAGCAATTTCGGTATATTTGTTATTTTTGTTTATTTGTAAATATAGATAGGATTTTTAAACTATGTATTTACTTTCGTTAAAAAAACATTTTACTGTTTACTGTTAAAATAACAGTTTATTGTTTGTTTGTATGTACTTTCCCTAGTGTTTGTAAGATAGAAATTAGAATAGTAAATCTGACCCCTCCATGTGTGCACTTTTCCTAATGTTTGTTAGAGTGAAGCTAAAAAAGTAAAATTGACTCCATCAATCTATGTATTTTCTCCAGTGTTTATTAGACTACAGTGAGAATTTTCAAATCTGCCATTTGTTCCAATGTTTGTTAGACTAGAGCTAGAATAGTACATTTTAATCCCACAATTTACCCATTTTCCCAAATGTTGGTGCGTTTTTAGTTAGAATGTTGTATTTGAATTTTGTTTATTTGTTTATTTTTTTAAATAATCTTGATTGAGTTGGGTTACTGCATATCACTTTATACTGGAATTTCAGTGAAGATGTGTGCATATTTAACATTAACATGTCATGTTTTTTAAAACCACTTGTTTTTTAATAAATGTTATGTGTTTACTTGTTCAAATTATGTACTATGTTGTTTGTTTTTCAGTACTTCAAAAATATTAATTTTTGTTATGTATTTTTAAATATTATTTATAATGGCTGAATAAATGTAAAATGTTTTGTATGCTTTTTAAATTGATAATTACATGTTATATGGTAAATTAGCTATTATATATTTTTATTCAATAATTATTTTTATGTATAATACATTTATTGTGATTTATAATTTAATATCAGCATATATTTTACAATTATAAATGGTTTTATAAAGTTACATGTACATTTAAAAAACTAAAGGTAACAAATAATGCTTATGTTTTTGTTGTATAATTTTAAATATATCAATGTAACAAAAATGTGTTTTGTTTAAAATCATAATAACAATAATCCCAAATAAAAGTAGGTACTTACCATTAGTATGTCAATATTTTTGACCACAATATTTTTTACCACAATATTTGTGTACATTACACAATAAGTATGTAAAGTCGATGTTTTTACAATTATATTTTTGTAATGCCGTCTTTTTGTAGTCGATATTGTGTCATACAACCAAATGATACAGGTTTATTTTATTTTCATGTATTTATTTAATGAGATTTTATATAGCGCGAACATTACCCGAAGGTGTCAGAGCGCTTTACAAAAGAACCAGTTGCGATACATAAGGATTTAGGATTACATGAGTTACATAAAAGATACAAACAGAAAAAAACTGCAAATGCACAAGTTGTAAAGTCACACAAGGAAGAGATACAAACAGAGAAAATTGCAAATGTACAAGTTGTAAAGTCACTAAAGGAAGAGATACAAATGGATAAACTCTAAGGGGCCCATTATGATGTCGGGCGGATTGCCTCCGCCAGGCTGGCGGTGGCCACCGCCGGCCTGGCGGAGGCAATCCGCCCGACACCAATGCCTGGATCCCCCCGCAATATTAGGATGGCGGGGGGGACAGCGGCGGACGGAAAGACCATCCGCCGCTTTATGGATTGATGGAATAATATGGTGGCGGTGTCCAATGGACACCGCCAGCCATATTACGATGGCTGAAATTAGGGACCTTTCCGCGGCGGCAATGCCGCCACGGAAAGGCAGGCGGTGATTGATGCGGGGGCCCCCTGTGGGCCCCCAGAGTGACGCCCAAAGGGGGGTGGCACACGGGGGGTACCTGTGGTACCCCCCTGCATTTGCATAATCACAGCGGCAGGCACCGCGCGGTGCCTGCCGCTGCGATTATGCAAATGCGTGCATTTGTTTTTGACATTATGGCGGGCGGTGCAGTGAGCACCGCCCGCCACAATGTTAACTTGAGGAATGCGCCCGCCACTGTGGCGGGCGCATCCTAATGCCAATGTCGGGACCCCCGCCCTTTAGGCGGGCGGTCCCGATCTCCGTTAGGGTGGCGGGCGGACAAAGTCCGCCCGCCATCCTAATGGACCCCTAAGAATCACATAGGAATGGTAGTGAGTACAAGGGTCTACTACATATACGAGTGGTTAGAGTTATCTCTATATACATATATATACAAATAGTAGATTTGCTCAGGATATTTTACTAGCGATTAGGCAGATGACACCCAGATCATCATACAAATCGACAACTCCACATCCGCCCACTATAGAGCGCAGAACATCCTTAAACTCATAATTAACTGGATGTCGGCCAACAGCCTCAAAATCAATCCAGACAAGACTGAGATACTGGCCATCACCACCGTTGCCAGCCCATGGAATAGCCTTTTTTGGCCACCAGAGTTGGGCAAATACCGCGAGCCTGCCCCGGCAGTTAAAAGCCTGGGCATCAAGATCGATAACAAACTAACTATGGCCCTGCAGGTTTCTACAACAGTAGGGGTCTGCTCAAGCATTATAAGACAGCTGCGGAAACTGGCCCCTCTACTCTCTTTCGAGACCCTTAAACGAGTGGTAGTTGCACTGATCTTATCCAGATTGGATTACGGAAACTCGCTCTACCTCGGACTCCCAGACTACCAATTGTCTAGACTCCAGATCATCACGAACGACGCGGCCCGCCTAGTGTTCAAGGTTCCGCGACGTACTCATGCCTCCCCCCTCCTGCGCCAACTTCACTGGCTTCCCATCAGGCAAAGGATCAAATTCAAGGGCCTCTGCATTGCTCATAAAGCCGTGTATGGCAAGGCTCCGGAATACATCTAAAAGGGCTTAACCAACTATGCCCCCATGAGAGCACTTCGCTCTTCGGAAGCTAGGATGTTGGTCTGCCCCCGCTCTCGTCTGGTATCCCTTGGAGGCAGAGCTTTCTCTACCATCATCCCACAGATCTGGAACAAACTCCCTGACAACCTCCGAAAGGAACAGTCCCTGCTTCCCTTTAGGAAATTACTCAAAACCATTCTCTTCAAGGAAGCCTGGGTCACACAGTAACGTAATGTCTCCCTACCAGTAATCTAGAGCAGGTTCTTTTCTCTCAGTGCTTAGAGACCGTTGGTGATAATGCGCTATACAAATGCAAATTACAAATTACAAATTACAAGTATATATCACATATTTACAGAGTTAACGGTGAAATAAAAAAAAATAAAAAGGGGTAGAGAGCGGTAGGTGGGGAAG
The DNA here is from genome assembly GCF_964261635.1 of Lissotriton helveticus. Classification (NCBI taxonomy): domain Eukaryota; kingdom Metazoa; phylum Chordata; class Amphibia; order Caudata; family Salamandridae; genus Lissotriton; species Lissotriton helveticus. Next base: position 146,207,424 of record NC_136067.1, on the reverse strand, counting down.
AACAGTCGGAGGCTGAGATTGGTGAGAGGAGAGAGGGGGACCTGAGTGGGAGAAAGAGATAAGGCAGTCCAGCAAAAGAGAAATGACTGAAGGTCGGCAGGATAGAATCCAAAGGACCAAAGGAAAGGCCAAGAATCCATAAAATGGCAGACCCGGGTCGTGGGCATCGATGGAAACCATCTTAAAATGGGTTAGATGCATCCAGGTCAGGACCCAAAAACCATGAGAGCAGAGTTCCATTAAGTGGGGTCGGAGGGGGGATGCAGTCACAGCACCAAGGGATAAACAGCCTGAGTCAGGCAAAGTATTAGTCAATAGGTATGGAGTACATTTGTGGTATAATCGCAAGCATCAAATGTTCCTATTTTTCTACCTGCAGTGAGAATTGCATAGTTCATATGACAAAAATGTCAAGCCAGTTGTGCTGTGAATTGATGACATCTGCAGTAATGGTCTCTGAGATTGACAGAATACGAAAAATTAATAATGAAGTGAAATTTAAGCACGAGCAGTAAATTTAACAAAATAAATAGAATATATATTGTAGATTTTAAATATTATGCTCTATTGATTTTTGCATACACTTAGCCAGAAATATCACTCATGATGGAACTAAAATGAGGTGAGGTATAAATTAAACAGACAACATAGAAAGTATATAAGATTGTTATGAAGTATTATTTTGAATGAGTATAATTAGTACTTAATCAAATATCCGGAAAGGGAAAGGCCAGGGAAAGTGTATATATAGCAAAATGCATTCCTTGCTGCTGTAGTTGAAATAAATAAACTAGTCTTAATGCTCACATAAGGCTCAATTCACAAAGCTAAAGACTTCATGAGTAGCTCTAATGTAGATCTACTTTTTTGAAAAAGTGTACACTTTGTTGCAATTCACCATTTCCAAGTTTATATTTACACCAAGTCATAGCCTTACAAGCCTCCAACCCTGAATTGCTGAGTGTAAAGTTACTATTAGTTATGGGTATGGTAATAGTTACCACCTGGTTGTGGAGATCTTTGCCACTGGGGTAGGGATCTCCTAGTAGGAAAATATAGGGACATTTAATAGAGTTTATTATGATTACAAATAAAATGAAACAAATTTAATGTAAAAAATACTAAAATTACCTTTCTACCACGAGCTCCTTTGTGCAAAAAGAGTAGGCGCTGTTAAGCGTTTTAATAAAATCTGTGCAAGTTGGGGAAAGGAGGATTATTAAATCTGGAATTATTTTAGAATACTTTAGGTTTTATGGAGATAATCTCACAGAAAATATGGGTAGTCTATTAAAGGAACATGTTTTTGTTTTATTTATGTATGCATATTTAATGAACAAGTTTTTTAGGAAGTATTAATAATAATAGGAATTAGGAATTTATGAGCAATGGAAATGCTGCCTTTAACTTATAACTATGTACTTAAATACCATGGGAAATTTATACAAAATGTATGATGGATTATGAACTATGAGATGTTCCAATCCTGCTTAATAATTATCAATTACTATATTGCGAATAATTTACATAAGACTTATGAAGTGGGAGAAATGAAAATGCTGCTTATTTTCAATAATTTTTTTTATTTCTGTTAAATTGTAAATTCATTTAAAGATATTAATGTTTTAATATTTTTTAACATTACATTAAAATTAAAATGACCCACTTTCACTAACAATTTTATTTTTTATTTACTGCGTGAAAAATGTGGTTGCCAGTTATGTTTTATATTGATTTTAATCTGTCAAAAACATAATTTATTTTAAACATAAATGTAATACTAAATTAAAAAATAATACAAATTAGCACTAATAATAATTACATTAAACAAGTCCTGGGCACACGTATATGATATACAGTTGGTACAATACATAAATGATCTGGAGGTTGATACCGGTAGTTCCATGAAAGTTATTTTATATAAGCAGTATTCGTAAAAGAAAAACAACGCCAGCCGACACGTGTTTCGCCAACAGGTAAACTACCTGTGACTCTTCAGGGCTGATAAATGCGCTATGCGTTCATTGACGAACCGATGGGGCAGTCAATGAACGCATCATAAGTATATGAAAGAAAGCACGGGCGAGCGTCCGTGTATTGACAGGGCCTGAAAATGCAGGGTCCAGCCTGTGCTCGTCTCGCCGTGGAAAATGGGAGGCCTCTTCTGTATTGTACCAACTGTATATCATATACGTGTGCCCAGGACTTGTTTTGTGATTTTAGTGTTAGGGGCTTTTGCTCATAACTCATACAGGGGTTTAGGGTCTACCCCTGTCCTGGTTGCACCGTGAAGCATTTGTTCTTCGTTTTCCTACCACACTGTACCGTTACCTGCCTGAGCGCCCCCCCCCTGCTCCTTCAAAACCCTTCACAGAGACTATAATACTTACATTGTTTAGTTTTAAAAAGTCTATCTTTTTTTAAATTTCAGAACTTATGTAATTAATGTTATGTTATTTCCTATTTTGTGTTATTGTTACAGCCTCTATTGGAGTGTGTTGCAGTACCAGTAGTTGACCATGCTTGCAGCTTGACTTACTCCATGGCTGGGCTGGAGAATATTTAAGCCCCTTTTGTCACAAATAGTGCTGTAGTTGAATTCGCAGGACCCGATTATGACTTTGGCAGTGCGGTGCATCACCAAATCCATGATCAGACCACCTGCCAGATTAGAAGTTTTCTTCTATCTGGCAGGCTGGTTTTTGGCATTCCCACTGCGGTGCCTCAAAAAATGGCACCCCAATGGGAACACCAAAACCGTTCCTGCACGGCATGGACTAAAAAGTCCATGACGTGCAGAAACTGGGGCGCATGCACATGGCCTCCTTTGTTTCCTTGCCACCATTCATGGAGGAGGAACCTCCATGACACTGCCAGCTGAGAGAAAACTCGTTATATGCTTGGCGGTCACGCAGTGGTCCCGGCAAGCATATTACGGCCTTCTGACTGCTGGGACACCACCAGGGAAAGGCAGTTCCCCGGCAGCTGCGACGGGGCTGTGACGGTCCGACCATCACTGCCGCACCCCGAGAGTCTGGCGGTCCATGAACCGTCAAACTTGTAATCGGGGCCTTAGTGTATTTTGTGAATAGCAATTGCCTTAATCTTCTGTGTGTGTGTGTTTTCCCTAAACCATTCCTTAAATTTCACTTCATCCCACATATTTTGTAGCGAATTAGTCCCCATTTTGTAGTAAATTAGTCCTCCTGGTTCTTCTCATATTTACTACAGAACCCTATACTTTCTTGTGCTTGGATCTCCCCCCGCTGCTCAGAAAGGACAGGTGAGTCAGAGGTGACGTTCTCCTTCTGTAGGTTTGTGAATAGCATTTTAAGGATTTTAAAGATTGTGTTGTACTACTGAGTACTAATTTACATTCTCCAAGGTGCTGCTTTTTGTGAATCAGGCCCATACACTCTTCAGGAGTGGAATGTGGCATATGAAATGCTTATTAGTTAGTGTGGGAGGTTGCAGAAGATTATTATACAAAAAAGAGGGGGGGACCAAGGAGCTATTCAAAGGTCCAGTGTCCGTGCTCCTTAATTTTTATAATTATTTCCAAAAAGGGACACTGTTCCTAATGCAGGGTGCAAAAAGTCACCAAATGCATGAGGGTGCAAAAGTCACCCATATGTGAAAAAATAATAAGAAGGAAAGGAGAAACAGAATCCCTAGGTAAGGGGACCCACAGAAAAACGGGGGAAACATATTGTGTCCTCTGTTGCCCTCACACACCTCGAAAGATGTCATGCTTCATCATCGGGCGGTTGCTCCTCGTAGGGCCGGCGCTGCAATTCCCTACGGGTCCCCCAAAGGGTCTCTTTAACGGAGATCTTTTATAGGACTGCCGGATGGTGCATGCGGGTGTGCGGGGTGGTGGGTCAATTGAGGGAAATAAAAAGTGCGTGCAAGTGTAAATTAAATCATAATGGGTAACCATGCAGCTATTGTTGTAATCATGTACCCTGAGCAGACTCAACTGCTGAATAAAATCTAGCCCCAATGGCATACTGTGCCTGGGTATAAAGAGACATAGGTTACTGCCCGCTCTGATCGATTACGAGGGTATTTTTAACTTGTTTATCACGTGCACTTTACCTTTTAGAATTCTGGTCCTGACGAAGCGCCAACGACCCTTAGGGCGACGCAGGCGCGAAACATGTTGACCTATGTCTCTTTATACCCAGGCACAGTATGCCATTGGGGCTAGATTTTATTCAGCAGTTGAGTCTGCTCAGGGTACATGATTACAACAATAGCTGCATGGTTACCCATTATGATTTAATTTACACTTGCACGCACTTTTTATTTCCCTCAATTGACCCACCACCCCGCACACCCGCATGCACCATCCGGCAGTCCTATAAAAGATCTCCGTTAAAGAGACCCTTCGGGGGACCCGTAGGGAATTGCAGCGCCGGCCCTACGAGGAGCAACCGCCCGATGATGAAGCATGACATCTTTCGAGGTGTGTGAGGGCAACAGAGGACACAATATGTTTCCCCCGTTTTTCTGTGGGTCCCCTTACCTAGGGATTCTGTTTCTCCTTTCCTTCTTATTATTTTTTCACATATGGGTGACTTTTGCACCCTCATGCATTTGGTGACTTTTTGCACCCTGCATTAGGAACAGTGTCCCTTTTTGGAAATAATAGGTTGCAGAAGATGGCATGCAAAGAGTGACTAACTGATGAGGACTTCTGTGTTCAGTGAGGAGGCAGCACTAGCCCGGCACATATCCTTTTAGTAGGAATGAAGCAAGTGAAATTTTGAGCTTCGAGATGTTTCTTTAAAGAGAGCATTCTCCCTGTACATCTGTTTTGCCAAGCATCTTGTGATGCAAATGGCCACAATCTTAGCTGCCCAATCAAAAAGGTGTCTGAAGGATTCAGAATGGAGTTTTCAGACACTATGGGGTCCATTAGGATGGCCTGTGGGCCCTCAGAGTGAAGGAGGGGTGCGGGCTGCACCCGGGGGGGGGGGGTACACTGTGAGAGGTGCGATGAAACCAATATGAAGGACGCGAGTAAAGAAATACGCGGCGTTTGGTGTAATTTCATCACAGTTCGGAATTCCGAAGCAGTCACACGCGACATTGCTGCCACACTACTAAATAGAGTGTCTCGTCATCTGAACATCACCTATATTAGAAGTGCTTTTCACATTAATAAGACTGTTGGTCCTGAGGAGAACCCCGCAATTGGGGGTTCGAAACGCGCCGACCTGTTTTGGTGCCTTTTGTCAATTGGAAATATAGCGTGAATTGTGTTAAAAAAGCAGGGTTCCACTTCTAAACTGTCTTTTCTTACCGAACTAAATCTTTGGATTCAAAACCATTTATATGGACAGTGAATTCACTATTGACATTAGGACCAAAGTGTATATTTTGGTATGCTAGGGAAGGATGAATGTATTGGCCAGTGTGCGAGTTGGATGTGTTGTAAATTTGTAAATTGTATTGTTCATCAAGACCTTTATGTAATGTAATGTTTTATATTTGTACATGCACAAAAAAAACTGTTGATTTGTTTATGAAAAAAATAATGCTCCACTAGTGAAAAAATGAACCAATAAACTAGTGACGTAAGTAAAAACGGACCGGTATGCTTTTTTCTTAAAGGTCGGCATAAATACTTATAAGTGACGTCCAGTACTGGTAGTTGTGTTGTTCTTTTGATAGATTAGGCTTAGCCTTGCTGGATCAGAGCCACGACCCTGTGTCGTTTTTCTCTCCTTCATGAATTCCAGGCAGTGGCGGCTCGCAGTGGGAGTGCTGTGAGGCGGGAGGACGGGGCAGGGGAGGGGCAGGGTGAGGGGGTAGAGTAGTCGGACATACAAAGGCCAACAGTACTGTAAGTAGATAAATAAATAAAACGATTTACCTTGCGATCGCTGCAACACCGAGTTGGCGAGGCAGCAAGCGCAAGGTAAATAGTTTTATTTATTTACTTTACTTGTGGCCGTCATATGTTTGACTCCACTAACCCCCACCTTACCTCTCCCCGCCTCACCACCTCGCAGCACTCCCACTGCGAGCCGCCACTGATTCCAGGCCTACAGCTGAGCAGATATACAGCATGTGGAGTTAAAAAAACTATTTGGGATTTCCTTGAAATAGGCCTACGATAACATATATTTGTATACAATGCTAATATTTACATGCGGGTGTTTTGATATATTATATTTGGCTGCTTAATTTGCAAAAATGCGAAAAGCATCAAAGTATGAGTGTATATTTAGCAGTTAAATACATGTGGAAATATACCATTTTATGCCTCAATTTATTCTCAAAACACGCTATAAATATGGATAAATGCCCATAAGATGGCATAAAAACAAATAACGATAAATACAGACGGAAATGTTAAAAAAAATACCACAAAACTGGGAGCCCTAATTATGATTAATAATGTTGCGTCACACGGCAGTAACTGGAAACAATACCTGCAAATGACAGAAATGTTTCAACTGATTCCAAGCATGCTTGGGACCCACTCCAACCACATGGCAGACAATATATTCATTGCTACAAGTTCCAGCTGCCTAACACGCTTCCATCATGTGATTGACATTGTCTGCTTTGGTGGTGGATAAACCTTCTACCACTGGCCAGTGGACTAGAGCCCTTCACATTTTCATTCGATTTGTGTGTGGATATTTGTTTCAGGTGCTTATTATGAAGCTCACGAAATGCAAACTGTCACCCACTGATGTGTGAGGATGCCTCCTGCTGGGCTCTGATTCTCTTCACTGATTTCTCCTAATGTATAATGTTGTTACTTCTTAATAAAAAAGATGTTGTAAAGAGAAGTATTCCGTGTACTTTAATGTATTAGGATGCTGTAAGTGCCACAGGAGCGCCCAAACGTGGGCAGGTTGAACCTCTGCGATGAAGGCCGCAAAGTCAAAATATATCTAAGGGTGATTGTGTTCTTGTGTGCAGAGGATGTGGCCTTGCAGTGTGAGCTATAGTGTTCCTTTCAGTGCAGGAACAAGGCTGATTTAGATGTGGTTGGCACCCTCATAGACAACCATAAACCATGGCAAGATATGCGCTCAGAGTAATTGTAGGGTGTTCAGATTTTTATTTTTATTTTTATTTTTACTCTGTTTATTGAAGTTTTTCAAACAAAAACAAAAGAGAACATAGTACAGTTCAATATATTTTGCAGAAGCTCAATACAATAGTTGACAGCAACAACATCTCAGTTGCTCTCTTCTCTTACATTACTAGGGACAGGGAGAGGGAAAGAGGGAATGGAAAGCCACTCAGCCAAGGGAAAACAGGTGCATAACTCCACACTGGGATCTCCACCATACGCGCCAGGATGCACGTCAGCAGTGTCCTTACATATCGAACCCACCTAGGCCCTTAAGAAGCCGGGCTCACAGAGGTAGGAATCTCCAGTAGATCAGCCTCTTCTGAATCTGCAGCAGCCACGGTCTCCCCCTCTCCAGTGTGCGCGATAGATATAACTCCCAGTAGGCAGTCAGTTGTTTCTGGCAGTAGGCCACGTCCCGAAGCCACCCGGCTCTACGCGGTGTCAGACACCGTCCCCAAAGCATCCCCACCTGGTGCTTTGCTAACAGGCTCAGATGAGTGCTTGAATTAATCTGAGCCACCATCACTTGTTGTGCTGGGTAAGTTAGCCTGCTTTGGTAGAAGGGTATCCCAGAATTGTGTACCAAACTTGCTCTGTCGTAGGAACTCAAGCTGCACCTCGCTGATGAGGTCAAACAAGTAAAAAAAAAAGCTTGAGGTCACTTGTGTTCCCATTCAGAGGGGACCTGGACTTCCAGTTCATGCTGTACTGTTCCTATGGGTTCAGGACAAGGCTGATTTGAAGAGACAAGTCCAAAAACAATTACATGGAAAACTCCCAGAATAATTTCCGCCTGTTCAGATTACTTTTAAGCATTTCCATCCATCACTTTTCACCTGTAGGAAGCGAAAGGAGGGTTGCATTTCCCAACCCTTTAGTACTCAGTCAAAATACTAATTCTGAGAAGGGGGGTTCTTAGACTCGATCCCATTTATCACTACTGCATTTAAATGTCAGTGGTTCTTTCCAGGCAACCAGCAGTCCAATTAAATTCACTAGGATAAGTAGCAGATTCCAGGCCTCTTTTCAGTATACATAGACCGGCACATGGATATGCACTAGGAATATTTTAAACAACTTTATCTCAATATCAAACTCTACTTTCTAGTGCAAATTACATGCATAGTTGTAATCATAAAAACAATATAGTAGCAGTGATTGTAATCAATAAACAAAATGACAAAAAGAAATGCAACATGATTGAGAGTTTCATTGTGATTTTGCGATAATTTGCTAAAACCCCCGCCCTCCTGGCCTTTGGCTAAATTATCTTTAGCACCTATTGAAGCATATCTGAGGATTACATGTTCTCATATTTGCCTGCATATGTTGACACAACAGAAAGGGATATTGTACTGAATCCATAGAGCTTAATGTTCCACCCAAGTGAGAAGCCAGGCTGGCTGGCTTCCCTACCACCTCTGCCCCGCGGGCACCTCTGGCGATCTTCGACCCTTTGAGAGCATCAAGTGACATCTGCTCTCTAATCACTTATCATACCCTTATTTACCTTTTTATTTAGATTTGATTGTTTTTGATAACTAACTCTATACATTACAATCGACCATCAGATCAGATGCGCTTTGGTCTAGTTTTACTATCAAGGCCATGCTGGATATTTTGAAGAACATCCCTGAAAATGCCCAAGGTGAACTATTGTTGAATATTTTGAGAAACAATTGATGAAATATCAGATAATACTAGAGGCGACATCAAGACCACTGGGGACTCAATAATGTTTATTGTAAATCACATTCACTCACATATAAAGGAGCATGAATATAGGAACATATGAATATGGAAGAAGTGCAATGGAGATGCATAAAAAACACAATGTTTACATCAGGAGCAGCAGCTCTGCCATCAGTGGTGGCTCCTACCTTACTCTTGTACCTTTGCCCAGCAGCAGAATAGGCACATGGCACAAAAGAAGCAGTAAGGTCCCACCACAAGTGACAGAACTAATGGCACCATTACGCACCTCATGTACCCTTAATATTCTGTTTGTCTGATGTCATTTCACAGAACTGTGCTACAGCTTAATTCACTATTCTCTTGAGCTTTACATTTCCTGACCCCATAGCAACACCCCACCCTCTCTTAACTTTGATAATGTAATTAAACAATGCCGACACATTTGTGGGGCAGTTGACATGTACGTATCCTTTGACCACACCCACACGCTCCTCAGTACAGCTAACCTGTCCCTGAGTCACCCTCTTCTGCCTGGGTGTTAAAGAGCCCCCTATCTTCTTTGTTGTAATGATTGGATGATTTCTACTGGATTACAATGGTTTTCCGACATGTAGGTTTGGAAATCCACAAGAAGAATATAGGAAAAAAATCTATATTACAAATTTCAAAGAGAACAAGTATTACACAATGCAAATAAATAGCACAATGGGATGTGGCAACAACTACTCTGCAAAATCTACAATTATTAAAGAGTGTAAATAGGGGACGGGATGGGGGGTGTGTGGGGGGGGGGGAGGGCAGACCAAGGGAGGCACGAGCTGCCCGAACACAAGTAGTTTCCTGCCTACAAGGACTTTGTCAGTTTTTCTACCGATTTCTCCTCCACTGATGTAATACAAAGTGTCATTTCACCAATGTCTGTTTTTGTTGGTTAAATGTTTCAGCCCCACTACGTGCGAATAATCTATACCCCTGCATTGGCAAGGTGGCTGTTAACGTAAGGCACAGCTTACAGACATGTTTAATGCTTTTGCGGGACCGAAATAAGCAAATGTCAGAAGAGTCGTGGGGCACTAAAAAACCTTGGAAAAATGTCCCCTCTTAGTTCCGCTCTTCCTTTCTGAACTGCGTGTCTATTTAGGTAAAGTTAGGGGTGTTGAGACCGAGGGGCAGATTTACAAGTCCCTTGCAACAGTTTTGCGACACTGTTGTGTCACATTGTGACGCAGCAGCGGCGTAAAAAATGCAGCCTATTTACAACGTGACGCATCTAGGGAGATGCGTCACATTGTAAAGCCCTGCATCACATTATACCTGTGTCAGGTATAATGTATGCAGGGTGGGCGTTCCCACGCAGGAAAGCCTCGTAAAAGTGACACAGTGAAACCTACAAGCTTTCATTGCGTCACTTCTAGGACGCTACTGCGTCAAAACCTCACACTGCTTGAGGCAGGAGTAAGGAGTGACGCAGTGTAGTGGGAATAGGCCTGAAAATGCATTGCTGGAGTTGCGTTGTGCTTGCAACACGACTCCAGCAATGCGTGACTTTTGCCCCAACACATCTGTCAATCCTTGGGCCATGGCGCGCCGTATTGTAAATACGGTGCATCCATGGTGGCACAAGGGTTTCTCAGGGTGGCGCGGGAAAGTGACGCATCTCTTCAGAAGCGTCACTTTCTTGTAAATCTGCCCCTGAATCTTTAAGTAGTTTACTCAGTGTTTTGCTGTTATATGCAACCTTTCCTCCATTAATGTCTTGAACTATATCATCAACTTCCTTCAGGATGTCCAGCTGGTCAGAATCACCATTGCTGTATTGGCAGTGTTAACTGATGCAAGATGGTGGCTATGCTATAAGGTTCTCACATCCAAGGGCGGTCAAAGTAAGGGGATGTAGTATTCGGTTGTTGCAAGAACTGTCCCTGTCGTGGTGCTTTACTAGTACAATCAACCTGCCACCAAGGGTGAAAAGTCTATTCCGGAGCAGAGTCCCAGCACGGGGCACTTATAAAGAAGAAACACTAAAGCACACAATTGAGTCCAGACAATTCTGATACACACAGTCCAATGATGTATCAAAAGTAGAGGTGAACGGAAGTTTTTTATTCTTCACATTTTTCTCCAAATCTATGTATTATGTTACAACACATCAACAAAACGGCAGCCGACGTGATTCGACTATAAGACTTTTTCAAGGCTGCAAATGGTCTCCATAAAGCGTTCAGATGACAACTGGGAAAACATTTGTTTTTACAGCGCAAACTGTCTTATTTTTGGCATTACTATATTTGTGGGTGCATGTACACCTGATTTTGGGGTGGCGGCAAGATTAGGTGATCTCTTTTAACTGATGCACAATAGGACAAATATTTGGAATAGAACAGGTGAAATTGTTCTTTTATTGATACAGATGGCACACCCATTTTTGTTATGTTTGGTCAAGTGCTTGACCGTTTACTATCAAGACTGGCAGATTAGCGATGTAGCACACGTGTACCCTTCCTTGATGGACTATTAGTCGTTTTTCCGCAGACTTTTGCCTTCCACTTAGGAACTTGGTACCGTGGGGACATGCGGTCTCACATTGATTTACAGGTAGTCAATCACTTCACATATTACACAAGCTGATTTGGTGGTATCATGAGGATACACACAGGTATTCTGCTTTGTTTATCACATGTGACACATTGGCTTTTGAGCTCCTTTCAGAAGTACCTTAGAGCTATATCATAGGCACTATGCAAATTAGGTTTAAGCAGGCACCTTGTTTCGATCTTCACATCTCACATTGTGGATAAAGTGTGAATTTCTTGTTGCATGCTCTCTTTCGGACATGCCTTTGGAAGACTCCCATTTTCACACTCTTGTCTTTCTTGGCTGCCTTTCACAGGTGTTCTATATTTCTGTGGCCTTTTGACCTTATTACTCCTCAATAGAGGATATCTTAATTTTCCCAGTTGTCACCTGAACTCACAGTAACGTTAGCCCTTTATGCATGCCAATTGCAGCCTCCAAAAAGTCTTGTAGACGAAACACGTGTCAGCTGCCGTTTCGCAGATGTGTTGTAACACAATAGTAGATTTGGAGGAAAACATGAAGAATAAAAAAAAACTCTGTTCACCTCTACTTTTGATACATTGTTGGACTGAGTGCATATTAAGAATTGTCGGGACTCATCGCGTGCTTCGATACTTCTTCTCCATGTTTTGGCAGTGTTACCGGATATAGTGATGGCTCATTGCAGTAAACTGCCTGTGCGTTCAGAGGGCAGAAATCCCCAGGGAAGTTTAGAGATGCCCACAAATGTATTTCTTTGAGGGTATCCACAAATGTTTTCAACAGCCTATTTCCAAACTACAAACTGTGAGATTTTTCAACCAAGACCAGGTGGAAATCTGTTTCAAGGGTTGGAATAGGAAGGGAACACCACAAAAAATAATATTTCAGTGGAAAAATAATTTTAAAAAAAAGTTTCAAAGTGCATTTGCAGTTATACAAGACATTTCTCCTTCTGTAAATGTGCATTGTATGCATTTATGTAGAGGTGGCCCTCGAGCTCGAGCCAGAAGCCAGAAGGCTGAGTCAACTCGGGGGCCTCTTGAAACTCGAGCCCAGAATAGACGATCTTTCACAATTCTGAAGACACCTTGGGGTATATGTACAAGAACTGCTGATAACTAGCATTAGCGTTAGTTAGCGGCAGTTTCCTTTATGCAGCCTAGCACCAAAAACTATCGCCCTGTTAGCGATGTATTTACAATACGTCACTACATGGCGATAGTTTCAGGTAGCAATGAATACTGCTACTAACGCTAGCATGAAGATGACACAAATTCTGACGGTAGCTAGCGAAAACTGACGAAACGCCAATTTGCAGGCAAAAAACTCACATTAGTCAGCAGAACTTTAATTTTTTTGACTCTAAAGGCAAAAATAGTCAATAAGTTCACCTCCAATGAAAAAAAATAAAATGAAAACAATGGAATGCAGACTGGAGCAGGCAGGCTCCCCAAACCCTGCAACAGCCAGGATGACCAGTCAGAGTCCCAGGGCAAGAGGAAATGCAGAACCAGGGCTACATATATGAAAAGATGCACATCGCTGGGGAAAACCTGTGATGCGTCACTTTTCATAGCGCCCTCCTTGCAACACCATGGCAGCCAAAACCTTGAAAGCGGAACAGTACCCAGGGCCTGGAGGCCTCGCTGTGCCTACGTCTGGGACCCGGAGTGGGATGTGGAGGTGCTGTGGAGTTTCTGGGCAGTGGCGGTAGACATTGAGGCGTCAGCGATCGCCCTTACCTGGTGGTGAAGTCTGCCAGGTCACATGGTGACACATTGCTGACCTGTCTGAGAAGACCGCCTGGTGCCCCCTGGAGCTGTGAACGGTAGAGGCGCTCCTACGCACCAACGTAGGGAGGTCTGCATTGCATATCACATGCCACCCCTACACCGGGGTGCACGGAGGAGATTTACCAATTGTGGGCCGCGCTTCTCTGCATCACAGGCTGGAGGATGTTGTGATGGCTAGACGCTGCAGAGGGTGAGGCCCTTGAGCTGCGCCGAACTTTTGTGGCGGGAGCACTGCAACTTCACTCATAAGGGGGTCTATTGCATCACCTGCATCTGGAGGTTCCCCAGCAGACTTGGCAGCGACTGCTGTACCCACCTGGCTGAGGCTCCTGCTGGCTGAGTCACAGATTTGGAGAGAGTGCAGCGGATTGCGCACGGTGTCAATGTCCAGGTGAGGAGTGGTGGCTCCTCCGCTATGGCGGAAGAGCGTCACCCCACTGATTTCAAGCAGTGCAAGAAGAGGAAACATAACATGATGATAACTTTCTGATATTCTCATGCTATGTTTCCTTTGGGGGCAGGAGGGTGGGTGGGGCTGCTCTACTCACGGAGCAGGGCAGGGGTGGAGTGGTATGCCCACTCAAGTATGCAATGACTGTTTGGTCGGCCCTCTCAGGCCGCCCAAAGCAGTCATGCACACTTCCCTGGTCGCAATGCAGGCTGCATTACAGCCTGCAGGGAGATCATGCACACCCCTCCAGCCCCTGGCTGTACGCCTTGTCACGGCGCTCAAGAACAATCACAACGCTGCATTGCAGCATTGTGATTGGCTTAGGGGAGGGAGCCTGGCTGCCTGTTTCCTGTTCCTGTTCCTGTTCCTGGAAGCAGACTCAGGAGAGCAGGAGTTCAAAAGACGCAGGACCCGGCCTTAAGGTATGATTTAAAAAAAAATGTATATTAACAACCCCCGCTACCCCCACCGCATCCCCGCCCCCTCCAGTGTCCTTTCCCATGATTCCCGCCTCCCAGCTGTCCAGTCCCTCCGCAGCACTACTTAACTTAATGGAGGCCGATGTGCGGGCATGTGCAGTGGGTGTACCACTGATGTACCAAAGGTAAGTCTGTATGCATCCGGCTGCCCCTGGACCGTGCCCAGTACCAAGGACAATTCCTCTTGGACACTCCACCGCTACGACGCCAGCACCCTCCTCACCATCAGCCCTGGACGCCACAGTGCCTGCCATCTAGCATCACTGTAGAATTCACTTGCACCCTGCGCCTGCCGAAACTGCAAACACACCTTCTGCCACATCAGCACACCAGCGCCTCCTGCCGCCCAGCCGACCAACAGAGCAGCAGCCTGGCTCAACTGCATCCTCCTCACCGTGCGGTCCCTCCACAAAGATGCAACAGAAATCTAGGACTTCCTCAACGCCAGCTCTTCAGACATCGCCTTGTTCTCGTAAACCTAGACTAACCTCTGCTCCGGACCAGACATCGCAATCACTATCCACGACGGCTACCACACCGAGCACCCAAGAAGAGGCATTGCCATTGCCTAAAAAAGCACACTCCGACAGACCACACACTCTAATGACCCGACAGCTACCATCGAACATCTCCACTTCCATATCCGGACCAACTCCAACCCCACCCTACTTGGCACCACGTCTACAGGCCCCCTGGCCCATAAACCTCCATTCACCGATGCCATTGTAGACCTCAGCGCACCCCAGGCTCTCCCATCCACTGACTACATCCTACTCGGACACCTCAAGTTCCACCTGGACAACCCCAGTAACCAAAACACCACCACCGTCCTGGCGAACCTCACCAACATCGGACTCAAGCAGATAGTCACCGCACCAACTCCCATAGCCGGACACAAGCTCGACCCCGTCTTCTCCGTCAGCAGGAACTTCAACTACAGCCACACCACCAAACTCACCTGGACCAACCATCATAGCATACATCACACCTTCACCATGCCCACCCTACACCACTGCCTTCATCATTCCCCAGCTGCAGCTGGATCAGTGCCATCAAAGAACTTTTCGGCAGCACCCTCAGCACCACCACTCCGCCAATGCTTACAGATGTCAACACCACAGCGCGCCAACTCCACAACTGGAGCTCTAACTGCCCCTACACGCTGGCAGCTCCTCCGTGTCAGTGGACCAAGCATCTGGGGGTCACTGGCCGCCGGGGAAGGTGACAGCAGACACACTGGAGGCCAAACTAGACCTTGTGAACCCCTATGGCACATTATACCTGTGTCAGGTAGGATGTTTGCAGGGTGGGGGTTCTCACGCAACAAAGCCTCGTAGGAGCCGTGCAGTTAAATCCATGAGATTTCACTGCAACAATTTGCGGACACCACTGCATTTTGCAGCAGAGATGCAACACCTTTCATGGATGTGGCCACTAAAATGACTTTACTACGCAACACCATGGACAGACAGTGCTAATGTCACGCATTACTATACTCAGCTGCAATCGAGAATTCGCAAGGAGCTGGGTCAATGGAAACATTATCCGCTCTCCTGGCTCGGCCTATCTTATTGTGTGGCGCATTCCTGAGCTTTTGTTTTGGCGCAGGGCAGCACCGCAATATTCTTTGCTGCGCTGTCCAGCACCAAAACCTCTAAAATGAGGCCCCAAGTGTTCGCACTAATTTTAAGACCAGCTATCTGGTCTTAAAAAACTTCCTCTAACTGAACTTAGAGGCAGTGTTTTGGGTTTTGCACCACACAAGGAATTCCTTGTCAATATCGCAGAGTGGGGTTAGCTGCAGTTTTTGCATGGGAACGGAAATGTCCTTGTACATATGCCCCCTTATTGTATTCTAGCATGATCTTTGATGCATGATCGACATGCCAAATACTTTCAAGACTCTGCTCGTGAACGGGTTTTAAGAGCTAAAGCTGGCCACCGACCGAGGCACTACAAAGGGTTTCCCATTGAGCTCAAGGTCAATGAAAATCTGTGAGATATGCGAGACTCAGGGGCCCCTCACAACATTCTGCAGGGGAGTCCCATCAGTGGGTGTTATGCCACCACTGCCCTTGGCAAAGCTCTGGCTCACCCCTATGTTAATTTGTTGTATTTATGCATTGTCCGACACTTGGAAACCTTTGTGGCCCCAATGTGTTTCCTGTACTATTGCACGTTGTTCCTCAAAGTTTTCCTTCGGTTCAAAGCACTAAAAAGGCCAAGAAAAGTCAAGACTCAGGAAGCCTGGAAATGTTCCACAAAAGATGCCGGAAGTCCTGCTTCAAAGCGCGATGACGGAATGTTTGCTCTGCGGTTACATATTACACAGCACAGTAGTAATTACATTTGTGAGTTAATGTGTAACATACAAAATGGCCCTACCCTTTCTCCCAGGCAGGAGTAGAAGCAGCCTTCTAAAAACTCTCCTTTCCTAACTCCAACAACTTTCAGGCACTGAAAACGGGCTTGTGTCTGATAACACGACCTTCGCAAAATGCGGGTGCAAATTGCGCACTCGCTAATCCCAGCTATTGGTCAGCAGGTTTTCAATTCCCAAATTTTGATCTGCCGCTCTAGGAATTGGGAATTGCACTTAATTTGTGCATGGTTCCAGTCTTGCACAAGTGCGTGCAATTCGCAACAGTGCTTATGGGTGGGAAACTCCCACGCCACACTGGGTGCAAGGTCCATGCGGGGTGTGATTCCGTTTCAGGCGCAAATACCTGTTCGCATCTGAAACGAATTTTGTGTAAAGTCAAGCAGAGCAGTGCAAAGTTGGGTGCAAGGCTACTGGATTGCTTTCAGGTGAGTGAGTAGTGGCTTATCCATGTGGGAATGGGAGAGGGATCTTGTGCGACTGAGCATGCCCTGTGCATGCACGCCTCCTGTGTATGTAAATATACAGCTGCCTGCATATGGGGAAAACACTGGCAGTAGGGGTGGCTTAACGGAGACAGTGACGTCATGCGAAATGATGGTCCTCCCCTGTAGCATGTGAAGAGGGGCCCACGTCTCCCATATTCCGCAGATATTCATTGGCTTTGGGCTGAATAGGGGCCCCCTTGATGGTTTGGGGGCCCCCTGGTGAGTTGGATCCCCCCCCCACTACGGCCCTTAATGGAGACCCTAATATACGTTGTCCTTTGGTAATTAATGGCTTAATAGTGAACCTTCTTGTGGGTATTCTTATTATTCTGGCTATCCCTGGCATATAGGCCTCATTCGTCCATCAACCCCTGGAACTTGAGCAAGAGGGCATCCCATTCCCTGGTATATTGGTAACTAATCATTGGCATTTTATGGGCATTCTTTGCATTATTCGAGCTGGCCCTGACACAATAATAGTACATTGATGAGTTATTCATTATGTGGGTATTCTTGAGGGGTAATAGCATTTGTGACCACGCGATAGCGACCCCCGACATCATAGTGACCTGACCAGGACCTTTTATCTGCATTTTTTACATCATTTTGGCTTCTTATGATATACTAGTGGCCCATCCTAGGCAATATTCTGTCTATCCTGGGGGCAGTGATGCCAGGCAATTCTTGATATACTGTGCCATGTATGGCCTAGTTATGTCTATCCTTTGCATAGTAGCTTTCAATCTTGGACATACTGTGGGCATACTCGACAAACTCCTGTCTTTCCCTGCCATGCAATAACTCATCTTTAACACATTGTGGGCATTCTTCACAGAGGTACTGCTCTGCCAGGTACAATGACGGTCCATTTTACCATACCATGGGTATTCATGGCATAATCATGGTATTTCAGTGATAAACTCTGTGCATTCTTGAGGAAAGAGTGGTTGTCCATGGCATAGTGATTGCCCATTCTTGGCATATTGGGAGTTATCTCATCATAATTATTGGCTGGATCTGGGGTGATCAACAGTCATGAGAGGGCAAAGTCTACAGGCCTGATTACAAGTTGAGGCGTTATTGATCACCCCTGACAAATAACAATATCACAGGTACATTTTTATCAAATGCTATAATTAACACCTATTACCAGTTTATGGGGAATAATGTGGATTTTGGTGTTTAATGCACCAACATCTGCATGATACAATAAATACCGTATATTTTCCCCTGTTATATTTTGGCAGGTTTGACCTTCCGAAATTTAACGATGGTTGAGTTACTTAACACTTCCGATATATATCGGATGCGTTAAATACCTTCACACTTGGTGGAGAAGTGTGGCTCAATGGTTAGAGCGGCAGACCCTGATGCAGAGATCTAGCCCGGGACCAGGGTTCAATTCCCTGCCTCCGCGGGTCTTGGGCTCAAAAATTCCACGGACCTGATAATTCTCGCCTCGGTGCCTATTCCAATCATGGAGTCCCACTCTGCAACTCTGTGCAATAGCTTGCTTAATCTCCACAACGGCCCCCACAACGTGAAGGATGCCTGGCCTCCACCTTGGGGGTGCCCAGGAGTGGACACTTCTCAGGGAAAGCCAGGATGGGTTCCACAGCGGTATTCATACAAGCACCTTGAGACCCTTGCGGGTGAGTAGTGCGCTATACAAGTATCAATTTACATTTACATTTTACACTCGTAAATCCGACCCATGGGTAAACGGGGGTTAACACATGAGTTGGAAGTTTACCAGCAACTCGTAAACAAGCCCCAGTTGTGGGCAGTGCTTAGTTTGTTTCAAAATAACAAAGGAGAAGTCCAAAGTATTTCTTCAGGAACCAGCCACCTGCTCTGCCGATTACCAGGAGTGCCTAGACTTGGTTCAACCTCATACCTCTTCCTTCCACTAACCTGCTCTTGCATGTTTTTGTATCCCTGATTTCTTCCTTTGTGGCTATTTTTCTTTCTCCCTCTTCTAGCTTTCTCTCTGGCCCTGAATCAAACTCTTATGATAAAAAACAAGTTGTGGTCCCCAAAAACGAGAACCAGGGGATACTGCCTAATTACTAACTTTGCCTGGAGAAGAGGAGCTGTTTGACAGGACCACCGCTTGTTGTCTCTCTCCCCTGGGGTTTTGCCTGCTGCTCGCCGGACCCGCTTCGCGGGTCCCGCATCGCAGACCCAGGAGAGGAAGTGTTTGTACCTGGACTAGCGCTTGAGGCGCTGAGGTCTCGAGAGGCGAGGGATAGACCTGCAGCAGGGCTGCGAGCTGTGCCGCAGGGACTCCATCTCCCAGGAGTCCCTGCACGACCAATTTGCACCATCTGGTCCGTTCTCCCTGCTTGCCCCGACCTCGAGGGATTAAAACCTGCTGTGCTTGGTGCCATCGTGGGATACTGCCTAATTACTAACTTTGCCTGGAGAAGAGGAGCTGTTTGACAGGACCACCGCTTGTTGTCTCTCTCCCCTGGGGTTTTGCCTGCTGCTCGCCGGACCCGCTTCGCGGGTCCCGCATCGCAGACCCAGGAGAGGAAGTGTTTGTACCTGGACTAGCGCTTGAGGCGCTGAGGTCTCGAGAGGCGAGGGATAGACCTGCAGCAGGGCTGCGAGCTGTGCCGCAGGGACTCCATCTCCCAGGAGTCCCTGCACGACCAATTTGCACCACCTGGTCCGCTCTCCCTGCTTGCCCCGCCCCCCGACCTCGAGGGATTAAAACCTGCTGTGCTTGGTGCCATCGTGGGATACGGCCTAATTACTAACTTTGCCTGGAGAAGAGGAGCTGTTTGACAGGACCACCGCTTGTTGTCTCTCTCCCCTGGGGTTTTGCCTGTTGCTCGCCGGACCCGGTTCGCGGGTCCCGCATTGCGGACCCAGGCGAGGAAGTGTTTGTACCTGGACTAGCGTTTGAGACGCTGAGGTCTCGAGAGGCGAGGGATAGACCTGCAGCAGGGCTGCGAGCTGTGCCGCAGGGACTCCATCTCCCAGGAGTCCCTGCACGACCAATTTGCACCACCTGGTCCGCTCTCCCTTCTTGCCCCGCCCCCCGACCTCGAGGGATTAAAACCTGCTGTGCTTGGTGCCATCGTGGGATACTGCCTAATTACTAACTTTGCCTGGGGAAGAGGAGCTGTTTGACAGGACCACAGCTTGTTGTCTCTCTCCCCTGGGGTTTTGCCTGCTGCTTGCCGGACCCGCTTCGCGGCTCCCGCATCGCAGACCCAGGAGAGGAAGTGTTTGTACCTGGACTAGCACTTGAGGTGCTGAGGTCTCGAGAGGCGAGGGATAGACCTGCAGCAGGGCTGCGAGCTGTGCCGCAGGGACTCCATCTCCCAGGAGTCCCTGCACGACCAATTTGCACCACCTGGTCCGCTCTCCCTGCTTGCCCCGCCCCCGACCTCGAGGGATTAAAACCTGCTGTGCTTAGTGCCATCGTGGGATACTGCCTAATTACTAACTTTGCCTGGAGAAGAGGAGCTGTTTGACAGGACCACCGCTTGTTGTCTCTCTCCCCTGGGGTTTTGCCTGCTGCTCGCCAGACCCGGTTCGCGGGTCCCGCATCGCAGACCCAGGTGAGGAAGTGTTTGTACCTGGACTAGCGTTTAGGACGCTGAGGTCTCGAGAGGCGAGGGATAGACCTGCAGCAGGGCTGCGAGCTGTGCCGCAGGGACTCCATCTCACAGGAGTCCCTGCACGACCAATTTGCACCACCTGGTCCGCTCTCCCTGCTTGCCCCGCCCCCGACCTCGAGGGATTAAAACCTGCTGTGCTTAGTGCCATCGTGGGATACTGCCTAATTACTAACTTTGCCTGGGGAAGAGAAGCTGTTTGACAGGACCACCGCTTGTTGTCTCTCTCCCCTGGGGTTTTGCCTGCTGCTCGCGGGACCCGCTTCGCGGGTCCCGCATCGCAGACCCAGGAGAGGAAGTGTTTGTACCTGGACTAGCGCTTGAGGCGCTGAGGTCTCGAGAGGCGAGGGATAGACCTGCAGCAGGGCTGCGAGCTGTGCCGCAGGGACTTTATCTCCCAGGAGTCCCTGCACAACCAATTTGCACCACCTGGTCCGCTCTCCCTGCTTTCCCCGCCCCCGACCTCGAGGGACTAAAACCTGCTGTGCTTGGTGCCATCGTGGGATACTGCCTAATTACTAACTTTGCCTGGAGAAGAGGAGCTGTTTGACAGGACCACCGCTTGTTGTCTCTCTCCTCTGGGGTTTTGCCTGCTGCTCGCCGGACCAGCTTCGCGGGTCCCGCATCGCAGACCCAGGAGAGGAAGTGTTTGTCCTTGGACTAGCGCTTGAGGCGCTGAGGTCTCGAGAAGCGAGGGATAGACCTGCAGCAGGGCTGCGAGCTGTGCCGCAGGGACTCCATCTCCCAGGAGTCCCTGCACGACCAATTTGCACCACCTGGTCCGCTCTCCCTGCTTGCCCCGCCCCCGACCTCGAGGGATAAAAACCTGCTGTGCTTGGTGCCATCGTGGGATACTGCCTAATTACTAACTTTGCCTGGAGAAGAGGAGCTGTTTGACAAGACCCCCGCTTGTTGTCTCTCTCCCCTGGGGTTTTGCCTGCTGCTCGCCGGACCCGCTTCGCGGGTCCCGCATCGCAGACCCAGGAGAGGAAGTGTTTGTACCTGGACTAGCGCTTGAGGCGCTGAGGTCTCGAGAGGCGAGGGATAGACCTGCAGCAGGGCTGCGAGCTGTGCCGCAGGGACTCCATCTCCCAGGAATCCCTGCACGACCAATTTGCACCACCTGGTCCGCTCTCCCTGCTTGCCCCGCCCCCGACCTCGAGGGATTAAAACCTGCTGTGCTTGGTGCCATCGTGGGATACTGCCTAATTACTAACTTTGCCTGGAGAAGAGGAGCTGTTTGACAGGACCACCGCTTGTTGTCTCTCTCCCCTGGGGTTTTGCCTGCTGCTCGCGGGACCCGCTTCGCGGGTCCCGCATCGCAGACCCAGGAGAGGAAGTGTTTGTACCTGGACTAGCGCTTGAGGCGCTGAGGTCTCGAGAGGCGAGGGATAGACCTGCAGCAGGGCTGCGAGCTGTGCCGCAGGGACTCCATCTCCCAGGAGTCCCTGCACGACCAATTTGCACCACCTGGTCCGCTCTCCCTGCTTGCCCCGCCCCGACCTCTTCCTACCCTTTATAGCAGGTATAGCACACCGCTGCGCGGGAGCGCTCGGGAGCGTCCCGGGAGAAGCCGGGGACAAGGGCGCCCTAACAGGACGGACTTCAATATTTGATAAATTTGGTTAGCACAACTGTAAGTAGCTACCATCAAAGGATTGTTATTATCCAGTAATACTGTATTGAACATTTGTTGTGTGCCTAAAGGGTAATCTTGACAAGTGATATTCTAGTTGATATCCCATATTTCACATCTGCATAGGAATGGGAAGGCGTAATACTTTGAGATCTGCAACAGCATCCAAACAAAATGCAGCTAATAACCAAAAGCTCCCCAGTTTGACTGCGATAGACCGTATGCTTCAAAAACAATTGGGGTGGTGGCAAACGCCATTGAGAATACAGAACGTCGCATGTCACTGCCCGTGGGTTTTACTCTACCTATGCCCCCCTCAAATACATCTATCTTTACCACCAATACCCAAGATTCAATCTTGGCACCCTCCTTTGTTTCGCTTCCCGGTATTCGCCAGGTTGCACTGGCCCAAGCTTTACCTTTATTTTCCTCTAACAGCAATGTGCCTACTATGACACTACTTTAATCCCCCCAAGATAGGCTGTCCCAGACCCCGATTACCCCTTTATCCCAATCAGATGATAGCAAAAGTAGCGAGAACATTGAAATATCCTTAAGCCCTACTTCAATCTCTGAGGACGACCAAGGCACAAACAGTCCCCGTGTAACTACTAGAGGACAATTGGCCAGGTTAAGGTCCCAACTTGCTTCTGGAGATAATCTTTCTGACCAAAGCCCAAAGGCGAGTGCAGGTAAAAATAGGAAGAATAAACATAAAAGGGCTGAAAAGCAAAAAATAACACCACATAATGAGAGCAATAGTAGCTATGTGCCAGATCCTGCAACCGCACTTATTGAAACTGATAGCCCCATACCTGCAGAACTCTTTTTGCAACGACTGGAGGCCTTGTTGCAAAAACCTTCTGCCCAAACCACCAGCGGATCTCCAAATATCACTACTATTCTACTGTCTTGCGAAACATCAAATGTAGAAATGCTACCAAGCCCTTCCAAAGATACTCCACTCATTGGTCACATTGAAAAGATTATGAAGTTCCTAATACTACCGGTACTCGAGAGGGTAAAAGAGTTGTTAAGAAGACTTGACAGCTTCGAACAAAGGACTCTTGATAATTTTTTCTCGGTAAAGGCACTTATTAAGCTACATACAAAAAACAGTTTTCCCCTCAAAGAGCCAATTTTGCAAGCCCCGACTCAACCACCGATTAATGTTCCGCCAAATCAAAAAGGTCCTTCTGGGACAAAAGGCAGCAATAACACTCCAGCTTCTACCACAAAAAAGGGTAGCAAACTGAACAAAACTCTAGTAGAAAGAAGGGACAAGGGATGCAAAGAAAGTGAAAATTCTCAACCCCAAAGCAACAAAAATATCCCTAGAAAGACAGCTACCAAAGATAGCAAGGAAGGCAATAGCGTCATATTTACACAAATCCAGAAAGATAAAAATATTTCTAGTAACACTATAAATGAGAGGACAAACCTGACCAATAGATCGGGTGCCATAGATAGCGAACGGCTCAGGACCCCCCACATCGATTTGCCTCCTGCAAGTCTGCCCTATGTGGTTGTTTTAACAGGAGTCCCCAAGTTACTGCCTGGTAAAACAGAATCATACACCGATTTAAAAAATAAAACCACATATTGGTTGAATAACAACAGGCCTCTACCGAGGCAAATTGATGGAAAGGTTCTATTTGTTAGAAGAATTAGCTGGGTGGGCAGTAGAGCAAAAGACGCCTCAGGCGACTGTATCCTGGTTAATTTTCGGGATACACGCGCCGTAAAGACTATTTGTAACTATTACAACGGGCCCGACAATAGCAAAATAAGAGCAGTTGGCTTGGGATACTTTTACCCGCAACTCCAAACGTCTCCCCCCCCAATTGCAGAATCATGGCTATTTATCCTGGGGAGGGCCACTTAACGACTACTCTACTGAGCCAACCCCAAACTTTGGCAACAGGCGAGAATACTATTGTCCTGGCTTAGGGTATTGACATATCGATTCCTTGTTACTCCATCCACAAGATAATATTACCAGGGATCCCCCGACCCCAGGAACACACCTAACCAACCAGAAAGATGCCCTAAACTTGGCTATATCCCCTGGGCTGATTCTAGTTACAGAGCCAATCGAAACCGAAATCCATTCCCTTGGAGTACGACTGGACTCATCAACAAAATCTGACTTAGATAACAGTAAACTACTCAAGGTCATTAGTTGGAATGTAGCCAGTATTTATAGAAAATTAGGCTTACCAGACTGGAATACCATGGTAGAAGCGCACCAGATCTGCATTTTTCAAGAGACATGGAGCCTGAAACCTCTCCACAGAGTTGGCTATGTCACTTTTTTTTTGCCTGCCACACTTCCAACCACAGGGAAGGGCCGCCCTTCGGGGGGACTTCTTATATGGGTAAGCATCTCCCTGGGTTGCCATATTATGCAAAAACAGACTAACTCTCCGGACATTCTAAGAATTTCGATAAGGGGCCCTAATAGGGGGCAATTGATTGAGCTATTCAACGTTTATGCCAGGGGAACAAAAACTGGCTCTATGTCCCCGACAGTAACCACTCTTGAAAGCGAACTCAATGACTGTAACGAAGGTAGCCAAGTTTTGGTCGCTGGAGATTTTAATTGTAAATATGAGCCTCTTGCGACTGAGGATATTTTAGACCTAGGTGAAGATGACGCAAGGAGGGGCATACCTATGTTAGCCATTCAACCAATCAAAAAATGGTCTCAAAGGGTGATTCAACTAAATGCACTGACTATGGAGTATGGGCTAAGAGCTGCAAACGGCCGAACTATTTCGGACCCCTTGGGCGCTGACACTTTTAATAGGACAAACTGTATGTCAAGGATCGATTATATCCTCCTTGACTTTATGTTATGGAAGTTTGTCAAGGATATGGTTGTCCTACCCACTACAGATAGTGACCACAATCTCCTTTCATTAACTCTTAAAAGTTTGTGGCCAAGTAAAATCAATGGAAAAACACTTAATAAGCTGGAGCCTGTCTCCAAAGATTTTCCATCTAACTGTGGGAGACGCCTCAAATGGTGTAAAGTAGCCCTAGATGAATCCAAGCTAAAAGCTATTGATATAGCATTAACAACCTCACAGAGGGAGATGGACACTATTTTCCAAGCCCACATAGACCCAGCCAGGGCAACACTTGTGTTTCAGGAAACTATTAAGACAGTAGGAAAACTATTCCTGAAGCAAGTGTCTGGGGGCAAGCCCATTAGGACCCAGAAACCTAAGGGTCTGCATGACTGGTTTACCCCTACTTGTCGCCATAACAAATCAGCCTTGATTAAGGCCATTAAAGACAAGTCACAACCCTTGATACAGCACGCCAGGAAAGAGTACAAGCAGGCGATAGCTAATGCAAAGAAGGAGTGGGAACTTGAGTACTGGCAAACACTAAAAGAGGCTAGCTCCAATAAGGATACCAGGCGCTTCTGGGATACTATAAGAGCTAGAAATTGCCCAGATAGTGATCTTGTAACGTGTAGTATCACTAGCCAAGCTTGGTTTGACCACTTTTCAAAATTGTATTCCGGTCAGCATCAGACTAGTGCCTTAACAATACCCAACTCTTATGCCTTGAAGGGAGACCGAAATGAATATCCCTTTACAACTAAGGAGGAGGAATACGCAATTAATACTATTGTGCTCCAAAAAGCTTGCTAGACACAACCGAGAAAGTGTTTGGCAAGGTGCTGCTGGAGAGAATAATACAATGGATGGAAGAAAATGAAATTCTCTCCGATCTTCAAGCGGGGTTCAGGGCTGGAACAGGCACAATAGACCAAGCGTTCAGGTTAATTCTAATCTATTGGAAGGTGGTGGTCATAGGCAAGGGCAGTCTTTATCTCGCTTTTATCGACCTAAAGACTGCCTTTGACCTTGTGCCCAGGGAGGCCCTTTGGGGAGTACTTGCCGACATGGGGCTACCTTCTTACATTCTTTCCATGGTGGTTAGGCTCCACAAAGGCAATTTTGCCCAGATAAGATGGGGTACAGAGGGCGAAAAAAACAACAGAATCCCGGTAGAGAGAGGGGTCCGCCAGGGATGTGTTCTTGCTCCCACCCTTTTTTCGTTGTATGTTAATGGTGTGGTTGAGCACCTCTTAAAAGATCCTTCAGATGAACCATCCCTGGCGGGCGATCGAATACCTACCCTCCTATTTGCGGACAATACGCTCCTGTTGTCCAAATCCCCGATGGGCTTGCAAAAACTCCTCGATAACTTCCAGATTTTTTGCTCAGAGCGGGGCCTGGTAATTAACACTGATAAAACTAAATATCTAGTGATGAATCCCCTAAAAATATTGCCTGAGTTCCTACCCTGAATCTTGTTCCCCTGGAAAGGGTCACTGTGTTTGATTATTTGGGTATACGAATATCACATACCATGCAGTGGACCCCACACCTTAGCAAAATGTTGCTAACTCATAAGAGGGTAGCTGGAGCTTTGCTCAAGGAACAGCGTTCCTGCTTAACAAGACCAATAGGCCCAGCAATTGCCATCTATAAAGCTAAGGCTGTTAGTGCTGCACTCTACGGGGCAGAGTTATGGGGTACAAATTGTGTAAACGAACTAACGAGGTCTGAAAATAAATTCTATAGGGCCCTTATGTCACTCCCCCAGAGCACCCCAATGACGCCACTTATCCTTGACCTAGATTGTCGCCCTATCAGCGATCTGGCAAAACTGGGGCCGCTGCTCTTATTGGCCCGGCTGTGGCGAGTACCGGAATTGGCTAAATACGCTAAAGGGCTATCAGAAGTTATGTCACTGTCTGGATGGCACAAAATAAAATGGTTAAAAGTCTTAAAAGTCTTGCTTGGCAATCTGGGTCTAGGCGAGGCATGGGATGGTAGGTCTTCTCCCCCGAAAGCAACCTTAAAGAGCCTGTACTGGAATTGGGTTGCGCTTCAAACCAGCATTAACCATGATCTGGGCAGGCTTACTGATGATTTTCTGAAGTTTAAGGTTCTACCGATCCGCAAACTTTATTTTGACATCATCTCCAAACCACTTGACAGGGCCCTTTACTTTAGATTTAGGGCCGGGCCCTTCCTGTGCGAGCCTTTACAGCTCGCTGGAACCCCCCGGCTCAGACAGTAGCATTTTGCCCTGTCTGCCTAACTAGACCAGAAACCATAGCGCATTTTATGTTTGAGTGCCCGGAGTACACGCACCCAAGAGATAGGTGGCTTAAACCATTGTGTCGGCTGCTAGGCACCAGGTCTCACAATGAGGCGCTGCGCATCTTAATATCAGATCCACAGCCACTGTATGCTTGTGGCTTATCCAAATTTTTAGCATGGACATGGCAACTTAGAAGCAAAAGGCTTAAATGAAATGTTTAATTAGATCTTAATTAATTGCTTGAAATGTTTTCTTGTAAATAACGAATCCAAAAATTTGTGTAAATAGATATTCTCATGTTCTTTATCTTAAAATTGTGATTTTTTAATGTGAAGCTTTTATGATATGTTTTTATCGAAATAAAGCCTTTTGACTTGACTTGAGAACCAGATCCCACTAACTGCAACCACCGGTACAAATTAAGCACTGGTGGGGGTCCCATTACAGTTCAAAAGCGTGACGTGGTACAAATCGAGATGGGCCTGTCCCTGGGATGTAGGGGGAGGGTGTCGGTCCAGAGGGGAGGGATGAAGAGGGAGAAGCGATGGGTTGGTTTCTGGAGTGGAAGGTCTACCTGAACAGGGCTGGTTTTAGCCTCATCTTAAAACTGGAGGTTGGATTCACAAATTAATTGTAACATACCATTATAATATTTAATCACAATATTTGTTGACGCCATTGGATTTATTGCAATGAATCATTAACTGGTGCCAGTGTTGCCATGCACCTGCACACTTCCTTCTGTCACAGGGATGAGCAGCGTCTCACTCGTGACTGCCACCCGTGACCAGTCGTCCTTGCGTCACTCAACAATAAAACACATGTGCTATTACACTGCTTACTGGGGCATCATACATTCTAAATTTATCCTCATAGGATCACACAGAGCACACACCCCCAGAGTCATTGCAGAAGGCATTGCCAAATCATTGCACACCACCACCTGTACTCATGCAAATTCCATCCTAGGAAGTGCATGAAAAAATGACTGGCATGGAAGAAAAGTAATAATACGTTTTAATTAGTGCATGAATCATATTTCTCGCATGATATCTAATTACTGTTTGGTCTTTAATTGCATGCCTGGCATGCCACATCTCCTTTTGTCGGGCCGCCTCTTGTAAGTGGTAAGGTACTCTAGTTGGGCGGGTTGAGTGCTCACTGCCTCCACCACCTCCCAGACCTCTGGTGTGTTTCACAAAGGGTTGCAAACTGGCCTGGCGGTGCTGTGTTTGCCACCCTTTCCAGGGTTATGCTGAGGTTCCTGGAGGACGATGAACAGGTGCTTTTGGTGGTTACGTGTAGGTCTTGCAGGCCGTCATGCCCTTACCTGGGCAACCTGCCTGTACTGCATTCTTGAAGGGTTGATAAACCCCTCAAACCCCTCACTCCTGTGGCCACCTGCGTCCCACTGAAGGTTGACTGTGGGTCGTGCCTTCTCAGCTTCCCTTGGGTTTGAACATAAAAGTCATGGTGTCTACATGGTGCCCCCTAATGAATCCGGTAGCAGTAGGACTTGGTACCAGTACAAGAACCTCTAGAAGTGATCTTTCTCAGCTTGGTCTACTCAATGTGCCTCTACCTGACCCTGGTCCTGTTCGATTTGTATGCTTAGGGCGACCCGCTATAAAGTACCATTGGATCTCACGAGCCAAAGGCGCATGAAGAACACAACCAGGGCAAAAAGTTCAACGACAAATCCCTGAAATCTAGCAAACATGCAGTCCATGCAAAATAGACAATTGACATTAACACCAAGCTATTACCTATGACTAATAATGACACACTCTCACTCAGAAGGGAACAACCCATTCACTGGATTAAGGGTAGCCCTTCAACCGCTGAGCTCTTCTTTGAAACGAAATGCAATGTCTCCAAGTCTTGTTGCGTATACAAGCATTAGAGCAAGGTTACTGCAGTAACTTTGCTTGCTAATTGCCCCAGGGAGAGTCCATTCTTAAAGCCTCAGGGCATGGGAGCAAGGCTTTATTGTCTGAGTGAATCCACATATTTGAACACTTCTTCTCTGTAGGCCTTGGATCCAGCCAAGCCTCCCTTCGACAGCCTCGCTCGACTGAAGACTGGATTTAGGGATGGTCTCTTCACTTCCCGGGCAGATCAGTCTTCTCACTCTGACAGTTCGGCTGCCTCCAGTTACAACTCCATGTAGAGCAGAATCTCGGACTAAGGACTAACCGGGTCAGTGGATGCGGGTAGGTAAACCGCGGAACGTCCTATGGTGGCAAATGCATAAAAGGGCCCGTCCAAACTGGCTTCAGGTGAAACGAGTTTTGTAAAGGACAAAAAACACAACGTGGGACTCAACATTTTCATGCAGGTAACTATGGGCCAGATGTAGGTGGCCAATTACCGGTCGGTAACGGCCGAATTCGGCCGTTACCGACCGGTAATTGGATTTTGAGATGTAGGGCATGCATTTACAGAATCGGTATTTTACCGAATCTGTATTTACCGATTCAGTAAAATTACCGAATCGGTAAATACAGACTCGGTAAAATACCGATTCTGTAAATGCAGATGTAGCTGGCACCCTACCCGGTGCGCGCAGATGCGGAATGCAAACTAGGGGTCCGGACCAGTTATGGGCTTTTTCCGCTTTCAATTAGGGGCTAATTGAAGTCTTCTGAGACTATTTAAACTCGCTCCTTAGTTCACAGCCTCACTCGTCGGAGCCGCGTGGAGGGGGAGCAAGCCAGACAGCCCTGTGAATAACCGTGAGTGTGTATGGATGTATGAACAAGCCTAATGGTGTGTGATCTTTTATTATCGAGGGATTACAACCTTTTGATCCATTCCCTTAAATACCTCACAGGTTGCCATATCGGGTAGAACGGACCCCCCAACACGCTGTGGCTCATGAGGCCATTGGACCTCTCTTAATAAGTAAGCTACACATTTGGGTCAGAAACCATACCCTCTAAGACCTATCTGATACTTTGAATGTGTATGTGTCTCAGTCTATATGTTGTTCGTTTTTTTCCTTTTTTTAGGGTTCCTGGACCTTCACTTTTGTTCCTTGTTACCCTTCTGTGTATTTACACAGTATTAATACGAGAACATGTATTATCCTGTTTAGTAATAATTTTTAGGGTTCCTGGACCTTCACTTTTGTTCCTTATTACCCTTCTGTGTGTTTGCACAGTATGGACACAACAATCTGTGTCATCGTGTTTTACATGACTTTTCTGTTTACAGGTATCCTGAACCGCCAACTGGGCGCAACGGACCGTACATCCAACATAGATAGGTACATTATTCACCATATCTATTTTTGTAGAGCACACTTTTAAAATCTACACACATGTGAGTAAGGTGGGGATAAGTAGTGCATATTCCCGTCCTGAAGAAGGAGTTCCATAACTCCGAAACATGTCGACGCACTAACTTGGTTGGGTTACCCTAATTAGTAAACCACAACCACTCTAGCACTCTTTTTAACAATACCAGCCGGAGACTCAATAAAAAAATTTTCAGCACTAACGTGCCAGGTATTTTTTAATCCCTCACTTTCACCTCACCACTCACATTTTGGTACCCTCACACACACCAAACACATAGTTCACTCATAAAGTGCTCCTGCGTAGTCGTGAAGTCGTAGCACGCCGCATTCCGTAGAGGTTTGCGAAGACCCCGATGATGAAGCATGACACCAAGGGGCCTGTTGGTGTGTGAGGGGTATTTTAACAACACTGGTTGCTCCCCACCATTGTGGTAACAACCGCCGTCCACCTAGTGGATTCCTTTTTGTTTATGATAGTTGCTAGGGGAGACAGAATCCACTATTCCCTCTCCATCCCTCTTTTGTTAAAGATTACATGTCAGAGTGCCACAGGGCTTTAAGAATCGGTATTTTACCACCCAATCCAATTGGGTGGTAAATTACCGAATCCAGGTGTGCATGCACACCTGTGCCATGTGACACACAGACATGCCCTTCGGGCATGTCTGTGTACCACATGGCGCACATGCCTATTTTTGGGGTGCCAGAGGGTGTCAAAGTGACACCCCCTGCACCCTTGCTAAAATCGGTATTTACCGATTCTGTGATTACAGAATCGGTATTGCCCATTGATTCCTATGGGCTGCAAGGCCCAGAGGAATCAATGGGCAATACCGAATCGGTATTTACAGAATCTGTAAATACCGAATCTTAACGATTCGGTATTTACCGAATCTGAAATACCTACATCTCCCCCCCTCTATTTTACCACCTCTTAAATACCGATTCGGTATGAATCGGTGTTTAAGAGGTGGTAAATTAAAATTACCTACATCTGGCCCCTAATCGCTTTTCTAAATAAGATACGTATTCTAGAATTGGACAATTAGGGTGAGCACCATCAACACAACAGAGGAGTCTCACAGCAGTAGATTAGGAGCAGCAAAGTTTGGTCCTGATGAAGTGCCTCTGATCCGAGGCAGTAACACTTAGGGAAGAAACATGTTGACCCCAAAGTGAGCTCAGGGAACATTAGTTCCCACTGGGTTCCTCCTATTATTTTTTATCTGTATGTGTTTATAAGTAAACTAATTCGGATTCCCTTAATCAATTTTAGTTCAGTCACCATTCCTTCCTGTGTACTTCCAGTTTGACCAGAGTACTGAGGGGCATACGTTGGATGCCTGGAGGTTCTCAGATGCACAGACAATAAAATAATCTCCAGCAAAGAGTCCTCTCATGGCGCCCAGTTGGCATTGCATCACCCTCCCAAAGAGGAGCACAGCCCGATGATGAGGCATGCCAACTTGTTGGGCGAGGGTCTGTGTATTCTAAGAAAGATGCTCTGTGGCACGTGACAAATCCCTATGGCCCGAATTGGGTCTGTTAGGAACCTTTTCCTCAGAGCCACACACTTGTTGATTTATCACAATCTCAGACCAACCTTGGGGGTCGTAAGGTGACTAGCTCATCATACTCTTCGTGTTGAAGAGCCTCCCGCTCCTCAGTATTCTCAAATCTCATCAAGCCAATGGGCTGGTAATCCTGGGAAATTATGACGTCATCCATTGGCAGGCCTCAGGATAGCTTGTTATATATGATATACCATTCTAGTAATACAGGCATATGAACCAGACATTTGTGGAATCAAAACCAAGTGGTTTCCAAAGTTTGTGTCACTTGAATGATAAGCAAAAAACAGCAAAGCAATAGAAGGAATACCCAAAGTATTATCAGCATCTGGGGACTGCTTGGTACCCATTCCAATCCATCGTCTGTTGCCGGTTGTCCCACTCTTGAAAAAGACCACCTATATCCAACCAGTCTTGGTGCTGATGCTATAGGAACAGTCCAGCCGAAATTGTCAGACCGGGTCCCATACAGACAGGTACACAAGCAGCCCCAGATCAACTTCAGCTTATTTATGCCTGTAATGTATGGCTTGAGCCCCGTGGCATGGTGAGCATAGGACCTACGTCTAGGGCATACCCGTCACACTTAGAGTGGCTACTGCAAGAAACAGCAAAGTGACGGAAGGAATGCTTGAATATATATTTGTCACTGGAGATTGTTTGAGACACATTTGAACGTATTATGTTTTACTCACTGTGCCACTCTAGACAATGGCCAGCCCTCTGCAAACCACTCACTGTGCCACTCTAGACAATGGCCAGCCCTATGCAAATCACCCACTGTGATACTCTAGACAGAGGCCAGCCCTGTGCAAATCACATACTGTGCCAGTCTAGACAGAGGCCAACCCTATGCAAATCATTCATAATGCTGCCGCAATAGGAACAGGGCAGCCCAAACCCAGACCAGGTCGCCCGAGGATTGGCACAAGCAACCCCAGACCAGTTTTGACCTAGTTCGGCCTTGTGAATAAAACAGCATTTTAACATTCCCCGATAAAAAACGCACATCAACCCACATAACCAGGGTATTAGAGGCAGTCCTTTGGTGGACACCAAGCAGGTGGTTTAAGGGACTCCTTTCGACATAAAGAAAAAAAAGCGTCCCACCAGGAGCAGGGCAACCTCCAAGCCCAGCCTCCCTCTCTTCACTACCAAAGGACCAGTCAACACAATTCACCCTCTATGGCGACTACGCTGCAGTACTCAACTGTGAGCCCACGTACATCTCAGTAACGCACATTCTACTGGACCTTTAGTCGTACCTTAGTGAAGGCTAACTACTCTGGCACCTATTATACAGTACAGGCTACTGTACTCTACTATACCTCTGCCAACCATCCAAAAAATGAGGAATAATGCAGCTACTCCTTTCCTATGAGAATGTGTATGCATGTGTGATGTGGAAACTGATCTCTTGAAGTACACTGGCTGCAACACCACAGGTTCTAGGTAGGGGGCTAAGGAGGGGCTGCAAGAAGGGTGCATGGGCGGAGCATGGTGAATTTCTTCATCGCCTGATAGGTCCACGTGCCCTAGCATTTTAAACAGGAGTGCTGCTTTTTTGGGGGGGAAAGCGGGCAATGGCTGCACAATGTTCGTTCTTTCTCTAATGGTGCAGGTGAACACAAAACAATGGAATATAATGCAAATTCACACGACTAGTGATCTAGATTAACTAAATCATTTACCTCTGTAACATTTTTGCTGTACATAACATATGAAATTAGTGACAAGTGGAGATGTAGATGTATGCAGTCACACTGACATGCCACACCTCGCTCTGAAAAACACTTAACAGTCATCCTTTTGAAGACCTACAGATGACAGTCCACATCCACTGCCTGAAAAGGAATTGGTAACATGCAAAAATATTTTAACAAGATTCATATCTGGGCTATCATTTTATACATTTGTTTCTTTTTCCTTTCATCCTTTCGCTCTTTTATTTTGTCTTTCTTTTTTCGTCCTTTCTCTCCCTTTTCCTAAGCTTCATTTTTTTATTTCCCTTGGGTAACTGGACCACCCAGGATAGGTGCCTGTCTGCCTGCCTGTCTGCCTGTCTGTCTGCCTGCCTGCCTGCCTGCCTGTCTTTCTGCCTGTCTACCATCTATCCAGTACAATACAATGCATTTTTTAGATTGTTATTGTTTCATTATCCAGATGTGAAGGGTGTGGTGTCTGTGCACATGAGGTCACCACTATAAGAAGAGTAGACATAACAAGGCGTGTCAGCCTCACACTTCAGAGGTGTGATGGACACAGCCCTTCAGTGTTCAGAGGCCCATCATTAGGCCAAACCCCAGGTATGTTAGCGTTGGGTGATATCACACTGCAAAGCACTTCCTGGAGTTGGATGGGCGGATGAAGCAGAGGAGATGAAGAGGGGAGCAATTCCACTCACCAGATGCGTTTCCTTCTGTTTTTATCTGGCTCTCTGTCACTATTTCCTCTGCTGTGAATCGAAGTCCCCTGTCTGGACGCAATGCCTCGTGCTGCGTTCAAATGTGATGCCCTTCACGTGCTCCGCAGCCCTGGTGTTGAGCACGTCTTGTTCTGCGGGAGAACAGCTTCTTCCCTGCAGGGGAACATTGCTCCCAAGAGCCGTGGGTACCATGAGCTCAAACTCGTGTGTCAGGGAAGATGGCTGCACCGCTTACCAGCGCTCTGGGATCTCGGGGGCTTCTAGGAAGAGTGCAGAGCCCGCACCAGCTGTAAGACTGAGGCAAGGGCGAGCCATCAAGAGGTCAAGAGGACTGCAGTCACCGGGTTCATCCGCGAAAAGATACGAGAAAACAACTTCTTAAAGCAACCTTTTTATTAGATGCTCCTATCTCTGTCGTGGAATAAAAACTTCACACTGGCAGAGTTCAGAATCCTCTGGTTTTCTGGATGCAGAAATCAGACTTAAAGACGCCCTTGCAGGATAGCCGCCACTCCTGTCCCTGCTCAGAGGGTTTTAGTTTCCTCAACAGATGTTCAAATAGGTCTCCCAGAAAGACTACTATGCCATCGGCTCCCCGCTGGATACAGTCGTCAACTCTGTCCCAATAGACAGAGTTCAGCTAAAAGACACATCTCTTCACTGGAATGAACTGCTCCATCGAATCTGGAGAGAGTGCTCAGGCAGCTGACGTCACTCGGTCTGCTGGGCCACCTGATCCCTCAAGAACCCGAGCCTGTGTCACAGAACTGGTGCAGTGTCCCGGTCTGCAGCAGGGGCACCTTTCAAATCGAGCACCTGGCCCAGACCGGGGCAGTGCGCCCTATCGCTACCTCATATTTAGGTGTTATCTGCACTATGTCTCACACCAAAGATACTACCCCTACCTTGTCATGTGAATATTTATGATCGTTACAACTAGCCTTACCCATTCTACTCTTTGATAATTACTCTGACATTGCTCTGATAATAATTTACAATCCTACCTCATCGAACTTGACTGTATGACTATGACACAACCTAAACCATATGCACCACTTATCGCTAAGTGATCAGGCGTTAGGAATATATTTATTTAATCACCCTAGATAGCATATTGCCTCCTACCTTCCATATTTGTTTGCTGTTTTAATTGCTACTATAATGTCAATTTATTAACCTTCTATGTCAGTTTGTAACCACCCTAGATAGTGTATCGCCTTCTACCCCCATATATGTTTGCTGCTATAATTGCTTCTATAATGCCAATATGTAATCTGTATGTAAAGCGCTCTGATACCCACGGGTCTTGTCCGCGCTATATAAAACACTATAAATAAATAAATAAATAAATAAATTCTAATGAGCACACTGCCCCAAAGCAGCTGCAACTTCCCCATGCCCTGGGGGCAGCGCAGTCAGTGAAATAACAATTGCCTACAAGCCGCTCTATGTTTCACAGACTCATCACGTTCAAGAGGTGAACATGGGTGCAGTGACTGCAGCTGCCTGCAGGGGGGATGTCTTGGGGTCCAGTGGATCCCTTTTATTCGTTCAGAGGGCTGCCCTCAGTGGGGGGCGCTGATAGCGTGGCACCTCTTGTGAGGGAACGCCCGCTCAAGATAGCGCTGGGACTACATGTGCACAAGCGCTATCAGTATTACAGAAGAGGCCTCACAAGCATCCGCTGCCCCTGCTGTAAAACCAAAGCTCCCCATGGGCGCGCACACGCGTCGCACCACCAGGGCGCTAAACATAATACAGTCCCAAGTCTCCAACCTCCAGCACTCCCTTTATTGATTGCGTTGGAGGCCACAACTGGGCCACTTGCTTTAGTGTCCATGTTTGCATAAGCCCTGAGTTCTGAGTTCTGGCAGAAGAAATGTCATTGTATTCCAATGGGGCATTTCTTTTCTGTGTCAGGGACAACATAACACTTTGTCAATATCGTGCCTCTTCACCCCCAGAAAAGGACCCCACTCACAGTTCCTAGCTTCCATCTAGCCTCCCTGCTGCGGCCATCTAACCTTACTAAATGGTACCGCGGGCCCTACAAGGTGCAGCACGTTGACTGCATGGCACAGAAGACATGTTGTTCTTGGTGGCTCCCAGGACCAGATATCGCTAACGAGACAACTGGAGTTGTGCAGCTCGTGGTGGACGCCTCTGCAACAAGTATGCAGCTGGTGTGCAACAGATATTCTCTGTTTCTGGTTCAGAAAAGCTTCCAAATCACTTTTTTTCATTAATAGGCCCATCTTCTTACACTGACAATTTCCTACCGGTTCTGGACCTAGATGTAGTTTGTTTCCGGAAGTAAACAAAATAAGCATGAACTTTCTGCCATGTTCTCCAAGCTTGGACTTTGTGTTGTATATTTCCCCTATAAGGTGAACCAGATGTAAGGGTCAGGCTCCTTTTGGGCCCTAGTTCTGGGGAATGTTCCACAGAGGGTCTCAGGGTGGTATAGATACGGCGGCGACGAGGAATGCATCTTTCCTTGTAAAATCAGAGCGAGCCGTTCTCTTCCATCCCCAGCTACCAAGCCTCCCTGCTCGTTAAAGCGGCACGCCCTCATAGCCGGCATACCAGACATTATTTGAATAGTTCCTGTTTGAACATTCCGCTCAATAAAAAAACAGTCTGAATTTCTCATGCACTTGCAAGCTTTGTAAAGAAAGCATCTTTACTTTCAGACATTATTTGCTACCTAGCATTAAGGCTCGCTTGCTTGTACAATATAAAAGTGAGTGTAGCAAACGCAAACCCTTTTCATTTTAAAAAGACGAGGAAAAAAAAACCTGCAATAAGTAATGTGGTGTTGCAACATTAGTTGCTGTAAATTGCAGACTGGAATGCGACTCCCACCTTTTTTTCTAAAAATAAAGCCAGTTCACTGATATCATTTCCTCCCACCCCCGGACACAGCCCATCTTCGCCGCGGGGGCACCTGGGGGCCGCGTGACCATTTCACATCAGGCCATTACAGCTATTGATCCCCACGCATGCGCCCACGCCTGCATCCTGCAGGAAGCCACGGGCTGATTAGCGAGGACTGCCATAGAGGCGGTCATGTGTACAGACAAGAGGATCATCCTCAGTTCCGGAGAACTCTTCTGAATAGCATGACAAGATGCCTGGTGGACGAGGACGGACATATATGGGCAAACCAGGTTTTTGGTTAGAGTCCCATAGAATATTGTGGGGTTCCAGATTTTTGGTTAGAGTTCCATAGACTACTGTGAGGTTCCAGATATTTGGCTAGAGTTCCATAAAATACTGTGGGGTTCCTGGCTTTTGGTTAGAGTTCCATAGAATTCTGTGAGATTCCAGGTTTTTGGTTAGAGTTCCATAGAATATTGTAGGGTTACAGGTTTTCAGTTAGATTAGAGTTCCATAGAATATTGTGGGGTTCCCTGCTTTCGGTTAGAGTTCCATAGAATATTGTGGGGTTCCATGTTTTTAGTTAGAGTTCCATAAAATATTGTGAGGTTCCATGCTTTTGGTTAGAGTACAATAGAATATTGTGGGGTTACAGATTTTTAGAGTTCCGTAAAATATTGTGGGGTTCCAGGTTTTTCGTTGGAGCTTCATAAAATATTGTGGGGTCCAGATTTTTAGTTAGAGTTCCATAAAATATTGTGGGGTTCCAGGTTTTTGTTTAGAGTTTCATAGAATATTGTAGGGTTCTATGTCACATTTCCGACAGTCGAAGACAGCCTCCCTTAGAGGCTGGCAGAGCTGCACCATAAATTGTCATGACTCCTACGCTGCCAAACTCGCGGTCCCCTCATCCTATTTCGAGTCGGGGTAATCATTGAGTTCTGACAACAGAGCCTCTGCTGGCTCCCTCTTTCAGAAATTCTTAACCTGACCCCCCACCGAACTGCAATAGCCCTGTATAGGATAGGTCAACGATTTTCCGTGCTCAAGGGTGCTATAAAGAGGCATGGCAGAGGTGGGCTGGAAAACCAAACTCATGGCTCTGCCCATGTGTAGGGAGAAAACTCCTGCTTTAAGACCTGGCTTTTTGTCGTTTTCTAGGTGGCTAGTTCTCTATCTTCTTTCTAGTTGTTTGCAGTGTTGTTTTGTTGCACTGTGTTCCGCAGTGTGCCAGCTGGCCTGCTTCCGTATTTTTCTCAGTGTGTTGTGTTTATGGGTGCCAGGGAGTCGGGGCATTTTATGATCCACTTGTCCAGATCTTTGATCTCGCTGCTTAGGTCTTCGGTTGGAGTTGGTTGATTCAACTGTAGGGTGTCCACCCAGTTGGATTTCTGGATGCTGCTCTTGCTCTTTTTACCCATATTTGTG
The DNA here is from genome assembly GCF_964261635.1 of Lissotriton helveticus. Lineage (NCBI taxonomy): Eukaryota > Metazoa > Chordata > Amphibia > Caudata > Salamandridae > Lissotriton > Lissotriton helveticus. Next base: position 146,168,477 of record NC_136067.1, on the reverse strand, counting down.
GTAGCAGGCAGGGGTTGCTGATTTAGAATTGGATAACTGCGTGGTTGGTCCACGTGAGTTGCATGATTGCAATGATTCCAATGTTATTGAAGGTGGTGAAGACAAAGTCAAGGGTGTGACTGGCGGAATGTGTGGGACAGTTGAAATGTTGTGTAAGTCTCAGGTTCTCTAGACTCTCAAGGAGTCCTGTAGTGTGGGGGGTCACTGTTGTCTTCAAAGTAGAAATCTCCTAGTAGGATGTTATTGCCAGAGTCTGTGGTGAAGGGGGGGATGAAGTCAGCAATGTTGGCGGTGAAGGTGGCTCTAGGTCCCGGTGGTTGTTATATGCGAGTTCCGCTCAGAGTGTATGTTGCTGACATCTGTAGCTTGAAGTGTAGCTCCTCCATGTGGGGGGTTGCGGCTTCTGTGGTTGTAGTGCATTTGAAGGAGTCTTTGAATATTATTGTGATTCCTCCTGCTGGTCTGTGTTGGCGGTCTTGAAGTGCGATTCTGTATCCTTCTGGGGTAGCTGTGGCGATGTTTGGTGCTGACTCAGAGGTCAGCTATGTTTCTGTAAGAAGGAGGCACTGTTGTGGAAGATGCCCCAGATTTCCATGGCGTGTTGAGGAGCATGCACAAAGGCTGGTCTTGCCGGTGCATGTTTGTTTGTGGGTGCGGAAGATGCACTGTTAGTGGGTGGTGTAGGTGTGGTTAGTGTTGAGTTGCAGGTGATGTGGCAGTGGGTGCAAGCAAATGCTCCTTCTGTGTGTTGCGGTGTTGTGTGGCAGCAGCGCATGTATGGGTGCTCCAGGTTCAGAGAGTGGAGGAGCTCTTTGGAGTTCGCGTACGGGCTGGAAGGGGCAGGGTTTCTGGCACTGGACACGGTACAGGCACTTGCATTTGGCACGTCATCGCTGCGACCGCTATTAAGTAGGCCCTGGTGGGATTGCAGGGGCGGTGGGTGGGGCTAGCCAAGGGCGCTGGAAGGAGCGGTGGTTCAGGAGGGATAGGTAAGGAGAGAGTTGGAGGTAGGGGTGTGGGAGGTGGAAAACAGAGCATGGGGGAGGCAGAAAAGGCAGCAGTAGGGGGAAAAGGAGCAAAAGGGACAAAAGGGTGAACAAATGGCACAAAAAGGCAACAGAAGGGTGAGAAAATGCGAGAAGAGAGCAAGAAGGCACTAAAAGCAGCAGAAGGCTGAGAGCGAGTGCAAGGAAAAAGCAAAAAGGCAACAGAAAGGTGAGAGTTGCCTTTCAAGTGAGCTTGAAAGGGAAAATAAGGCAAAAGGCTAAAGCCAAAGAATGGCACCAGTGAGACAGAGGTAGCACTGGCACAGGGACAGCGTGAGTGGGAGAAGAGGCGGGACTGGAGCTAGGTCTTGAGGGGCTGAACCAGTTCGAGGACTGGTCCAGGTAAGTCAGGGGGCAGGGCCCTGGGCACCTGCTTAATTACTGCTAGGGGCTGACTGGGCAGCTAATCTCACCCCCTTTTACAATCAATTGGCAAACCTGATGGGAATGCCCCCTCTTCCCTTTACTCTTTGCACTTGCTATCAATCCATTAGCCACAAAACTGAAGTGGTAGGGAAGACCATGGTGCACCTCTCTTGCATACAGAGTACGTGCACTGTCTTTATATGCCAATTAATTCATGATCTACATCAGGGACTTTGAGGAAGACCACACTGGGAATGCCAAGATCTTTAAAGAAATTAGTGCTGCATCCAGGTTACACGTTAGCTGTTCAAAATAAAATCTTGGTTATTCAAGCTATATGGGGGGGTGATTCTGTCAAATATGAGGGGGTCTCCTTCCGTTCTTGTTGGAAACCTCAGTAAAATGATATCTGCCTACTGGTTACAAATATCCTTTTGGAGAACATTCCTGCTTACTGGTATGGGGCTGATTGCCCAGTCCAGCATGTTGGTCCTGCCCTGCCTTCTGAATGAATTCACCAACCTCCCTATCTTTCATTTTTTTTGTAGAGTTTTATATAGCGCGAACAAGACCCGAGACAATGGGTATCAGAGCGCTTTGCATGAGCACCAGTTTCGTTACATACCGGACACATACATTTTTGTTAGGCACGGGGAGATTAAGAGATTTGCCCAGAATCGCAGGATGTTGAGCGTCGTTGCCGATACTGGAACCCGGTTCCCCAGCTACGAGGTCGACCGCTCTAGCCGTAAGGCTACACCCTCTCCCCTAACTTTCTTAATCTTTCTCACAAGGAAGTTTCTCTGCAAGGTAGCTGTACTGCTGGGGAGCTCATTTGCCGTAACAGCAGACGCAGAGTCACAATGGCCAAGGTGCGCCTACCAGTGGTGTTGAGGGTTAGTTGGGGGCCCGAATTTTGAACATTATTATTTAGCAGCCCAGCTTCATTGACAATGCCACTAGATGTTGGATCTTTCACTGAAAGAAACTTGTGCTCGTGGGTAGCACACAAGCCTTGAGGTATTATGTGGACTCTTGCTTCTAAGCGGTGGAAGTAGATGCCCCGTTTATTACATTGTGCTGAGTTTCTTTGCACACAATGTATTAATCACTAAACAGCCGCAGTCCGTGCAGGTAACATCGGTGAGGAGGTGGGGTCGTGTAAGGGGGGATTCCGAGGGACGATGCAGAGGGAAAATTAAGTAAATAATCAATTGTCCCTCTACATCGTCCCTCTGAATCCCTCCTTACACCGCCCCACTGACCCTCCGCTGTTACCTGTATGGACCGCGGCTGTCACTAAACACATCAGTCCCTATGCCCCGGCCATACCTTTACTTGGACTTCCAAAACGCCTGGGCATCTTCCTGATGGCGACCTGAGACATTGGGGAGACACAGGAATCTCAACCTTTGGGCCATCTATTTCAGGATGGCCAGCTACTTCCATTTAGCTCACTGAGGGGACAGTTCACTTTGCACAGGGGACAGTTTTTAACACACTGAGTCCTACTTTCCACCATGTGGACTAAATTGTTCATTACTCCTACAGAGCCTGAGATGCACTCCATGGGCCAGGCTTTGTACGTGATGTGTAATGGCCGGAGGTTTGCTATACAAACATCGCTAGAGCATCGGCTAGAGCGGTCCCAAAAAAAAAAATGTGGGAGTCTGAATTAGGGTGAGCAGTCCACTTGGCTTTGGCGTACCCAAACACTGTCTCACACAGTGCTAAATTTAAATTCACACAATTCTGCATCTTACACAGGACCTAATTATTTCCCTTAGCAATGAACAAACCTTTCCCCAATGCCAGTACCTCCCATCCACTCTCCACTGCCTATTCTGCTGCTTTCCAACATATGCTATGAAAGTGCCTCTATGACAATCTTCTGAATAGAATTGAAAGGAAGCTTGTATAGCGCACTGTTACTCCAAGAAGTGTCCTGGCACTCTGCACACAAACCATCACTGCTGAGTGTCTTTCATCCAATTAATCCTATTTAAAGAGCCACATTTTCAATTTCTTCCTGAACAAAGAGGGTGCAGCAGTAGCTTATAACTCAAGTTGAAGCTTGTTCCATGCTGATGGCCCCAAGACAGAAGTACAAAGTACCAGAACATCTTGCACCTTGGGCCTATATAAAAGACTGAAAAGGAATAGGATAGCTGCATGCTTCTTTGACCTTGTCCTGTTAACAACCAAACAAGTAGTCATGATGAAATGAAAGACAGTGTATGGGGCATGGTGTCAAATTGCTACTTAATGGACTGAAGCTGTGAGCAAGACTTGGCATATAAAAGAGGCCAGGGGCCTGCGGAAGCACCCAACCACCTGTGACTAGGACGACATGTTGATGAGCCTGAAGAAGGTACCCAAAAACGACACACTACCTCTATAGGTACTCTTCCGGAGACCGTTTGAATTGCTCTACCATGGGCTCCAGAAGAAACATTGTCCTTGAAATGGCAATTAACAGTAAAGTTTGAACAGCACTGTTCCACAGCACTGATCTGATACCAAACCACAAAACTACCTTTATTCACCACCTCCCTCCTACGCTGTGACACAAACTTCACCCCGCTGACACTTATGCCAATCACCCTCCAGATGCGACTTCAACCTCTCTGAGGATACACTCACCTTCCATTGTCATCATTCCTCCACATTTCTTGACTATGGCTCAGTTTCTTGGTTCAAAGTTAGGGCTTGACACCTTTAATTGTCAAATTGTGTGCCTGCAATAGTTGTCTATGCAGAATTACGTTTTTCTGTCTGTTAAGTGGGGGCTTATGCTAAATGAAATGCCCATGAAAGCTGTTGCAAAGATGTTGTGTCAGGCCTGTAGAATAGATGACACAGATATATCAATGCTGCTCATCATTTATTTGCAATATGTGAACATGGTTATAAAAAGAAAATATTTTCCTGTCCTTGCCAAAGCATTTCATGGTGCCGCTCTTCTATCGAAGCAGGGCATTTATGTTTTGCTCCCTAACACAATTCTTCACTCCACATCAAATCGCAAGAATTGCAGCAAGCACTGAGAAAACCTACATCTAAGCCAACAATTTAAACATTTCTAGAAAATAGTTCACATTTAATTATATCCGCAGTCCAAAAAGCACTAAGGAAAATGCATACCTGGGGGGGGGGGAGCATATTTACTATTCTAACAAACATTGAGGGAAGTGTAGACACTGATGGGAATAGGGCGGTAAGTTGTAATACTTTAATTCCAAGCGAACACACGCTGTGGAAAATGCATATGTGTATGGTGGGTATGGCAGATTTACTATTCCGTCTCCAGTCTAACAAACAAGAGGAAAGTGCAGTCATTGGGAGAGCCAGATTGACTTGTGTAATTCCAGTACAAAAACATTGAGAAAGATGGTATGGCCTGGACGTGGACGTGAAGGAAGATGGTGTTGCTTCAAGGCTTTAGGCACAACATAGGAGCAGCCAAGCAAACTGCGGCACTGGAGTGCATCTTTGACTAATAGTAGAATCTACTCCAAGGCAGAGTATCCAAGTCAAGGGAACAATAAAGTGGGAGATCTCTGCACCTAGCTGTAACCAGCCATCCTCAAGCAATAAATGATGGCAGAACAAAGGGTAGGCCCTGCCTAGAAGATTTCTCACAACAACCAGAACTACCGCTCAACTGCACTTATTTGAGGCTCTGCTGAGCTCCTTTGTATACACGTAAGTGGGCGGACAAGCAGCAATGCGTGGCCTTTTAGAACACACCCATCCAAGTGTAGGAACAGCCACACAGATTCACTGGCAACAGCTAACTTGCTCCTGATCGGTATCACAGACTCAACAAACTTGGTACCAACATAACATCAAAGGCTCATATGAGTAGGAATGAAAATAAGCTCAGTTGGATACTTACCATGTTAATATTAAATACTTGCATGCATTTTTGCCTGACTTCAAGATGGCGACTACCAGTGACTTAACCCAAGCACACCAAAGGGCAAAATGAATACCAACAGACCCTTATGTAGTGACTAGTGGATAAATAAAACGGCACTCTCTCTCACATGTCAGGCCATAATAATTCATTAGTAAGGTTTACCATTATCTGGAGGTCGTTCCCGGAAGAACCAGCGGAATCTCGAGTGCTCCAAGTGATATTGGACCCTGGTTCCACAAAAGGGATAACATCCCTACTGAACGCAGCGCTAAAAGCTGGCAGACAGACCACTATAGATCTGAAATGCACAGCCTGGTACGACGATTTAGAGACCCCACTCACGGACGCCGAATCAAAGAGGACCCTGGCACAAATATGGTAGGTGACCAGCAATACTGTGTTTAAATTGATGCAATAAAGCTTACTTGACACTGCTAGGCCTACAAAAGATTCTACCTGAAGAGACATGTGGGATTCACTCACCATGCTGTAGTCTTGGAGGATTTCAACAATGTTACCTGGAAATGCTCACTGCTCCGCCAGTTCTGGGATGCGATACTGAACAAGGTATGCAGAGTAAAGCAGGTGAATGCCAACTTAACGATACAACATTGTTTACTGGAATTGTTGCCTCTTCCCAAGAAGGGATATAAATGCAGTACACCCCAGTTGGGGTTTGTACTTGCTCGCAGGTGTATAGCAACGCACAGGGCGAACCCGATGCCCCCGACACAGACTCATGAGTGTCTGATCTTCTAAAATGGATCGGATGGTAGCTGAGGAGTGCACTCTCTGAAAAGTCTGCACCATAATAATGCAGAGCGAGACCTTGAGATCTGGGACAGCATGAATACGAAGTTATACAGTCATGAGACTGCGGGAGAGGGTGACTCCGATGATAGATCGTCGGAGGAGGGCTCTAATTGTCTACCTATGCTGGCTGTTACCTGGACGCCCCCTGGGTTGCTCGCAGAGAGCATTAAGACACCCTTGCCCAACATGCCATACATGATTAAAGAGGTCCGGGTAGGACGTATTGGAGGTCAGTGGCTGAGGAGTTGCAACCCTCTGTAAGGATTGTACATCATATATTGGAATGGTTTGGTGTGATTCTTCTCCTCTCCAGGATTGTACTGCTGTCCCCTGGCTTTTCTCCCCTACCCTGCCTCCTACCCCACATATAGGAAATGCAATAACTATTATTATTATGATGGCTGTAATTTCCCCCTTGCATACCTGGGGAACATGAAAACACTGAAGTGGTACTGTTTGTACTTTATGTTTTTCTCTCATCGTTTGCTTCTACAGTCATTGGCTGATATGACAGACTACCCCTTTTTGTATGTGTCAAATTTCTGTCTTTGTCAAATGGTATATGGCCTCTATTATTTTGGAAATTTAATAAACATAGTTTAAAATGTATTTTATCCTCAATGTAAATACAGTTAACACTAATACTTCACAGTCTTAGAGCATTACAAACAAGGAGTATGCAGCATGGCTCTGTGAACCTCTGTAAAACCTGAATGAGAAAGGATGCTTGCAGTGCTTCAATTGAGGTATTGTAAATCAGCACTGTACCCCAATATCTTGAGTCACTAAACACTTACTGAAAATGCCTCGATCATTGGGGAGGCTTTTGGTTTACAATTGTTCAGTGCCAGCACCAAAAAACAAGAAGGATAGCTAATGTGACTAGGTACACAATCTCTCTGATTTTACTACCTTCTCATTGAATTGCAATAATTGGTAGAATGCTGTTAGAATTATTGGGTTGTGACCTACTAACTGTACCTTGCTAATATCACTTTATTTCTTTGCTGGACAGAAGATAACCAGATTACACAGTATTTCATTCTGAGAGGTCTTGTGTCTAGTACAACCTTCTATTGCCATACAACAACATTCTCACTCACATTCAATAAAAAAGGATTGGAAAAGGTAAAAAAATCAAGCCTAAAGCAAACCAAAGCGTCTAATCCAGATTCATCACCAAAAAACAAAACTGACACTAAAACGATGAAAACAATTATGAAGAACCTTTCTGAAATGCACAAACTCACTTAGAAAATAAATACAGACCTGATGCAAACAGAACTAACAGGAATCTACAATATCATTAAGCAGATCACAGACGGAAACACTGAAGCGGAATTCAAAATAAGTAATCTTGAAGACACAGAAACAAACATCAAAATAGATATATTGGCTTGAAAGCTACAATCTTCCCCCCATTAAAAAGAGACATCTCAGATTGAGAATGTGGAAACCGCAGGGGTAACCTGAGAATTTAAGTCTCCCTGAAGGGAGACAGCCATTACAACGTGGGCTTTACACCGCTCTCCCATTACGACGCAGCCATCACAACGCAAGTCGTTACAACGACTTGCGCTGGATGGCGCTATAGGATCACTGAAATAATATCGAGTGCCAGTATATCGACTTGCAAAAACATCGAGGAAAAAATATCTACAGACAAAATATCAAGTTTGTATCTGCAAACAGGTAAGTACAAAAATATCGAGTACAAAATATCGTTTACAAAAATATAGATTTAAAAAATATCGACTTTATTAAAAACAGTGTTAAATTAAATTAAAATTAAAAAAAAATTACTAAAATATACTTAAAAATACTTAAATTAACTTATAATAATTAAATAATTAATGAAAGTTAAAAAAAAATGTTTTACAATCATATTTGTTAAAACATATATATATATTAACATAATATAATTAAATAATATCCAATATTATTACCGTACGATAGCATAAGTCTAAAAAATACTATTCCCAATCCACAGAGTGCAACTGTAGGGAAAGCGTTGGATAGCGTAGGGGTAAAAATTACTATTCCCACTCCAGTGGGTACAACAGTGAGGAAAGCGTTGGATAGCGTAGGGGTAAAAATTACTATTCCCACTCCAGTGGGTGCAACAGTAGGGAAAGCGTTGGATAGCGTAGGGGTAAAAATTACTATTCCCACTCCAGTGGGTGCAACAGTGAGGAAAGCGTTGGATAGCGTAGGGGTAAAAATTACTATTCCCACTCCAGTGGGTGCAACAGTAGGGAAAGCGTTGGATAGCGTAGGGGTTAAAATTACTATTCCCACTCCAGTGAGTGCAACAGTAGGGAAAGTGTTGGATAGCGTAGGGGTAAAAATTACTATTCCCACTCCAGTGGGTGCAACAGTAAGGAAAGTGTTGGATAGCGTAGGGGTAAAAAATACTATTCCCACTCCAGTGGGTGCAACAGTAGTGAAAGCGTTGGATAGCGTAGGGGTAATAATTGCTAATCCCACTCCAAAGAGTGCAACAGTAGGGAAAGCGTTGGATAGCGTAGGGGTTTAAATTACTATTCCCACTCCAAAGAGTCCAACAGTAGAGAAAGCGTTGGATAGCGTAGAGGTAAAAATTACTATTCCCACTCCAGTGGGTGCAACAGTAGGGAAAGCGTTGGATAGCATAGGGGTTTAAATTACTATTCCCACTCCAAAGAGTGCAACAGTAGAGAAAGCGTTGGATAGCGTAGAGGTAAAAATTACTATTCCCACTCCAGTGGGTGCAACAGTAGGGAAAGTGTTGGATAGCGTAGGGGTAAAAATTACTATTCCCACTCCAGTGGGTGCAACAGTAAGGAAAGTGTTGGATAGCGTAGGGGTAAAAAATACTATTCCCACTCCAGTGGGTGCAACAGTAGGGAAAGCGTTGGATAGCGTAGGGGTAAAAATTACTATTCCCACTCCAAAGAGTGCAACAGTAGGGAAAGCGTTGGATAGCGTAGGGGTAAAAATTACTATTCCCACTCCAAAGAGTGCAACAGTAGGGAAAACGTTGGATAGCGTAGGGGTTTAAATTACTATTCCCACTCCAGTGAGTGCAACAGTAAGGAAAGTGTTGGATAGCGTAGGGGTAAAAAATACTATTCCCACTCCAGTGGGTGCAACAGTAGGGAAAGCGTTGGATAGCGTAGGGGTTTTAAATTACTATTCCCACTCCAAAGAGTGCAACAGTAGAGAAAGCGTTGGATAGCGTAGAGGTAAAAATTACTATTCCCACTCCAGTGGGTGCAACAGTAGGGAAAGCGTTGGATAGCGTAGGGGTTAAAATTACTATTCCCACTCCAGTGGGTGCAACAGTAGGGAAAGCGTTGGATAGCGTAGGGGTAAAAATTACTATTCCCACTCCAAAGAGTGCAACAGTAGGGAAAGCGTTGGATAGCGTAGAGATAAAAGTTACTATTCCCACTCCTGTGGGTGCAACAGTAGGGAAAGCGTTGGATAGCGTAGGGGTTACAATTACTATTCCCACTCCAGTAGGTGCAACAGTAGGGAAATTAAATACTTCATATATTATTTCAATAAATATAAATTAATATCTATCAAAAATATTTAAAAGTAATTACGAATTTAATATAATATAATAATTAATCAATTAAAATTACTAATTAAATTTAATTATTACAATTATTTAACTATTAATACAAATTATTTACAAACTAACAATTAATAATTTCACATTTAAAAATTAATTTACAATCAATTCTAATTAAATACAATTAAAAAATGTTATTACATTTACATAATTAGCAAATATTCAATTAAATAACATTAATTAGCAATTCTAATTTAATTATTTAGCCATAAAAAATTAATTAACAATTAATTCTAAAACAATACCAATAAATATGTTAGCATATTTAATTAATGATAAATAAATTACTTACCACCCAATTCCCCTATAAACCCACAACCCGCTACAGAAAATAAATTAGTAAAATTCACATAATTAGCAATTAATCAATTAATTAAAATTAATTGCCAATTAAAAGTTAATTAATTACCAAATATAAATTAATTAACAAATAATTAGAAATGAATAGCAATAAATAAATTTACATATTTAATTAATTAAAATTAAATTACTTCCTACCCTATTCCCCTATAAACCCACAACCCGCTACAGAAAATACATTTTTAAAATTAACATAATTAGCAACTAATCAATTAATTAAAATTATTTTCAAATTAAAAGTTAATTACCAAATATAAATAAATAACAAATAATTAAAAATGAATAACAATAAATAAATTTACATATTTAATTAATTATAATTAAATTACTTCCACCCTATTCCCCTATAAACCCACAACCCGCTACAGAAAATAAATTAGTAAAATTAACATAATTAGCAGTTAATCAATTAATAAAAATTAATTGCCAATTAAAAGTTAATTAATTAACAAATATAAATGTATTAACAAATAATTAAAAATGAACAACAATAAATTAATTTACATATTTCATTAATTATAATTAAATTACTTCCCACCCTATTCCCCTATAAACCCACAACCCGCTACAGAATTAAATTACGCAAAAATTAACAAATTCAATTTTCATTAATTAAAATTATTTATAACATAAATACACACTTTTAACACACATAATAACATAAATATCACTATAAAAAAATCACTGTTATCAAAAATTCGATAATTTTATTAAACTATATTATATACTTCGATATTTTAAATCTCTATATTTTTAACAATCGATATTACATTACTTACCTTAATAACGATATTTTTGATGTCTATATTCTGTCCTGTCCATATTTTGTCCATTCGATATTAAAAACTCAATATTGTGTCCAGTCGATATTTTAACTGTGCACCGGCGCTGTATACTAAGGAATAGTATGATTTACTATTCCAACACCTTCCCTACTGTTACGTAGGCTGGAGTTGGAATAGTAAATCATACTATTCCTAAATCCAGCGCCTCCAGCGCAAGTCGTTGTAACGACTTGCGTTGTGATGGCTGCATCGCAAGGTTGCGCGGTGTAAAGCCCGCGTTGTAATGACATACATCCCTCCCTGAAGGAGCAGAAAACAATGCCAACTTTTGCATTGAACTCATAGAGAATTGATTCCTTAAGATGCTGGGACTTCACTTCAAATTTGACTTTGACCTGGCTGTACCAGCGAGTTCTGTGTCACAAGCCTTTCTATCACATGTAAACTCTTACATTACCAACACACATAAGGCATCCTACATTATATGAGAAGAAACAAACACGTTTTATGGAAGGAAGGGAAGATTACCATTTCACAAGACTAATCAAATGAGACCATTATGGTAAGGAAAGCTTTCTTAACTCTGAAACCAAGACTCAAAAGCATGAATATACCATTTTCATCTGTTGGTACGGAGACATTTCGAACACCTTTCAAATATATTTCAGGACCATTTTGCTTCACCACCTTCTTGTATATCACCAATGACGTGCAAATTGAAGTTAATTCTTTATTGCCTCAGCAGTCTTCACACAATTTTAAGTTTGTTTATTATTTCAATAGTTTGTCCATATTTGTAATGGATACAATGTTGTTACCCCAAGTTAGGGGTTTCATGCAAGCTTACTTCTGGTTTTAAATGGTGTTAATGTTGTCAATAAAAGCTAGATTAAAGAGGGAATGCACATGGTGAAGATGAGAATATAGGGCCAGTATATATGTTGGGTGGTAATACATTCACAAAAGAGGTCCCCTTTAGATCTCCTTGAGATCTTTTCCTTTTTTGTGAAGGCTGAGCAAAGTTCAAGGTGAGTAAGCATTGGTCCAGGGATCACTGCCAGAAAACGTTTCCTAAAGCATCCCCGTTTCCTTTAAGGAAAACAAGCTCTTTAGCAAAAAATTATTTACTTACAGGCAATCACAGACATGGTGGCCTGCTGGCATTTGCAGACCACTATCCCTGCAATAGGCATCAATCAAAGTGAGTCTCTACTTGCAACCTACCTCATGAAGAATAACAAGGTAGGTTAGATTGCGACCTACTCATATTTGGAATTTTAAGACCTGGCCTATTAGTGCATAAGTCGGTTTCCGAAATTCCACACTGGTCACAAAAATACTGGTCGTAATTTGCCAACCAGAATATTAGTGCAGATGAACCTTTGTATGTTACTTTTACTACAAACCTACTTAACGCTTATTTCCACCTACTACATAGTGTATAACCTAAGTCAGTCTAATAGAGCTCCGCTCTAAGCTAGAGTAACCTAGATCAGTGGCTGCACTTTTGTAATGTTTGATGTTCTCATATAAAAAATCAAATGGGGAATGGATCACTTGGCCTGCATAACCTGGGTTAGCAATTCATCGTGTTTTGTCTCCCAATAAAAAACCTTCAATTACATGTAAAAGATGGGATTTGGCGGTATATCTTAGTTCTACGCCTCTTAATCACGTGACAGCATCATCATGGGGTTAGTGCTCATACTTCCTACACCCGGAGGTGTAGCCCTGGTTGGTGCAGTAGTGATCAGTGATATAGGGGTCATAAGTGGCTTACAAAAATACTCGTACAGCCAGGAGCCAATTTAATAGGTCTGGATTCGAGATATTGGTTAAAAATAGAGTGTTGTGCATTCTGAGATTTGATTATGGGTCTCCCGCACTTTAAGAGTCCTTTAAAATGGTCGACATGTTTCAGCTGCTTCTGTGTCTTGGAGCATTGCATTAATTTGTGTCACACATGGGGGTCGATTCCGATTCGGGGAAAAAAACGTCCGTACGATTTGTATCCGGAGCCCTCTCCGTACGAATCGTACCCGTCCGTCCGAGTCGCCAAGTACGATCCGCATTCCGTGAATCCGTCCGAATCGTCGCGATCCGTACGTATTGCAAGGCTGAAACTGTGAACCGTACGACTCGTACACATACCGTATGACTCGTACACATGCCGTACGACCCGACGAGTACGATCCGGACCGGAGTATGAGGACGCGTTTCGTACGGTCCACGTCAGGTAAGGGCGAGTCGCACGGAAAAGCACACAAATATATACACACCGTACGGTCCGTACCCCCCATGATCGCAGGGGTACGCACCGTACCCCTGCTATCATGGGGTGTACGAACCGTACTCCATTGTACGATGGGTGTACGAGCTGTACCCCCATTGTACGATCGGTGTACGTGCCGTACCCCATTGTACGATGGGTGTACGAGCCGTACCCCCATTGTACGATCGGTGTACGAGCCGTACACCGATCGTACGATGGGTGTACGGCTCGTACACCCATCGTACAATGGGGTACGGCACGTACACCGATCGTACAATGGGGTACGGCACGTACACCGATCGTACAATGGGGATACGGCTTGTACACCCATCGTACAATGGGGTACGGCTCGTACACCCATCGTACAATGGGGTACGGCACTTACACCGATCGTACAATGGGGTACGGCACGTACACCGATCGTACAATGGGGGTACGGCTCGTACACCCATCGTACAATGGGGTACGGCACATACACCGATCGTACAATGGGGGTATGGCTCGTACACCCATCATACAATGGGGTACGGCACGTACACCGATCGTACAATGGGGTACGGCACGTACACCGATCGTACAATGGGGGTACGGCACGTACACCGATCGTACAATGGGGTACGGCACATACACCGATCGTACAATGGGGGTACGGCTCGTACACCCATCGTACAATGGGGTACGGCACGTACACCGATCGTACAATGGGGGTACGGCTCGTACACCCATCGTACAATGGGGTACGGCACGTACACCGATCGTACAATGGGGGTACGGCTCGTACACCCCATGATCGCAGGGGTACGGTGCGTACCCCTGCGATCATGGGGGGTACGAGCCGTACCCGGGGGGGCCGTTCCGTACCTGTTTCGGCACGTACTCTGCTTTTACGGCTGTTTTCAGCTCCCGTAGAAAAAGGGTCGTACGGAGTGCCGTCAACACGGATCGTACTTCCTGGTTCGGAAATGGCTGCCAATTTACGTACGGACGTGGCGTACAGCGTCGGCCGGAGTGAATCCGTATGTACTTTTTATTTGTACGGTGTTTGGTACGAGTCGTACGGAGTGGCGCTTTGAGTTAGGATCGTACTTGCTAGTTCGTACGGGGACGTTGTAGGTGTATGATTCGTACGGGAAAAAGGCTCCGTACAGCTAATCGGAGCGTTTTTTACCGGATCGGAATCGACCCCATGGTCTTCAAAACTAATATGGGGAAGGGAGGGAGAGGGAAGGTGGAGAGAGAACATACATGTTTTGTCTTTTTTCTTTCCTCCTTTATTCTAATATTTCTTTTTTCTTTCCTACTCTCGCTTTTCTTTCATAACAATTGCCAGTCTTCTCAAAGTGACCAAACTCAGCCTTAATATCACAAAAGCAAAATACAACAAAAAAACTAGATAAAATCATGTCTGTTGGTTTAGCTCGAAGAAAATATCAAGTACTGAGCTTTGTACAAAAACAAAACAACCAAGCAGCACATCTCTGACTCAGACACCAGTAAAATGAGCATGAAAGAATGAATTTCCTTAAATACTCAGAGAATGAATCATTCAGTTAAGAGGAGGAAATATCAGGTTACATTTGTTAATTAAAAGGCGATTCAATTATCAAGAGACAATAACAGACCTAAAAGAAGCCATTGTAACACTTGAGTGTCTAATATAATTTGTTTTCCGGCCAAAGCAAAGAAAAATGGGAATGGTATACTAAATCAAACATCACAATTATAACAGCACAATCCAACGATGAGGGAAGATGGTCAATATCTAGACTGAATCAAGACGATAAAGAGCTTTACAGGGTTAACATTTATGCTCCTTATACCGATACTACGACCTTCTGGACTGATCTTGCCACAAAACGTAGGGGGTCATTACGATGGCAGTGAAACCGCCACCGGCAGCCTGCTTGTGGCGGTTTTACAGCCATCGTAAGGCACTTCTCCACCTGCCAAATCACAATGACGGGCGGTGTGCTGGCGGACGCAAAGTCCGTCCGCTACGGGTCCGCCAAGGGTTCGCCACAGGCAATCGTTACGATTGTCTGGTGGACCAACCCTGCATCAACAATATGGTGGTGGTGCCAAGCAGGCACCGTCCGCCATATAATGATGCTTCCTCCCCACCAGCCAGTGTATGGTGGTGAAACTGCCATTCACAGGCTGGCGGGCATTGAATTTGGGGTCCCGTAGTGGGCCCCCCTTGTGTTAGGGGGTGTGCGCTGGAGGGGTACCTATGGTACCCCCCTGCATTTCCCTGCACCAGGTGGCAGGCACCATGTGGTGCCTGCCACGTAGTGCAGGGAAATACAAACAGTGCACTTCGGACATTGCAACGGGTGCTGCAGCCAGCAGCTCCCTCCCCAATGTCAGAGATACACAAAGTGACTGCCACACTAGCGGTCGCATCATAATGTCATGTGCGGGACCACCGAATTACAAGCGGACGGTCCGAAGCCCCGGCACGATAGCGGACAGACGGAAGTCTGTCCGCCATCATAATGACTCCCTAAATCTCACACCACAAGCGGCAATGATCATATTTGGGCGGGGGTATTTTAATTTACTGTTATATCAGGCATACTCATTGTACAACTCATTGGCTACTTATGGCTCACAAAGCCTTTAAATGTGACCTCCTGGTGAACTGCATCACTGAGCTGCTGTTTACTTGACAGAGCGCTACCCTTCAGTAAGGTGTTAAATAAATGGGTGAGCATTTACATACAAGTTAATTGATGTTTAGGCACAGAAGCATAACGAAGTGCAGAAGGTGACATACACTACTTATCTTTAGGGACCCCTTCATGTTTAAAAACATTTTGCAAAATTAAAAACAGTGTCTGAGAATGTGGGTTGTTGGTTGAGGGGGTGTGAGCCATTCTCAAGCAACAGCCACACTCCTTGTTTAGGAGAACAACTAAACTTCACTAAATTAACCTAGGCTTACCATCTAGCAGCTTGGCATAAAAGCTGTCAGGCTTAACTTAGAGGCAATGTGTAAAGTATTTATGCAGCTCACAAACGGTAATAAAGTGAAAACACAACACAAGAAAAATCTGACACTAATTTACAGTAAAATTTATTAAATTATCTGACACCAAAACAACAGAAAGTATAGCCGGAGCTATGCAGTTTCAAAGATTTTAGGCAATTATAGCTACGAGGGAGTGCAGGCTCGATACAGGGACCAGGTTAGTTCCACTGAAAAAACTCTTTCAGAGTCTTGTGCCAAGAGTCCAGTTTGCGGTGGAGGAGGCAGAGTGAAGCAGGGATGGTCGCCGTTGTAGCGCGATGATTCTGTTGGGTGTCGCAGACGGTCATTGCTGGAGCTTCGTGTTGGCAGTCACCACTAGCTGTCAATGCAGTAACACAAAGTGCAGATCTTGTGTTGCGGTTGTCGGTGGTGGTCGCTGAAGCACGTAGAGAACTTTTGGAAAGGCTTTTATTTCTCCAAACATTTGAAATTGTGCATGAGTGCTGCACTGTAAAAGCACACATCCAAAGTTGGAAAGGTTTAAAGTTTTTCTTGGCCTAGTATTTTTAATTGGAAGGGCACCCTTCCTGTACAAAACCTATACTAGACCTGATACCTCATACCTTTGCCACATGGTGCAAAGGTGTGTGTCTGGAGTCAGACAGCGCGTTATTTCTGGCCCTATCATTCTCTCTCCCTCTCACACAATGCAGTGCAGCAACTTTGGTTGCTGTGCTTTGGTGATTGGCAACATTGTATATCTGTGTTTGGGTGTTTTCTGTCCCATGAGCAAAATCAAATTATTGTGAGCTACAGTTCTGTTTTCATATCACAAATTTCTACCACTGTTTAGTTTTAGTTTGATGTTCTATCTCTGTAAAAAAAGAAGCTGAGAAATATATATATAGAAACTGATTGTTGACAACAGGTCGTTGTTTTCGTGAAATCCCTCACCCACCTACCTGGTAGGTGGCATGCTTCATCATCGGGTTCCAGCTGGATTGCCGAGTGCAAACCAGCTGTGCTTCTATGCCTGTTTACCACGGAGTAGGATTTGGTGCGAAGTGAAGTGCTATGTGAAGTGTGATTAAATGCTAAAAATGCCTATAGGAAATACCCTTCTAAAAGTTTTAATAGAAGGGTCCTATGGCATGAGTAAAAACATAGGCGGGATGTGTACGAGGTAAAAATGTGCCTCAATATCCCTAACAAATGTGTAGGTCAACTAGTTTCAGCCTTCTGCGATAATCGTGAGGCTTTCTTCTGCACCATAGGAGGTGTCAGTGACCAAAAAGGTTAGGGGTCACTGTGCTGTATATATCAGCGCACACCCTAAAGTGCGCTGTGAGTGTGGTGGATCAGGTTACTTACAGATCCGACGAGAAAAGCATCTGAAAAGGAAACAATAAAAGCCAGTGACAATGTTCATATAGAGGATGGCTTGTCATGCATGTCTTACGCAAAAGTGTCCCTAAAGGATATACCTGCTTTCTATATAATGCATTATGCATGTGGTCAATATGATGTAGGCATGGGGGGATAGTTGTAATAGACCATGCGTGGATACAATGCGCCATGAGTGTATTTAACATACTATGCAATGCAAAGATACATGCTTATATTGTGCCTATATCAGAAGGCTAATCGCTTACACGGCACATCTGGTGTTCATATGATTATACGTAGCAGTGAGTAATAGCGTGTGAGTTTCATTGAAAACACATCAGACATCGACAGAAGGACAAGACTCACAACACCAAACAAAGAAGTGGAGCTCACTTTCACTTTTCGTGTGTCAGGATACATGGTCCCGGTCACATGGGGGTTTTCTGCATGGGGACCCTGTGGAGATTAATATGACGTTTGTGGGAGAAGAAAAGGGAATATTACTTGTTATCTAGGGGAATCAACTAGCTACATGGATTCCGGGATGATAATCTGGCGTTCGCATATGAAGATTTAGACTGCGAACTGTCAATATTAAAATAAACAGCTGCTTGGTATGTGTACTCGTATCTCATGTCTATACTTGAACTATTTTGTTCGGTCGCTTAGGAAAATGAAGTGTCTTAATAAGCAGTAAACAATGAGCAGAAATCAGCGCAGCTCTGCATTAAAGTTGTGTAACTTACGTTTGTCTCCATGTGCTCCCGCCAAAACCTAGTTCATGGACCAGGTCCCGCTGATGTGCGAGCCGGCCTGGGGTCCATGTTTGTATCTGCAGCTTGGGGGAGGGGGGTGTGGCATCACAGGTCTACGTGGGACACATGACCCCGAGTGCACTAGACCGCTAACTTTTCTACGTAATGGCAACTGGTCCTGTCTGATACTCATGGAGCGTAAAAACGCTTATTCTTATTAGCGGTTGCTGCGTTTGGTATATGACGTATTGCCCTGTTGGGTACAAGCTGAATCTTTTATTTGAAATTCCAACTTTATTTAGCATTGGCAGAATGACAAAGTGTATACGCTGTCACTGCGTAGTTCTTGAAGCTCACTTGAAATGTGGAATAGAGAGATGATATTCGGAAGTTTGCCAGGCAGCTGTAACTATATAATGACTAATATATGAATAGCTCTAACAGCTGTTAGGTTTATTTTACAATGACAATATGTCAGATGTGTGTGATGCCGCTGATCTTGCCAATTTTCAGTGCTCTAACACAGTGAAGAGCGATAGTTAAGACATGGACAAGTGTTTAAGCATTTCCCTAGTAGCAGCTTATATACTGTGCGATAGAGTGGCACTTTGTAGTTCAAAGTTCAGAGTTTGCTGCTTAATAAGAAAATTGTCATTGTAACATATTTAAGACCTTTGTATGGCATTCCAAGGCACATTATCATTTAGGCATGTGACATGGGTCTGAAGTCTATACACCCAGCATTGTTCTTTTTCAAGAAGTGCGTTCTGTAGGTCTTGTGTATGGTGTTCCAATTGTTCATTGACTACCCAACTCATATAATTGGTAGTGTGTCCTATGGTGAGAAAATGGTCAGTCCTTTTTGTAGTATTGCGTTTACACCTGATGTTGCTCCTATGCTCGCAAATCCTGGTTTATATTTTTCGGGATGTCATTCCCACGTACCTGAGGTTACATGGGCACGTGATCAAGTATATTACGTTTGATGAGTTACAGTTAGTGTGTTTTTTAATGTGCCATGCTTTGCCAGGTACAAGGTGGAGCTCTTGGTTAAGTGACAAACGCTGCTGTTGCCGCAAGCAAAATGACCAGTGACATTTGGTAGGCCCAAGGCATTTAAGAGTGTATTGTCTCTAGTTGTCAGCGTTCTGGGGCGTGTGGCTACCAGACTATGTCGTAGGTTTTGCGATCTTTTGTAGGAAAACACTGGTTTCTCCCATTGTAATTTGCCTGACGTCACTATCTTCCAATTGCTTTGGATGATCTTCGCTACCTTATTTGAGATGGAATTATAGGAATTTACACAGGTCAGTGGGATGGCAGTTTCTTGTTTGGTTGTGGTTTCTAGTAGTGCATCCCGGTTTTGATTCCTTGCTCTTTTTTGGGCTTTTTGGACAATTTTCTGTGGATAGCCTTTGGTAGTTATTTTCTTTGTAAGGGATTCTGACTGTGATTTGAATGCCTTGATTTCGCTGCAATTACGTCTCAGCCTCAGATATTAACCATAAGGGAGGTTTTCCCATAATGGTCTAGGATGGAAACTCTCAAATCTGAGGAGTGAGTTTTTTGCTGTTGGTTTGAAATGGGTTTTGGTGGATAAGGTGCCTTGATGTGCCTCTATGTCTAGGTCTAGGAAGGCGATACGGACCCGACTGGATGAGTGTGTGAAACGTAGGTTTGGGTCTAATGTGTTGACCCATGTCAGAAACTTTGTTAGTTTCATCTCAGTGCCTTTCCATATGAGGATGACGTCGTCAATATATCTTTTATAGAAGACAAGTTCTTGATGGAATGGTGGTGTGGTATTCAGAATATGTAGTGTTTCAAAATTAGACACGTACAACCCTGCCACACTCGGCGCGAATGTGCTGCCCGTAGACGTACCATATTGTTGTAAATATAAGGTACCCTCATATTCGAAAAAATTGTCTTTCAGTGCAAGTTCAGCGAATTCTAGGATGAATGCTTTTGGTGTTCTGTGGGTCCATTCCACACTGTCTAGTGATGTGCGCAGAACTTCCAATGTATCATCTTGGGGCAGGCTGGTATACAATCTTTCGATATCCATACTAACAAGGATGGATGTGGTGGGGTCAAATCGGATGTTCCTGATTTGAGAAAGCAAGTCTTTGGTGTCTTTTTGATATGCCGGTGTCGTTTGTACTAGCGGTTGTAGGAAGAAATCGCAAAAGCGTGATAGTGGTTCCAGTAGTGAACCTATCCTGGATACGATTGGCCTGCCAGGTGGCAGATTTTTATTTTTGTGAAGTTTTGATATTGTATAGAAGTATGGTATTCGTTTTCCTCCAGAGGTAAGAAACTGGGCTTCTTGTCTGCTAATGTCTCTGTTTGCTTCAGCCTCATGTACCAAAATATCTATTTTGGTTTTTAGGCAACTGCTAGGGTCATGATCCAATTTTCGGTAGTTCTTGGTGTCATCCAAAAGGCGAAGGCATTCCTGGTGATATGCTTCTTTGTTTTGTAGGACTATGCCCCCTCCTTTGTCCGCTGGTTTTATAATGATGGTATTGTTGTTTTTTAAGCTATTAATTGCTCCAAAATGTTTTTCACTGGTGTTTTTGAAGGACGGTTCTTCATTGGCTTCTTCAATTGCTTTGTAGGTAGCGTATTCAAAAGTTATCAGTTCCACCGGGGTGGTGTGTGGTGGTGGGATAAACGTGGATTTGGGTTTGAAGTTTGTGTCACCCTTCTCTTCCTTTTGCGTAATAGTCTCTCCTTGATTCTCAAAAAAGGCTTTAAGCCTGAGTTTCCGGAAAAACTCAGAGAGTTCACAATGGAGCTTGTATTTGTCATGTTTAGCGATTGGTGAAAACCCTAACCCTTTGTTTAGAACTTCCTCTTCATTGTCAGTAAGTCTGTGATCCGACAGATTTGTTACTAGTGTTTGGACGTGCTCGGGCCAGTTTGTTTGCTGCGTGTATTGGCACTCGGGTTCTCGTCTTCCTCCCAGTGTACTTGGCTCCTCCCTCTCCTTCTTCCTCGACCTCTCTTGCCTGCTTCTAAAAAATTGAACCTTTGGTTTGGGTTCCCGTACTGCATTGGTGGTGGCACGAAGGCGGGGTTCCAGCCATACATCATTTGGGGATTCACGGGTGGAACCATCGGGGGATGTGGCCCAAAGTAGTTGGTATGTCCACCCTGGTGTGTAGGTGGCCAGTGTTGTTGCCAGTGCGCAATTTTGACCCCTTACTCTTTGTCTACTTCTGTAGTTGCTAGTGTTTGATCCGGTGCTTCCATTACTTGAATCACTGCTCACGGATGATCCTTCTTCTGAGGAAATGGAGTATCCAGTCTTATTAGGGGTTTCGTAATCGGTATCTGAATACGGATATGTTGTAACAAAGGAGAATCTTTTAAGATCTTTCTGAAACTGTTGGATCTTGGACCTGGTTAGTTCTTCTTTATATTCTGTCATTTCTTTGGTAACTTCGTCAAGTCGTTTCTTAAATGATGTAAGAGTGGTTTTGTGATGACTCTCAGTGGCCTGGATATCTATTAAAATGGCATCTGACAATCTCTTCGCTGTCTGAATTATCATTATGATCCAGTCCCTGTGCAGTGCACGCAATCTGCACCCAGTCTCTGTGAAATGCTGCATCATCTAGAAATATCTGTGGTGCATTGGTCACTATCAACCCTTTCGGAGCTGTATTGGAGCATAGATATTCTGTTAGATTTACTCCGTGTAGTATTGTCTTTATGCGGTTTCTCTTTTTTTCAGGTAGGTTTTCCCAGTCTGCACTCTGTGAGATGGTTTGAGCCATATTAAAGTCTGTCAAAAGTGGTGGAGCTGCCAAGATGTTTTCTATACATTATTGGGGAAAAGGACACATACTAAGGCCAATTCCTCGCTCTCTTGTTGTTATATTGTATTACGACAGCGCACAGCTGTGAGAGTTTTTCGTCTCCTCTTTTTAAAAAAAAGAAAAAAAAGACTTATTGCACATACATGCTTTTAGTGCTACCACTTGAGAACCCATTGACACCATGGCAGAGAATCAAGGACTCACTTTTACTGAAGAAGATGTTAATAACATCTTGGCAGCTCCACCACTTTTGACAGACTTTAATGTGGCTCAAACCATCTCACAGAGTGCAGACTGGGAAAACCTAACGGAAAAAAGAGACAACGCATAAGGACAATACTACACGGAGTAATACTAACAGAAAATCTACGCTCCAATACAGCCCCGAAAGGGTTGATAGTGACCAATGCACCACGGATATTTCTAGATGATGCAGCATTTCGCAGAGACTGGGCACAGCTTGCGTGGCACTGCACCAGAGACTGCATCATACTGATAATTCAGACGGCAAAGAAATTGTCAGATGCCATTTTACTAGATATCCAAGCCACTGAGAGTCATTACAAAACCACTCTTACGTCATTTAAGAAACGACTTGACGAAGTTACCAAAGAAATGACAGAATATAAAGAAGAACTAACCAGGTCCAAGGTCCAACAGTTTCAGAAAGATCTTAAAAGATTCTCTTTTGTTAAAACATATCCGTATTCAGATACAGATTACAAAACCCCTAATAAGACTGGATACTCCATTTCTTCAGAAGAAGGATCATCCGTGAGCAGTGATTCAAGTAATGGAAGCTCCGGATCAAACACTAGCAACTACAGAAGTAGACAAAGAGGAAGGGGTCAAAATAGCAACTGGCAACAACATTGGCCACCTACACACCAGGGTGGACATACCAACTACTTTGGGCCACATCCACCGATGCTTCCACCCATGAATCCCCAAATGATGTATGGCTGGAACCCCGCCTTCGCGCCACCACCAATGCAGTACGGGAACCCAAACCAAAGGTTCCATTTTTTAGAAGCAGGCCGGAGAGGTCGAGGAAGAAGGAGAGGAAGGAGCCAAGTACACTGGGAGGAAGACGAGAACCAGAGTGCCAATACACGCAGCAAACAAACTGGCCCGAGCACGTCCAAACACTAGTAACAAATCTGTCGGATCACAGACTTACTGACAATGAAGAGGAAATTCTAAACAAAGTGTTAGGGTTTTCACCAACCGCTAAACTTGACAAATTCAAGCTCCATTGTGAACTCTCTGAGTGTTTCCAGAAACTCAGGCTTAAAGCCTTTTTTGAGAATCAAGGAGAGACTATTACGCAAAATGTAGAGAAGTGTGACACAAACTTCAAACGCAAATCCACGTTTATCCAACCACCACACACCACCCCGGAGGAACTGATAACTTTTGAACAGGCTACCTATAAAGCAATTGAAGAAGCCAATGAAGAACCTGCCTTCAAAAACACCAGTGCAAAACATTTCACAGCAATTGATAGCCTAAAAAACAACAATACCATCATTAGAAAACCAGCGGACAAAGGAGGGGGCATAGTCCTACAAAACAAAGAAGCATATCACCAGGAATGCCTTTGCCTTTTGGATGACACCAAGAACTACCGAAAATTGGATCATGACCCTAGCAGTTGCCTAAAAAACAAAATAGATATTTTGGTACATGAGGCTGAAGCAAACGGAGACATTAGCAGACAAGAAGCCCAGTTTCTTACCTCTGGAGGAAAACCAATACCATACTTCTATACAATACCTAAACTTCACAAAAATAAAAATCCGTCACCTGGCAGGCCAATCGCATCCGGGATAGGTTCACTACTGGAACCACTATCACGCTTTTGCGATTTCTTCCTACAACCGCTAGTTCAAACGACACCGGCATATCTAAAAGACACCAAAGACTTGCTTTCTGAAATCAGGAACATCCGATTTGACCC
The DNA here is from genome assembly GCF_964261635.1 of Lissotriton helveticus. Taxonomy (NCBI): domain Eukaryota; kingdom Metazoa; phylum Chordata; class Amphibia; order Caudata; family Salamandridae; genus Lissotriton; species Lissotriton helveticus. The sequence goes on along the minus strand of NC_136067.1, from coordinate 146,144,395 downwards.
CACCACAACTATCCTTGTTAGTATGGATATCGAAAGCTTGTACACCAGCCTGCCCCAAGATTATACATTGGAAGTTCTGCGCACCTCACTAGACAGTGTGGAATGGACCCACAGAACACCAAAAGCATTCATCCTAGAATGCGCCGAATTTGCACTGAAAGACAATTTATTTCGAGTATGAGGGTACCTTATATTTACAACAATATGGTACATCTATGGGCAGCACATTTGCGCCGAGTGTGGCAGGGTTGTACGTGTCCAATTTTGAAACACTGCATATTCTGAATATCACATCACCATTCCATCAAGAACTTGTCTTCTATAAAAGATATATTGACAACATCATCCTCATATGGAAAGGCACTGAGATGAAACTAACAAACTTTCTGATATGGGTCAACACATTAGACCCAAACCTACATTTCACACACTCATCCAGTCGGGAACGTATCACCTTCCTAGACCTAGACATAGAGGCACATCAAGGCACCTTATCCACCAAAACCCATTTCAAACCAACAGCAAAAAACTCACTCCTCAGATTTGAGAGTTTCCATATTACACCATTACGGGAAAACCTCCCTTATGGTCAATATCTGAGGCTGAGACGTAATTGCAGCGAAATTAAGGAATTCAAATCACAGTCAGAATCCCTTACAAAGAAACTAACTAACAGAGGCTATCCACAGAAAATTGTCCGAAAACCCCAAAAAAGAGCAAGGAATCAAAACCGGGATGCACTACTAGAAATCACAACCAAACAAGAAACTGCCATCCCACTGAACTGTGTGACTACCTATAATTCCATCTCAAATAAGGTAGCGAAGATCATCCAAAGCATTTGGAAGATAGTGACGTCAGACAAATTACAATGGGAGAAACCAGTATTTTCCTAAAATAGATCGCAAAACCTACGAGATAGTCTGGTAGCCACACACCCCAGAACGCTGACAACTAGAGACAATACACTCTTAAATGCCTGAGGCCTACCAAATGTCACTGGTCGTTTTGCTTGCGGCAACTGCAGCGTTTGTCACTTAACCAAGACCACGAAAGAGCTCCACCTTGAACCTGGCAAAGTATGGCACATTAAAAAACACACTAACTGTAACTCATCAAACGTTATATACTAGATCACGGGCCCATGTAACCTCAGGTACGTAGGAATGGCATCCCAAAAAATAAAAACCAGGATTTGCGAGCATAGGAGCAACATCAGGTGTAAATGCAATACTACAAAAATGACTGACCATTTTCTCACCATAGGACACACTACCAATGATATGAGTTGGGTAGTCCTTGAACAATTGGAATAGCATACACAAGACCTACAGAACGCACTTCTTGAAAAAGAACAACGCTGGGTGTATAGACTTCAGACCCACGTCACAGGCCTAAATGATAATGTGCCTTGGAAAGCCATACAAAGGTCTTAAATATGTTACAATGACAATTTTCTTATTAAGCAGCAAACTCTGAACTTTGAACTACAAAGTGCCTCTCTATCGCACAGTACATAAGCTGCTGCTAGGGAAATGCTTAAACACTCGTCCATGTCTTAACTTTCGCTCTTCACTGTGTTAGAGCACTGAAAATTGGCAAGATCAGCGGCACCACACACATCTGACATATTGTCATTGTAAAATAAACCTAACAGCTGTTAGAGCTATTTATATATTAGTCATCATATAGTTACAGCTGCCTGGCGAACTTCTGCATATCATCTCTCTATTCCACATTTCAAGTGAGGTTCAAGAACTACACAGTGACAGCATATACACTTTGTCATTCTGCCAATGCTAAATAAAGTTGGAATTTCAAATAAAAGAGGCAGCTTGTACCCAACAGGGAAATACGTCATATACGAAACGCAGCAACCGCTAATAAGAACAAGCGTTTTTACGCTCCATGAGTATCAGACAGGACCAGTTGCCATTATCTAGAAAAGTTAGCGGTCTAGTGCACTCGGGGTCACGTGTCCCATGTAGACCCGCGATGCCACACCCTCCCTTCCCCACGCTGCCGATACAAACATGGACCCCACGTCGGCTCGCTCATCAGCGGGACCCGGTCCATGAACTAGGTTATGGCGGGAGCACATGCAGACAAACGTAAGTTACACAACTTTAATGCAGAGCTGCCCTGATTTCTTCTCATTGTTTACTGCTTATTAAGACACTTTATTTTCCTAAGCGACTGAACAAAATAGTTCAAGTATAGATATGAGATACGAGTACACATACCAAGCAGCTGTTTATTGTAATACTGACAGTTCACACTCTAAATCTTCATATGCGAACGCCAGATTATCCTCCCAGAATCCATGTAACTAGTTGATTCCCCTAGATAACAAGTAATATTCCCTTTTCTTCTCCCACAAACGCCATATTAATCTCCGCAGGGTCCCCATGCAGAAAACCCCCGTGTGACCAGGACCATGTATCCGGACACACGAAAAGTGAAAGTGAGCTCCACTTCTTTGTTTGTTGTTGTGAGTCTCGTCCTTCTGTCGATGTCTGATGTGTTTTCAATGAAATTCACGCGCTATTAGTCACTGCTACGTATAATCATATAAACACCAGATGTGCCGTGCAAGCGATTAGCCTTCTGATATAGGCACAATATAAGCATGTATCTCTGCATTTCATAGTATGTTAAATACACTCATGGCACATTGTATCCACGCATGGTCTATTACAACTATCCCCCCATGCCTACATCATATTGACCACATGCATGATGCATTATATAGAAAGCAGGTAAATCCTTTAGGGACGCTTCTATGTAAGACTTGCATGACAAGCCATCTTCTATATGAACATTGTCGCTGACTTTTATTGTTTCCTTTTCAGATGCTTTTCTCGTCGGATCTGTAAGTAACCTGATGCACCACACTCACAGCGCACTTTACGGTGTGCGCTGATATATACACCACAGTGACCACCAACCTTTTTGGTCACTGACACCTCCTATGGTCCTGAAGAAAGCCTCACGATTATCGCAGAAGACTGAAACTAGTTGACCTACACATTTGTTTGGGATATTGAGGCACATTTGTACCTCGTACATATCCCGCCTATGTTTTTACTCATGCCACAGGACCCTTCTATTAAAACTTTTACAAGGGTATTAACTATAGGCATTTTTAGCATTTAATCACACTTCACATAGAACTTCACTTCACACCAAATCCCGCTCTGCTGTAAACAGGCGCAGAAGCACAGCTGGGTTGCACTCGGCAATCAAGCTGGACCCCGATGATGAAGCATGCCACCTACCAGGTAGGTGGGTGAGGGGTTTCATAAAACAACGACCTGTTGTCAGCGTTCCGCTACTGGTGACAGGGGAACAACCCTGATCTATACCTGCAAAGGGACTTGCCCATGTTGTTTTCTATACATTATTGGGGAAAGGGACAAGTTCTAAGGCCAATTCCTCGCTCTCTTGTTGTTATATTGTAGAAAGTGATTGCCCAAGAGCAAAGAATTCGTCACAAGGGAAGTCTGTTATCAATGAAAAACATGTTTTCTGATTCAATAGTTTCCATCTTGCTAATTGTACAACAACTGGGGTGTGACTGATTCCAAAGGTGAGGCTCGGGGCTACTCTCAGCAAAACTGCCACTGGATTGGGGAACCTGCCAATAGTTTAATAAGATTTCACAGCCAGCACATTTTGGCAACTTGAGAAAGGCAGGATTAAACTTCTCTGAAACTTGTCCTAAAGTCTCCCAGTTCTACGGCTAAAGTTTTACCACTGTACCACTTATATTGGTGGAGCTGGATTTTGTGTCTGTCCATCTCAGTGGATTACATACCTTGTTGTGGGCTCTTTAGCAAGGATGTACAATAGCACTCACTACATTAACTGAGTCTGTTTCCCTGCACTCTTAGGGGCCGATTCGGATTCGGGAAAAAAAACGTCCGTTCGATTTGTATCCGGAGCCCTCTAACCGTACCCCTGCGATCATGGGGTGTACGAGCCATACCCCATGTACGATGGGTGTACGAGCCGTACCCCATGTACGATGGGTGTACGAGCCGTACCCCATGTACGATGGGGTACGCCATATACGATGGGGTACATGGAGTATGGCTCGTACACCCATCGTACATGGGGTACGGCTCGTACACCCATCGTACATGGGGTACGGCTCGTACACCCATCGTACATGGGGTACGGCTCGTACACCCCATGATCGCAGGGGTACGGTGCGTACCCCTGTGATCATGGGGGGTGCACACCATATCCGGGGGGGCCGTTCTGTACCTGTTTCGGCGCAAACTCTGCTTTTACGGCTGTTTTCAGCTCCCATAGAAAAAGGGTTGTACGGTGCGTACCCGACACGTATCGTACTTGCTGGGTCATAAAAACCAGCCGCAAACCGTACAGATGTCGTGTACAGCGGGTTCCGAGGAAGAATCGTACGGACATTAGAGTCATACAGTTTCTGTACGACTCGTACGGAGTACGGCTCCTGGTACGAATCGTATAAGCATGGGCGAATTTTGCAAATTCGCGATCCGCAAAATTCACGAATTTGTGCGAATTTTTTTATTTTTGCGTGTTCGCGGGGCTCTTGGCGTGTTCGCGGGGTGCTTTGCGTGTTTGCGGGGGTTTTTTTTGTGCGAGACCGCGATGCGCCCTCTGGTTCATCACTGCCACCCTCTCGGTTGTTTTGCGCCCTTCTGCCCTCTGCCCCACTCGTTTTTGTGCCCTTGTGCCCCTTGTCCCACTCGTTTTTGTGCCATTCTGCCCTCTGCCCCAATCGTTGTTGTGCCCTTGTGCCCCTTGCCTCACTCGTTTTTGTGCCATTCTGCCCTCTGCCCCAATCGTTGTTGTGCCCTTGTGCCCCTTGCCCCACTCGTTTTTGTGCCATTCTGCCCTCTGCCCCATTCGTTGTTGTGCCCTTGTGCCCCTTGCCCCACACGTTTTTGTGCCATTCTGCGCTTTGCCCCACTCGTTGTTGTGCCCTTGTGCCCCTTGCCCCACTCGTTTTTGTGCCATTCTGCCCTCTGCCCCAATCGTTGTTGTGCCCTTGTGCCCCTTGCCCCACTCGTTTTTGAGCCATTCTGCCCTTTGCCCCACTCGTTGTTGTGCCCTTGTGCTCCTTGCCCCACTCGTTGTTGTGCCCTTGTGCCCCTTGCCCCACTCCTTTTTGTGTCATTCTGCCCTCTGTCCCACTCGTTGTTGTGCCCTTGTGCCCCTTGCCCCACTCGTTTTTGTGCCATTCTGCCCTCTGCCCCAATCGTGGTTGTTGTGCCCTTGTGCCCCTTGCCCCACTCGTTTTTGTGCCATTCTGCCCTTTGCCCCACTCGTTGTTGTGCCCTTGTGCCCCTTGCCCCACTCGTTTTTGTGCCATTCTGCCCTTTGCCCCACTCGTTGTTGTGCCCTTGTGCCCCTTGCGCCACTCGTTTTTGTGCCATTCTGCCCTTTGCCCCACTTGTTTTTGTGCCATTCTGCCCTTTGCCCCACTCGTTGTTGTGCCCTTGTGCCCCTTGCCCCACTCATTTTTGTGCCATTCTGCCATTTGCCCCACTCGTTTTTGTGCCATTCTGCCCTTTGCCCCACTCGTTGTTGTGCCCTTGTGCCCCTTGCCCCACTCGTTTTTGTGCCATTCTGCCTTTTGCCCCACTCGTTTTTGTGCCATTCTGCCCTCTGCCCCACTCGTTGTTGTGCCCTTGTGCCCCTTGCCCCACTCGTTTTTGTGCCATTCTGCCCTTTGCCCCACTCGTTGTTGTGCCCTTGTGCCCCTTGCCCCACTCGTTTTTGTGCCATTCTGCCCTCTGCCCCACTCGTTGTTGTGCCCTTGTGCCCCTTGCCCCACTCGTTTTTGTGCCATTTTGCCCTCTGCTTCAATCGTTGTTGTGCCCTTGTGCCCCTTGCCCCATTCGTTTTTGTGCCATTCTGCCCCTTGCCCCACTCGGTTTTGTGCCATTCTGCTATTTGCCCCACTCGTTGCTGTGCCCTTTGGCCCCTTGCCCCACTCGTTTTTGTGCCATTCTGCCCTTTGCCCCACTCGTTGTTGTGCCCTTGTGCCCTTGTGCCCCTTGCCCCACTTGTTTTTGTGCCATTCTCCCCTTTGCCCCACTTGTTTTTGTGCCATTCTGCCCTTTGCCCCACTCGTTGTTGTGCCCTTGTGCCCCTTGCCCCACTCGTTTTTGTGCCATTCTGCCCTTTGCCCCACTCGTTTTTGTGCCATTCTGCCCTCTGCCCCACTCGTTGTGCCCTTGTGCCCCTTGCCCCACTCGTTTTTGTGCCATTCTGCCCTTTGCCCCACTCGTTGTTGTGCCCTTGTGCCCTTGCCCCACTCGTTTTTGTGCCATTCTGCCCTTTGCCCCACTCGTTTTTGTGCCATTCTGCCCTTTGCCCCACTTGTTGTTGTGCCCTTGTGCCCCTTGCCCCACTCGTTTTTGTGCCATTCTGCCCTTTGCCCCACTCGTTTTTGTGCCATTCTGCCCTCTGCCCCACTCGTTGTTGTGCCCTTGTGCCCCTTGCCCCACTCGTTTTTGTGCCATTCTGCCCTTTGCCCCACTCGTTGTTGTGCCCTTGTGCCCCTTGCCCCACTCGTTTTTGTGCCATTCTGCCCTCTGCCCCACTCGTTGTTGTGCCCTTGTGCCCCTTGCCCCACTCGTTTTTGTGCCATTCTGCCCTCTGCCCCACTCGTTGTTGTGCCCTTGTGCCCCTTGCCCCACTCGTTTTTGTGCCATTCTGCCCTCTGCCCCATTCGTTGTTGTGCCCTTGTGCCCCTTGCCCCACACGTTTATGTGCCATTCTGCGCTTTGCCCCACTCGTTGTTGTGCCCTTGTGCCCCTTGCCCCACTCATTTTTGTGCCATTCTGCCCTCTGCCCCAATCGTTGTTGTGCCCTTGTGCCCCTTGCCCCACTCGTTTTTGAGCCATTCTGCCCTTTGCCCCACTCGTTGTTGTGCCCTTGTGCCCCTTGCCCCACTCGTTGTTGTGCCCTTGTGCCCCTTGCCCCACTCCTTTTTGTGTCATTCTGCCCTCTGTCCCACTCGTTGTTGTGCCCTTGTGCCCCTTGCCCCACTCGTTTTTGTGGCATTCTGCCCTCTGCCCCAATCGTGGTTGTTGTGCCCTTGTGCCCCTTGCCCCACTCGTTTTTGTGCCATTCTGCCCTTTGCCCCACTCGTTGTTGTGCCCTTGTGCCCCTTGCCCCACTCGTTTTTGTGCCATTCTGCCCTTTGCCCCACTCGTTGTTGTGCCCTTGTGCCCCTTGCGCCACTCGTTTTTGTGCCATTCTGCCCTTTGCCCCACTTGTTTTTGTGCCATTCTGCCCTTTGCCCCACTCGTTGTTGTGCCCTTGTGCCCCTTGCCCCACTCGTTTTTGTGCCACTCTGCCCTTTGCCCCACTCGTTGTTGTGCCCTTGTGCCCCTTGCCCCACTCATTTTTGTGCCATTCTGCCATTTGCCCCACTCGTTTTTGTGCCATTCTGCCCTTTGCCCCACTCGTTGTTGTGCCCTTGTGCCCCTTGCCCCACTCGTTTTTGTGCCATTCTGCCCTTTGCCCCACTCGTTTTTGTGCCATTCTGCCCTCTGCCCCACTCGTTGTTGTGCCCTTGTGCCCCTTGCCCCACTCGTTTTTGTGCCATTCTGCCCTTTGCCCCACTCGTTGTTGTGCCCTTGTGCCCCTTGCCCCACTCGTTTTTGTGCCATTCTGCCCTCTGCCCCACTCGTTGTTGTGCCCTTGTGCCCCTTGCCCCACTCGTTTTTGTGCCATTTTGCCCTCTGCTTCAATCGCTGTTGTGCCCTTGTGCCCCTTGCCCCATTCGTTTTTGTGCCATTCTGCCCCTTGCCCCACTCGGTTTTGTGCCATTCTGCTATTTGCCCCACTCGTTGTTGTGCCCTTTGGCCCCTTGCCCCACTCATTTTTGTGCCATTCTGCCCTTTGCCCCACTCGTTGTTGTGCCCTTGTGCCCTTGTGCCCCTTGCCCCACTCGTTTTTGTGCCATTCTCCCCTTTGCCCCACTCTTTTTTGTGCCATTCTGCCCTTTGCCCCACTCGTTGTTGTGCCCTTGTGCCCCTTGCCCCACTCGTTTTTGTGCTATTCTGCCCTCTGCCCCAATCGTTGTTGTGCCCTTGTGCCTCTTGCCCCACTCGTTTTTGAGCCATTCTGCCCTTTGCCCCAATCGTTGTTGTGCCCTTGTGCCCCTTGCCCCACATGTTTATGTGCCATTCTGCGCTTTGCCCCACTCGTTGTTGTGCCCTTGTGCCCCTTGCCCCACTCGTTTTTGTGCCATTCTGCCCTCTGCCCCAATTGTTGTTGTGCCCTTGTGCCCCTTGCCCCACTCGTTTTTGAGCCATTCTGCCCTTTGCCCCACTCGTTGTTGTGCCCTTGTGCCCCTTGCCCCACTCGTTGTTGTGCCCTTGTGCCCCTTGCCCCACTCCTTTTTGTGTCATTCTGCCCTCTGTCCCACTCGTTGTTGTGCCCTTGTGCCCCTTGCCCCACTCGTTTTTGTGGCATTCTGCCCTCTGCCCCAATCGTGGTTGTTGTGCCCTTGTGCCCCTTGCCCCACTCGTTTTTGTGCCATTCTGCCCTTTGCCCCACTCGTTGTTGTGCCCTTGTGCCCCTTGCCCCACTCGTTTTTGTGCCATTCTGCCCTTTGCCCCACTCGTTGTTGTGCCCTTGTGCCCCTTGCGCCACTCGTTTTTGTGCCATTCTGCCCTTTGCCCCACTTGTTTTTGAGCCATTCTGCCCTTTGCCCCAATCGTTGTTGTGCCCTTGTGCCCCTTGCCCCACACGTTTATGTGCCATTCTGCGCTTTGCCCCACTCGTTGTTGTGCCCTTGTGCCCCTTGCCCCACTCGTTTTTGTGCCATTCTGCCCTCTGCCCCAATCGTTGTTGTGCCCTTGTGCCCCTTGCCCCACTCGTTTTTGAGCCATTCTGCCCTTTGCCCCACTCGTTGTTGTGCCCTTGTGCCCCTTGCCCCACTCGTTGTTGTGCCCTTGTGCCCCTTGCCCCACTCGTTTTTGTGCCATTCTGCCCTCTGCCCCACTCGTTGTTGTGCCCTTGTGCCCCTTGCCCCACTCGTTTTTGTGCCATTCTGCAATCTGCCCCAATCGTTGTTGTGCCCTTGTGCCCCTTGCCCCACTCGTTTTTGTGCTATTCTGCCCTCTGCCCCAATCGTTGTTTTGCCCTTGTGCCCCTTGCCCCACTCGTTTTTGTGCCATTCTGCCCTCTGCCCCATTCGTTGTTGTGCCCTTGTGCCCCTTGCCCCACACGTTTATGTGCCATTCTGTGCTTTGCCCCACTCGTTGTTGTGCCCTTGTGCCCCTTGCCCCACTCGTTTTTGTGCCATTCTGCCCTCTGCCCCAATCGTTGTTGTGCCCTTGTGCCCCTTGCCCCACTCGTTTTTGAGCCATTCTGCCCTTTGCCCCACTCGTTGTTGTGCCCTTGTGCCCCTTGCCCCACTCGTTGTTGTGCCCTTGTGCCCCTTGCCCCACTCCTTTTTGTGTCATTCTGCCCTCTGTCCCACTCGTTGTTGTGCCCTTGTGCCCCTTGCCCCACTCGTTTTTGTGGCATTCTGCCCTCTGCCCCAATCGTGGTTGTTGTGCCCTTGTGCCCCTTGCCCCACTCGTTTTTGTGCCATTCTGCCCTTTGCCCCACTCGTTGTTGTGCCCTTGTGCCCCTTGCCCCACTCGTTTTTGTGCCATTCTGCCCTTTGCCCCACTCGTTGTTGTGCCCTTGTGCCCCTTGCGCCACTCGTTTTTGTGCCATTCTGCCCTTTGCCCCACTTGTTTTTGTGCCATTCTGCCCTTTGCCCCACTCGTTGTTGTGCCCTTGTGCCCCTTGCCCCACTCGTTTTTGTGCCACTCTGCCCTTTGCCCCACTCGTTGTTGTGCCCTTGTGCCCCTTGCCCCACTCATTTTTGTGCCATTCTGCCATTTGCCCCACTCGTTTTTGTGCCATTCTGCCCTTTGCCCCACTCGTTGTTGTGCCCTTGTGCCCCTTGCCCCACTCGTTTTTGTGCCATTCTGCCCTTTGCCCCACTCGTTTTTGTGCCATTCTGCCCTCTGCCCCACTCGTTGTTGTGCCCTTGTGCCCCTTGCCCCACTCGTTTTTGTGCCATTCTGCCCTTTGCCCCACTCGTTGTTGTGCCCTTGTGCCCCTTGCCCCACTCGTTTTTGTGCCATTCTGCCCTCTGCCCCACTCGTTGTTGTGCCCTTGTGCCCCTTGCCCCACTCGTTTTTGTGCCATTTTGCCCTCTGCTTCAATCGTTGTTGTGCCCTTGTGCCCCTTGCCCCATTCGTTTTTGTGCCATTCTGCCCCTTGCCCCACTCGGTTTTGTGCCATTCTGCTATTTGCCCCACTCGTTGTTGTGCCCTTTGGCCCCTTGCCCCACTCATTTTTGTGCCATTCTGCCCTTTGCCCCACTCGTTGTTGTGCCCTTGTGCCCCTTGCCCCACTCGTTTTTGTGCCATTCTCCCCTTTGCCCCACTCATTTTTGTGCCATTCTGCCCTTTGCCCCACTCGTTGTTGTGCCCTTGTGCCCCTTGCCCCACTCGTTTTTGTGCCATTCTGCCCTCTGCCCCAATCGTTGTTGTGCCCTTGTGCCTCTTGCCCCACTCGTTTTTGAGCCATTCTGCCCTTTGCCCCAATCATTGTTGTGCCCTTGTGCCCCTTGCCCCACATGTTTATGTGCCATTCTGCGCTTTGCCCCACTCGTTGTTGTGCCCTTGTGCCCCTTGCCCCACTCGTTTTTGTGCCATTCTGCCCTCTGCCCCAATTGTTGTTGTGCCCTTGTGCCCCTTGCCCCACTCGTTTTTGAGCCATTCTGCCCTTTGCCCCACTCGTTGTTGTGCCCTTGTGCCCCTTGCCCCACTCGTTGTTGTGCCCTTGTGCCCCTTGCCCCACTCCTTTTTGTGTCATTCTGCCCTCTGTCCCACTCGTTGTTGTGCCCTTGTGCCCCTTGCCCCACTCGTTTTTGTGGCATTCTGCCCTCTGCCCCAATCGTGGTTGTTGTGCCCTTGTGCCCCTTGCCCCACTCGTTTTTGTGCCATTCTGCCCTTTGCCCCACTCGTTGTTGTGCCCTTGTGCCCCTTGCCCCACTCGTTTTTGTGCCATTCTGCCCTTTGCCCCACTCGTTGTTGTGCCCTTGTGCCCCTTGCGCCACTCGTTTTTGTGCCATTCTGCCCTTTGCCCCTCTTGTTTTTGAGCCATTCTGCCCTTTGCCCCAATCGTTGTTGTGCCCTTGTGCCCCTTGCCCCACACGTTTATGTGCCATTCGGCGCTTTGCCCCACTCGTTGTTGTGCCCTTGTGCCCCTTGCCCCACTCGTTTTTGTGCCATTCTGCCCTCTGCCCCAATCGTTGTTGTGCCCTTGTGCCCCTTGCCCCACTCGTTTTTGAGCCATTCAGCCCTTTGCCCCACTCGTTGTTGTGCCCTTGTGCCCCTTGCCCCACTCGTTGTTGTGCCCTTGTGCCCCTTGCCCCACTCCTTTTTGTGTCATTCTGCCCTCTGTCCCACTCGTTGTTGTGCCCTTGTGCCCCTTGCCCCACTCGTTTTTGTGGCATTCTGCCCTCTGCCCCAATCGTGGTTGTTGTGCCCTTGTGCCCCTTGCCCCACTCGTTTTTGTCCCATTCTGCCCTTTGCCCCACTCGTTGTTGTGCCCTTGTGCCCCTTGCCCCACTCGTTTTTGTGCCATTCTGCCCTTTGCCCCACTCGTTGTTGTGCCCTTGTGCCCCTTGCGCCACTCGTTTTTGTGCCATTCTGCCCTTTGCCCCACTTGTTTTTGTGCCATTGTGCCCTTTGCCCCACTCGTTGTTGTGCCCTTGTGCCCCTTGCCCCACTCGTTTTTGTGCCACTCTGCCCTTTGCCCCACTCGTTGTTGTGCCCTTGTGCCCCTTGCCCCACTCATTTTTGTGCCATTCTGCCATTTGCCCCACTCGTTTTTGTGCCATTCTGCCCTTTGCCCCACTCGTTGTTTTGCCCTTGTGCCCCTTGCCCCACTCGTTTTTGTGCCATTCTGCCCTTTGCCCCACTCGTTTTTGTGCCATTCTGCCCTCTGCCCCACTCGTTGTTGTGCCCTTGTGCCCCTTGCCCCACTCGTTTTTGTGCCATTCTGCCCTTTGCCCCACTCGTTGTTGTGCCCTTGTGCCCCTTGCCCCACTCGTTTTTGTGCCATTCTGCCCTCTGCCCCACTCGTTGTTGTGCCCTTGTGCCCCTTGCCCCACTCGTTTTTGTGCCATTTTGCCCTCTGCTTCAATCGTTGTTGTGCCCTTGTGCCCCTTGCCCCATTCGTTTTTGTGCCATTCTGCCCCTTGCCCCACTCGGTTTTGTGCCATTCTGCTATTTGCCCCACTCGTTGTTGTGCCCTTTGGCCCCTTGCCCCACTCATTTTTGTGCCATTCTGCCCTTTGCCCCACTCGTTGTTGTGCCCTTGTGCCCTTGTGCCCCTTGCCCCACTCGTTTTTGTGCCATTCTCCCCTTTGCCCCACTCGTTTTTGTGCCATTCTGCCCTTTGCCCCACTCGTTGTTGTGCCCTTGTGCCCCTTGCCCCACTCGTTTTTGTGCCATTCTGCCCTTTGCCCCACTCGTTTTTGTGCCATTCTGCCCTCTGCCCCACTCGTTGTTGTGCCCTTGTGCCCCTTGCCCCACTCGTTTTTGTGCCATTCTGCCCTTTGCCCCACTCGTTGTTGTGCCCTTGTGCCCTTGCCCCACTCGTTTTTGTGCCATTCTGCCCTTTGCCCCACTCGTTTTTGTGCCATTCTGCCCTTTGCCCCACTTGTTGTTGTGCCCTTGTGCCCCTTGCCCCACTCGTTTTTGTGCCATTCTGCCCTTTGCCCCACTCGTTTTTGTGCCATTCTGCCCTCTGCCCCACTCGTTGTTGTGCCCTTGTGCCTCTTGCCCCACTCGTTTTTGTGCCATTCTGCCCTTTGCCCCACTCGTTGTTGTGCCCTTGTGCCCCTTGCCCCACTCGTTTTTGTGCCATTCTGCCCTCTGCCCCACTCGTTGTTGTGCCCTTGTGCCCCTTGCCCCACTCGTTTTTGTGCCATTCTGCCCTCTGGCCCACTCGTTGTTGTGCCCTTGTGCCTCTTGCCCCACTCGTTTTTGTGCCATTCTGCCCTCTGCCCCACTCGTTGTTGTGCCCTTGTGCCCCTTGCCCCACTCGTTTTTGTGCCATTCTGCAATCTGCCCCAATCGTTGTTGTGCCCTTGTGGCCCTTGCCCCACTCGTTTTTGTGCTATTCTGCCCTCTGCCCCAATCGTTGTTGTGCCCTTGTGCCCCTTGCCCCACTCGTTTTTGTGCCATTCTGCCCTTTGCCCCACTCGTTGTTGTGCCCTTGCGCCCCTTGCCCCACTCGTTTTTGTGCCATTCTGCCCTTTGCCCACTCGTTGTTGTGCCCTTGTGCCCCTTGCCCCACTCGTTTTTGTGCCATTCTGCTCTCTTCCCCACTCGTTGCTGTGCCCTTCTGCCCTCTGCCCCACTCTGTGACCTTCTGCCCTCTGCCCCACTCCTGTTTTATTTTAGAATGGCGCCGCAAGCTGCCAGCGCCATTCAAAAATAGTTACTAAGTTAGCTTCATCAGGAAGCACTAATAGATAAAATAAAGCAGGTGCTCGAGCACATGCATTTTATCTATTAGTGCTTCCTGTTGAAGCTAACTTAGTAACTATTTTAGAATGGTGCTGGCAGCTTGCCGGCGCCGTTCTAAAATAGTTACAAGCTTGAAGCTTGAACTTATGCCCCCCGGATCCGTTCCGCTCGCGGGTTCGTGGATTTTCGGCAAATTCGCGGGAATTCGCGGATCGCGAATTTGCCGAAAATCCGCGAGCGGAACGGATTTTGCGCCCATGCTTAGAATCGTACTTCATCGTACGTACGGGGACATTGCAGGGTACAATTCGTACGGGAAAAACGCTCCGAACGGCTATTCAGAGCTGTTTTTCCCGAATCGGAATCGGCCCCCATATGTTTATGGATTAGAGATTAAAGGTAAAATGAGATTGTGAAGCCAAAGATTCTACTTCATTTCAATTCAATAGTCAAATTACTTCCTTTGTACACTTGACAAGCAGAGAAGGCTTACGGGTGAGGTAGATGGATAGCAACTCAGCTATAGCATAACACAGTATTGTCAAAGCTATGTCTCTAGTAGTGACCTGGGGATTAATTTAGATGGAAATATTGAATGAAACCCTCAAAACAACTCTATCACGAACATTCCACAAAATATACATGCTTCCCTCCCCCTATGCCCACCTTGCACCCCACCTCCTTGATACTCATCCTGTGGGCATCAATGTGGCCCTTGGTACTGCCGTAGACCATACATTTTGTCCCATGGTAAAATGTTTGCAAGAACTAAGTGCTGGACAGTACCTTAGACTTTCAACCTGCAAATTTCAGCCTGCTTTAGTCCACAAAATCATGTGAAGCATATGTAATAATCTCCATTTTGACATCCTTGGAGATTACATCATCCTGCCACAAACAAATACACATTTTTCTCTTCCCCACACCAGTTATACTCAATAATGAATTAGCTTTTATTATTAGAAAGCCGTCTACACTTTTTAGAAGGCTCTCCCATAAAACCATATTCTCATTTCAGAACATGCTGGTATAACTATGACCATACTATAGGATAACATTAAACCTAGTGATAAATGCTGGAGGATAAATGAAGAAATACGAAGGATAAATTAAGAAATACTAAATAATTCCCACAATATTAAAATGATCACAGAAGCAATCTGAAACAACCTCATTGACAATTCGAAACGTGAAACCCCAACACAAGTATTATGGGATTCTTTTAAGGTGACCATCAAAGAGGTTGTAATAAGGCTGAGATCTAAACAACACAAAGAGATAAACCTCTACTTGGGAAACCTATACAAGTGATTAAGACAGAATCACATTTCAGATATTATAAAGATGATTTATTCTAGAAACTTAAAAAAGAAAACAATACAAATAAAGCAAGCAAATCCATAAAAGAGTAGGTTTATATGTCAAGAAGCAAAAGAGAATGAGATTTTGCAAATTTAATGTAGCAAGCAAGATGCTGGCAAATTATGTAAAACTCAATCTAAGTGACAAGCTACATCAATTAAAAACAAAAAATGGTACAATTCCGGCAAACTAAAATCTAACTGCCAAGGTCTTTAAAGATATCTACATCAGAAATATTTTGTTCTCCCCGAATAATGTGCCCTATATTCAATAATCCACATCTCACCTCAGTATTAACCCTGGGCGTAGTGGGCGTAGTGGGGCTTCGTGGAGCTACGTGAAGTGGGCGAGAAACTACGCCCACCTCCGCACTCCGCGTAGCCCCACTACGCACCGCAGGCCTCCCTCCCGCCCTCCCTGAATACTTTAAATTAAAAGTGGAAAAGAATTAAAAGGCACTTACCTTGCCCGCCGCTGCCCGCCGCTGCCCGCCGCGTCCCCGGGGCTCGCTATCTTCATGGCTTCCGTCTTGTGTATCTAATGCGCATGCGCGGGCGACCGCGCATGCGCATTTCTCGTGAGAAATGCGCATGCGCGGCCGCTCGCGCATGCGCATTAGATACACAAGACGGAAGCCATGAAGATAGCGAGCCCCGGGGACGCGGCGGGCAGCGGCGGGCAAGGTAAGTGCCTTTTAATTCTTTTCCGCTTTTAATTTAAAGTATTTAGGGAGGGCGGGAGGGAGGCGGGTGGCGGGCAGCTACGCTCCGTCTGCGGAGCGTGCATAGTGCCGGATTCTACGCCTGCTACGCAAAATGCGTAGAAGCCGGCACTACGCACACTCGTGCACGGAACGTAGCCGCCCGCCCAGGGTTACTCAGTATCAGACAAATAATTTCTGTTGCACAAGCCAATAGTATCCAAATCTGAAAAGTAATTAGGAATATTAAATCTGGTAAAGCTCCAGGCCCTGATGGATTCACTGCCCAATTGCATAAAATATTTTCTACCCAACTATGCTCACACCTTTTAGATCTATTCCAACATTTTAAAGAGTCAGGAGAAATTCGGGAAGTATCTGCAGAAGAAACAATAGTAGTAATATCTAAGGAAGGGAAGGATCTCATGCTGGCCAAAACTACAGATGTATCTCTCTGATAAATTTTAATTCCAAGATTTATGCTAAGATTCTTGTAAATAGACTGATCAATATACACATCAAATTAATACAACCATCATAGATAGGATTTATTAAAGACAGATTTTCAAATAACGAAACAGAACATTCTTTTGTCATGTTTTAGTGCAGCCAAACATGTACAGACCCCAACCATAGCCATAGCTTTGTATGCAGTAAAGCCTTTCAACAATTTGTGTGGGTGATCTTCATGCTGCACTAAAGGAATCCAGAATAGGAGATAACTTAATTAGGGCGGCCATAGCTCCATATACAAGGCTGATGGCTAAATTAAAACAAGGGGGAGGAATTTACAAGTCATTCATGCTGACACGAGACAAGGTTGTCCACTTTTATCTACACTATACGTTCATCTAAGCTATGGGCTGTAACCCTCTCATTAGAGGTGAAACCTTGAATAACTTAACATGTAAGGCGACTGCTTAAGCCGACTACATTTACATTTGTGACAGACATTGCCGACTGCTCTTTTCTGACATTAATCAAAACATTTGGGAATCACACAGAAGTGTCTGGTTACCCATTAAGTCAGAAGTAAGACCTGTGAATATATATTGACTGTAGGACTCTTAGGAGATACAGGTTAGCATGGCAAACAGGCTTCCTAAAATATCTAGGCATTGATTTCAATGATGACCATTAATCAGTGATACACAATGAAGAAAACACAATTTAAAACATTTCAGCTGTATTTGATGGTTGGTAACTTAAATATATCATATGGTGGTTAAGAGTAATAACAATAGGAATGGTGGTCACCCCAAGGCTATTTTTGTATCGTTACTATGGTCCACATTACACTCTCTAAAGAATATTTAGGAACATTGGTGTTGAATTAAGTAACTTTAATTGAAAAGATAAGAAAGCACACATTTCTTAAAGAAACTTAAGATTACCAATAGACCAAAGAGGAGGTAGTTTAGCTAATTTTAATCAATCAGCCTTCCTCTTTTGGCAAGCTTCCCTCTGGTTTCTTACAGAGACTCCATGAAGCCCCAGTGCCATAGAATGGAAAGGGTCATAATAAAAAAACCTACCCCAGCATCAATGCCAGCCTGGAAATTTTAGTAATTTCATTCTAAAATCTTAAGTATGGATACTGATCCAGCGCAGCTCCAGAAAACACCTGCAAACCATCACCATACCTCCTAGGAGCTTATCACACATTACTCATCAATGGGGCCCATAACACCGGAGTCATCTATTAAACACATTCACCCTGCTCCCAGGATTGGTGAAGACTAGAGGAGAGCTGCTGGATTTTAGCGGAGTGTCTTATTTCATACTAAAATGTTATACACTATATACATCTGCAGTTTATCGATATTACCATGGTTTTGTCTTCAAGAAACATTAAAACACCCCACCTTTATTGTCAATGGATCTACTAGTAAAAATTAACTAATGGACAACAAGACCTGCTTAATTCTCCATTTATTTAATTTTTATTTAGAGATTAAATCTCCTAGCATGACCTTACTTTTATTCACTCTATTTTAATAATCATTTAAACATTTAATAACCTAGAGAGAAATAGAAGTTAAATTCAAACATTTATATTTATTAGCATAACAGTTCAGGAAAATAAGTAAAAATTATATTACCAAGATTCCAGGACACGGACATCAGAATAAGGATAGAACAGTTCCCAAAAACCATCTCTCACTTCTTTTTTGATATTCACCTCCCACCAGGACACCGCACCCATGCAAAGGTTAAAGTCTAGAAAAATGTCAAAGTCCTTGCAACATAGAAAAAGTTCTTCAATCCGACAGCATGTCGTGGTGCGAAATAGAATCGAAAAGCAAGGTTTTTTCTTACTTCCAAACGTCCCCTTTTATACCCTTTTCCCCTAACTTATCTATCTAAAATTTGTAACTTTGAGGTCTTCATTCATTCTGATTGGTTAAATCGAGGGGTGGATGATCATAACCTCATCTCCTCATTGTCCATGTTTCCGCCAAGTCATCGTTATAATAAAAAATAAAGTCTCAATTGTCCTTTAGCAGTCTTTTCCGCTTGTGTCCTTTAATTTGTTATTTCATACTATTTTCCCATGCTCACGATAAGGACATAAAAATTGTTGGCACCAGCTCGAACATTCAGGCCACACTGTCCTTGACCCACGCTTTCCAGGCACAGGCTGCTTGCACCTCTCTCGGGGTCAGTTGCGCATGCGTACATCAGCACAGTCTTGGAGTTGCGGAAAACCTCCAACTTTTTATAGGCCATAATGGGAACTATTATAGAAACAAACACAATTAAACGTTAATTTTCGAAGTATAGCCCGTCTGTTTACCTCCCCCATTCTAAGGTAACCCAGTTAGTTATTACCTAGCAAATTTAGCAACACATAAGCATGGTTTACTCACCATTCTCCATCATTTCTGCCACAATTAGACATACAGAAAGCATATATACACAGACATTGGTTAGATTATGACATTTGCACACAAGATTAGTATAACAACTTCACTTAATTAGTAAGTTATGATTCGCAACATAAGCAAATTAGTATCCCACGTGTATTTGTGTATGTGCATTCTATTCTATGTTAGTTATTTTTTTTAAAAACACGATTAATACATATGACTGTTATGGGGAAGTGATTTCACGAGGGGTATACAAAAACTTTTGTTTTCATCCTCGCTCCATCAATACTAAAGGTGCCTCAACACAAATTGATAATAATTTGTTGTTAAGATGTCACAACCAAATCAGGCCTTTTGCTGGCTAAACAAAAATAAAGAGTGAGGAAGAAGGGAGTAAATGTGGATGTTTTTAGTTTGATGATTTGGATACTCAAAGTGATCAGAGATCTTTTGCTTAATTCCAGCAGTCAATTTAAAAATAATAAAATGTGCTTTATCCTAACAAAAAAATGGGGACCCAAGCCCATTGCCTACAACTAAGGTACACAAATATTGCCATATAGTCTCAAACATCTACCATATCCTCTACCTAAAAGCATCATAGCTATTATCAGCAGTCAAATCAAAGTGGGAAAACAAATATTTCCACAACAATGACATACCACAATCTGAAAAGAATAAGGTACTCACCTTTCAAGATTAAGGTTATCTCAACTTTCGCCCAAACTAAATTAATGCTTTAATATAGAGCAGTCTTGATTCCAACAAAACTATAAATATTACAACGCCTGGCCAATGGGAACTACTTGACGTGTGCAAAAACGAATCAGGAGATATAAAAAATCTATTTTTCACTGCCCTCTTCTGCTTAAATTCTGGAATAAAATGAACGGGTTCATTTGGAAAGTATTTCAGATACCAACCAATATAGACTATGAAACAATATCCTGGGACTTCATAACCCTTTAACTTATTCCAGTCTAAAACAATCAGACCATCAAATAACTGACTGGATGCTTACACTAGTTTAAAAAAAAGTATGTAAATGGAAATCTTTCAATTACCTCTCCTTTCATACTTGCTGGAAAAGACTCTCATTTATAAGGAGTGCAGACAATATTGTTGTGACATATTCTACATGGATTCCCTCCTCACATCAACTTTACGAGAAACTGGACAAATATTTATTCACCTACAGACATCCTTGAGGAAGAACATAACCTTCATTTCCTTCTCTCTAAGATACCTCACAACTTCAAACATACAGCCTAAACAACTTTTAGATATTCTTTTTTTATTTTATTTATATTTTCACAGCGAAAACACATACACCGTAAAGAAAGTCCATTACAGTTCATAGACATAAAGGAATACAGCAAGATAAATAAATAAATCAGCACAGATCAACATAAGAAAAAACAATGACGATACTTAAGCAAGAAAGGGGAGAGAAAAAATACAGAAGAATACATCCTTTCAATCGTTTTCTGCACAAATCATTCATATCAACAAATATCAATCCTCATAATAATTACGACTTTTAGATATTCTTTACCCTTTATCAATACAGTGGAGAAGAATACAATTTCTCATTTAATATTAAAGAATATCCTGTATATTTCATGTACAATTATGCTTTATTCTGTTATTTCTTTATCTGACAACACAAACTCAAGTCTTCTTTCTAATACATTGATATTTGTTTTAATGCATGTTAACAATGCCTCTCAGTGGGAGTTAAGTTTAGTATTCTAGTACTAGCCCAAAAAGCATTGAGGAAAGTGTATATATTCGGGAGAGGGTCACATTCACTATGAAACTACAAATAACATACATATTAATAAAGTGTACTTTACAAAAACAAATTAAAATGTAACTAAAATGTTAGTAAATATTTTTAAATAAACAATATACCTCAAAATAACCCATAAACATACACCTAAATAACATTCTGTATCTGTTACGTTTCATATAGATGCCCTAATATAGGCATGGTTTGAGACAGGCATAATCTTTCACCTACATTATTTCCCTATTCTCCACAATAACAGGCGTTGAGGGCTGAACCTTATCTAGACTGTGGTTTGGGTATATAAGGAGGGTTTTTCCTGAACCATGGCCTCCTATACCACCTTCGATGTGCTCATCCAGTATGATTAACTATTCATAGGAGTTCTAGGAAACCAGGCAGGGGCTAGAATCCACCTGCATCAACATCTACGTAAACGGTTCTTCCCATACGTCATCTTCATACCCAACAATGGCTAACACAAAACACAAGGGACAAAGGGACTCTATACTTTTCTGTATAAATACCGCACCTCTTGCTATCAGTAGTTAGAGGGAACGGAGACTTCCAGCCGACACACTGACCAGAGACGCCGAGGCTCCTGCATGCAGTCGCTCCAGCTGACAGTGGTCTAACCATCCCTTGCGGGTTGTCCAACTTGAGACCAGGACGAGGTCCCACACTTTCATTATTCAGGTAATGGGGTTTGACTAAATCCTAGCAGGATTCTTGGCTCTTTCACACCTACTCACAGGGTATGTATAACTGCATCTAGACAGGAATCAAAGAAGTATGCACTTTATTTTATAAATGCATTTTATATTCATGTATATGTTCATGACTAATGCAAAATGGTAGTACTGTACTATTCCTTTTTATTCACTGTACTGCTGACCATATATCTCTGCTACTGTTTAACCGGTGTCGCAGCACATATATTTTACACTAGAAGAACAACTGTGCAATAAATTCTTATTGTAAACACGCTAGACTGTTTCTTCTGTGTAACTATCTGAGACCAAATAAGCAAGCACGAGTGACTGGGCGAAAAGTAGTACATTGTTTCCACGAGTCTGAGGAATCAGGGTTGTTATGTTCTGAGGTTTCCAAAAACTAATCTCTCTGATAAAAGGAGATTCTGGTGGCACTGTGAGCTAGCTAATGCAAACAAGGCTAACATACACGGTGGGGGTGCTCAGAGTCAGCCTGCCACCAGGCCCACAGTGTTTGTTATCCAAAAGTGCAGGTCCTGCAGGGGTACTATAGGAACTACACCACATATCATAGAATAATTATTTACAGAACATTACTTTTGTGTATCTAATTTTTAATATAACATATATTTATTCTTTCATTTACAAAATATAATGTTTTTAATAAACAAAACACAATATAACCCAGAACCTATAAACATATGCTTTGAAATTATATTAAAAATGGGGAGAGAAGTTGGCCTAACGGCTAAGGCGCTCGACCTGGGGATCTGGGTTCGAGTCTCGGTAACGATGCCAAAACCTCCTGTGATCCTGGGCAAATCACTTAATCTCCCCGTGCCTAAAAATGAAAGTGTGTGTCCTCATGTAAAAAAAAAGAAAATAACGTAACTTGTGCTATGTAAAGCGCTCTGATACCTGATTCAGTTCGGGTCTAGTTCGCGCTATATGAAACTCTACAAAAAATAAATAAGTTTCTATTTAAATAGTAATTAAACATATAATTTATTAACTGCTAATTTAAAAAGTCGCCTATTTCATGTATTAATTAATTGATATAAATATATAAATAATTCAATTTTAAAAACCTACCCATTCACCTCCCTTTAAACCTAAAAATCCACATTGTAAATTTAAAACATAATTTCCTAAAATACTTCCTATACAACTTACAAACTCGCCGACTTGCCAAACTTATGTAAACAAATAGCAGTGTGGCAGTAAAGGGAACCTTTTAGTCAAAACCATACAAAACAGTTGTAGTAATATGTACACAATGATTAATGAGTAAATACTACTTTATTTTCAAGAGTACACCTTCAGCAGGAACACCAAGGAAACCCTCTGTCAGTTCCTCCACCAACAGCATTCTGACAACAGTAAAGAATGCCAATGACATCACTAGAATATGGAACACTAAGGAATCGTAGCAAGCCCACAACACCTTCTTAATATAATAGGTACCTATAATATATAACCATAACATCCTTTAGAGATACCTGCAATGTCACCTGCGATCGTACTTCTGCTTTCCCGCAAACCAGACCTCGGTTTGTTGTCACATGAGCTGGATTTAGGAACCAGGAAGTGAGTAGTTTCCACTTTTTGCTTCAGTGAAGAGGAGGTTGACGGTGAAGGAGAGGGTGTTACGAGCGTAGAACCAGCAATTTATACTCGGCCCATCAGCCCTTCTGGGGCAACACAGCACCTTCGGCGGCAGAGATACTCTTGTCAAGCCTTGGCTCCAGGCCGCTCATGCGGGGCTGCAGAGGCTTCCCAGTACTGATACTGGAAGTGAGGTGAGGGCCGGGGGTATACTGTGACTTGCAGTACCTCGTATTTGGGGAGCCAAGGGTAGGCAACAGCAATTCACAGCATCTGCAGGTCCCCAGGTGTTTCTCTCACAGTTTACATTGGCAATAAATCTGCTTAACTGTTCAATCAATTGACTCCAAAGGAAAAGGAAGCAGCATAAAGCTGCTGAAAGGCAGTATGTATCAACTCTAAAGGTTTTAAATACTTTCTGTTTGTTAATGGAGGTGACAGTTGCAGACTTCTTGGGGAGAGGTGAGTTTGGTGGTCTTCAGATTTCTTCTGGTAGTTTTCAGTAGCTTGCCTCTTACCTACTTAATTCCTCCCTTCAAATTAGAAGGATTATTTTTAACTATGACAATAATAAAACTTAGAAATCAAACTGTTGTGATAAAGCAGCAAGAGGAGTGAAAATAATTAAGAGAGGGAAGAAAAAATCTTCTGAAATTCATATCTGATTTTCCCCCCAAATTAACTATAGTTCATAGTAGTATTAGGGAGTGAAAATGATACAAAAGAAGGTTTGATACTGAACAGAAAGACGTTACAGTAACAAACAAGACTGCTTCATCGCCAAAGGATTCTGTAGACGGAGGAATAAACAATATTAGTTTATCACCCAATAAAGTCGGACAGCAGTCCGCCCCTGAGGTTACTTTAATACATGCGCCTCCCACGCATTTTACTTTGCCGGTCACCCCACGCACCGTGCGCACTCCCCGTGAGTGAGCCCGCTCCCCGCCCAGTGCCGCCACTGCTCGCAGCTGTGCTCGGCCCCCGACCACCGGAGCTGCTTCCGCCCTATTTGTATTTTGTTCTCCTGCTAACCTCGCATTTTGCCTCCGTGTATCTTAGCTTTGCTCTCCCCTCCTGTTGTGCTGCATTTTGCCCCGTGTAACCGTTGCTTTGCTCTCTGTGACTCCCCTCCTGCTCTCCCCTATCGTTGTGCTGCATTTCTCCTCTGTGTTTTCTCCGCCTTGCTCTCTGTGACTCTCCTCCTGCTTCCCCCTTGTTACTGTGCCCGGCCCTACCGCGTCATCCCCCTGCGCATTTTGTACTTGTGCCTACTTGCCAATTCTTCGCCGTGTGTACTTAGTTTTCTGCCGTGACTTCCTTCGTCCACTGTTGACCCCTTGTTTTGCTGTGCCCAGCCCCTGCCGCGCTTCCCGCCACCTCCCCGCTCGTCCTTCCCATTCGCCACCCCGCTCCCGCCTCCCAGCTGACCCTCCCTCGCTCCGCCCCCCACTCTCCACTTATGGCAGAGTGGCTAACGCGCAGCGTTGACGCGCAGCGGGCGCGCCGAATAAGCGCCGAAGGTGCGCCAAAGGTAAACCCGTCTGCGCCCGTCCGCGCCTGGACCACGCCCAGCGCCAAGACCCCTGGCCCCCGCAGAAACCAGCCCACCCGCCGTACCTACGACGCCACCGACCTCTACGCACTCAACACCGGGAGATTCCCAGACTGCTACCGAGCCACCCCCGAGACGCACCCACGGACCCTTCTGCTGCAACGCCTGCAAGTTCACCTGCATCCGGACCTGCACCTCTCCAGCACCGACCAAGACCAACAACAGTAGCAGCCACCTGAAATGCATCCTGCTCAACACCCGCTCCGTCCACAGACACGCCATCGAGATCTGGAACCTGCTCGACAAAACTTCACCAGACGTCGCCTTCCTCACGGAAACCTGGATGAACGCCTCTTCAGCACCCGACATCGCCATCGCCATCCCAGACGGCTACAAGATCATCCGTAGGGACCGCATCAACCAGACCGGAGGAGGCATCGCCATCATCCACAAGAACACGATCCGCATCACGACCAGCACCGACGACTCCCCCGCACCCGCCGAACACCTGCACTTCCAGGTCCACATCAACCCCAAGACCACCCTCAGAGGCACCCTCATCTACAGACCCCCAGGACCACGCACACAATTCAGCGAGGACATCGCCGACTTCATCAGCCCACACGCCCTCCTCTCCGCTGACTACATCCTCCTCGGGGACCTCAACTTCCACCTGGAGAACAACAACGACCGCAACACCACCACCCTGCTGGACAACCTCGCTAACCTCGGACTCAAGCAACTGGTGACCACCCCCACCCACTACGCCGGACACACACTCGACCCCGTCTTCTCATCCAGCAAGGACATCGCCTTCAGCCACGCCACCGGACTACACTGGACAGACCACAGCTGCGTCCACTTCAGCTTCAAAAGGACCACGATCCACCACCACCAGCAACAGGCTGCACGCAGAAGCTGGAACAAGATCACAGCCGACCAGCTCATGTCTTCCCTGAGCAAGAACCCACCCACCAGCGGAACGAACCCCAGCCAAGCAGCCACCAACCTCACCAAGTGGATCAGCGACTGCGCAGACGACCTCGCCCCCCTGAGGACCCCGCCCAGCAGACCCGGCAGCAAAAAAGCCCCATGGTTCACTGACGAACTCAAGAGCTCCAAGAAGAACTGCCGAGACCTCGAGAGAACCTGGCGCAGAGACCCAACACCGGACAACATGACTGCCCTCAAGCTCGCCACCCGAAAACACCACCAACTCATCCGTGCCACCAAGAAAACTGCTTTCAAAGAACGATTGGACTACAACGCACACAACAGCAAGGAACTCTTCAACATCGTTAAAGAGCTCTCCAACCCCAGCGCCGGAAACAACGACATCACCCCTTCGCAAGACCTCTGCAACTCCCTCGCCACCTACTTCCACAACAAGATCGCGGACATACACAACAGCTTCAGCACTCAACCAACGCACGCCATGACCGAACCACCGCCCCCCACCACCACCCTCCGCGCCTGGACCCCGATCAGCACCAAAGACACCGTCCGCACGATGAACTCCATCCACTCCGGATCTCCGACCGACCCTTGCCCCCACCACGTCTTCAACAAGGCCGACGCTGTCATCGCACCCCACCTGCGGGACATCATCAACACCTCCTTCGACACCGCTACCTTCCCGGAGAGCTGGAAGCACGCCGAACTCAGCGCTCTCCTCAAGAAGCCATCAGCCGACCCCACCGACCTCAAGAACTACCGCCCCATCTCGCTGCTCCCGTTCCCTGCAAAAGTCATCGAGAAGACCGTCAACAAACAGCTGGCCGCCTTCCTCGAGACGAACGGATCCCTCGACCTCTCGCAGTCTGGCTTCCAGGCCAACCACAGCACCGAGACCGCCCTGATCGCAGCCACCGATGACATCCGAACACTGCTCGACAACGGAGAAACAGCAGCCCTCATCCTCCTAGACCTCTCTGCAGCCTTCAACACTGTCTGCCACCGTACTCTAGTACAGCGTCTCAGCAACGTCGGAATCCAGGAGAAGGCACTGGAGTGGATCACCTCCTTCCTCGCCGGAAGAACACAGAGAGTCCGCCTCCCACCGTTCAGATCTGAAGCCACCGAAGTCATCTGCGGCGTTCCCCAAGGCTCCTCGCTAAGCCCTACCCTCTTCAACGTCTACATGAGCCCCCTCGCAGCCATCGCACGCCAGCACAACCTCAACATCATCTCCTACGCCGATGACACCCAGCTGATCCTCTCCCTCACCAACGACCCCGCCACCGCCAGAGCCAACCTTCACGACGGGATGAAAGAGGTAGCCGAATGGATGAAGAACAGCCGCCTGAAACTGAACTCGGACAAGACGGAAGTCCTCATCCTGGGATCCTCACCCTCCGCCTGGGACGACTCCTGGTGGCCCCCCGCCCTGGGCAGCGCACCCAAACCAACAGACCACGCACGCAACCTGGGATTCATCCTGGACTCCTCCCTCTCCATGACCAGACAAGTCAACGCCGTCTCTTCATCGTGCTTCAACATCCTGCGCATGCTACGTAAGATCTTCTGGTGGATCCCCACCGAGACCAGGAAGACGGTCACCCAGGCCCTCGTCACCAGCCGCCTGGACTACGGCAACTCCCTCTACGCCGGAACCACCGCCAAACTCCAGAAGAGACTCCAGCGGATCCAGAACGCCTCAGCACGACTCATCCTGGACATCCCCCGTCGCAGCCACATCTCCGGACACCTGAGAGACCTGCACTGGCTCCCGGTCAACAAGAGAATCACCTTCCGTCTCCTCACCCACGCACACAAAGCCCTACACAACCAAGGCCCAGGGTACCTCAACAGTCGCCTCAACTTCTACGCTCCCAAACGCCAGCTCCGATCAACCGGCCACGCCCTCGCTGCCGTCCCCCGCATCCGAAGAGCCACCACAGGGGGACGGTCCTTCTCCTACCTCGCCGCCAAGACATGGAACTCCCTCCCTACCCACCTCCGCCTGACCCAGGACCACCTCGCCTTCAGGAAAGAACTCAAAACCTGGCTGTTTGAGCAGTAGCGGACCCCCCTCCCCTAGCGCCTTGAGACCCTCTGGGTGAGTAGTGCGCTCTATAAATGCTTTGATTGATTGATTGATTGATTGATTGATATGATTCAGTTACACCGCACCACCATTGAAAGAGCCATTAGGACTTTTCAACATACATTGAGTAATGACTTTGAGATCACAGAGGATTTATCCCATTCGCCGGACATTCCCCTTTTGCCTTCTTACCTCCCCAAAACAGATTATGTTCACAACTCTGAAACCATGCTGGCTCTGCAATGTATACTTGAATATATTCTAAAAACTTCTGTAAAAGTCAACTTCAATTCTGATCACACTTTAGAAATTCAAATTGCAATATGAAAATCTTTAATTATTCAAAATGTTCTTACAATTTCAGCAAATATTGATAACAAAGTTGGAGATCAAATAGTTACACAGTCTTTTGGAGCGGAACTGCAATCAGATTGGCATCCGCCACAACAGTCAAGTTCAACTCAAACAGGAAGAATAAAATAAAAAGGACGGAAGGGAAACAAGAAAGGAGCAGTATATTCCCTTTGTAAGTTATTCTCAGAAACATCATCAAATTAAGAGTTAAATTCTGACTGAGCCCCACTTCCTTGTTTTCCGATTTCTAATATGCATAAAATCTCCAGTGATAAAGAAAATGTACCTACTGTATCTAATGGCTCTCAAACAATTAACAAAGTCGCACTAAGAAAGGCCAATAACATTCAGACAAAGGAATAGAGTAATGGAAGGAAAAGGAGGAAAGTAAATCACAGAAGTCCTAAAAGAGGGTCCCGAGGAATACAATTTAATTCACATTTGATTCACATTTTATGATTTTGCGACGTGATCATTGCAACGTCACTGTGAACTTAAAAAATTCCAAAACAACAAGAAAATTAACAACATTTTGGGCTCTTTGGTGGCTCTAACAAGAGCCTTTGTGTTGAGAGTGTAAATAAGACAGCTACATATAAGACTCTATTCAAAGTTTCAGGTTGCCTAGAAACACCCTGTTCCCTTTGACTGTAAAGTGAACTCCATCACCTCTGTATATTACATGCATGTGAAAACGCAGATTGTTGTTGTAGATAGAGCTCATGTTATGGTCTCTGATGAAAGCAGAAACAGATTTATGAACATGTTTCCTGGCTTTGTCAATCTGTGGACAGAATTGATTTGACTACTTCTGTCTTTGGCATATATTACAGTACACCAAGACAGTGTTAGGGAAAAGTGACATCAGTTCTGCAAAGGTATCCTAGAATTTAAAAAAGCCTTAGTAATTCACTAAAAAAACAAAGGTTACAGGGATGTTATAGTTAGGCTTAAATTTCACTCATACAAAACCAGAGAAATTCAGCTGTTATAGTTAGCTATGCTAACTATAATTTGTGCCCCCCACAATGCACTGCTTATGACCTCACATATTACATCACTCATGACATGGTCAGTGACAGCACTGATGATATCACTGATGACATCTCAAATGACATCACTGACGACATCATCTACAGATTCATTGACACACCCACTCACACTTCCATAAAACCTTCTATACACCCACTCCTACACTACCATTCTCAAACCCATTCATAAACCCACACCAGTACTTATACACCTACTCACTGTTTCATAAACCTACATACACATCAACTCACTCACACATACAGCTTTTCATACACGTCCTCATCTTTAGGAGAGAGTGAAAGTCAGTGAAGTTCCTTGAACGCTGGTAGTGGT
This sequence comes from Lissotriton helveticus, assembly GCF_964261635.1. Taxonomy (NCBI): domain Eukaryota; kingdom Metazoa; phylum Chordata; class Amphibia; order Caudata; family Salamandridae; genus Lissotriton; species Lissotriton helveticus. The sequence goes on along the minus strand of NC_136067.1, from coordinate 146,115,483 downwards.
AATGGCTCAAGGTATCCCTGGACAAACCCTAGTCCTGCCACTACAAGACCCAATGTGTCAGCCACATTGTCTCTGAGAACTGTATACAAATGGACCCGGCAAATGTAGAGGACTTCAGAACCTGACCTGCACACACCACTCACAGAACTGCTGAAGGCCTTAATTACTCTCAGAACTGATGATGACCAGCAAGTAACAAGAAGAAACAGAAACTGCTCCACTAATATAGCTTTGTGCCAAGGTACTTACATGTTTTGATCCTAGGTGAACATCTGACTGTAAAGAAGCCTTCCACAATCTGATAGACTAAGGGTCTTCAAACTGGGGGTGGGCCCTCCTCTGGGGACCTCAGGTGATACCAGGGGGGTGCCAGACTATGGCCAAAATAAGCATTATGCTGATAACAGTGGGGGGGGTTTCAGCGGGGGAAAAAATGAGCTGCAATAAGCCGCTCCGTAATGGGTCATCTTTTGCAATTTATATCCTGGCTGGGAAGGCAAGGGACTTCAATATTCTTCAATCCTCCCCACCCCCATTGCTAGTAATCACACTGTGGATACGTTTACACGTTGAGATGGCCTGCCTGACCAGAATAGTATGTTTGGCAATCATGTATTTGATTACATTTTTACAGAATTTATCTGCAATGTTTAAATAAGTCAAGATATATTTAAACATTGTCAGTGTAATAGAATCTTGTGAAAAGTGTTGAGGGGGGCCCAATGATTTTCTTTTCCACGGGGAATGCAGCATTAAACAGTTTTAAGACCACTGTGATAGACTAATTGTCAACAGCACCAATTTCGATACTCGTCAACACTACCTCCTGCATATCGATGCCAGCTTCAAAGGGTTAGAAGAGGTGTTTGATGCCATGAGGACAAAGCTGCAAAACCTGTTGCCCAGGCGAGCAGAAGCCTGTTAGGCGTGCAAGATATGGACTAGCTGCACAAACTGGAATGCCTTGCCTTGAAACAAGCTTTCACAGAGCATCTCTATGACTACCCGCATGATCTTAAAATCGTAGTAAGGACGGACAAACAAACCTTAACCCCTGTGGCAACATTAGATACGTTGAATGCTAAATGGTACTGAAGATTTGCTGAATTCTCTCCTTTTGATTTCCAATTCCAGTAACAAATGAGAAAAACAACTTTTATGCCAATGTCATCCCAGAGAACCTGAGCCAGCAGTCAGCTGCTGGAAATAAAGCTCTCGCCAGAGGTCACAGAGGAGAAGGCAGCACATGTGGCAGTTAACCAGCTCTGTGTCTTGGAAATTCTGAGTGACAGTCCTGATGCCACAACACTATTTACAACAATCTTACCAACTTGTCGACAACATAGCAAGCAAAGCTTATCGAGTATTTCGATGGTCCTGCCTCCCAAGAAAGTGTTGAAGACAGCCACAACTGTATGTCAGAATATGGATGGAAAACATTGTTATACAAAAATATCCTGGTCTTAGCATCAACTACAAAAATAATGCGAAATTAGGGAAGTGTTCTCATTCATGGCAGGGCTCCAGAGACATACTTGCTATGAGAAGGTATTTAAGCAGCAACTTGAGAGGGTTTATAAACTTTCCTTTCAAGGCCTGTTACAAACGGAGAGTCTGGGAACAGAAACTCTTACAAGAAAATAGAGTTCTGCTGCACAGCTTTGGGCATAGAGGAAAAATAAAATACAGAATCACTGGGACTCAAACATTTACATGATTTTTGAGAAAATTCCACAATATCCCTGTGTACTAGATTCAGAATGAAATCAGATCTTGGATAGTCAAGGTGCACTACAGGAACCAGATGCTGTCCACAGGACAATTAATAAAGATTCCTAACTCATCCTTGCTGTAGCAGGTGCAGCAAAGTGCTGCTCGAAGAAGAACAAGGAAACAACCTCAAGAGGAACCCGACTTTGGCGCAACACATCATTAAGTAGCAGCTGAATGAGACTCTGATGAAGGTGGTTGAACAATGTTTGAGGGAGATGTGCCTGTCCAACCCACAACTCTAACTCCGCCTGTTCGGGTGGTGGTGCAAGGCAGGACAATTGGAAGCATGCTGCTGCTGCAGCAAGGGATGTAGCAGGGACTTCAGGAAGAACGGCAACTGGTCCTCCTATGCCAGTTCTTTCTCCAGAGTTGAAAAACTTTTGGCCTCTGATGGGAGAAGCCCTTGCCCTGCAGAAGCCAACAAGAGACCCTGATCTCTGCTCTGTTCTCACTTATGTTACAGTTAGTAATGGACATCATTTAGGTGTAGCCTGAAATGTCTTTTGTGACCCCTAGTACTGTCCATGCAACCCCTAGCATCAGAAGGGCCAAAGGGCCAAAATGAGAAAGCATGTCTGGCACATTGATTTAGAAGCTATGGCCTCACTGTGCAATTCTCTCACATGCACTTCAGTAATAAATTGTGGGCCTCATCAATGAAATGGGTTGCCTCAATGTGTAACTTTTTCAGGGTACCCTCCTTGCAACACCATGGATGCACCGTATTTACTGTATAGTGCTCCATGTCGCAAGGATTTACCGATACGTCAGTATTTCTGGCGCAAAAGTGATGCATTGCTGGGGTGTATCTGAAAACAGATGCAAATCTCTATATGTGTCCTTTCGGGCCTGCGTCAGTCTTTTGCTTGCTGCGAAGGAGACACAAGATTTTGACGCAGTCGCATCCTAGAAGTGTTGCAGTGAAATCTCATAAATTTCACTGCTTTACTTCTACAACCCTTTTTTGTGGGGGAACGCCCACCCTACATACATTATACCTGATGCAGGTATAAGTAGCGATGGGCTTTACAAAGTGAAGCAGCTGCATAGATGCGTCACTTCATAAATATGGTGCATTTTTTACGCAGTCGCAACATCACAAAAAGTGGCGCAACGGCAGCACAAAGGGCTCATAAAACAAACCCCTGAATTTCTTCAAATTGTGTTGAAACATTAAAGAATGTGGAGAAAAAGGGTTTACTACTAAAAAAAGAGCTCTGAGGTGCTTGCACTAATTCTTATTCAAGGAATTCCTGCTGTCCCAAGAAACGCTCTAAAAACGCAACCAAATATCAAAGTTGCAGGGCAACCGAGAACACAAGTACACATTGAAAGGGCTACAGTGCAGTGAAACTTTTGCAAATTGTCAGAGTAAATAACTACTTTAAAATGCTCTACACTGAAGAATAAAAAACATCAAACTTGCCAAAATTGTATAAATGTATGCTTGGTAAAATCACATGCAGAATACCAGGTACAAACCAGCACAGGTCTTCCCAAAAAGCTGTACTTTACAGTATTTTATAGTACATTTTATTTTGAAATGTGACTGTAGAATTTCAAGGCATGCACTATTGATACAGCATAACCGCCCCGGTTAGTAATGCTTGCTTTTTACTTGCTTTAGTGATTTTTTTCTAGTTTGATAACCTTACACTTTAGCTGAGAGGGCACTTCCTATAATGTGAGTGGGGCCGAATGTCACGTGGCACTTCCTAGGATATTTCCAGTGTCAACAGTCATATGATGTCACATCCTGAGATGTCATCAGGTCACAGGGTATGTGATGCCATTTCCACTACTCTTGGTGAATGGATTCCAATGCAATGAGTAGCTCCAGAGAAAAACAATCAAGTAGTCCACAAAAATGTATTGCTTACTGATGTAGAATACCCCACCTACTATTCTCATACAGAGCGGGAAATTAACATGTTGTGAGAATTGTTGGTTCATTGTCTGGAAATGCCTGACTATAAGATCTATTAAATGTATTGTGTTCCACGGCACAATATCACTTTACACTGTCTAAGATAGGATGTATGACGTTACAACGCATACTTTTATAATGCCTACCTTTAAAACGCATTTTTTACAACGCAACATCCTTTACAACGCATTCCTTTACAACGCATGCATTTACAACAAACTTTTAAAAACTACCTTTACAACGTATTCCCTTACATCGCATACTACCTTTACAACGCATACCATTACAACGCATAACATTACTTTGCATGTAAGGTAAGTATTGGATAGTGTAGGGGTAATAATTACTATTCTAACTCCAGGGGGTGCAACAGTAGGGTAAGTGTTGGATAGTGTAGGGGTAAAAATGACTATTCTAACTCCAGGGGGTGCAACAGTAGGGTAAGTGTTGGATAGTGTAGGGGTAAAAATTACTATTCTAACTCCAGGGGGTGCAACAGTAGGGTAAGTGTTGGATAGTGTAGGTGTACTATGTGTTGTAATGCTATGCGTTGTAATGGTGTGCGTTGTAAAGACTGCGTTGTAATGACATGCGTTGTAGTGGTGTGCGTTTTAGTGTCATGCTTTGTAATTGTTGCGTTGTAAATGCATGCGTTGTAATGGATGTTGCGTTGTAAAAGTTTAGTTGTAAAGGTTGTTTCCCTCTAAGATACAATGATGGTTCAGTGAAGGAGTTCACCTACCCCTGAATATTGATTTTGTGTCTGTTAGGGAGAGTGCTCAGAAAACCTGCTTGATGCCTCGCCCAGCAGCCTTATTTAAGTGCAGATGGCTGCCTACCTCACTCTGCAGCACAAGTCCTGCCCCTACCTCTCTAGTGCAGTGCTGTGCCATGCTCACCATTGCTCTGACCTGCTTCTCCGCTGCTGGCATGATGGGTGGGCGCAGCCTTCTGTGTCTATTCTTCTGGGGCTCGTGCTAGGCTGTGGAGAGACTGCTGGGGCTAACCGCATGTGGCCCTAGCTTGATGGTGTACTCTGGCCCATCACAGAGCCAGCACCACCATCCCACCTGAACTGTGATGCAGCCTTTCAGCCCATCACATGCAGGGGGGACCAGGAGTTGCGCGGGATGGATTGAGGAACCACCAGCTAGAACCCTGATTGTGACCCCCTCAGGGCACGCTGGGGTCCCACTCACACCAGCCTCCATTGTGTAATCGGGCCTCATATTTTGAAGGCTCCCCCAGCAAATCTACTAATTGACTTCATGGCCTTTTCATTCACCATAGAGAATGGAGAGCCTATTAAGAGCCTTCTGGGAGGACTCTGGGTTCTTCTGAGGTGGCTATGGAGTCACCTGCTGAGGTCTTCCCAGCTGTCTGCCATTGTGCATAAGGAGGCGCGAGGATGACCGGTTTATCTTCAGCATGAAGTAGGACACCAGCCACTGCTCTTACTCTCCCAATAGAGAGGCCACAGACAGTTCTGATTCTACCGCACAGCCCCCAAATTCTGAGTTTGAATTAACATCCAACCATTCCTCAGTGACACCTGGTACAGTGAGAGCGATAGAGGGAGAGAAAGAGGAGAGAGAGAGAGAGAGAGAGAGGAGAGAGAGAGAGAGAATGTAAGACTCTATCATTTTTACTATTCTTAATTGAAAATTACTTTTGGTTGGCTGTCAGAAAAGACATTGGAGGTGAGGATGCAGTGGCATGGGTAGGCCTCTTGCCGGCCGTGGCAGTCTCTGCTTTAGGTTGCCCGCGGCCTCCAAATTTAAGAGTGGGGGGGGTGCTGGTGATTCCTGCACTTGCACCCCCGCAAGCGACGGCTGCAGGTAGGGGTGGGGGGTCGCTGCCTCCAAAACTCGTTCCACCTGGGGCGCACACCGCCCCTCCCTCACTTGCTACGCCACTGGGAGGATGCTTGACAGAGGATTGACCGTCAATGCAGAGAAAGTGAGCCAAGGAGGAGCATCTTGCCCTTAAAGACTACCTGTCTGTCTACTATGGATTGCAGTTCATCCCATAATGTATTGGGGGCTGTGGAAAGTCAGGAAGTATTTGTTATTTCTCTGGACATCGATAGCGACCACAACAGTCGTAGCCTGGTAGTCAGCAAACCGTAAGAATCTGGGGCCCGATGTAGGTAAAATAGATTTACCGATTTTTAATTACCGAATCATACCGATTCGGTAATTAAAAATCGGTAAATCTAAGGGGTTGAGATGTAGGAACATCCAGATGTTCCTGCTACCGAATCGGTAAGAATCTGTATTTACCGATTCGGTAAATACCGACCGGTAATGGCCCATTCATTCCTATGGGCTTTGAAGCCCATAGGAAAGAATGGGGCATTACCGGTCGGTATTTACCGAATCGGTAAATACAGATTTTGACAAGGGTGCAGGGGGTGTCACTTTGACACCCTCTAGCACCCCCAAAAAAGAATTGGGGGCCATGTGGCAGGCATACCTGCCCTAAGGGCAGGTCTGCCTGTCATATGGCACAGGTGTGCATGCATACATGTGCATGCACACCTGAATCGGTATTTTACCATCAAATATATTTGATGGTAAAATACAGAATCGGTAAGGGTTGTGGGACTCAGAAGAGTCCCACCTACATATCAAAAATACCGATTAGGTATAAATACCGATTCGGTATTTTACAGATTCGGTAAATTTACAGATCGGTAAATTTACCGAATCTGTAAAATTCTGGGCCCTACATACCAAATCTGATTTTCCGGTCGGTAACGGCCGAAAATACCGATTTTCGGCCGTTACCGACCGACCTACATCTGGCCCCTGGTCTGTAAAAGATCTCGGCATCATAATAACTAAAAACAGGGACCAGGCTGAAAGACACTTGTGGACCTGTCGTCTCCAAATTGGAATCCAAAATCGAGAAGTGGATTAGACGTGCCTTCTCTATGGTGGGAAGAATAGCCATAACTAAAATGGTGATCCTTCCTAAACTGTTATACCTTTTTTACCAATGTACACTTTACACGAAACAAATTGTTTTCCACAAGTCTGACCACACTAGTTTCCAGATTAGTCTCGGTGATCCGGCAACCCAGAGTCAGACGAGATGTCCTCACGCTCCTGTTTTACAGCGGGGCTTCACTGTCCCAAACATGGAAAGTTATTTCCAAGCCGCACAATCTCATTTTGCAATGTTTTGTTTAAAACAAGAACACTAGGCCCCCAACGTAGTGATGAAAAGGCACCAGGCTCAGTGGCAGATCGATCAATATTTCACGCAACACAGCAAGACACTACTGCACTGCGTGAAATGGAGAGGGCAGAATGTTCCATTTTTAACATTATATGGCATGTTCCTATATTCTGCTTGCACACTTTTGTCTGTCTATCACCAAAGCAGGCACTCATGGTAAAAAAAGGTGCCTGCGTTACAGGCAGAATTGTTTTTGTGAAGGAAGGGACACATTCATGCACTAAAACAATCCTCCGAGGCTTTTTCCTCTTTCTTCCTGTGCTGCAGAATGCAGAATGTAGCACACGTAGAAGAAGGAAAAAACGAGAAGAAAGAAAAATATTTCTCCTTGTTACGCTTCCCCTGGGAATGCGCCAAAATCCAATGGGTCGCTGCATGGAAACACGCACGTTGCACCCATGGAACACATCCCTGCGGCAGAGTAACGCAAGGCTGTGACTTGCGCTGACTTGCGTTACTTCAGATTTACCAAGGATCGCAGGGCTAAGCAAGGTGGTCTTGCGTGGCTTGGTATATCTGACTTTACTGTTGCGTTGCCCTTTACGTTACCTTGCGTGATGCAAGCGCAACGCAGCACTTTGATAAATCTGACCCTCAGTCTGGCACATAACCTAGATCCAACCAACAATTTCTTTCTTTCTTGTCAGTTCGAATGCATAGACATCCATTGACAACACACACGTAAAACCTATATATACATTCTTTAAAACAATATAGTGTGTGATTAAAATCTTTCGTTAAAACATCAGCTGATGCATCTATTGTAAGTCTAATATTTGTGTCAGAATAGACGCAACATTTGTTAAGCTGTTTTAAGTAGTTTCATTCTCTAGTGCCAAACTGCTTGAAGACATTTTGAGATGGCAAATACAACACAAGAGCAAGTTTCTGAATTACATATTCTTAAGGCATCCTGGTATTGCCTTATTCCCAAAATTTTTATCCACCGGGATATTGATCTCTTATATGATTGGCAGAAAAATAGCACATGCTCTTCAATTTCATTAGAATTCTGACCACGAGGACACCGTCTGAATCCCGGTTCAGATACCAGCCACCTGCACGTAAAAGACGTTAATGGAAGCCTATCCACCCTAAACTATAGATACAGAATTCTGCATAAAGGGGGGTTAAAGTAATCAAGAAATTCGTCAACGTTTCATGTTTAGGAAACTGTTGGTCAATCTGCCCATTGATGTTGAGGTCGTCTGTTTCTCATGTGCACAATACCAGAATCTGCCCTTCACAATGTGATTCAGATTTGAAGAAATAGACGATGTGTTGTAGCAGTAGCCACCTAGCCCAAGGTCTACTAATAAGGTCTTGACATGATTTAGCCAATGAATGTTCAGGGCTAGCAGTCTACTGGTGACATTGCGTAACCCCGCTCTATAAGATTCTAACCCCACAGCTGCCAGCCATGAAGAGCAGCACTAAGTGCCTCTGCTCTGTAGATCTCAAGTGCTGGTTGTTAGAAGCGGCTGTCTCTAGTTGGCAGAGGTATACACTTCTGACAAATAGGGACACACCTTTTCTAGTCAGGGCAAGGAGATCACACACTTAGATAACCCCTGCTCACCCCCTTGGTAGCTTGGCAAAGCAGACAGGCTTATCTCAGAGGCAGTGCGTTAAGCATTTATGACCACATACAGTAATAAAGTGAATACACTACAAATGGACACGACACAGTAGTATTATAAAAATAAGTATTTTTATATAAGGCTTAGCACAAGACCAAATAACGACAAAAATATACCACAGTCTCAATAAATACTCTTGGAAGGAAAAAATAATAGTTCAAGCACGGTTTCTTCTTAGCACAAAAGTCTTTAGTATCAAAAGCAACTCTTCTTCTCTAAAACACAGTTCTTGGCAACAATGTAACCCACACGGGAGTCACACGACGTCGAGGCAAAGTTAATCCAAAGGTTCGGCGTCGACCGCGAGGAGCGCTACGTCGAGCCCGGAGTCGCACAGACCCCAACAACACAGTACCTTGGAAAAAGTGAAGCACTCGATGATCAGCGACGTCGAGATGTCCGGCGTCGCGTCTTCGGCGTCGATCGGGCCTCGGAGTCGGGGCGATCTGCAGCGGCGTCGACCGAAGTCAGGCGGGAGCAGCGCTCACGGGATGAAGCAGGATACGGCGTCGTCGATGTCGATGTTGCAAGAGTGAGCAGCGCTCACGGCGTCGAGAGGGCTCGAAGTCGATGCGATCAGCGACGGTGCAGACACGGGCTCACTTGGAGCTGGAGCCGAACTCACTACTCACTGGCGTTGCTGCTGGCGTCGATCGGGCCCGGCGGTCGGCGTCGAGGAAGCGGGACACTGGAGCCGTTACTCACGATGTCGAGCTGGATTCGGCGGCGTCCGTCGGCGTCGAGATTGCTGGATTCTTTCAGAGGTGCTGGATTCACAAATCCCAGCAACTAGCACTTTAAGCAGATGAAGTCCTTTAGCCCTGTGACTTCAACAGGAGACTGGCACTCTTCCAGCCCTTGGAGATTTTCTCAGCAAAGAGTGAGAGTACACACAAAGTTCCTCTCTCCTGGTTCCTTGGCAAAAATAAAGAAGCAATGCAGGATTCCCCCAACAAACAGCACTCTGGCAGAAGGGGTAGGCAGTCCTTAGATCAGCAGGCTTCTTGTCCTTGGTTCAGGTTTCCTTGTCAGAAGTGATCTGATTTCTTGGTTCAGGGGTCCTTCTCTTATACCCCTTTTTGGCTTTGATCCCTTTGTCCATGCAGGGGAATTTCCCCCCATCCTGGGTTTGTTGTGGGTGTTGCCAGGCCAGAGCACCTGGCCTATTCACTGGGCAGGGCAGAGTCCTCAGCCGCTCAGCAGGAGCGGAGCCAGCATTGTTACTGGCAGGGGCAGGGCCATCAGCTGCCCGGCAGGAGGCGGGCCAGGGAAGTCCCAGGCAAGCACAGAGTCATCAGTCGCCTGGCAGGGGGGCGGAGCCAACATTGTATCAGGCAGGGCAGGCTATCAAGAGCTACTCTCCCCTACTCTCAATGCAAATGCCCCACTCATCCCACACTGACTCATTCAGACTCTCTGGAGCCACCCAGCTCCTGTCACACACACACCAGAACCAGCAGAGACCGGTAGACAGTTAGACAAGAAAATAGCTACTTTCTAAAAGTGCTATTTTCAAACACAGAGTCCAAAAACCATCCACACAAACGGATGCGTTATTAAACCCTGAGTTCAGGGATACCAAACTCGACATTGCACCATGCTCCCCGAGCCCGCTAGGATTATAACATTAATAATCCTGGCAGCCCATTCTAACTGATGGAGAGCAGGCTACCTTACAATAGTGAAAAACGACTATGGATGTAATTCACTATTAGGACATGCCAACCTTGTCAGGCTTGTCCTACCTTATGCTTACAATGCACCCTGCCCGTGGGCCTACCATAGGGGTGACTAACATGAAGTTAAGGGAAGGTTTAGGGACTGGCAAGTAGGCGTACTTGCGCAGTCCTCGTGACAGTCCGACTGCACGTGGTCTGGCAATGGCAGACCTTCAGACATACTTTTACTAGGCCGCTCTTGTGGGTGGCACAACATGTGCTGCAGGCCAACTAGCAGCATTTGTATTTACAAGCCCTGGCACTCCTGGTGCACTCTACTAGGGACTGATAGTAAACCAAATAAGCCAAAACATGGAAGTCAATCAATACAGCAATTTCACATAGGGAGCACTTGCACTGTGGCACTGATCAGCAGTGGCACAGTGCCCAAAGCATATACCAGCAAAAACATCGTAAACAGAGGAGGCAAACAGAAAAAAATGGAGGAGAGACTCATGCCAATGATGCCAGGTCTAACACGTGTCCCCTCCAGCTGAAATGTGGGGAGAACTACCCTTACCCTAGGGAGTCCTCATCACTAAGGCGGAAAAATCTGGACAGACCATCAGCATTGGCGTGATCTGTGCCAGGGCGGTGTTCCACCGTGAAGTCCATCCCCTGTAGGGAAATGGACCACCTCAACAGCTTTGGATTCTCACCCCTCATCTGCATCAACCATCTGAGGGGCCTGTGGTCAGTCTGCACCCGGAAGTGAGTCCCAAACAGGTAGGGTCTCAGCTTTTTCAGTGCCCAGACCACAGCAAATGCTTCTCTTTCTATCGCACTCCACCTCTGTTCCCTGGGAAGTAACCTCCTGCTGATGAAGGCTACAGGTAAGTCTCGGCCCTCTTCATTCACCTGAGCTAGAACAGCCCCCACGCCATGCTCTGAAGCGTCCGTCTGAACAACAAATTCTTTAGAAAAGTCGGGTGCCTGGAGTATGGGTGCTGTGCACATTGCAGTTTTCAGGGTGTCAAAGGCCGTCTGACAGGCGTCAGTCCAGTTCACATGTCGTGGCTGCTTCCTGGAAGTCAGCGAAGTCAAGGGGTGCACAATGTTACCATAATCCTTGACAAACCTCCTGTAGTAACCCGTGAGACCCAGGAAGGCTCTCACCTGAGTCTGGGTTTTGGGTGGTGCCCATGCCAGGATGGTATCAATCTTGGGTTGCAGGGGGGCCACCTTGCCGCTCCCTACTTGGTGCCCCAAGTACACCACTGAACCCTGCCCAATCTGGCACTTACTGGCTTTGATTGTGAGGCCTGCTCTGCGCAGGGCCAACAACACTTCCTGGAGGTGGCACAAGTGTTCCTCCCAGCTGGCGCTGAACACTGCGATGTCGTCTAGGTAGGCGGCACTGAAATCCTCCAGTCCAGCCAAGACCTGGTTGACCAACCTCTGGAAGGTGGCAGGGGCATTCTTCATCCCAAAGGGCATAACCCGGAACTGGTAGTGCCCATCTGGTGTGGAGAATGCTGACCTCTCTTTTGCCCCATCGGTCAAGGCGATCTGCCAGTACCCAGACGTTAGATCAAACGTACTAAGGTACTGGGCAGCCCCTAACCGATCGATGAGCTCATCAGCTCTGGGGATGGGGTGCGCGTCAGTCTTGGTGACTGAATTGAGTCCTCGGTAATCCACACAGAACCGAAGTTCCGGTGAAGCACCAGGCGCTGCAGCCTTTGGAACCAAGACCACGGGGCTGGCCCAAGGACTGCTAGAGGACTCAACCACCCCTAGGGCAAACATCTTGGAGACCTCCTCCTTGATGTATGCTCTGACCTTGTCAGTCACTCTGTAAGCCTTGTGCTTGACAGGAGTGCTGTCCCCGGTGTCTACATCATGGACACACCACTGAGTAACACCAGGAATCAAGGAGAACAGATCAGGGAATTGCCCCAACAAATGGCGACAATCCTGCTGCTGTTCAGGGGTCAGTGTGTCAGAGAGGACAACACCATCCACTGACCCATCTTGCTCTTTTGCATACAGGAGGTCAGGAAGAGGCTCACTCTCCTCCTCCATTCCAGCATCTGTAGCTAGGAGCATGCCCACTTCGGACCTTTCTAAGTGGGGCTTCAAACGGTTGACATGCAGGACCCGCAAGGGGTTCCTGGGAGACTTTAAATCCACCAGGTAGGTGACATCGCTCTTCTTCTCCACAACCTCGAATGGTCCAGTCCACCTGTCCTTGAGCGCACAAGGTTCCACAGGGGACATGACCCAAACTTTCTGTCCAGGCTGAAGCTCTACCAGAGTGGCCCTCTGGTCGTACCACCGCTTCATCTCCTCCTGGCTGGCCTCCAGATTTGCCTGAGCAAGATCCCTGAAGCGCCTAGTCTGGTTCCTAAAGGCCAGCATGTAACTGTATACATCCTGGGGAGGTTTCCTCAGAGATTGCTCCCAGCCTTCTTTGACCAGACTTAAAGGTCCTCTTACCGGGTGACCATACAAAAGCTCAAAGGGGCTGAACCCTAGAGACTTCTGTGGCACCTCACGGTAAGCAAACAACAGGCATGGCAAGAGGACGTCCCATTTACGCCTCATTGGTTCTTCAAGACCCATGATCATGCCTTTAAGGGTACGGTTGAATCTTTCAACCAACCCATTACCTTGAGGGTGGTAAGGAGTGGTGAACTTATAAGTTACCCCACACTCCTTCCACAGAGACTTCATATAGTTGGAAATGAAGTTGGTGCCCCGGTCTGACACCACCTCTCTGGGGAACCCCATTCGGGAGAAAACACCCATCAGCGCCCGTCCCACCACGGGGGCAGTCACTGTTCTGAGAGGGATGGCTTCCGGGTACCGTGTGGCATGGTCCACCAAGACCAGGATGAACCTGTTGCCCAGGGCTGTCTTGGGGTCCAGGGGCCCAACAATGTCAATCCCCACCCGGTCAAAGGGGGTACTGACCACGGGAAAAGGTTGGAGGGGAGCCTTCTGCTTCCGCCCGCTCTTCCCACTTGCCTGGCAAGTCTGACAGGTCTTGCACTGGATGTCTACATCCCTTCGCATCTGAGGCCAATAGAAATGGGTGACAAGCCTGTCATAGGTCTTGTCCAGCCCCAGATGTCCAGCTAAAGGAACGTCATGAGCCAAACCCAGTAGGAAGGCTCTGAAGCGCTGGGGTACCACCAGCACACGGGCTGACCCAGGCTCAGCAGCCTTAGGCTCGCTATACAGGAGGTCGTTCTCCCAGTACACAAAATGTGACCCTGACTGATCACCTGAGGTTTGGGCTGAGGCCTGCTGTCTCATACCCACAAGAGAAGGGCACACTTTCTGTTCTGCACAGAATTCCTCCCTGGAGGGACCACCATCCTGCTGCCAATGGGTCAGCTCGGGCAGGTCTCCCAGTTCGGCAACTTGTTCACCTGTGGGTTCCAGGGCATCCCCCTCGAGGTCTGCCTCCTCCTGGACCACGGGAACTACGGGGGACGGTTTCCCGCGCCCCCTGCCTCTTCTCTTCACAGCTGGGTCCTGGGCCATACTTTCAGGCTCCAGAACCCCATCAACACCCTTACTTGCTGTCATGGATCGAGTGGTTGCACACACCCACTCTGGCACACCCAACATTTTCAAATGTGTCTCCCTCTCCACCTTAGCCCAAGGGGAGTCTTCTAAATCATTGCCCAGGAGACAATCAACAGGCATGGCGGGCCTCACAGCAACCTGAAGAGTACCCGAAACTCCCCCCCATTCAAAGGAAACTTGAGCTACCTCACACTCTTTCTGGGAGTTGTCAGCAGCTATCACAGGGTAGAATGCGTGGGGAACAACCTGCTCTCTGGACACCAAGTGACACTTGACAGCTGTCACACTCGCTCCGGTGTCTCTGAGAGCTTCCACTCTATGGCCATTAATGGTCACCCACTGCCTATATTTCTTAGTGTTACTAGGCAGAGGGGGTGGAGGGACCAATTCCATGTCTCCTAGAGAGACCAGGGACATCTCTGCGGGACCCTCCCCACCATGGGCAACCATCTCCTCCCCTCCCAGAGCTACACTAGCCAACTGACGGGGTGGTGCACTGGGTAGTGCACCAGACTTCTTCAAGGGACACTGAGGGTCATAAAAACGGTGTCCTACCTGCTTACAAACGAAGCAGGTCAGTGGGCCCCTATGACCAGGTTTACCTGGCGGGGCCTCTGATTTCTTCACAGGGGGAGGCTGGGAACCTTTCCCTTGGTTCCCTTGGGGATTACTTTGGGGCCCTTTCTGGGACTCCTTCTGTTTACCCTTGTCCCCCCCACTCTTCTGCTGGGGACCCTGCCCACCTTTGGCTGAGTCTCCCACTGGACCCTTGTGGACCCTGGTACTGACCCAGCGGTCCGCCTCTTCAGCAAGTTTTCTAGGGTTAGATATCTTGCTATCAATAAGGTGCTGGCGCAGCTCTGGAAAACAGTTATTAGACAAGTGCTCCCAAGCAAACAAATCATAAAGAGCATCATAACTTTCCACTTTGCTGCCCTTTACCCAACCATCCATGGCTCTGCAAAAATATGACACATACTCCACCCACGTGGTACCAGGCAACTTCTTACATTCTCTAAAGGCCTGTCTGTACTTTTCTGGGGTTAGGCCATACCTTAACATTAAAGCATCTTTCATATGAGCATAAGACGTCCTATTCTCAACAGGCATGTCTAACAGGGTATCTCTTCCCTCATTCACAAAGCGACCCCACAACCCCGCTCCCCAATCCTTCTCAGGGACCCGGTGGGCCAACAATGCTAACTCATATGCTTTAAACCACTGACCAATATCCTCATTCTTCTGAAAATCTTTGATCACATCTTTGGGAAAATAAAACCTACTTTCTGCAGGCACAGATGGGATGCTGCCACCAGAGGGATTCAATTCTAACTCCTTAGCTTTGAGCTCCATGTCCCTCACCATTTTCTCGCGCTCAAAAGCTAACTTCTCTCTTTCAAACTCTAATCTTTTGATCTCCAAATCAGCTTCTCTCCTGCCTCTTGCATTCTCTATCTCCAACTGCCCATTTATCTTAAGTTTTGCCATTTCCACGTTGTAGGCTCGCTCCTTCGCCCTTTCTTCTCTTTCTTCAGGGGAAAGACCTTTGGAGGAAACACTGCTGCCAGGAGGGGATACAGGCCCAGTCACGGGCACTTCCTCCTCCCCTTCCTCTGTCGGTACCACCGCCGGGGCAGAGGGATTCCTGGCCTCTAACCAGGCTTCCAATGCTTTGCGAAATTCTGGTTTGTTTTTGCAGCCTGTGGTAGGAACTTTAAACTGCTTGCAAAGGGATTTCAGCTCCCTTTAGGAATAATCACTTATCTTACTCCTATCAAATTCCTCCTCAACAACAACAAGGGGAGTGACTCCGGCGTCACTCATGGTCAAAACTGGCAGTTTCAAAAATCAAGCTTCAGGAAAAGCGGAGAACAAAAATAGAATATCCAACCAAAACAGAATGTGGCTGCGCTATGGTCTGCTTTCACTATGTAGCGCACACTAATCACTGCACATGGGTCATAAATGCAAAGTTCAAAATCCCACCGCTGACCCACCAATGTTAGAAGCGGCTGTCTCTAGTTGGCAGAGGTATACACTTCTGACAAATAGGGACACACCTTTTCTAGTCAGGGCAAGGAGATCACACACTTAGATAACCCCTGCTCACCCCCTTGGTAGCTTGGCAAAGCAGACAGGCTTATCTCAGAGGCAGTGCGTTAAGCATTTATGACCACATACAGTAATAAAGTGAATACACTACAAATGGACACGACACAGTAGTATTATAAAAATAAGTATTTTTATATAAGGCTTAGCACAAGACCAAATAACGACAAAAATATACCACAGTCTCAATAAATACTCTTGGAAGGAAAAAATAATAGTTCAAGCACGGTTTCTTCTTAGCACAAAAGTCTTTAGTATCAAAAGCAACTCTTCTTCTCTAAAACACAGTTCTTGGCAACAATGTAACCCACACGGGAGTCACACGACGTCGAGGCAAAGTTAATCCAAAGGTTCGGCGTCGACCGCGAGGAGCGCTACGTCGAGCCCGGAGTCGCACAGACCCCAACAACACAGTACCTTGGAAAAAGTGAAGCACTCGATGATCAGCGACGTCGAGATGTCCGGCGTCGCGTCTTCGGCGTCGATCGGGCCTCGGAGTCGGGGCGATCTGCAGCGGCGTCGACCGAAGTCAGGCGGGAGCAGCGCTCACGGGATGAAGCAGGATACGGCGTCGTCGATGTCGATGTTGCAAGAGTGAGCAGCGCTCACGGCGTCGAGAGGGCTCGAAGTCGATGCGATCAGCGGCGGTGCAGACACGGGGTCACTTGGAGCTGGAGCCGAACTCACTACTCACTGGCGTTGCTGCTGGCGTCGATCGGGCCCGGCGGTCGGCGTCGAGGAAGCGGGACACTGGAGCCGTTACTCACGATGTCGAGCTGGATTCGGCGGCGTCCGTCGGCGTCGAGATTGCTGGATTCTTTCAGAGGTGCTGGATTCACAAATCCCAGCAACTAGCACTTTAAGCAGATGAAGTCCTTTAGCCCTGTGACTTCAACAGGAGACTGGCACTCTTCCAGCCCTTGGAGATTTTCTCAGCAAAGAGTGAGAGTACACACAAAGTTCCTCTCTCCTGGTTCCTTGGCAAAAATAAAGAAGCAATGCAGGATTCCCCCAACAAACAGCACTCTGGCAGAAGGGGTAGGCAGTCCTTAGATCAGCAGGCTTCTTGTCCTTGGTTCAGGTTTCCTTGTCAGAAGTGATCTGATTTCTTGGTTCAGGGGTCCTTCTCTTATACCCCTTTTTGGCTTTGATCCCTTTGTCCATGCAGGGGAATTTCCCCCCATCCTGGGTTTGTTGTGGGTGTTGCCAGGCCAGAGCACCTGGCCTATTCACTGGGCAGGGCAGAGTCCTCAGCCGCTCAGCAGGAGCGGAGCCAGCATTGTTACTGGCAGGGGCAGGGCCATCAGCTGCCCGGCAGGAGGCGGGCCAGGGAAGTCCCAGGCAAGCACAGAGTCATCAGTCGCCTGGCAGGGGGGCGGAGCCAACATTGTATCAGGCAGGGCAGGCTATCAAGAGCTACTCTCCCCTACTCTCAATGCAAATGCCCCACTCATCCCACACTGACTCATTCAGACTCTCTGGAGCCACCCAGCTCCTGTCACACACACACCAGAACCAGCAGAGACCGGTAGACAGTTAGACAAGAAAATAGCTACTTTCTAAAAGTGCTATTTTCAAACACAGAGTCCAAAAACCATCCACACAAACGGATGCGTTATTAAACCCTGAGTTCAGGGATACCAAACTCGACATTGCACCATGCTCCCCGAGCCCGCTAGGATTATAACATTAATAATCCTGGCAGCCCATTCTAACTGATGGAGAGCAGGCTACCTTACAATAGTGAAAAACGACTATGGATGTAATTCACTATTAGGACATGCCAACCTTGTCAGGCTTGTCCTACCTTATGCTTACAATGCACCCTGCCCGTGGGCCTACCATAGGGGTGACTAACATGAAGTTAAGGGAAGGTTTAGGGACTGGCAAGTAGGCGTACTTGCGCAGTCCTCGTGACAGTCCGACTGCACGTGGTCTGGCAATGGCAGACCTTCAGACATACTTTTACTAGGCCGCTCTTGTGGGTGGCACAACATGTGCTGCAGGCCCACTAGCAGCATTTGTATTTACAAGCCCTGGCACTCCTGGTGCACTCTACTAGGGACTGATAGTAAACCAAATAAGCCAAAACATGGAAGTCAATCAATACAGCAATTTCACATAGGGAGCACTTGCACTGTGGCACTGATCAGCAGTGGCACAGTGCCCAAAGCATATACCAGCAAAAACATCGTAAACAGAGGAGGCAAACAGAAAAAAATGGAGGAGAGACTCATGCCAATGATGCCAGGTCTAACACTGGTGATATGGGATTGGTTGCTCCACACCTTGCAGACATGATTACTGCAGAGGATCTATGTTTTAACAAAAGTGTGCTCTTAAGAATTTGCTCCTCCATGAATGAGAGTCAGATAATCTTTTGCTAAAGTAGTCAAATTCATTTACTCTTTCCAGCGAGTTCCCGCCTAGTAATAAATTACAGCTCAGCATTTTTGTGAAGGTTGAACACCATAAATT
Source organism: Lissotriton helveticus (assembly GCF_964261635.1). Classification (NCBI taxonomy): domain Eukaryota; kingdom Metazoa; phylum Chordata; class Amphibia; order Caudata; family Salamandridae; genus Lissotriton; species Lissotriton helveticus. The sequence continues at coordinate 146,097,058 of NC_136067.1, read as the reverse complement.
TGCTTCTTTGGGCATTTAGCTCTAACCCATGGTTGCTACAAAATTGACCACATTTCTCGAGCAACATTTGGAGCCATTTCTGGGTTTAGAACAAAATAAGGTGTCACCTGCAAAAAGTGCAGGCATATTTGACCAGCTAGTACCAGCGAGTTATTCTCACAATCAAGTAAAAAATATGCACAACAATTGATATAAAGAGGAAAAAGGTTTGGCACTAAGATGCATGCCTTGTGAACGCCTTTTTTAATATCTATCTTTTTGCCATTTGTGCTTCATCGAACCTGTGGAAAGTTGTCAAAGTTGTCAGTGTACAGGCACCTAATTATAGCTAAAAGATCAGAATCGATTCTCATCTCAGAAAGCACCTGCCATGGTTTTGTTCTTGAGACCGTGTCGAATGCTACCTTTAGATCAGCAAAGGTGACCTATAGGCTCCCCCAACACATGTCTACAGCTGTGGCTTAATCAAGAAGAGCCGAAAAACCTGATAGATCATGGTTGTCCTCGAATGGAATGCTGCCTGGAATTGGCTAAATATATGTCATTTTCCGTCATCTAAGCACTAAGCTTATCGACTTTTGGCTACAGACATTTTTCTGCAGGTTATCGATCAGGCTGATTGATTCGTTTAAAAGATCCCCTTTTAAATATGGGATCTATCTCTGCTGCCATCCATGCAGTTGGTAATGAGGCACCAGCTATTGTGGTGTTTCATGGAACATTTATATATGGTACCCATACTTGAAGTTGGAAGCAAAAGAGGACTTCTGGGATCTTCTCTAAACCTAGTGCTTTTTCCGTAATTTCTGCACATTGACAGGCGCTGGTGGTATAGAGGGAGGTAAAAATGAAAAGAAAAGGACAGAAAATGATTTGCCAATAGTGTCAGCCATTGCATCTTCGGAGTCAGCAGAGTACAGAGACTTGAATTTGGTCTCCTATACGAATTTCGTACCAAGTGTGTCACCATAGGCCATTTGCATTTGGCTGTTTCTAGTAAATTCTCCTATTTCCCAATTTCCCAGATGGTTTTAGCTGTTTTAATAGTTCTTCAGAAGGCTCTCCTTGCATCTCGCCCAACCTCATCGTATTTAAAAGATCTATCTTTTTGATCCGACAGACAAGGGTGAACTGTTCTTGAGACCTGGGTTCCTACTCCCCTCATGCTGTTTTCCACAAAAATCGCCATGAGATCCTTGAACAGTTTATAATTTGTGTCCAATAGTCTTAAGGGCAATCGGAATTGTTTCTAAAGAAGTCCAGCACTGGGATTGTGGCTCCAGAAATCAAATTTAATACAACTTGATTTTTTATATCCCATTTTACATTTTTTTAAATTATTGGTAATTATTAACTTGGTAGCTCTTGTGTTCTTTCACAGCAATAGACCATCACCATTCATCATGTCCAAGACATGTAGAGAGCTAAATCACATCCTCTCCTACACAGATGACACACAACTCATAGTCTTCCTCTCAGACAAGAACCCCAACACCAGAAACAAGTTCACCGCCTGATTGACTAAGTCAATAACTGGATGAAAGCCAATGGCCTCAAGCTCAACAATGACAAGATAGAAGTAGTGATCTTCGGCAAGACCACTGCACCATAGGACTCTAACTGGTGATTAGCTGAACCCATACCCACACCCAGAACTCATTCCAGGAACCTGAAAATAATCATCAACAGCAAACTGAACATGACTGCATGAGTCAATGCCGTCACTGCATCCTGTTTCCACACACTGAAGATGCTGAGGAAGATCTTCAAAGGGCTCCCAAGCAACACAAACAAAGCTGTCATTCATACCCTAGTCACCAGTAAGGTCGACTATGGGAACACCCTCTATGCCGGTATCACCAAGCAACTCACTAGAAAACTACAAACCATCCTGAACTCAGCAGGCAGATTCATCCTCTCACACAGAACTCACATCACATGACACCTCAGGGAACTACACTGGCTCCCAACACACAAACATGCTCTATTCAAATTCCTCACACATACATTCAGGGCACCACACGACTCAGACCTCACCTACATGAACAGTTGCATGTCCTTCAACCAACCAACCAGACACCTCCACTCCACAGGACTCCTACTCAAACACATCCCATGCATACACAGAACAAGATCTGGAGGGTATTCTCTTACATTGCTCCCATAGCATGAAATGACATCCTACTCCTCAAGAGAGCCTTCTCCTCTCTTCTTTAATTCCACGAGAAGCAGAAAACCTGGCTTGTCAATTATTCAACCTAGCTAAGGCAGGGCAAGGCACACACACCTGCTCAGCGCCAGACCACCCTCGCAGCTGAGAGTGTGCTTTACAAATACACATAACGTAACTTACAACTCTCTGGATAATGTCATGTCAACCATCTCTGCCCACTACATTACGTTGAGAAATATATAGCTGATGATCCTCCTACATGTGTCCCTTTTATAAATTGGAGCTGCATTTTTATCGAAAGAAGAACGACCATTACATGCACATACACCACAGTATAAAGTAATATCCACAAGTTGGAATGCAGCTTTTGTTAGATATGATTTAGGGGCAGATCCTAAATCTGTAATGCCCCACTATGAGTCCTCCTTTTGTTGTATCCCTTGCCAGCCCAGACGGTTCAAAAGATGTGTTAAAAATCCCCCCCAATAATAGGAACACAATCATTGCAATGCAATTTAACAGCTACCAAGGAAAGATAAAGTTACAGATTATGATGATTTGCTAGTACTTCTATTATATGAATCAATTACAAGAACAGTATTTTCATTAGCTTGAAAAAAAAATGCACTTACTTCCCGGCCGGCTAGTTGGCCAGCCGCTGCCTCTTCCTGGCTTTTCCTGTGCAAACAGGAAGTAGGCTGCCCCTGGGCTCCCAGGCTCCCCATAGGCAAACACAACACTACTTTGCAGTGTTGTGATTGTTCTGAAAGCCGTGGTTCGGTGCTCAGCCAGGGAATGGGAGCCTGGGCATGTCATCCACCCAGGCTGGGTGGAGAACATGCAAAGTGCGAATGACTGTTTGACCGGCGCAAGAGGGCCGGCCAAACAGTCATGCACACTTACATAGTGCCAACAACTCCTCCCCCTGCTCTGAGAGCAGAGCAGATCTGCCCCGCCAAGATGCCGCAGTAGGAACAAATAAAATGATAATAACGTCCAGTTATTTCCATTTTATTTTTCCTTTTTTCACTGCAAAAAAGCAGTGGGGCGATGCTCCAGGAGCACTGGGGCTAGGCTAAATACTGGCTATACTCAAGTCAGCCTCCTTGTTACAGGTATCAATAATGCTATTGGCAACTTCTTCCAACATAGGGCCCGATTCCCATCCCATCCAGAAAGACCTCCGTATGGCTCCGATCCGGAGGGCTTTGCGGACGAAATGTGCTCCGGGCGTCCGAGCGAGCGAGTACGATGTGTCCTTAAGCATACAGACTCGATTTGCTCGGACTTCCATTGAAGTCGATGGGACCCTGCTTACATACGCGTACACAGGCTCACATTGTAGTAAATGGGTGAGTGGGGAAATGTGTACACCCTGTGGTGGGCGCCCCATGGTGCCCACCACAATGTGCATGCTTGGATCGGGGGACCCATGGGCACCCCCCGTGACCAATTCGGAGGGCCCCGGGTGAAGGGGTGCTTGCTACGGCCCCTGAAGTACGCTTCCCGGAGCTTTTTCGAACCAGAGGCTCCGACTCGATCCAGCTGATGGACGCGTGCATTGTACTTGGTCGCTCAGAAACCAAACCCATTGCGCTCCACGAGTCGACCATATCGTCTAGAGGGCTTCGCTGATGGGTACGAGTCGCTCAGAGCGCTAGGCGATATTCACATCGTACTTGCTCGCACGTACCGTGGTAAGAGTCGATTTGGAAACCTGGGCTATGAATTGGACTCGCTCGCTACGGATCCCGTTCGGAGCCCTTCCGAGCGAGATCGGAATCGGGCCCATTGTGTTGAAATCATGGGTTACTACAGGAGAGTCATAGGGGAAAGTGTTTGCAACCAGCCCTGGCAATTCCGCTTGACCAGCCGGGGAGGTGGGGGTGGGGGGTTACTGAGAAGTGCTGGTCTGGGGGATGGGGAGTTTCTAGTGTCAAGCACCGCTTTTTTTACAGGGGCTGATATTGCAGCAAAGTTGCAAAACCGACCCCCATGGGTCAAAATCCGGGCCCTACCTTCCAGCCCACCAGGAAAACACCTGGTGCCCGCTACGACCAGTCCAGCTCTGATAGTAGTTGTTTCCAGGGTACTAGCCCGTTCGCAAGCTGGGCTATCCAGGTTTAACACCTTGCTAGGTCATTCCCCAGAGGTAAAAGACAGGTATTTTAGTATGACCGCATTTGTAAATTTTATCAGGAGAAACGTCCCTTCCCTTTTCAAGTCAGTAGGTGCCCTTTGATTCCTGGTCTATGCAGTTCACAGCTACACATAGGCATCTCGTCTTATCAGTTCTATAAAAGCTTAGTGGATCCTGTGCACTTAAATGCAGGGTGGTGCAGGGTGGTTATTAATTTAAATTGAATTTCTGACCTCCAAGGTGTTTCAGTCCCAAGGCCAAGCATAATTTTTTAAAAATAATCTTTCAATACAACTTTTTGAACAAACAAACATACAGCACTGTACAGATTTTCAGAACAATCAGTATTCATAATAGGGCAAAGGAGGAGGAAGAATGTCCACAGGTGAACATCAAACATTTTAATCTATCGCTGCCCCTCCGGGTTTATGTTCCCCCCCATATGATCACCTCCCACGTAGTCATGGCACTGTGATAAGTCTCACCTCTGTCTCCCACATCGCGTGTCATCCTCCCTATCCTCTGACATAGTGTCAATTGGAAGTACTATCAGGCTCATCAGGATTCAGGAGCCTGTCACCTAGTTCCCTCCAGACCTCAAGATCCTCGCCCACCTTGTCATCTCTTCTGCTCAGTTTAATATGGATTTCTTCCGCTAGGTCTCATTCTATAATGTCCCCTTGCCAGCAGTGTATATCTGGTACTCTTGTACTTATCTAAGAGATGACGACCAGCGCCTTGCAAGCACTTGCACCAATTGCAGGATTTGTATGCCATCTTTTTCCCTTTGGGGCGTCTGACATTCTCCAATAGGCAGCAGGACTTCAAGAGATCAATTGGAATGCCCACCGCTCTATTCAGGTCCACCACCACTTTCTCCCAGTATGTATACACCTTCTGGCATTCCCAGGGCAGGTGTCAGAAACCTGCATTGTCGTACACTGTAGGGTAATATCTACAAGGCCACATAAAGCCACACTGCGGGGCTTTACATGGCCTTGTAGATATTGACTGAGGCAATGCAGTGATAGGAAGGCCTGCCATGGGCGTTACAGTAGGTGTTCCCATGTAACATCCATGGCATTTGACACATTCCCAGATTTACGAGATTTCGCAAACCTGGGAATGCGTCAAAAGCTTACACCTCCCCTGGGGAGGCATAACGATGGCGCAATGAGAAGAAATACCTTTATTTATCCTCATTTTTCCTTTCTCTATGTGTGCGGCAATATGTAGCACACACAGAAAGCGTAAAAAGCCTCTTGTTATTGTCTTTGAGCAGAGAGGTGTCCCTTCCTGCACAAAAACGATCATCCCAGCAATGCAGACTCTCCTGCATTGGCGCATGGCAGCCCATTTTGCGCCAGCACAGGGTAAAAGGGCAGGAATGCGCTGTATTTAATAGATATGGCGCATTCCTATCCTTTTCTTTTGCCGTAGTGCAGCGCAGCACGAAAGCTTGTGTTACTGCCCTAAGGCAAAACCTTGTAAATGAGGCCCAAGTGGGTAAGGGAATTGTTTTGTGGCCATTCCACCTTCCTGAGACGTCCTCCCAGGTCACAATTACAGTCAGTGTTGGAAGGTGGGACCCGACCACCTCTGTCTGACCTGATGGCTTTGTCTAATAATGCGAGTAAGTGGCAGCCTGCCCACAGGTTAAAAGGATCCGGGAACGTGGGCCAAGTGCCCCTAGCTATGTCGGTCAGTCCTGCATGGTGCAGGAAATAGCCCTGCCCTAATGTCGAAGTGGTGCAAGCTTCCTCAAAGGATATAAAGGTTTCCCCGGGGTAAAGGTCGCCTAGTGGGTCGCAGCCCCCGGCGATCCAATCCTGAAATGACACTTCCTCCATTAGTTGATGGAAGGGTTTGACTATCCATACCAGCAATTCCGAATAGAAGGGAGCCCTCTTCAAATCTTTTTGGACAAAACATTGCCAGATGGATGCAGGGACTCACACTATCTGCGGGACTGTCAGAGGTAGTCCCGCTCCATCCATGAGGAGTTCCGACAGTCGCTCTGCTGCTACTCTACCTGCCAACAAGAGCTTCTCTCAATTATCCTCTGGGTCCAACCAGAGTGCCGGATGCTGCAAGTGCACAGCACAGTAATATAAATCAAGGCTCAGGGTGGGGGCATAGAAAGTTCTGTAGCACATATAAACATTTGGGTAGCAGCTCTGTCATAGAGATGGCTTGGCATCCCATTATGTAGAGGGGCAAGGTGTTCCAGAATGTGATGGAAGATCTGAGGCCATTGAGTATCCTGTCAATGTTTAGGCTCAGCTGGCTGGCCACTGAGTGCACCACTTTATCGCCTAAATATCTCAAACTATCCATTTTCCAGCACAGGCTCAGGGGCGGCAGCCGTCCCTCCGGCGTACCTGCTAACAATGCAAGTGGGAATCATAAATATTTACCCCTGTTAAGGCGCAACCCAGGAATACCCCCCAAAGCTCTCTCGCAACTGTAGTAAGAGTGTAGCGGAAGTCCATAGGGTGGATAAATAGAACAGGGCACCATTGGCATAAAGTGAGATGATGTGTCAGCCCTCTCCCACTAGTATGCCCCAGTCATGCATCACCTCATGTGCCCAGATCACCAACAGCTCAATGGAGCGGTGACAACGGACAACCCTATCTTGTGCCGCGTCCCAACGTCCACGTCTCGGAGTGTACTCCCCCCATCCTGACCCTCGCGCTTGGCTCAGAGTATAGTAGGCAGATCCAGCCGTGGAACGCAGGGCCAAACTCCATGACCTGGAGGACCTTGAGTAGGTAGCCCCAGACCACACTGTCACATGCTTTTCCAAGGTCGACTGCGACCAGAGCCATCTCTTCGTCAAGATCCTGCACTTCTTGCATGACATGGTCTAGTTGTCTGAGGTTCCGGCCAGTGCTATACCTAGGGATGAAGCCACCCAGATCTTCATGCCACATAGGGAATCAAGCGCGATGCTAGCATGTTACACAGTATCTTCATGTCTGTGTTAATGATTGTAATGGGCCTGTAACGAGACGGGTCGTCCTGCAACCCTCCCGGTTTAAATAGCATACAGATCTACCCTCCCTCATGGATGATGGCAGTATCCCCCTGTCCCTTTCCTCCCAGAGTACCTACAGGAGCCTCGGTGTCAGCAGGGCCAAGAATGTCTGAAAGGACTCATGAGGGAATCTGTCGTCTCCTGCCGCTTTGGAGAGCGTGAACTCTTTCAGAGCTGTCCAAAGAAGTTCCTCTGGATCTAGCGGCCTCTAATGCTTCCACTGCAAGAGGATAGTTTTTAGAGATTTCTAACCCCTCCAGGAAGGAAACATACGACTGGGCTACTATAAGGTTGGCTGTATACATGCACTGCAAGTGCTGCTTGAAAGTGTGCGTAATTTCCACCCTAGAGGTATGTCTCTGGCCCTCTGGTGTCAATAAATGTGTCACGAGGGGCGGGACAGTCTCCCTCCCAGTATCTAGGCCAGTAATGTGCCTTGCCTTGTCCTCTTCTCAGCTTAGTCTTTATCTATATTGACACAAGGTGAATTTATCAAGCTGGTCCTATATATCTGCGATCTGGCGGTGGGTGCGACATTCCCTCTCCTGTACTTCATGTTGAGTCCGGTCTTCTGCCTGGGTCCATGCAAGCTCAGCCTCCTCCCTGAGGAGTTCTGAATGCAGTTGCCAATGCAAGCACCCCTTACTACTGTCTTCAGGGCGTCCCACGCCATGAACCTGTGTGTCATGGATTCACAGTTAGTGTCCATGTAACCTGTGATCACACCCGATAAGGCCTCCCACCCCTCTAGGTCTTCCAGTATGTCACCTGGCATTCACCAAGTCATGGGCCAACGTATCACCTTCCACGTGATATCTGGCAGCTAACTGGGGAGTCGCTCAATAAGGAATCTGGTGAGGTGTGTTATCGTAACATCTTCTAGGTGAGGGAGTCCAGAGACCAAAACCCTAATGAAGCGGCTGTGAGTGTTGTGGGTTAGCAAGTGAAATGTATACACATATTCGGTAGGATGGTGCAATCTCCACACGTCTCGTAGTCCAAGGTTGTGCTTCACCCTCTAAGTGCATCCATCATGTTAGGTTTTGTGCCAACCCTAATGGGTGATCTTTCTAGAACTGGATCTAATAATCAATTAAAATCACTGAGCCATAGTGTTGGGTGGCCCAGAGCCTGCACCAACAAGTCTTGCATGGCATAGAAGAACCCTGGGTCTTCGGTGTTTGGGGTAAAGTGTTTAGCAGTGCCAATGGTAGGCCATCCACCTTGCCCTGTAGCAAGACGAACCTCCCCCAACATCAGCATCCGTCTAAGTTAGGGAGAACTGGACCCCCGGGGTGACCCAGTTTAATGTACCCCTTGCATAAGAGGAGTAAGATAAGTGGTAGAGTAAACAGCGCCATTTTTTGGCCAAGTGTTGGGCACCTGATTCAGTAAGATGGGGTTACTGCAAGCACGCTATGCAATCCTGTGCCACTTTAGGAAAGTAAGAACCCTGTAGCATTTTAGGTATATACGCATGCCCCTGACGTTCCAGGTTAAGATCCGTAAGTAACCACTCACCATTGTCTTCTCGTAACCAGGGGTAGTGTCCCCCTCTGTTGTGTTAAGAAATCCGTCACCTGCTGAGCACCAAAACAAATTAAACAAAGAAATAAACCAAACCCATGAACCCTCCCTCAGATAGATATAGGCCAACCATCCTCTGACAAATGCACACCTTAAGTGTGCGCCAGGAACCGAACCACCACCCAGCCTATCCAACAGGGACTGGCTAACTACAATCTATGAAGCCCTTCGGGCTTAATGACCGGATAGAATTTAGCTGCCTCATTTAACCACATTGTGGTATTCTGACTAAATGTATCTTTGCTGCCTACTATTTCATTACATTTTATCACTGTTCATATTAACTCTGTGTATAATATATTGTATTAGTTAGACACTGTTGGTTCAACCTTCCCTTCAACATATCCACTCCACTCACACCCATCATGGCACCCGTGAACCCACAGTCCGTTTTTAGTTTCCACCACCACGATCCGAATCACTGATCACGTGACCACATCACATGAGATAGATTGAAACTTCTGGCACCATGAACACTTGTACCGCGGTTCCCGCTGGAGACTGATTCACGGAACGCTGTTAAAAAGCAAAGCATTAGCCAAGTAAGTTAGACCATACTTGTCTATCTTTTTTCCGAGTGTAACCCCGCGTTAAGGATACACTTTGATCTTATATTCTTTACCATTATTTTTCACTTAGGATCCTTCAACTCACTAGGCCAGAGTTCACATAAGCACTATTTATACTTCAGTGTTTTTGAATTTTGGTTCACAACACCACGTCGGCCTCACTTTTTTTGCGACGCGCGTTTTTTTAAAGCATGCCATTCACCTAATACACACTATACACAAAGCATGATACTTATACATATCAATGTTAGACTGTATACCTACTAGCAACTTGTTACATGGGATATTTCGTTTATTTTTTGTTTAGTGCTCCTGGACAAAGGGCCAACCGGCCCGAAATGCATTGGAGCGTTGATATGTAAATCGTAAACTTGAATACAAAGGAACAAAGATGTAAATAAGGATACAATGGATATGAATTAAATATCTACTAAATATGATGAAATAAAGGAACATCAAATATCAACCGTTTATGGAGTCTATGGGCCAGATGTAGGTCGGTGGGTAACGGCCGAAAATCGGTATTTTCGGCCGTTACCGACCGGTATGTACGAATTGGTATGTAGGGGCATATTTTTACAGAATCGGTAAATTTACCGATTCGGTAAATTTACCGATTCTGTAAAATACCGAATCGGTATTTTTACCGATTCGGTAATTCCCAGATGTAGGTGGGACTCTTCTGAGTCCCAAAGGCCCTACAAATTCGGTATTTTAACACACAATCCAATTGGGTGTTAAAATACCGAATTCAGGTGTGCATGAACATGTGTGCATGCACACCTAGCCATGTGACAGACAGACATGCCCTTAGGGCATGTCTGTGTGCCACATGGCGCACATGCCTATTTTTGGGGTGCCAGAGGGTGTCAAAGTGACACCCCTGCACCCTTGCCAAATTCGGTATTTACCGATTCTGTAATTACAGAATCGGTATTGCCCATTGATTCCTATGGGCTTCAAGGCCCATAGGAATCAATGGACAATACTGATTCGGTATTTACAGAATCGGTAAATACCGAATCTTAAAGATTCGGTATTTACCGATTCTGTAATACCTACATCTCCCCCCTTCATATTTACCGACTCTTGACTACCGAATCGGTAAAATTCGGTATTTAAGAGTCGGTAAATATGAATTACCTACATCTGGCCCTCAATGTTAGAACCTATGGTGTGCCCGAAAACAGGGATGCGCTCACAGTGACAGTGCGCACAACTTTCTTATTTAACTTCTAAAAGGAACATAGCTCCCAGCCAAATGGGCTCCAATCTTGAACCACACAAACGATCACACCCAAAATCCGTCTCACAGGTCAAGAGGGCATCAGACACCTCAATTGCCCTGTAAATAGATCGCTGGCTATTAAGCTTCCCCGATTTGGGATACTCTCACGTAGCTGCCACAGACAATCATCTTTGGGAGCATTGCGTTTGCGCCTTCCTACAGTGGTGGGTCAGGACCCACTCGCGCCCTTCATTTTGACCGTTGGTTCCCCCGCCACCATAGTGGCAAAGCAAAACCCGTCCTCTGCAGTTAGTCACTGTTCTGTGCCACTGCTGTGGTGGCCAGTAAGTGTGAAAATGTCTTTGCTGTCAAGGATGGGAACCTCTCCGCCAGATAGTCCATAGACTGTTGCTCATCATTCACATTCTCCTCCAGCGAGTGCATAGTGTAGAGGAGCATGGTTCTATCTTCACCAATAGTCACTCTACGGGTGCCCAAGGGGGAACGTTTCTGATTTTCCCTGTACACCGAACTTCACAGAACACTACCACGGGCCATGTCCCCCAGAAGCGCTTCTTGTTGCCCCCAGTAGCTGGGGCATCTACTCCACTCCTCAATTCCAGCCATTCCCAAGCTTCTTCTGGGTTGTCGAAGAAGTGTGATTTGTCTTGGAATATGACCTTCAGCTTCGCGGGGTATAGTAACATATACGTCAACTACAGTGGGAGTGTAATTTTGTTTTGACTCCTGAAAAGGTTTTGCGCTGTTCCTGGACCTGCTTAGTGCAGGCCAGATATATTGCAATGGTGCTGTCACCGTAGTGTGGGACTGTATGGTACCTGGCCACCCGAAGTATGCAGTCCCTGTACCTGTAATTGACCAATTTGGATATAATGGCCCTCAGCCGGGCCCCCGGGAGGGGCGGCACCAAAGCCTTGTACACCCTCTTCACCACAAACAGATCTGGTAGGTCCCGTGGCTGCAGCTCCGTTCGTATCCAGGATTCCAGAAACTGTTCTGTGGATGCTGCTTCTGCTTTTTCCGGGAACCTCAGGACCCCGATATTGTTCCACCAAGAGCGACCCAGGGTGTCTTCGGCACAGTGTGCCAGTTCCTCAATGTCCATCTGCATCTGTGCCATCTGCTTTTTGAGGACCTTCACTTGCCCTTGGAGATAAGCAATGTTAGTTTCTGCAGTCGTGACTTTGTTAGCCACCTTCCTCAGGTCAGCCCGAAGAAGATTAACATCGATAGACACTGCCTCTATTTGGTATTTCAGTTCTGACAAGCATCCGGCAGCCCCGATTGGCATGTAATCCGCTGGGTGGAGTGCTTAACGGATGGCATAAGTACAGGCTGTTTTGTCCTTGCCCATGGTTGAAATGGCAAAGTGCATGAGCCGCCTGTCGAGGAAATCCCTTTGGACTATGGCAGGGTGCCATTATCACTCAGTTTCCAGAACGCAGCTATCACCCCTTGCAGGGTCTCTGGTCAGATCCTGTGTTTGGGCCACGTTCTGGCCGAAGACCCAGCCGCCAGGGATGCTCTCAATCGTGGAGGCACCTGGTCCACAGAGAGCCCCACTGCACCAGGGCTTTCTTCTAGTGGTGGCATCACCTTCAAGCTGTAAGACCCTGTGGTCCATCCAGCCAGGTCTCGCTAGCTGTTTCAGTGAAGGGTTGGCGGGCATTTTAAAGCGACCCATCTCTGAGAAGGGATCACCATCTGTAGGTGCAGAATTTTCTAACACTGGTCTGGTCTGGAGGTGCACGGAATATCAGCAGGAGAGTGACTCCCCAGATCCTTATTCTGGCATCACCACTAGCCCCGGCCCCTATGCGCTGACCAGTGAACAGCAGGTCCTCACACGCTGTAAATCAAGTCACCGGGGCTCCCAGTGTCCAAGGCCAGTGGACGCCATAGGTTATCTTCCAGGGCTTGCTACTGTGTGTTGGCCAGTAGTCAATGGGGCCCCACTGGAGTTCTGGGGGGGAAGGCTCCCACACTTCAAACTGGTCTTCCGTTTGTCATTCACTGAAGAGGATTGGACACCCCTGCCCCCACTGCAGTCAAACCTCTCACCCCTGTGTCGGGGAAGAAGCAGTGCTCGCCAGGTCACCTCACCGTGTGTCTGCTCAGCCGTACACTGAGGGGCCTCGAGTGGTCAGTTCACGCTCGCATCAGGGACTGTGCAAGTCTCTACACCTGGGCTAATCGAGACCGGACATTTAAAACTTAACACTCAAATATGTACAACTAGCAAATAACCCTCTTTTGCCACTGATTGACAAAAGCATCGTAAACGAGAAGCTGGATGCCAACAAACCTGCTCTATCTCGGTGATCTCTTTAATAATGGACAATTTATTACACTTCAACAATTTGTAATCAATGATACCTACTCCCTATCCTCCATCCTGCTGTACTATAGGTTGAGTACAGAGGCTAGGACATCATTCTCCACTTTCTCCAAAGAGCCGCCAACATTTCCACCATTGTTACAAATGATTGTACCGACTGATGAAGGAGACTGGGTTTTCAAACTATACCAAATGTATACTGAAATCTGTAGTTGTTGTCCACCTGGGATGTGAACATTGGGTTCTAAACCTCCATTCCCCATTACATGATAATAGAAGGTCAAGTTGTTGTAAACAATCAAAACCTATTTCCATAAGTATAAACATAAGCTTAACCACTATAAATTCCTAACTTTCTTTTTTTGTTCAAAACTGTTTTATTGTGAACACAGCGATAAGCCTACAACCCCATGTCGGGGCCGGCCGCGCAAAAAAGAGTGTGTAGACTCATGTAGCCAGGGGAGGATGAAGCATTAACACAGCGCCCTGCCTACAACCCCTGGAGGGGGCCGGCTGCATGGCTTAGGGGCAATGATGGCAAGAGGCGGCCATACGCTGGCGATGCATCGTTGTGCGGGGGAGGCGCGTATAGGAGGGAGAGCAGTGATGTCACATTTTCAAAAGGCCCAACGGGGCCCAAACTGCCCCATAGAGGGGCGGAAGCCAGAGAGGCAAGTAGGAAAGAAGAAAAAGTCGGAAGAGGATTGAGCAGTAGCGAGACGGAGAGGGGTCTAGGGGGAGAAACTGCAGTCGCCGGTCGGGGACAGGAGACGCAAGCCTACACCGGGGGAAGCGACTAAGAGCCTAGTCTGCTCGGATCAGCAGGGATGAGGGCGTCCTCAAATAACTGCAGGGCGCGAAGTCTGGGAGGCATATGGCGGGCATAGCTGATGGAGCACAGATGGCGCACAAGAGGTTCCCACACCGCCTTGAAGCGCACCCCCCTCGATTGTATCCGCGCCGTGAGCAGCTCCATAGTCAGGACCTGCCAGAGGCGCACAAACCAGGAAGCTATCGGCGGTGCCTCAGCCCGCTTCCAGTACAGAGCAATGAGTTGTTTGGCAGCGCCTAACATGTGAAGGGTGAGGATCCAGTCGCTGCGCGTGAGGGCCCTAAGTGTGGGGGGTCGAATGCCCAGCAGGAGTGTGCAAACCTCTTCAGGGAGGGGGAAACCCAACACCTTCTTGATGTGACTAAGGACCTCTTTCCAGAAGACAGCCAGGGTAGAGCACGACCACCAGATGTGTACGAAGTCGCCAGTCGCAGTGCCACACCTCCAGCACAGTGGGGAGGAAGTGGGGAACATTTTGCTGAGTCGCAGGGGGGTGTAGTACCATTGCGTAAGCATCTTGTATGCGTTTTCCCTCTGCGGGATGCTGTGATAGGTTTTGGGAATGTCAGTCCACAGCCTAGCCCATTGAGAAGGTGTGATATCGGCGCCAGTTGCCGACTGCCACTGCCTTTGGTAGGGGTGTGCGGGCGGAATGGTGGGGTGTTGCAGGATGTTGTAGATCTGGGAGATGAGCCGCTTCAGTCCCCCTAGGGAGCGTGCCAACTTCTCGAATGGAGTGTATGCCCTGGTAGCAGCCCGAAACATGTCGTCTCCCGAAGTCCAGTGGCGCAGTTGCGCATACTGTAAGCTGGCGGTTAAAGGGAGGTTAAATTCTTCCCTGCAGTCTGGCCATGATTTAGGCGACCCTCCAAGAAAGAGGTCCCCTACAACCCTGCAGTCTCCTTGTGTCCAGCTCTCAAAAGCCCGGGTCCGGGCAGCAGGAGGGAAGTGCGGATTACCTGCAATGGGGGTGTGTGGAGAGGGGAACGTCGTTAGACCCTTGGGCACTGCCACTCTGTCCCACACGTCAAGAACCGTCTTCGTCGGGACCGCCATGTATGCACTTCTGGAGCGCGCCACACGCGGCAGCCAAGGGAGATCCCATATGGTGCGCCCCGTGACTACTCGGTCCATGTGGAACCAGTGCTTGTCGCTTTCGCGTGCACCCCATTCTATCACGAACCGAAGATGCGCCGCCCAGTAGTAGTGGAGGAGATTTGGGCAGGCGAGACCGCCCCTGTCTCTCGGTTCCATGAGAACCTTCTGCGAGAACCGGGGTCGCTTGCCACCCCATATGAAGGACGTGAGGTCACGTTGGAGATTCCTGATGCAGTGGAGCGGGATCGGGGTGGGTAGGCACTGGAAAACATATAGAATACGGGGGAGGACCGACATCTTGACCGCATTTAGTCGCCCCAGCCAAGAAATCATCAAGGGCTTCCATTTCCGCAGGTCCGCCAGAACCTCCTTGCGGCAAGAGGCCCAGTTCCTCGAGGACCACGAGTCGAGGTGGGGCGTGAGGTCCAGACCCAGGTATTTAATGTGATCTTCCGCCCAACGGTAGGGCGCGACCCCCTTCAGGAAAGAGACCTCCTCCTCGGGGATGGTAAGGTTAAGTGCCCAAGATTTGGTGTGGTTAACCTTAAGGCCGGACGCTTGTTCAAACAGTGTGAGGGCTTTATGCACCGCTGGGAGAGAGTCCCGAGGGCGCGTAAGAGTAAGGATCAGATCGTCCGCGAACAGTGCTACCTTGTTGGAGCGCCCCCCGTGGGGGATCCCGTGAATGTCAGGAGTGCGCCTAATCAGCTCCGCCAGGGGTTCCACCGCTAGGGCGAACAGGAGCGGTGAAAGCGGGCATCCTTGCCTCGTGCCCCTGTGGATCGAGAGCGGCGATGTCAGTTGGCCGTTGACCCGAATTCTGGCCTGCGGCCCGAGGTACGGGGCCATGCACCTAGAAATCATGGTAGGGCCTAGGCCTAGTTTCCGGAGGACCGCCCGCAGGAAGGACCAATCTACCCGGTCGAAGGCCTTTTCCGCGTCTAGTGAGAGGAGGCAGGCCGGGATATCCCAATGCTGCACCTTCCCCACTAAATGTGCCAGCCTGCGAACATTGTCGGCCCCCTGACGATCCCGTATAAAACCCACCTGATCCGGGTTTACCAAACCCGGCATGTACGGGTCCAGCCGTTTGGCCAGGATCTTAGTGTAGATCTTAAGATCAGTGTTCAGGAGGGCGATGGGGCGATAGGAGGCACATAAGGTGGGGTCCTTCCCAGGCTTGGGGATCAGGGCGATTTCCGCCAGGCCCATGTCAGGGGACGGGCCGGTGGTGTCCGAGAAGGAACCGTATAGCCGCAGCAGGTGCGGGCGGAGCTGGGTCAGGAACAGGCGATAGAAGGCCAACGGCAGGCCATCCGGTCCCGGGGTTTTCCCAGTGGGAAGGTCTTTAACAGCTTCCGTTACTTCCTCCTCCTGCAGGGGGCCCTCTAGTGTAGCTGCACACGCCGGAGACAGTGGAGACCCCTCGAAATCCGCAAGAACGGCCTCCCGTGCCTCCGCGGAGGTAGGCTCCTCAGCATATAGAGAAGTGTAGTAAGCGACAAATGCGGCCTGCTTGGCTTTCTCAGTGGTGGCGCAGGTGCCGTCTAGCCGCTTGACATTGGCGATGTGGGCCCTAGCGGCACGTGCCCGCAGCCTGCCGGCCAGCAGGCGGCCAACTTTGTCCCCGCCCTCATAGTAGCGTTGTTTGAGCGCCAGTAGGGAGTGTTCCGCCTTGTTGGTGCGCAGAGCGCGGAGTTGCCCCCTGAGGTTGGCGAGAGTTCTCTTTGACGCCCGTGAAGGGGAGTCCCGGTCCCGGGCCTCCGCTTGTTTGATCTCGCTAGCCAGGTCGGTTTCCATCTTGAACGCCTCCTTCCTCCGCGCCACCGCCAGGGAGGTGATATGACCCCGAATGGTGGCCTTGAAGGCATCCCAGATCGTATGAAAGGGCAAGTCAGGGGTGTCATTAACAGCGAAATACGAGTCTATGGCGTCACGGATGCTGGCGACGTCCTCCGGGTCCCGAAGGACTCTCGGCGGGAGCACCCATCGGCGTTCACGAGTGGCATGGGCCAGGGGGTCCTGCAGCAAAAGTTCCACGTGGGCGTGGTCTGACAGGGAAATGTCGGATATAGCGGCAGCTAAGGAGTCTCGGGCCAATTCAAGGGATGTGAAGAGATAGTCGATTCGGGAGTATGTCCGATGGGAGTGTGAATAAAAGGAGTAGTCCCGGGTCCCCGGGTTGTGGTAGCGCCACACATCCACGAGTCCCAGGTCTGTAAGCTGCGTTCTAAGGGTAGCGGACATCGCTCCCGTGCCATTGAAGGAGGCCCCCGCACGATCCAGCTCAGGGTCCCAGACAAGATTGAAGTCTCCACCCAGGATCACGTTAGGGTCACCCGATGGGAACTGATCCCGCAGGAGTGTCTGGAGGTATTTGTCCTGCGACTGGTTGGGCGCATATACACATCCGAGGGTGAGCTGTATACGACCCACCTGCACCGTGGCTCGGAGGAAACGCCCGTCAGCACTCTTGAAGGGTTTCGTGGGTCCCCGCCTAATGCCAGCCCTGCAGAGGATTGCCACCCCCGCTGTCTTGGTGTCGGAGGATGCCCAGAACTGTGTGGGGTATCTAGGGTGCGCCATGCGTTTGGTGTCTCCCTTGAGAAGGTGCGTCTCCTGGAGGAGGATAATGTCAGGGGAGTGGTGTAGGAGGTAGCGCCATATCTGATTCCGCTTGTTGGGGGAGTTGAGCCCTTTGACATTGAGTGAGAGGACCTTCAAGGGTGTAGGGATGTTCGCTGTCATAGTACCAAGGGGGAGTGGAGCAGCGCAAGACCCAGTGTAGCAAATCCCCCCGCAGCCAGGGCAGCGGCAGCCTCACCTCGCCTCCAGCGTGTCAACCCCCGTAGGACCCACCATGCCACCCCTCCGCAGGCGCGGGGAGAGAACAGTAAGAGAAGGCAGAGCAAGAGAAAAGTAGGAAGAGATGAGAGAGAAGGAATATAAAGGGCGCAAAGAAGAGATATAACCAAAACAGGCCAACAGGGCCAGTGTACATTGTCCCAGGTACCAGACATCCTCTACCCGAGGGTTTGGATGAACTCAGGAATGTCACTTCCTATGGGACAAAGGGAGGGAGCAGAGATCTGGGTAGATGAAATGAAATCCAGTCGTCTCGCAGCTCGTCCACCCCGCTGCCGCTAGGTAGTCCGGGGGTGAGTCATGGGTCCGCATGCGCAGACCTGTCGCCGAGAGGGCACCGAAGCTCAGTGGTGTGGTGCAGGACCCAGGAGAGGTGTTGTCCAGTGTCAGATGTTCCCGACCCCCACAGGGGGGGGAAGCCACAGGGGCGGCCCGCTAGAGAGAAGGGGAGGTCCCCCTCCAAGAGCAGTAGGAACAGGCCGCCGTGGCGCGATAGGGTAAGTCCGTGTGCCCAAGGGGCGAGTGTAGGCTTAAGGCAGCTCGGGTCTCAGTGGTCACGATCAGTGGCCTTCTGGTGTCGTAGGACGGTCCCCGCCCTCAGCGCCAGAAGCGGGAAGCTGTGAGTTCTGCTCCCCGCGGTCGCCCTCGAGGGAGCGAATGTGAGCAATAATGTCCTGCTTGGTCTGCGAGGCAGAGAGGGCGTCCACAGGGGGGGACCGGCGACGTTTACGCACAGTGGACCAGTCGGGGCGCGGAGGAGCCTTCTCTGGGTGGTGAGAGCGGGCTGGGCTGTGATCCGGGGACTCCGGCATTTCAAGCAATTGTGCCGCTTCCTGGTAGGACCGGAGGGCCCTTCGTTTGCCCTCCCACTTGAAGATGAGAGCAAAAGGATGGCCCCATTGATAGGAAATGTTGAGGGCCCGGAGCTTCTCCGTGATCGGGCGGAAGACCTTCCTCCTGTGGAGCGTGGTGGGGGCCAGGTCCTGGAAGATCTGGATCTTGTGGCCTTCGTACCGCAGGTCCGGGGCGTCCCTAGCCGCCTTGAGTATGGCCTCCTTCTCCGTGAAGTAATGAAGTCTGGCGACAATGTCTGGGAGGAGGCCGGCTTTGCCCCCCGCTCCAAAGACTCGGTGTGCGCGGTCAAGACGCGGTGGGGGAGCGTCCTCTTCGCCCCACACCGCTTGCAGGAGTAGCGCCACATAGGCCATGGTATTAGTCCCCTCTTCTCCGAGTGGCACACCCCGTATGCGGAGGTTGTTGCGGCGCCCCCTGTTTTCCAAATCCTCCTGCTTGATCTGGAGCTGGATGTGTTGCTCTTCGAGGGTCGCCACTCTCTGCCAGATCTGCTCGAGGTCGTCGGTGCGGGAATCGACCGTCTTCTCCAGGCCATCAACCCGGTCGCCGAGGTCGGTGACCTCCTTGCGCAGTTCCTTGACGCATGTGTGGACCTCCGTCCTGAGGGACCCAATTTCGGACTTAAGATCTGCCATGAAGGAGGACATGAAGGCCTGAGTCACCGGAGGGGAGTCGGCCGGCGGCAGAGGCTTCCCCCCCGATGACGGGGGACCCCCAGAAGATGGCGACGAACCCGCCTTACCCCACATGGAAGCCACAGATGTACCCCTGGTCGTCGCTGGGGGGGGGTCCGGCTTGGTCCCTCTGCCCCGAGTCATGATCTACTCGGAGTGACCAGGGATAGTGAGAGGTAGGGCAGGCTGTTGCGTGGATCCTCCGGGTCGTGATGAAGAAAAGTTCAAGGGAGGTCGCACCAGCGCCCCGGTGGTCAAGCAGCCCAGGTCCTACGATCAGGGGTTCAAGGCCGGGAATCAGGAGACGGCGAGGGACGACTTCCACAAGCCCGAGGTAGGGCAGGCCCGGCTCGTTGGTGGCAGGTTAGGCTCGCCCGAGCAGCAGGGGTCCAGGACGCTGGGGGGTCGCTTGTGCAGGCGAGGTGGCCCAGCCGGGGAGGCACGCTGGCAGGGGGGGCGGCGGAGGGCCGTCGCCGGCGGATGTCCCGCGACGAGCTGTGTCCAGGGCCCACAGGCAGAGAGCCACCGAAGGCTTGCGGCGGGGCTCAGCCTCCTGGTTCCGCCTGAGGCAGGGCCGCTCTCCGTACGGGGCCCGCGTGGTCCTGCGGCCGTAACTGGAGAGTGTGACCAAGAGGGTCCCCCAAAGCGCCACCGACCCAACGGTAGGCGGGGGCGTCAGGCTGCTAGGCAGAAGGTGGCTGAGGCAATGTTCCGGCAGGGCTGTGTGGGAGAAACGGCCAGGAGCAGAGGCTTACAGCGCTGGGGCCCTTCAAGGCCCGGGCCTCACCCACACTCGATCTCCAATCAGCCCCCCAGCCCGCCGCCGATGTGTCCAGGGTAGCAAGGAGCGCAGGCAGGGATCGCGTGCACAGGGGAGCCAAGTCACTTTCCCCAGATGCGTTGCAGCCAAGAGCTCACCTAGGGGCGAAGATGGCGGGCAGATCCGCGATCAGGCCCCCCCACCGCCGGGCCCCTCCAGGGAAAGACAGGGGGAGGGGGGGGCGGCGCGCTGCAGCTCACCGGGAGATCCCTCGACGGGTGTGGAGGTCGTGGTCGGCGCTCGCAGGAGGGGGTCCTCCGGCGATCTCTCCGGGTCAGGCCTGGTGTTCCCGCCAAAGCCGGGGCCTCCCGTAGCAGTGGCGTCCAGGCGGTCGCTGCGTCCTTCGCTGGAGGCAGTCCGGCACCCGCAGCCTCAGAGTAGCCGTGCAGGCAGCCGGTGGGGTCCGCTGTAGGGACACAGCCGCTGGAGGGGTTTGGGGGCCTCCGGTGTCTCTCGCAGACCGTCACTCCAGCCCACTCCGCGGGGATCGGGACAGGCGTCCCGCCGGCAAACCCCGCGGCAAGATGGCGGCCAGAGGCCGATCTCGGAGGTCCCCGGGCTCTGATCGCCGATGGCGTGGACCTCAACGGCTGCAGTCCGCCACTGGAGGGGATCGCTAGCAGGGCGGCAGCGGTCAGGGGATCCCCAGGAGCAGTTACCCCCCGGAACTTCGCTTAAACAAGCTTAGTAGAGCAGCGGGGCGACGGAGCTCACACGAGACGCGTCTGCTCACATCGCAGTCTCGGCCACGCCCCCCCTAACTTTCTTTTAATGCTCCCTTGTATAATTAAACAAAATTGGAAAAATATGTCACGGTTGCTCATGTTTAACTGTGGGTTTTATACACTTGGCCTACTACTCTAGGTTTTATGAGTTTAAAGCTGCTGCTTGTAACTATTAACATGTAGGCATAGAGCACCGTCACAGTGGCATATGTCTCTCTATGGGAAAGTATAAAGTCAATTAAAAATGTTTATTAAATTAAAAAGAATCTAAAACTATGTTAACATAAAATAATATTGTAAAACCATTTAAAATAGTTTTAACCTAGTGATATCACAAATAAATGTAATGTAGACTAAATTAAAATATATTTAATTAATATATAAATATTTATTAAAAAATCATTTAAAAAACATCCCACCTACTGTAACATTTTTATTTTTATTTAATGTGTTAAAATTTAGTAAAAAGTGTATAGAATTAATTTAAATTTTAAACAAATGTTTGAAAGTTGAATTAAGTTGAATTATAAAAAAAATATTTAAATTGTATATTAATGTATTAATACAACAGTTATAAATCATATTACACTTTGTAGTTATAGTTTAGGACGTAGTTACCATAGGAAATGGATTTAATGTTTTCTAATAACTTTGGTGCTGTTTGATGAATCTGCACTAACTTTCCAAAAAAGGTTAATCACCTCAGCTCTTCCTTGAAAGTTTTAGAGTGATCTGTAAAGCGGGAACCAAAGCAAACAGGGGGGGTGGGGGAGGGGGGGTCCCAAAATGCACTTACCCCATGCAATTTTCATGCAGATATTTAGATACTGTAACAGCCAAAATAGCTGAACAGAATTTCACCAAATTTGGCAGAAACCTTGATCTTTACCAAGAAACTGTACCTTTTGTGATTTTGTGTAAATCCATTCTGTAGTTTTTGAGAAATTAACGTTCCAAATGTACAGATATCTGGATGGTTGGGTTTTAAGTTCTGCGGGCATGAAACTTCAAATACTAGAGCAATCTGATTGCCCAAATTTGTATTTTTCCTGTCGGCCGCCTTACTCCCACAAGATCCACGAGTTCTGCTGAAGCTCACACTCTGATGGCCCGGCCACAACATGAAAACAAATATTATGACTGCCACTATAGGACACTGGGACTCTGTCCTGAAAATGAAAAAGAAAATTAAGGTGTAAAGGGGCAGGGTAGGGGCACCCCGACCACCTAGAACTTGTGGGGAAGTCCCAGAGGGACCCCCACCTCCGGGGCCAAATGTAAAAGAAATTGTGGTGCGGTGAGCCCGCTGGGCTCTCAAGTGAGCCAGCACAGACCCATGTACTCCCGAGAAAGTCTTGCAAGAGTAGGGGGGAAGCACTGGCTCCTGCAAGAGTCCACTGGATCGGAAAACCATGAAAAAAAATAAATAAAGGGGAGGGTGTGGATGTCTTTCGTGTCGTCAGTTCGACATGTACAGACAGTTGAGTGCAGGGGGTTGGATGTATTGCCAGACTGCAGGTTAGGCCCTGCGTCCAATCCCACATCTCACATTGCCTATGGCCATGCACAGCACAAGTTGGCTTAGTTATGTATGGTAAACAAATCTTACTTTTTGTTTAAAAAAGCATTGTAATTCATTGAAAAAGGAAAGGTTTCAGTGACATTATCATTAGGGGGAAATAACAATTTATATGTAACATTTTTCTTAACGTACTTTAGTCAATAGCATTTTGTAGTACGCGAGTAGTACTACTGTAATACTGATTCAAATACTAATGCAGTTTGTGAATAAGCCCCTGTGTATGTCATCTAGTAGTTCAGGGTCTATCCTCCATTTTGTCAATATGGTTCCCGTTTCCTAGTTGTAGTCAACCAAGGAGGCTGGGTAATAGGTTCCAGATTTAGGGGCCTATTACGATGGAGGATTTTCCGCATCCTCCGTGGCCGGCGGAGGCCACCGCCGGCCCGGAGGATGCGGAAAATCCTCTGCGGACCCACCAAAGACCCACCGCCACATTAGGATGGCTGGTGGGTCCTGGTTTCCGTCCGCAGCTTTTCCGCCGCGGTTGGCTTACAACCGCAGCGGAAAAGCACTAATATGGTGACGGTGTCTCTCAGACACCGTCAGCCAGATTAGGATGGGCTCTGAAACATGCTTTTCCGCGGCGGCTTTTCCGCCGTGGAAAAGCATGTGTAACTTCACTGCGGGGGCCCGTTGCGGGCCCCCTAGGTGAAGGGGGGGGTGTGGGGGGTGCACATGGGGGGTACCTATGGTACCCCCCTGCATTTGTATGCAGAAAGCGGCTGGCACCGCGCGGTGCCTGCCACTTTCTACATACAAATGCAATGCGTGCATTTTTAACATTGCTGCGGGTGCAGCTTGAAGCCGCACCCGCCGCAATGTTAAAAATAGAGGATGTGACCGCCAGGGTGGCGGTCACATCCTAATTGCACAGGAGGGAACTCCGCAGCCCATGCGGAGGTTCCCTCCTACTCTATGGTGGCGGCCAGACTCAGGTCCGTCCGCCATCATAATGTGCCCCTATAAGCCGAGTTTGGCGGACAGGGTTCCTCCGTCACAAATTTGACGGATATCCTGTCTGCTAAATTACAACTCTCATTATATCCCATGGAACTTGTAATATGGTCGGACGAGATATCCGTCACGTTTGTAACTGAGTATCCAATCCGGCAAAACCGTAACCAGGCCCTTACTATGCAACTCTGTTGCACTTACCATTTACTGTTGTGATGTGGCCTTGTCTGCCTGTCAGCCCATCTAACAAACAAGCACCAGGGCATTTTAGCCCTAGAGGTGGGCAGTTTTACTGGTGCACCTTATCCTACATCCAGCCTGTTTGGTTGATGAAGTACTGAGCAGCCCTGGAGTTTTTGCTACCCTAGAAAATAAATGCCCTCATTTGGATCATCTCATGTCCTCCCTCATTCCCTGTTCACACACAAAAATCTACATGAAGATTTCAAAGCGCTTTATAAGTAAACACATCTCAGTAGACATCACACGCATCATCCCGGTACCCATCAGGCAACCACAAAACAAATTAAGAAATAAATAGATTGCTTTAAGAAATTATGCATTTTTATGTTGTAACATGTAATTAAGACTGATAAAATGGATCTCAGGAATACATTAAAAATAGCAGGTGTGAGATTTGTTGTGTTCGTATGTTTCTGTTAGTGCTTTGAAGCAGCCTCCTGACTTTTTGAGAGCATTATAAAGTCAACAAATACTGTAAGTATTAACGCACACAGAAATGAGGAAGGCTCATTTAGTTATTTTCAGTATTGTTACTCACGCTTGTGTCTTTCATAGGTAAAGGGATAATGGAGTTTAGAAAGAACTCAATATGAAAACATTTAAAAAGAAAAGTACATTTACCATGGCTAGAACACATAGAAAGTACACGTTTCACTGGTATTGAGAAAATAAAATATGCCACTCTTTTGTTTCTTAAAAGATTTAATGTTTAGGTGCCAGTACACAGCCGTGGGGTAACCAGGGTGGGATAACCCCAAAATGATGTGGGTGATCCAGGTTATTGGGCTGGCTCTGGTGACAACAGTTTAATAATGTAATTACCCACAACACATCAGCGGTTAACAGCAAGCTAGCTAAAAGATCCTACTTTCCAAAGTGCACTCTGTTGGCCTGGGAGGTAACTTACAATTTTGAGTAACTGATTCTTTTAAGTAAGTTAACTACTCTTTCACTGTTAATAAAATCTGAGTGTTAATCTACACTCTGATTTTGTGAATAGTAAGAAAGTAGTGTTTAGCCCACAGGCCCTTCAATTTGGTGGAGACATGTAAGTCTGTATTTGGATCAGGTTCCACTTCATTGACTTGCAGACATGTTTGTTGTTCCTGCATTTACATTCTGTTTGTAGAGTGTTGTGTACAGTTTATTTTGTATTCATCTAACCTTCTCTTCCTACTTATGTTGATATAATAAATACCAGTTGTTTGCATACTGCAGATATTGTCATTTTGTGCAGAGATTGTGGATTGCTATGAACATCTTGTATTGTTCATGTTGTATTTTTGTGTTAAGTGCAAGTGTGGTCGTTTTTTTACAGGTCCCTCACCAGAGCTGCTGCCCACATTTCTAACCTCTCTCCTATCAAACGTTTGGGTGTGTTGGACAAATATTTACCTTGTCCGAATAACCTCACATGGACTAAACTGCAGAAAGTGAACAAAAGGTATAAAAATATATCTATAAATACATAACAAAATATATAAATAATAATGGACCTTATATTGGCATTTATAACACCAAAAACTATTCCAAAAGAAAAGATCTTGGGTAGATGTATCAAGATTGAATGTTGCGATTCTATAATAGCGAATTTTACTGATTCGCTATTATAGAATCGCAAAATGCAATGTATGTAGGTTTCCCCCCAAAAATTGCGATTCCTAAACATTCCATAATAGCGAATCACAAATTGCGATTCGAAATTAAGGAATGCATCCCCATTCATTCCTATGGGCCTACGGGCCCATAGGAATGAATGGGGAGACATTCGCAATTTGCGAATTACTAAATAGGTACTCGCAAATTGCGAATGCAATTTCAAGTGTAATAGGGGGCCAACAGGCCACCCTGATGCACCTCCAAAAAAGGTAAGTGTGCACATGTGGCGCACATACATGCTCTAAGGGCATGTGTGTGTGCCACATGGCACTTAGAAAAATGCAAATATTCGTATTTTTCAAAGGATTTGCAAATTACCACCAACTTGTAGTTGGTGGTAATTTGTGTTTGCTGAAAGCAAAGTCGCAATTTTTAAATGCTTCCTGCATTGCATTTAGGGAATCACAAATTGCAATTCCCTAAATGCATTCGCAAAATAGTGTGATGTATTCCTATAGGTTCTGTATCGATCCCCCTATTCCTGACCCTATTCTGGTTAACAAGTTAACTAGCAGCCATCCCATGAGGCAGAAAACCCCCATGATGCAGGAACCGTTATCTGATTAAGCCACACTACGACACAGGAACGTGTTATCTGATTAGGTCATAACGCTTGCCATCTAATTAGACAAGCGATATTCCTCCAGCCCCTGATAAGGCATACGGAGTTCTCAAAACAAATCAAACCTATGACAGACCTGGGAAAAACCCTGCGGCCATTGTTTTGATTTCACCGAGAACTTCAGCAAAAGAATGTGCTAACGACCAGGTCGTATGACATCCTTATTGACGTATCATGTCCATCCTTACGTCAATCTCGGCACCTTAAAGGTATAAATATTACCGATATTGCCCTATGCAAACACACGCGGTGGTGACGAGATCGGAGCAGCCAGACTTGCCGAAGCCCAGAGCAGAGCAGACCCCGCTGGCGCAGCCCCGCCTTCCTGACGCGCTGAGAACGAGACGCTGCTTTCTCCTGCCGAGAAATCCAGCTCCGGCGCTTCCGGGTAGCCCTCGCAGGCAGCCTGGAATATCGAGACCAGAGACGAGAGATACCATCCCTCATTCATCCTAGATTCCAGGTACAGAACTGAATAATCCCTTGCAGAGAATTCTTTAGTCAGTCACTTGGCAAAACAAACTTAACTTAAACTGTAACTTTCTATTCCCGCCCACGTATTAGGCTTAGGTCAGGTACACGGGGTAGGCGTAGTTAGAAACACCAGTTGAGTACGATTAGTCAAATGTATATGTGTATGTATTCATTTTATTCATTTTAAACCTTCATATGGCTTAGAAACCATATCAATGTTTTTACAGTATTATTTTATACTTCTGCTTTTAATGTATGCACTTTACTTAACCATAAGTATTGCAATAATATCGATCCATTTCTCTTGTATGAGAAAAGAGACTGATCAATAAATAACATCTTTTATTGAACACGCCCGTCTCTTCCTTTTCTCTACAATCTGGTGAGACTAAGAATGCACGTACTGACTGAGTAAAATAAGTCGTCTTTTGTTCACACGACTCTAGAGATACACTCTTGATTAGGGGAGAGCAAAGTTGTCATGTTCTATGGTTGTCAGAAACTAAATCCCTTCTTGTCTATCCAGGGAGGTTCAACTCCTCCTTGCCTATTCGAGAAAGTTTCTAGTGAACTCTGAGCTAGCTGGCAAACCCAAAACTTTAAGTCTAATATCGACAGTAGTAGACCTAGTTAACGTCTGGTCTAGGCCTATACTATTGAAGGTATTATTCCAATGCGCAGAGCCTATTGGGATAATAGGAACTACACTACATGGCGCCCAACGCGTTTGGAAGGGCGATAAAACTAACGTAAGACATTTAGAGTAACTCAGTCGTGCTTTTTCACTCAGACCCCTTTTTTCCCATAATACTCCAAAGACGTCTGGAGTGGGTGAAAGGTAATATCCGCCAGACCTCGCAGGAGGAAACTCCTATGTATGATTCTTGGTTTAGTCAACGTTGAAGGATACACTGTTCCAAAATATTGTGCATCTAATCTTTGTTTCCATAAGAAACCTGATCTGCAAACAAACAAAATACCCTTCCTGTCGGTAAAATGGTAGACAGTGATGAAGAAAGAGAGACAGCTAGATTAGCAGCTGAACTAGTAGCAGCTGATAATGCACTGCAAGACACAGACCCGGATATAATACTCATCCCGGTCATCAAAAGGAAATCTATAACCTTAAAACTTATAGAAAATGGACTGACACCTAGAGGTGGCACAGTCATATTCGTAATTGAGGCACACGAATATCGGCAGACAGAGGTATACTATTCATGGATACATTTTCCAGCAGCAAATGCTGTAACAAAGTACTTCCACTATTACAAAACAGAGGAACCTCCTAATGAGTACACTCCTTTCGAGGAGGTGGAAGTACCACTTAAATTTCAAGAGCATCTGCTCTTATTTAATGGCGCCCTAAAACATAATAATCACATCACCAGGCTCGGTCCCTTAGGTAGACCAGGAGCAACGTGGCCGGTCCTAGCCGGATACACACCACATCCAGACATCGATGGGATGTCTGCAGCAGAGCTTTTAACACAGCTAAAACAATTAATAAAATTACATAGACAATTAGTCCAATATGTGATGCGGACTTCAACAATCCAACCAGCAATTAAAATTCCACAGCTGACCCCTCATCAGGGGAACACAAATAAAATTACACCACAGAACATACAATCCTGCCTAGGTAAAGTACCAGCTAAACGGGAACAAATACCATTCTGGTTAGCACAAAAAATCACTCAAATAGAGGCGGTGTTTCCAGACACCACCCCGTTAGAAAAACACAGGATTCTGACTATCTGTCTTCCAATGGGAATCGCACCACACGTGGAGGACTGTGACACTTGGGGTACAGTCTTTGCTTCCATCTACACAAAAACGCACGGTGTTCCATCCATTTCGGTAATACCAGATGTGCTAAAACAAATTCAAGACGAATACGGTCCAGAACCCGCTTTAACTCTTGGTATGAAATTACTAAAAGACTTCAAGCAGGTCTCGGCTATATTATTAGCCAACATAAAGGGAGAAGCAGCAAACGTGGCGATCCGCCAGAGGTTAAAGGAGACAGATATAGCAGACCAACCAGCTGGAATTGCCAGAATTATAGAAAAATCCTATGAGGAACTAGGTAGAGATAGTTTAGGTGGAATACCAGTTAAACCACAACTGATTGAAAGTCCTGAAAAAATATTTTTTAATAATAATTCGACATCACAAAAAAAGAGCTGGGATGGAAACAAACAATCCAATCCTAAAGAAAAGAAATTCCAGTCCAGAGGAAGGTCTCCTCGGCGAAGAGAAAAATCTCCTAACCAAAGACACAGGTCACCCCAAAGTGACCCCTCTGGGAAAAGATATAACCTTAGAAATAGGGATAATATAAAGAATCCTGATAGATATCAAGACTTTGATACACGTCCCTCTCAATCTTTTCAGACTTCCTCGCAGAAATCGGAAAGAAGAGGACGATCAGAACAAAGAGAAGAGCACGCCAAGTCCAAAGACAAGGAACCTGCTCAGCTAAAAAAGAAACTACAATTTCCAAAAAAGAAGGTAGCCAGTATCAAGGTAGTTAACAATGCCGAGAATACTGAGGACACAACTGAAAAACGGAGAATGGGCCCAGACAATGCTAGACAGCGCAGCAGAAGTGAGCATAGCTCGCAAAGTCCTTATGAATCATCTGGAGACAGTGGACACGAATGAATATCTTCAAGTGGAAACTGCAGACACCAGAGTTAGCAAACCTCACAAAATATATGAAATAACTTTACGTATAGAAGGGGATAAGACTAGAAAAATAAGGGGACTATTTTGGGATAATCTCTCCAAGGGCTATGACATCCTTCTAGCTGAAAAAGACTGGCCACCAGAGTTTGTCAGGGAGTGCCCTCATGGCGAAGAAATAATTATGCCTGCCTTCTCAAATCATATCCCAATTCATAAAAAATACACACTTGCCAGAAAGTGGGCAGTAGCTCAAGCTCCTGCTTTATATAAAAATCACGTAGGATGGGATGAGGACTCTCCTCCTCACAAAATCCAGTTAAAATCACAACCTACTGCACAAAGACAGTACCCAATTAAGCAAGAAGCTAAAAAACAGGTAAAAGAAATCCTAGATCAATTAGAATACCAAGGGGTGATTGAAACTTGCACCTCACAAATGAACAACCCTTTGTTTCCGGTCTCCAAACCAGACAATTCATATCGTCTAGTTTTGGATTACCGACACCTTAACTCATGTTGCAAAACTTTTGCAGTGCAAAACTCGCATAGTGCTGCACTAATGAATAACATAGTGCGCAAAAACTACATTAGACATCTCTAATGGATTCTTTTGTCAAAACATAGCACCAGAGAGCAGATATTTGTCTGCGTTCTCAATAAATGGCACTCAAAAACAATTCTGTCGGTTAGCCCAGGGGTACAAGAATAGCCCAGGGGTATTCTCAGAGAGAGTAACAGAATTACTACAAACATATGATGACGAAGCATTATCTTATGTCGACGACATATACTTAACAGATGATGACTTGGATACTCACTTGAAGAGAGTGAACACCATAATACTTGGGTTCGCATCAGAGGGTTACAAATTCAACTTTAAAAAATCCAGAATTGCCCATCTAACAGTCCTGTTCTTAGGATATGAATTATCAAGTGAAGGCAAAAGCCTGGCAGACAATTTCCTAGAGAAATGTGCCGTACTCCAAGCACCTAGAACACTAAAAAACCTACAGTCAATTCTAGGCTTCCTAAATTTCGGAAGAACATACATTGCAAATTACGCAGAAAGGGTCAAGCCCCTTTATGATCTAATAAAACCAGATTTTAAAAGAACCAATTGGACTCAAATACACACAGAAATTTTGAGATCCTTACAAACAGACATGTTAATTAAAACAAAATTAGAAACACGTGATAACACACGCAATCTTGTGATTCGAGTCATCCCAGGAAGATGCGGATTCACATACCTGACCTCTAATGAGGGAGAAAAGGTACCAATTGCATTCAAATCACACTTGTACACTAAGGCTGAAATGAAATTTAGCCCAACGGAAAAAATTCTTACAGCAAAACAAACAGCTATAGCAAAAGAACGAGCCCTGGCACAAGGTAAACGAATAATAATCGTGACACCGATACCAGCCCTAGAGGCTGTAACAAAAGCAAGCATTCCAAATGCTAAAGCGCTCCATCCGAGATGGATACAATGGGCTAATTCTCTTGCTGCAACAGACGTGGCATACGAATTTGATCCTAACTTAAAAACACAAGAATTTCTCCAATATGAATTTGAATGTCCTCCGCCGACCGAAATTCTGCCTCTAGAACATTACGGCTGTATAATATATACAGACGGATCAGCACAACCCGCAGTAGGGGGTAAACAAGCTTACAGTGCTGCGTGCGCGATTGTTAAAGGTCGCTGGCACGAAGGGAAATTTAAACCAGCTATCACTAAGACACAATCTCTAGGAGATTGTACAGCTCAGCGAGCTGAACTACTGGCGTTCAAGATGGCGCTTGAAAATACCGATCGAGAATTCCCCACACTCATAGTGTGCGATTCGTATTACTGTCTTACAATGAATACTTGCAGATCTGGCTTCAGAATGGCTTTAAGGATGCAAAAGGAGGCACAATCAAACATAAGATGCTCTGGGAACAAGTAGTTCTATTACAAAAAGAACTACCAAAGACTCACGTGATACATACGCTGAGTCATCAACGTGATGGCGTTCACGTTGCAGGGAATTCATTGGCTGATGAGGCCGCGAAGGCAGCTGTGCAAACGGCTTCCGTAGCTGCCATCACACGGTCAAAAACAAAAATAGACAGCGAAATATTACAGGCTGTCAGCGCTACAGAAAAGGATTCGATAGAAACACTCCCGAAAGGCTTTCCAGTAAAATACTCATACATAACTGATGCAAACAATATTCCTTTTGCTCGAATCCCTGGAGTGGGGGATAGGGCAATTCCAAACATGGAACATAGGTTAGGACTGATAATAGCGGCACACGAAGGGCTTGCTTCTATACATGCTGGCGTCTCAGCCACAGTATCATTATTAAAACAGAGATACTGGTGGCCACAAATGAGAAGGCAAACAAGGAACTATGTTTTAGAATGTGAAATATGTCAAAGAATGAAAGTATCAACGGTGAGACGTCCAGCGCAGACGCCCCTTCTAATCTCGGATAAACCATTAGCCTGTGTTTACCTAGACCACTGTGGTCCCTTACAAAGGGATGGTAACTATAAATATATCTTGGTTGCAGTGGACTCATGCACGAGATTCATATGGATGTGGCCCCAGCGAACGGCTGACGCCAGAACTGTTATAAAAGATTTGCGAGTCTTTATCGGCACATACGCAATTGGCATGCTGCATTCGGACCATGGTCCTGCTTTTAGCTCTAGAGCTTATAAGGAGGCCATGGTCGGCATGGGCCTTACATTGCGGTACTCTTGTCCATTTCACCCTGAGGGGAACGGAATTGTTGAAAGAAAAAACCGTGACATAAAGCAATCTATAACGGCAAAGGTATTAGGTTCGGGAGCTGGGTGGGTCAAACATCTAATAAGTGTCCAACGTAGTCTAAATACCTTGCCAAGAAATTCTCTGAAGGGATTCAGTCCGTACGAATTATTGTTTGGAACTAGGATGTTAGTCTTAGACCTCGACAGTCAGACTTCAGTGGTGAAGGAAAAAAGCTTTGATATCAAAGATCGTTTGGCTATTTTGCAGGACTTAAACGAAACAAGAAAAGACCTGAGCAACATAAAGTTGAAACAGCAGCCAACAACCACTGAAGAACCACCACCTGTCCCAGCAAGACCTGTCTGGATTCCAAAAGTCGGGGATCTAGTCAGAGAAAAGATCGCGGTAAAGAAGGAATTTGGTCCTTCTTACAGAAAAGCAGTTCCTGTCTTGTCTATCAACGGGACAAGATCAGTTGTACTACCGCCGCTTGCTGGTAAAAAGGAGAACCGAGTTGTATCCATCGACCTGGTAAAACCACAATCATGTGGCCGATAACAAACAGTAGGCCAAGTGGACTCCCGAAAAGTAGTAGAACACCAAGATTTGCTACAAACACAGAGGTTCAATCTAAGAGGCTAATCACATTTGAAACGCCTACAGAACTACAACAAGGACTATGCAACAATGCAATGGAACTTAGACCTCTGAAAACCCAAATAAAAACATTTAGCAGAGACACACCAATCTATAATGAAGTAACAAACGACTATGCAAGAAACAGCAATCCTGAAGCAATTGGAACTATTGACAGAACTGCATCCGGCTACTTCATAAACTTCGATGATTCCTCTGAAGGCTTCACTGAATCAAAAACACAGCCATCAACAAAAACCTTTAAAGATAAAGTTAAAGTACTTTTGAAACAACTGAAAGAAACATATCTGATTTCTCCATGGATTGAATTTTGGGTGGGTTTTGGTGCATTTATCCTCATACTTTGGCTCATCATGGTACTAACTTTGGGACGCTTCATTGAGGGAAAATATGCTAAAATGGACACAGCAAGTCAGAAAATCAACTTGATCCTCAAACCACACACATCTTCACACGTCGAGAAAAGAGAACTTTCTTCAGTCAACTTCACAGCCAATCCTATACCGGGTGGGGTAGCATGGGACAACACTGACTACGAAATTTATGGTCCGGTTGAAATCCTGAAATATCCACACCAAATTAAGATCTCGTTGAGTGACTTTGTAAAACCAAGCTCATTTGCTGATGATTGGGACTTTGAAAGTATAAATAATATGATGTCTGACTTAGTGATGTCTGCTAAATTTACCAAACATGATTATTTGCAGGGTTCGACAAATTATGATAGTATGTACTGTTATAACCACTATGGTAACCATTTTCTACATAGATCTGCACAACCTAGAAATGTTTTAAATTATAATCAATGGGAACATTGTGCAACCCCTCCAAAAGGAAGCTCAAGAACCGTTTATGACAAATATTCATACTTTTCAGGTTTTAACACAAGTAATGCTGAAACATTTTATTTCAAATTGTCAAATAAGACAGGGACAAAGACCATGATAACAAACACGAAATTGATATATTCAGACTCATTCTTTGAACAAATGAATACTTTTGGTTTTGATTATTGGGACAAACATGTTGAAGTAAAAAGTGTTTGGGGTACAAAAGAATGGCAAGTACAGGGTATAGAATCTTTGTTTAGAGCCTGCATGATCCCAGAACAAATTATATTTTTAAATGACACTGTTCAACAAACTACCTGTCTTGGCTTAGCCAAAATCAAAGACTTAAATAAACCGTCTATTCCAAAACCAACAATGAACAGCAATAGCTCTACAGAGGAAGAGATAGACGTAAATTATGTATTAAACCAAAACAGAACAAATCCTGATTGGAAAAAGTGGTTGATCTGGCCCACAGATACTAATAACTGTCAAGACAGATTCCTGAATAAAACACAGGGGTTCAAAATGACCAGGCCAGACCCTAGATATTCCCAAAGACAACACCCAGGGATAATAACCACCTACAGTGTGGGCAAATTATGCCTTCAGTGGCTACAAACTTCCACACTGGCAGAAATTAAGCAACACCTAACTTTACTTACTGATGGTGCTGACTTGCGTGATTTCATTATGGGACCGCGCAAACAGCGTCAGAAACGTTTCATAGCAGCCTCTGTATATGCAGCATACAACGAGGCCTGGAAGGTGACTCAAATTGAGACAGCGGAAAGTATACGGGAAATTGACCATATTAATTTGGAAAAATCACTTTCTGTAGTGGACAATGGGTTAATGACTCTGTCCTCCAGAATTTTTTCTCTGGACAGCATTGTGTCTTCAGCAATCGACATATTATCGCAAGACTTACTGTTGTTACAACACGGTCAGTCCCAATTGCGTTCTATTGTACAGCTTGGCTGGACGTTACAAAATCTGCGTTCAGGCTATATGCCTTGGCGTTTAATCAACACAACGTCACTATTCAATATCTTTAACCTTACTGATAAACAAATCAGTATGGCACAAAAGGGTGCTGATTATACAATCCTGAGCATTGAGAAACTCGAGAGATTACCAGTGACAATGTCAGAACGACCTGTCAGTGAATGGATAATACATGGGATAATTAATATTCCAATATCAACCTTCAGGTTTCAATACTGCCAAAAATATATACAGGCTGGCATGTACGAAAAAATGGGAAAAGGGTACATAAAAACAACATGGAACTTGCCCTATTCACATGCATGTGTCAGTAATAAAGGACAGAAAGTGTTTCTTAGTGGCAATAATTGTGCGATGTCACTAAGCGGTACCCTTCTGTGTAACGGAATTAGTTTGCATGGAGCCTGTGAAGGGAACTCAAATAACCTTTCATGTCACCAGCTAGGCACACCTGCAACAGAGATAGAACCATTCTTTCAAAGACTCTATAATGGGAGTTACATTCTAATTGTAGATCGCAGATGTTGTAGTCTTATGCCCGGGACTCCTTATCTCGTAACTACGACTGCGAAGGTCAAGTGCTGTGGACACTCATTGTTCCCCAGCTCCTTTCCAGACAGGGAGGCAAGGGCATGGCCCAACTTGAAAATTACTTCTATTCGAATAGATACTTTAAGCAGAATGAAAACAGTGCTTCTTCAGACGCCGACAAGGCTCACGTCATCAAAAGAAACGTATGATCTCCTAGTCGCAAGGACGACTGCAGAGATACATTCATTGTTATCAACTAATTCCCCCATACATTTCGCAGAAATCCTGAATGAAATCTTAAATATTTCTGATACCAGTGGAATCTCAAAAGTATTTAAGACAGTATTTTCGATGGCATTAACACCATTCAAAGCCATACTGGGTATTTTTCCAGATTTCGTCCATTCGATTTTTGGCGGACTTCCCCTCATTTTGGGACTAATTGCAGGAATCCTATTCCTAGTCCTTATATTTCGTTATGGCAAACCATGTCACAGACAAAACACCTGCGACAAGGGAAGAAACAATCCTAGCCATTGGATACCGGGACCGGATATCAAAAATCCTGGGAATATCCCGGCTTAGAGACCTGAACATGACTTGGTTTCTTTCATTTCGACCAATGTGGCAACGATGTGTTTTACCTGTATTAAGGTGCCTGCTATGCGGAGAAGAATGCGTGTTAGACACCTGTCTGACGCTACAATCAGATGCGCCAATGGATGCAGAAACATTGTTGAGTCCAATAAAGGCTCATGCTTTGTGCTGCCCTCAACGGCTACCAATCCTGATGACGGCATTCGTGGAAACTTCACCACTACGATTAAGGGGTAGTGAAGTTCAAGATGAAAGCAGCATTGATCAGGTACGACCTTCTGTCAGCAATACTATTCAAAATGTCAATGGAGACAATCATGCGCACGAATGCATGGTTACACCTTTTTCCGAGTTAGTGGAACTCTCCCAGGAAGCTGTTGACAACTTTTTCGAGAGTCTAA
Source organism: Lissotriton helveticus (assembly GCF_964261635.1). NCBI lineage: Eukaryota > Metazoa > Chordata > Amphibia > Caudata > Salamandridae > Lissotriton > Lissotriton helveticus. The sequence goes on along the minus strand of NC_136067.1, from coordinate 146,061,080 downwards.
ATGATATGATGTTCTCACCGGAGCAGTAATAGAGACTTTTGAGCAAGCTCGTACACGGCGTTCCCTGAATTTGGCCTTCAACTAGAATAGCAAAATACCATGAACAATTTTCCCTCCAGTTCACGGACAGCAATTTTTTCAGCAGCCCCAAAATATTTTATTTTACGAATTTTTCGGGACACTTATTTTTTGCTTAAAGTAAGAACTATTCTTAGAGAACTAAAATTTCTATTTTTAGATAATTTATAGACATTAGCTGCCCGCTGGTATGTTCATAATTATTTTATTCTGTGATGGAATGGTCTCGAAATTTTTTTCTGTATTAAGAGCCATTTCATGTGTAAATTCTCATATACAAATTAGTGATAATGTATAGATATGCGTGATTACTTTAGCATTATTCTACAGCTTGAGTGCATATAATACATGTGACTGTTTTTTCCGTATATTTGATAATTTCAAAATGCATTTATGTATTTTGGGGTGGTAAGGTATACACGATACTCTACAGTATGTTTTACTATGCATAGATTCGTAAATATGTCCATAGTTAGCATGGAGTGGGTGTGATGTATTCCTATAGGTTCTGTATCGATCCCCCTATTCCTGACCCTATTCTGGTTAACAAGTTAACTAGCAGCCATCCCATGAGGCAGAAAACCCCCATGATGCAGGAACCGTTATCTGATTAAGCCACACTACGGCACAGGAACGTGTTATCTGATTAGGTCATAACGCTTGCCATCTAATTAGACAAGCGATATTCCTCCAGCCCCTGATAAGGCATACGGAGTTCTCAAAACAAATCAAACCTATGACAGACCTGGGAAAAACCCTGCGGCCATTGTTTTGATTTCACCGAGAACTTCAGCAAAAGAATGTGCTAACGACCAGGTCGTATGACATCCTTATTGACGTATCTATGTCCATCCTTACGTCAATCTCGGCACCTTAAAGGTATAAATATTACCGATATTGCCCTATGCAAACACACGCGGTGGTGACGAGATCGGAGCAGCCAGACTTGCCGAAGCCCAGAGCAGAGCAGACCCCGCTGGCGCAGCCCCGCCTTCCTGACGCGCTGAGAACGAGACGCTGCTTTCTCCTGCCGAGAAATCCAGCTCCGGCGCTTCCGGGTAGCCCTCGCAGGCAGCCTGGAATATCGAGACCAGAGACGAGAGATACCATCCCTCATTCATCCTAGATTCCAGGTACAGAACTGAATAAATCCTTGCAGAGAATTCTTTAGTCAGTCACTTGGCAAAACAAACTTAACTTAAACTGTAACTTTCTATTCCCGCCCACGTATTAGGCTTAGGTCAGGTACACGGGGTAGGCGTAGTTAGAAACACCAGTTGAGTACGATTAGTCAAATGTATATGTGTATGTATTCATTTTATTTATTTTATTCATTTTAAACCTTCATATGGCTTAGAAACCATATCAATGTTTTTACAGTATTATTTTATACTTCTGCTTTTAATGTATGCACTTTACTTAACCATAAGTATTGCAATAATATCAATCCATTTCTCTTGTATGAGAAAAGAGACTGATCAATAAATAACATCTTTTATTGAACACGCCCGTCTCTTCCTTTTCTCTACAATCTGGTGAGACTAAGAATGCACGTACTGACTGAGTAAAATAAGTCGTCTTTTGTTCACACAACTCTAGAGATACACTCTTGATTAGGGGAGAGCAAAGTTGTCATGTTCTATGGTTGTCAGAAACTAAATCCCTTCTTGTCTATCCAGGGAGGTTCAACTCCTCCTTGCCTATTCGAGAAAGTTTCTAGTGAACTCTGAGCTAGCTGGCAAACCCAAAACTTTAAGTCTAATATCGACAGTAGTAGACCTAGTTAACGTCTGGTCTAGGCCTATACTATTGAAGGTATTATTCCAATGCGCAGAGCCTATTGGGATAATAGGAACTACACTACAATAGGTAATCACATAAATTGAAATTCCCTATTTTGCAAATTCCTTTTAGGATGATACATCCCAAAAGGCTTTATACTGTTCGCAAACGGGCCAATTCTGCGAATCGGCCCATTTGCAAACCGGTAAAAGGTTTTGCAAACTGTGTGGCGCAACACATTACTGTGTCGCGACCCATATGTTGGTGTGTGGCGCGAGATGCGATGATCTGACGCCTGCCGGCAATCGGCAGAGCCGGGCTGCAGGGGCTCTTAGAAGGGTTGAAACAACAACAAAGCCCTATTAACATGCACAAGGTCTTTAAAGACCTGTGAAGTGCTCGGATGCAGCTGTGAGCGGTCCCGGGCTGCCACACACGACAGGGGGGGGGGCTGAAGCCCTTTGATGCCAATGGGTGTTGCGCGCCTGATACCGTGTATCAACTATAACGCTCCTTAGTTCACCCTTAAACTCAGGCCTCCTCGCCCTGTGCTGTGGTCCTTTCACCTCTGGCCTTTGCCTTTGACCCCCTGCGCTCCTCACTGTTCAGTCCTGCACTTCACATCTTGACTACTAGTCCTCCTCCTGTATCACGTATGAGCCCCTTCCGGTCTAATATGTTTACTGTTCTCGTTCAGCGCCTTGCGGATTTCTTCCCCGTTTCATTTCTCCAACCCCACTTGGCAGCCTCTCTCGCTGAGTCTGTAGCTCTCTCTCCAGTTGCCCTGTAACCCCTCCTTCCTTGTGGTTGGCACCTCAGCCTCTCCCTATCTCTCCATAGCAGTCTCACCTGTTGTTGGTGTCTCTCAGTCTCTTTCCAGCAGTCTTCCCTCTGGCATCCTCTGTCTCCCTGAGCTCTCCTTGTCCCAGGTCAGTAGGCGAGCCTCCTACCTCCTGGAGACATCTCTAGACACACAGCACAGAGGCAGGCAGTATGAAGGGCGAGGAAGTTAATAATGAAAGGAGGGTGGCCCTGTGTCCACTCCTCTTAGAGTGTTCCCTAGCGAAGCAGGAAGTGGGGGTCCATGCTGATCACTCCTTTCATTCAAGAGAAGCGGGAACAGGTGCCACTGAGCCGAATGCTGTGAGCAAGCTTCAAATCGGCATAAAAAAGTCTTGAGAGCGCACTTACAGACAATATACAGACAATATACATTGTGGCGTTTAAAAATAATAACAAAGCCCTATTAACATGCACATGGTCTTTAAAGACCTGTGAAGTGCTCGGGTGCGGCTGTGAGCAGTCCCGGGCTGCCACACACGATGGTGGGACGGCTGAAGCCCTTTGATGCCAATGGGTGTTGCGTGCCTGATACAGTGTATCAACTATAACGCAACGCGAAAGCAGCTGGTCTGACAGACTTTTTCATGCCGTGGTTTCATCCTTGCTTGCTATTTCAGATGTTTTAACCCCTGATGGACTGCAGGGAATAAAAGATTGCCTAAAAGAGGCTGCGCTTTAGATGACATCTGGGGTCCTCAAGGAGTAATTCTAAGAAAGCAATTACATTGATAAATAATGGTAGAAAACATCCTTTACGCTTTACCATGCAGCTTTTGCCAAACTTTTTGTTGTTGAGCAAACTAGAGCCAAATGTATCAGAGCGCTTTACATGAGCACCAGTTGTGTTACAGACGGACACTTGCATTTTTGTGTGTGTGGGGTTGTGTGTGTGTGGGGGGTGTGTGTGTGGGGTGTGTGTGTGTGGGGTGTTTGTGTGGGGGGATGTGAGGGGATGGATGTGTGTGTGGGGGGGTGTCTGTGTTGGGTGTGTGTGTGTGGGATGTGTGTGTGGGGGGGTGGGGGGGGTGGGGGTGTGGGGTGTGTGTGGGGTGTGTGGGGTTGTGTGTGTGGGGGGGTTGTGTGTGGGGTGTGTGTGTGGGGTGGTGTGTCTGTGGGTGGTGTGTGTGGGGTTGTGTGTGTGGGGTTGTATGTGGGGGGTGTGTGGGGAGGGGTGTGTGTATGTGGGGCGTGGGGCCCGAACCCACCATAGGTGGTTCCGGCTCGCTCGCTGCGCTTCCTCGCGTTACCGTGTCCCTGAAATTGTTTTCACAAAAAGGTGTGTCACCAACATGAAAAGTTTAGAAAGCTGTGATCTAGCCCCTTGTTTCTATCGGATAACATGTTACAACAAGCATTAGTAAAGCCAATCGGTCTGGTGTTGTGCTCCAGCTTTTGGCAATTTTTGGGTTTTTTTGCCATGGTTTTTTCAAAACTTTATTGTTTGGGAATATGCCGAGCCTTCATCAATCTAAAAAAAACAAAAACAATTGCTACATGCAAAAAAGTTGTTTCGGTCTAAAAAAAAAAAAACACGGTACCATAGTCCTCTCTGGCAATGAAGGGAACTATTTTGTGTGTAGATATGTTTCTTGTGAAAGGGAAGCATGCACTAGCTCATAGTGAAGTCAGACAATGGCTGAAGTGGGATAATACTTGCCCCTTAATGCATGCTGGAGTTGGTGGAAAAAACATTTAATGACACCAACCACAGACTAATGGATGAAGTGTGGCTGAAACCCCTGTAAGTAACTATGTTCTACACAGAATTTTGGGGGGTGCGACCAAGCTGCCGACCGTAATGGCCGCACGGTATTGAAGCGCCACAGAACTCCCCACCATCCTTGATAATACTGGGCCGCAAACACCAGTTTCCCCCATCCGCCACCTGAAACCAATGGTAGTGCTCTGGGCGCTCTCCGGCTGTGCACATAGGGGATGGCGCCACCGAGGGAGACGGAGTGGGGGTATGAACCTTTGACTAAGCCGTAGCCTAGGACCTGCTTAGGCATCCTGGTGGCGGAGCCTGTGGTGTACGTGACTGGGGATTGCAAGATGCCTCTCTAAAAGCATGCATTGGTGAGAGCAATGAGAGGACCAACCACCCGACTCGATCCTGTAGCACCCCATCGCACTACAACTTGTAAGCCTAGCCAAGATTATACATATAGATGGAGTAGACTGGCGGAGCTGAAACTCATCATATGGGCCTTTGCCTGTGTGTGCGCTGCGGAGCCCTGGCTGGGGGCGCTCGGTGAGAATGGAGGATAGCAAGAGACACAGCATGGGAAGCAAGAGGAGAACTGCCACAGGGGACTGTTCCTAGAAACGAGGTAAGGCGGGACCGAGCAATCCCTGGAGGCTTCGCAGTGACAAGGGCCACAGGTGAGCCTGGGGAGCCAGCCGCCGGGCTGGTCGGGCCAGCCCAGTGCCTCTCAAGCTCACAACCTATTCTCTCCCCTCCCCCCATCCAACCAGTGCAGCCGGTTGGCCCAGTGAGGAACTGGAGATGCAGAGCTATATTTACCGGGATCCCCACACTACCATTGGCGCAATGGAGGCAGGTGGACACACCATTAAATAGCATGTCATAGGTCCCCCTGGGGCCTACATTGATACAGTCTCCATTGAAAACAGAAAAGCAAAACGTCGAAAACCATTGATTGCACGCTGGCCGGCCTCTACTAGCTGCTCACTAGTCCCTCATCGCGGGACGCATTAGCAAGGCCTTCACACCCCGCTGGTTCAGACGGAGCAGTGGCGATGGAAAAATCGGACATGGTGCATTGATTGGCCCCACTCGCTAATACCCTGCCGACCGCAATCAGACACACACCTTTGCCCTAGTCATCAGGCTACTTCTCATTGCAGAAATTAGAGGGGTCCTGGTGGCACTTGCTGAATGTCTGGAAGCTACTAGAAGACATTTTTAATGCTCACCACTCAGTGGCGTGGCTCTTCATCCTCCCCCCATCCACGCATTGTAGCCGACAACCATCAATTGCATGCTGGCCAGCCTCTACTAGCTGCTCACTATTCCTTCATCGCGGGACACATTAACAAGGCCTTTGCAACCCGCTGTTTCAGGCGGAGCACAAGGGATGTAAAATCGGACATGGTGCATTGATTGGCCCCACTCGCTAGGACCCTGCCGACCGCAGTCAGACACACACCTTTGCCCTAGTCGTCTGACTACTTCTCATTGCAGAAATGAAAGGGGTCCTGGTGGCACTTGCTGAATGCCTGGAAGCTACTACTCGCCATTTTTAATACTCGCCCCTCAGTGGCGCAGCTCTTCATCCATACCCTAAAAACACTGGTGGTAACGCTCCTGAACCTATGGTGAAGGTCTTATGTACATCGTAAAAAGCACCATTATCATTTCATTTTTGGGTGACAGCATATCCTCATGTAACACATAGCCTACCCACAGGCGAGATACGCCACTCAGGCATCGTTTAGCTCAGCTAATACCAACACAGGCCCACTTGAGCTCAAATGCCTGCTCTGATCACACCTAGTGGGATATGGTTCGTGGTGACCCCAAGCAGAGTCACCTAAACTTTGAGAAGCAGAAACCCCTGATAGTACCCAATATCAGAAAATGGCAGAGGGGGCTACAACACACCGCAGAACCTACCTCCCTAACCGGCACAGATGCAATCATTGCTGAACTAAGCTCCGGCTTTTGAGCCATAGATGGCTGGTTCGATACTCTAGACAAGAGACTTGATGCAATGAGTGAGCAACTCGATTGCCATGACCACCAACTTGAAGCGGCCGAGGGGAGTGTGTCAGATTTGAAGATGGAGCAGCTCAGACAGCTAAAAAACTAAGCCGCCTGGAACAACCAATGAAGACAGTTGCAACGAAGACCTAGAAGCCAGAAGCAGGCGGAACAATATTTGTGTACTGGGAGTACCAGAGCCCACAAATACTGGCCAATTAGATCTGTTTGTTGAACAGTTGCTGACATAACTGTCTGCCACAGAACCATTCACCTCGACATTTCTGGTTGAGCGGGCTCATTGCACCTTAGAACCACGTCCAAACCCAGGCTGCCCGCAGAGGCCACTTATCACTCAGCTGCTAAACTTCAGGGACTGAGATACTGCCCTACGTCTAGCCAGGGAAAAAGTCCCATTAAATTGGCAAGTATCCTCTATTTCCATATTACCTGATTTTACTTCTATGGTTCAAGCGGCCTGCCGCAAATATACAGGTGCAAAGGCCAAGCTGCGCAATCTGGGCCTTCAATATAGCATGATATATCCGGCACAACTGAGGGTGGAGGTGAATGGCAAACCACGAGTATTTGACACCCCTGCTGATGTACAGGCCTTCTGCAGCAGATAATCTGAGGAATGCACCCTGGCTCAGCAGAACTCTCCCAGCAATTAGGACCTGACTCCATCCGTCCTGCCTCCATCTGCAGAGGTCGCTCCCACCACGCTCCATCGCTTTCTCACCAAGCCTCCTGCGGTATCGTAGCTTGTGCCTGCACTTGCCTGTACTTGTAATCCAGCCAAACGCTAGCGCTACTGTACCTGCGCTTGAATAGTAATATTGTTGTCTGCGCTAGTATTGTATTATCGTTTTGTGCGCTTGCATTGTTAAAACGGTACGCTAGTCGCATATTTGCTGGCTTCTTTGTAAATTAATCAGATCACATCTACCTGACTGTACCGGCGACTCTGCCCACCCCAACCCCGTTGTCCTTGCTTCCGCTTTGGCTGCCATCTTGTTGTTATTGTGCCGTCCCAGCCTGCAGCTCCACCCCGCATCCCGCCTCCCAGCTGACCATCCCTCCCACAATAGAGTATAGGATCGCATCCCCCAAGGAAGCGCTGTGACCGTCCTGCCTCCATCTGCAGAGGTCGCTCCCACCACGCTCCATCGCTTTCTCACCAAGCCTCCTGCGGTATCGTAGCTTGTGCCTGCGCTTGCCTGTACTTGTAATCCAGCCAAACGCTAGCGCTACTGTACCTGCGCTTGAATAGTAATATTGTTGTCTGCGCTAGTATTGTATTATCGTTTTGTGAGCTTGCATTGTTAAAACGTTACGCTAGTCGCATATTTGCTGGCTTCTTTGTAAATTAATCAGATCACATCTACCTGACTGTACCGGCGACTCTGCCCACCCCAACCCCGTTGTCCTTGCTTCCGCTTTGGCTGCCATCTTGTTGTTATTGTGCCGTCCCAGCCTGCAGCTCCACCCCGCATCCCGCCTCCCAGCTGACCATCCCTCGCCCCGCCCCCCTCCTCTATCTACTTATGGTAGAGCAACTGACGCGCAGCGTTCACGCACAGCGATCGCGCCCCCTGCGCGCCGAAGGTGCGCAAAAGGTAAGCCCGTCAACGCCCGTCCACGCCTGGACCGCGCCCAGCGCCAGACCCCCTGGCCCCCGCCACTCCCAACCCTCTAAAACCACTTATGATGCCGCCACTCTCCTCGCCCTCAACCCCGGACGCAGCCCACTATGCTGCCAAGCTACCCCAGGACGTACCCACGGCCCATTCGTCTGCCTCTCCTGCAAATTCAACTGCACCAGGACCCTCACCAAACCCACTTCCTCCACAAACATCCCCGATCCCAACCGCCTGAAATGCATCCTACTGAACACCCGCTCGGTCCACAGACATGCAACAGAACTCTGGGACCTAATCGACACTGCGTCACCTGACATCGCCTTCCTTACTGAAACATGGATGAACGCATCTTCTGCTCCCGACATCGCCATAGCCATACCGGACGCTTACAAGATTATTCGTAAAGACCGCGCCAATCAAACTGGAGGAGGCATCGCCATCGTCCACAGAAACACCATCAAAATCACAACCAGCTCCGACGACAATCTTGCAACCGCCGAACACCTCCACTTCCAGATCCACACCGACCCTAGGACCACCCTTAGAGGCACCTTCATTTACAGGCCTCCAGGCACCCGCACTCAATTCAGCGACGACATCACAGACTTCGTCAGCCCACTTGCCCTCGCCTCCGAGAACTACATTCTTCTAGGAGACTTCAACTACCACCTTGAAAACATACTCGACAACAACACCACCACCCTTCTGGACAACCTGGCCAATCTCGGACTCAAACAACTTGTTAACAGCCCCACTCACACAGCCGGACACACGCTCGACCCTATCTTCACCTCCTGCAAGCACATCTCCTTCGATTACACTACAGCTCTCCACTGGACGGATCACAGCTGTGTTCACTTCAGCTACAAAACCACCCTGACCCACAACCGTCCACAACCCATCCCCCGGAGAAACTGGAACAAAATCACCACCGACCAACTCCTCACATCACTCAACCAAAACCCTCCCACCCTCTCAATGAACCCAGACCAAGCGGCCACCAACTTCAGGCATTGGATTACCCACAGTGCGGACGAATTAGCACCCCTGAAAAAGCACCAGTTGAAATCAACCAGCAAAAAGGCTCCCTGGTTCAATGATGAACTCCAAAAATCCAAGAAGCTATGCCGCACCATGGAGAAAAATTGGAGAAAAAACCCAACCTCAGACAACATGGCCTCCCTCAAGACAGCCACCCGCAAACACCACCAACTGATTAGATCCGCCAAGAAATCAGCATTCAAGGACCGTCTCGACAACAATTCTCATAACAGCAAGGAACTCTTCAATATCGTCAAAGAATTCACTAACCCCACCGCAGCATCCAACGACATCACTCCCTCCCAAGACCTCTGCGATGCGCTATCCTCCTTCTTCTACAACAAAATTGCCGACATCCACAACAGCTTCAAGAATACTCCCTGTGATCAACCCGCCCCACCCCCTTCAGACCCCACTCCTCCAACTAACAACCTCAGTGCCTGGAACACAATCACCACTGAAGACACCATTCGCCTCATGAACTCAATCCACTCTGGCTCGCCTTCTGACCCCTGTCCCCACCACATCTTCAACAAAGCTGACTCCATCATCGCACCCCAACTTCGCGATGTCATCAACTGTTCTTTCGGCTCTGCCACCTTCCCAGAAATCTGGAAACACGCCGAACTCAGCGCCCTTCTGAAAAAAAAACACAGCAGACCCCTCAGAACTAAAAAACTACCGACCCATATCCCTCCTCCCCTTCCCGGCCAAAGTCATCGAGAAAGCCGTCAACAGCCAGCTCGCCGCCTTCCTTGAATCCAACAACTCCCTTGATCCTTCTCTATCCGGATTTCGAGCCAAACACAGCACCGAAACCGCCCTCATTACAGCGACCGACGACATCCGAGCACTCCTGGACAACGGAGAAACAGTGGCCCTCATCCTACTCGACCTCTCCGCCGCTTTCGACACAGTCTGCCACAGCACCCTTATCCAACGCCTCAGCAACATCGGCATACAAGGAAAAGCCTTGGACTGGATCATCTCGTTCCTAGCTGGGAGAACTCAGAGAGTCCGACTTCCCTCATTCTACTCAGAGGCCACCGAAGTCATCTGCGGCGTACCTCAAGGATCCTCACTCAGTCCCACCCTCTTCAACGTCTACATGAGTCCTCTCGCCTCTATCGCACGTCAACACAACCTCAACATCATCTCTTACGCCGACGACACCCAGCTAATCCTTTCCCTCACCAAAGACCCCAACACCGCCAAAACCAATCTTCACGAAGGCTTGAAAGAAGTAGCCGAATGGATGAAACAGAGCCGCCTTAAACTCAACTCAGACAAAACGGAGGTGCTCATCCTAGGACCCTCCCCCTCAGCTTGGGACGACTCTTGGTGGCCTTCCGCTCTGGGCACAGCACCCACACCCACAGACCATGCACGTAACCTTGGCTTCATTCTAGACTCCTCTCTCTCAATGTCCAGACAAGTCAACGCCGTCTCATCCTCCTGCTTCAACGTACTTCGCATTCTCAAAAAGATCTTCCGCTGGATCCCCCTCGAGACAAGAAAGACTGTCACCCATGCACTGGTCACGAGTCGTCTGGATTACGGCAACACACTTTACGCCGGAATCACAACAAAATTACAGAAAAAACTCCAGCGCATCCAAAACGCGTCAGCGAGACTCATATTAGACATCCCGCGCCAAGATCACATCACCGGACACCTAAAAGACCTCCACTGGCTTCCCGTCAACAAAAGAATTACTTTCCGCCTTCTCACCCACGCACACAAGGCCCTTTATAATCTAGGACCCGAATGCCTCAACACTCGACTGTCCTTCTACAAACCCACACGCCAACTAAGATCATCCAATCAAGCCCTCGCCGCAGTCCCGCGCATCCGAAAATCCACCATGGGTGGCAGATCCTTCTCCTTCCTGGCTGCCAAGACCTGGAACTCACTCCCCACCCACCTCCGCCTCACTCATAACCACATCTCCTTCAGAAAAGAACTGAAAACCTGGCTTTCCGACAAATAATGAACCCTCCCTCTAGCGCCTTGAGACCCTCTGGGTGAGCAGTGCGCTATATAAACGCCCGAACTTGAACTTGAACTTGAACTTGAACCTGATATCCAGTCTGGCACACGCTCTTTCCTCTAGGCTGACCATCTAGACCATTCTTCCCTACATGGTTTCTCAGCAGGGCCAGACTGACTGAGGTGGGCATCAGACATTTTCCCGTTGGGCCAGCAGGGTGGGGGCTGGTTTTGGACCCGTGGGGCGTTTTGTTGCTGGGGTGCGGTTTTACAGCAGTGCTGCAAAATCGTCCCCCTGTAACAAAAGCCGGAGCAGTGCAGCGGGAGCGGTGCTTCTCACTAGCGCATCCCCTCCCCCCCACTAACTGGCCGGACGGGAAGATTGCAAGGGATGGTTGCTGTTCCCAGTCCAGCCATGTTTCTCAGTTGCCGGCGCTCTCAATGATCGTCCAAGAGGACTTTGTTATTGTTCATTATTGTTATAATGGCTCAAATACTGCATTACTGCTTAGACAACTCAGTTTATGATCTTGTATTCTGTACCCCCATGTGTTAATCACATTCAAAAGTTTAATTTTATACTACTTTAGGATTAGACGAATAATGCCTTCTAGATTTTTGCTAAGTTTGGGGTTCACTTGGCAAGTTGTCGCCAGATGTGAGAGGGAGGAGGTGGATGGGTATTTCAGGGATGTTTTAGTCTATTTAGCTCTCATAAGTCATAATTGTATCGATGTACCATACCAAGCATATTGCTGCAGTCTTTTTTTGTTCTTTCCTACCTAATGCCATTGCATGTTATTATCCGCCCATTCGCAGACGTAACCTGCATGTCATGGAATATACAGGTTTTAAATAACTCGCGTAAAGGTAAACAAGTGCTGAAATACCTACAATGCCACACGGTAGACATAGCATTTCTACAGGAGACCCACCTATCACCTAGTCGGACACCTCCCTTTGGAAACATATGGGGACCATACCGTTTTTTTCCAGTTATAGTTCCTATGCGAGGGCAGTGTCTATTTTGATTAATAAATGACTATCTTTTCAAAAGTACACTATACACACTGACACAGAAGGCAGATATCTTCTAGTGGCGGGACACCTGCTAGGGCATCGTGTACTGTTGCTAAATATAAATTTCCAGATGTCAATGACCCAGAGATTACCAAAAAGTACAGACACAGATCAATCAGGTAGAAACAAATCACATTTTTTGGGGGGGGCCTTAATATACTCTTAGATGCAACTTTGAACAGCATTGGACAGACCCCATCAGGCAAACCCCGCTCTCTGCACACTTTACGAGACATGTGATGCATATGTCTTAGTTGATGCCTGGTGCCAGCAAAACCCTACCAAACCCGCCCACACATATCATTCAATGCAGCTTGGACAGGACTATATTACTAGCCCCTATCAGCCACGCTGATTCCCTGGCTTCAGTCCATCACGCACCTCCCACATACTCTGTTGGATCATTTTCCCGTAGTCCTGACTTTGTGCATCCCCAGGAAAGGGGGTGCTGAGCGACAATGGAGATTCCCAAACATGATGCTGCAAGTTGAAATGTTGCATGAAGCTAGTTCAACGCATTCTCCTGAAATACTAGCTACACACTATTGGGGATCTTTTCCCTGACAGAAAATGTGTTTTCCTGCACAGAAGATGCACATTTTCAGGATGCTCCCTATATGGACCGTTTTGTATTACAGAGGCTCTAGAGCGCAGGTTCCATCATACCTCTTGGCACCGGAGGACTTTTTGCCACTAACATTGATAATTACTAACTTAGAAGGGGACTGGTTTATTTCAAAGCTGTACCATACTAGTTTGAACCTATCACCTGCCCACAACTCAAAACGTTGGACCGCCTGCGAGACAGACCTCGGACACCACTTAACAGATAAGGTTTGGCACAATTGCTATGCGTAGACACTCTCAATATCCTTCAACCATCACCATAAGATGGTACACTATACATTTTTACGATGAGCATATGTTACAATGGCTGAGTTAGCACACATAGACCCAACTCGATCATTTGATTGCCCAAAATATTGGACATCGCCAGCAGACTATACACACATGACATGGACTTGTGATAAGATCGCCCTATACTGGAGAAAAATCTTTGCCAATCTTTCTCTCATGACCCACACCATCATTGAACCCTCCCTCTTACTGGCCCTGCTGGGCTATGTACACAATTTGCCTAAATCAATACGCCGCTTTGTAGCAATTGCCCTACTACTTGTCAAGTATCCTTATAATGTGGGAGCAAACGTCCACCTACCTAAGAAGCGTTGATCCCGCAACATCAACAGTTAGCTTTATGCTTCTGTCCAACCACCCACCTTTAGACCCCAAGATATTTGGAAACCATTGAGGAGCTACCTACTCACACTTGACTCCCCTGAAGAGGAATAATGCTCATAGACACCCTCCCTAACGCACAACTAACGCCAACTTGGGTGAATACACGAGTTAAAGCTAAGAGGGCAATCTGCTATTCTAAACAACTGTACAATTTTGAGACAATACATGTTGTAAATTTTTTTATGTTGCTATCCTTATAAACTGTTGAATGTCAATGCTATTTAATATCAGCTACTATTTCTTTTAATGCCTTCCTATATAATTACCTTTCCAGTCCACTGGAGGTGGTAAAGTGCTGTCTATGGTACTGTGAAAAATCAAAAATTCAGTTAAAATAAAAGTCATACATATCATTTTAGTAAAGTCAAAAAGTCTTGGCTAGCACAGACCTAAAAAAGTCAATCAGTCTGGCATTTGAGAAAGAAAGAAAGAAAAAGAAAGAAAGAGAGAGTGAGAGAAGGATAGAAAGAGTAGGAAAAAGAAAAAATAGGGAAGGAAAGATAAAAGAAAAAGAAAGAGCGTAGGAGAAAGGAAAAAGAAAGAAAGAAAGAAAACATGAAAGATGGCAAGGAAGAAAGAAAGAGAGAGAATGAAAGAGAGTGAGAGGGAAAGAAAGAGAAAAAGAAGAAAAGCAAGGAAAGAAATAGGGAAGTATAGAACGAAAATGAGAAGGAAATCGAAAGGAAAGAAAGAAAAAAGAACTAAAGAAGGAAAGAAAGAGAAAGAAAGAAAGAAATCAGAAAAGAAAGTAGGTGAGAAAGAAAACAAGTAAAAAAGAGGATAACTTAATACAGAACAGGTTCAAATGGACATAATCTGATCTGATATGATGTGAAATAGCAGGAGTCAGAAAAGTAAAACACTCCAAAAGGAATTTACCCCAGCATAGGCAGAAGATGGGATCTAATCAAGATGAAATGTGTATCAGAAGCATCCTTCTGCCCCATCAGGTTCTAAACACAACGGCAACACAAACGTAATAATAAAGTAAATCAGAAAGCACTGAAGGGAACTAGTTTGTGTGTGCACATGCTCCTTGTGAAAGAGCTGAATGCAATCAATCAAAGTGAAGTTAACCAATGGTTTCAGTAGGCTGACTCACTGCCCCATGCTGCTTGCTGTAATGGGTGGAAGCAAAATGTGAATGACATAAGAGACCAATGGATGAAGATGGTTTTGGTTAAAGTCAGATGTAAAAAGCTCTAAAAGCCCCTTTTGGATTTCCCAGGCCCTTAAACATGTGTTGCCTAATATTGTACTAAATACTCCATACTCTACCTATAAGACTTTTCAAAAAACAATTACTCATTAATGCATTCAAAAACAGAAATGTTTCTTCAGATGATATTTCATTGTGTCCGTATTCATTTGTTTCATCAGCTTCTATGTAGATATAAATAATAATAACAAGAGTTTCTGCAAAGTGGCCAGAGGACTTTATCAATCATATCATACAGTTAAAAATTAATTTTTGGTGATAACTGTAAATGATGACTGTTGTATCACTTGCAAGAAGAACAAAAAAGAGCCTGGGTTTCACAAGATCCATGCAAACTTTAAGAATTTGGTAGACAAAAGGTGGATTTTTGTCAGCACAATTTTCATAGACAAATGTTTAAAAAGCCATAGGTGAAAAACGTAGCACTAAAAACTTAGGGCATCATTAGGATGGCGGGCGGACTTTGTCCACCCGCCATCCTCATGGTAAAAGGGACCGCCTGCCATAAGGGCGGGGGTCCCATGGGGGCAATTAGAATGCGCCCGCCACAGTGGCGGGCACATCCTACATTCCTGGCATTGTGGCGGGCGGTGCACTCAGCACCGCCCGCCACAATGCCAGGAAGGCATGTTGT
The DNA here is from genome assembly GCF_964261635.1 of Lissotriton helveticus. Taxonomy (NCBI): domain Eukaryota; kingdom Metazoa; phylum Chordata; class Amphibia; order Caudata; family Salamandridae; genus Lissotriton; species Lissotriton helveticus. Next base: position 146,045,745 of record NC_136067.1, on the reverse strand, counting down.
GCACTTCTATGCACAACATGGCAGGCACCGCGCGTTGCCTGCCATGTTGTGCATGGAACGGCTGTGGGGTTCCATAGTGCTCCCCCAACCTCCCAACATCCTGGGGGCTCGCAATGGGCCCCCAAACACAAAAAACGCATGCCTTTCTGTGGCATCAACGCTCCCTCCCGCTTGCATCCTGATATGGATGGGTGTGTCTAGCAGACACCGCCACCATTTGAAACCCCATATGAATTCCCGTCCTCCGCGGTCCCCCGCCATACTAATATGGCGGGGGGAAATGGGTGGCGGGCGGGCTAGGATGTAGGGCGGATCGCCATTGCCATGCGGGCAGTGGCAATCCGCCCTACATCCTAATGGGCCCCCTAATTTCTTGTGGCTTTTCATTTTTCATAGCCTATTTCTACGCCTCTACATTTCACTTCCTTGCATTTTTCTATCATAGTAATTCCAAGGATATTCGCAGTCATATTTCTGTTTGTAAGCTAAAGGTGGAAAAACATACACGCAGGTAACAATTTAAGCCACTAACAGCTGAGTGTAGCATCCTGCTGTCTTGTGCGGTGTGCACTCCAATGAATCCTCTTTCCTTGGAGATCTAAGTGAACTACTGGGGCTGAGAGTCCGTTTTCCAGGCAGTTAGCTGGTGGTTCCTTCCCTGTTTTTTAGGTCTCTCTAGACAGTGCATACACTGTCTCGAAGAGACTGTTGTATGCAATATGTGGACTTCAGCCCCCCATAGGCTTCCCATTTGCTGGCTCCATCATCGTTCTCACATACTTTTTCCCCATTTGTCCATGGCATGCTTGTGTCACGCCTATTCCTGTGTTTAGCCCTCCCTGAGACCATGGACCAATTACTACTATCAATCTACTGCTCCCATTTTAGGAACTGTTTTAGGAACTACTTTTTATTTTGCTTAAGAGCATTTCACATGAGCTCTCATGTTCTCCCTAGCTCCGATTCTGTCAACAGGCCTGTAAAAGTTGTTCTCACCGCATCACATTTGCTGTGCATTCAAAGACCGAGGTCAAATGTCAAACACTGTTTTCTGAGGGTGCCTTTTCCCTGACTTCAAAGTGAGAGGATTTTTTCAAATTACTGTCCCAGTGTTGCTTGTTCATCCCCAATCCCTTCCCGCTTCGCTGCTTGACCTGTCCCCCCACTCCCTCCCACATCACTGCTTGTTGATGATGTATGCTTTTTGTTGCTGATCTTAATCACGCACTATTTCCCAATCTACAATGACTGTGATGTGTACATCAGAAGCAGGTTGCAGCGCTGAATACTCAGGGAGTCCATCTTCAGTTTCCATGGGCAATGGAGCCTCCGGGCTCCGGATCACTGACAGAATATCGACTGACAAAATATCGACCTACAGAAAAATCGACGCAGGAATATCGAAGGCAAGAATATCAACATCCTATCTACAACATGGTAAGTACAAAAATATCGAAACCAAAATATCGATGTTAAAAATATCGTAATAAGAAATATCTGTTTTTTTTGGTTAAAAAACATGTGTAAAATAAAGTAAATAATACTTATAAACAAAATAAACATAGTTAAAAATATTTAATACTGTTTAAAATTAATAAATAATACATATATAATAATATAACATTTATTAAACATATACATAAAATATATAATATATACTTAACAATACGTGTTAATAATTATTTTAATAACTTATAAATTATTAAAAAATATTATAAATTACAAATACATCTACACACATAAAACAATAACAAATAAAAAGTAAATAATTATATATAATACATTTAAAAAATGAAATATACTTTCAATATTTTTTAAATTAATTATATACTACATTATCAAAAATAATAAAAAAATGTTAAATAGCTAAATAAATAAAACTACTATTCAAAGTCCCAAAAAAACTACAGTAATGAAAACGTTGGATAGCGTAGGGGTAAAAATTACTATTTCCACTCCAGAGAGTGCAACAGTAGGGAAAGCATTGGATAGCGTAGGGGTAAAATTTCTATTCCCTCTCCAGAGACTTCAACAGTAGGAAAAGCGTTGGATAGCGTAGGGGTAAAAATTACTATTCCAACTCCAGAGAGTGCAACAGTAGGGAATGCGTTGGATAGAGTAGGGGTAAAAAGTACTATTCCCACACCAGAGAGTGCAACAGTAGGGAAAGCGTTGGATAGCGTAGGGGTAAAAATAACTATTCAAACTTCAGAGAGTGAAACAGTAGGGAAAACGTCAGATAGCATAGGGGTAAAAATTACTATTCCAACTCCAGAGACTGCAACATTAGGGAAAGAGTTGGATAGCGTAGGGGTAAAAATTACTATTCCAACTCCAGAGACTGAAACAGTAGGGAAAGCGTTAGATAGCATAGGGGTGAAAATTACTATTCCAACTCCAGAGGGTGCAACAGTAGGGAAAGCGTTGGATAGCGTATGGGTAAAAATTACTATTCCAACTCCAGAGGGTGCAACAGTAGGGAAAGCGTTGGATAGCGTAGGGGTAAAAATTACTATTCCTACTCCAGAGAGTGAAACAGTAGGGAAAGCGTTGGATAGCGTAGGGGTAAAAATTACTATTCCAACTTCAGAGAGTGAAACAATAGGGACAGCGTTGGATAGCGTAGGGGTAAAAATTACTATTCCAACTCCAGAGGGTGCAACAGTAGGGAAAGCGTTGGATAGCGTAGGGGTAAAAATTACTATTTCAACTCCAGAGGGTGCAAAAATAGGGAAAGCATTGGATAGCATAGGGGTAAAAATTACTATTCCAACTCCAGAGACTGAATCAGTCAGTCAGTCAGTCAAATTATCTTTATTCGACTTAATTTAAAGTCATACAAAGAAATTAAGAACATTTCATACAGGGACTTTGTAGGACATTACAAACACATTAAAATATAACCATTCCATCAGATACATTAATACATTAATACATTAATACATTAACACAAAACTAGGCCTACCAACAATTAAAAAAGGGATAACGGTGGGGCTAGTGAGTGTACTTTTTTTATACTCGCTGCAGCAACCAAAAAATTCGCCATACAAAAGGTAATGCGTGGGTTAAACAATGATTGCAGATAGAGCAGCGCCGGTCTCACCTGTGTGAAACCCGCCTCCTTCATAACTGGTACCAGGTATTTTTTCCTAGGCTCTAAATAAAACCCACAAAACATAACAAAATGCATAGTGTCTTGAAATGAAAAGTGGTCACAGCTGCAGGGTGGAGCTAATTCCGGTTTTTCCCATGTTTTAAAAGAGCCTAAATAAAAATGTAACAAATTAAATCTAAACTTGGTTAAAAGAAACCTGTGGAATGGGATTGTGACAAAACCAAGGTACGGTGCTAAGGAGAATGAGTTAACAAGTAAATAATGACCCCTAACTGAGGGTTTCACGAGCTCCCTTTCCTCACGTGATGCTCTCGCCCTCTCCATAAAGTGCTTTTTGACCAGATCAATATCTCGAACTTTGATATCTTGGGGGGCAGTGAAAAGTTAAGGTCTCCCCAGATCTGAAAATGCCTTCGCCAGATAAGCCAGCCAAGGGATTTTTTTTATAATGATCTAAGGATAAGACGTCAGACATAATCTTATGGTTCAATGGTAGATCATCGTTGAGCCAAGTCTTTAACCAAAAGATCAGTGGGGCCATGTTCAACCCATCCGTAAGAAAATCTAAACCCACCTCCATGTGTATAGAGTAGGTTGGTGTTGACTGCGGCAGGGAGAGAAGTGTACGTATACATTTATTCTCCGCTCTCTGGATTGGTTCCACATTAACATAGCCCCAGAGTGGAGAACCATATGATGCGATGGCGACTGGTTTGCTCTTGTAAATTTTTAATAGAGCTTTCATTGGCCTAGCACCCAACCTACCCGCAAAGCCAATGAGCGCGGCTGATGATCTAATAACCGCTAACCTCTTCACCCTCACTTGAGGAAGCCAAGTTCTTTTCTGGTCAAACAGAACCCCTAAATAGGGGAAAGTGGGAACTCTCGAGACCATATCCCCTCTACACGTGAAGGTTTTAGATCTCCTCTTACAGCTTTCACGTCCCACCACCATGGTGTGCGACTTACTAGCGTTTATTTTTAAATCAAGCTGTTCCATGAATGCACCAAAAGCATTTAAGAGGCGTTGGAGGTCGACACCCGTGCGCGCAATTAGCACGGCGTCGTCCGCGTACAGGAGCGCTGGGATCTTAAGAGCTCCTGCACGCGGAACGCCGGCTTCCTTCTCCTCCAGATGTGCACCCAACCCATTGATATAAATGGTGAACAGCAGGGGGGCCAAAATACATCCCTGCCTTACCCCCTTCAGGGATTTAAAGAGGGACGTACACCTACCCTCGTTAGTAACCCGCACAGCCGCAAACAACTCTTGATGTAGGGAGGCCATAAATCTTACTAGCGCTTCGTCAATCCCCATCCTCAACAGTGTCATCCATAACTTGGCCCTATTCACCAAATCGAAGGCCGAGGAGAGGTCCATAAATGCAAGAAATAGTGACCCCTCCTTAGCCACCGTATACTTTGAGATCAACAAGTGTAGGTTAGAGCATTGTTCCATTGTACCTTTCCTTTCTCTAAACCCATACTGGATCTCAGATAGGCCCCCACAGTTCTCAACATTTTCCCTCAACCTGGCTAAGAGGACTCTGCCTAAGATCTTCACTGACGAATCTAGGAGAGATATGGGCCTAACACACCGGGGAATCATCCCGCTGACCCTTTTTAAAAATAGGGACGATAGTAGAAATGTCCCAGGAAGATAGTGTAGGGTTACTATTAACAGCGTTAAAGACATTAGACAATACCTCTGCCCACAACTTCGGGGAGTGTAAAAAGAAGTCAGCTGGCACCCCATCGGGGCCAGGCGCCTTGTGTTTGGATGTGGCCAGAATAGCTTTCTCCACTTCTGTACTATAAAAGCATATTGGTGTGGTGTCTAGGGTAACCATTGAAAAATCTTGGGTTACCTCTATCATTCTCCCCATATACGTTTTTAAAATGGGACAGCCACTTGTCATCTGAGATGACACAATCCATAGCCTCATTTACTTGATCAGAGAAAAGTGGTTGTTTAATTATTTCCCAAAATTTTCGGCTATCTTTCAAGACAGCCGTGGATAGGAGATTTTCCCAAGCTTCCCTTCTAATGCTATCTTTTCTTATTTTAATGGCTGACTTGTAGATTTTCCTTAATCCAACAATCTCGCCCTTGACCCTAGGAACTTTTTTCAAGGCTAACATCAAAGACCTATGAGCATTGGAGCACGCGGTATCAAACCAGCGCTTATTTTTCGGTGCTCCTCTCGCTGGCTTCGCCAGAAGGTCTTGGGACACTTGACCACAAATCAGTTCAAAGGCCCCTATAATTTCGCAGCCCAAAGCACAAGGGTTCTGACACACCTCTACCTGTTTCTTTATTTTCCGGAAAATCTCCGCATAAAAACTTTCTGGAACCACTTTGGCCCACTTAACTCTTCTCCCCTGATCAGCAATACTCAAGGTGTTAGCCGTACTCACTTTCCCCGAATCAGTAGGGCGAACGCTGGATAGCATAGGGGTAAAAATTACTATTCCCACTCCAGAGAGTGCAACAGTAGGGAAAACGCTGGATAGCATAGGGGTAAAAATAGCATAGAAGTTAAATATAACATAATTTTAGTTTTTAAAATAATAAATAATTTAATATTGAAATAACCCTACATCATTTACATATACCCATTAATAATTATTAAAAACATAATTACAATTGAATAATTAATTAACAATAAATTAACAATAAATGCCAATAAATATTAATTAATAAATATTAGTCACCAAATAATAAATATTGAACAATAAAATGTTTCATTACAAAAAACATATTAAGTATTAAGAATTATTTAACAATTAAAAATATTAAACAATAAAATTATTTTTTATACCAAAAAATACTTTTTATGAAACATTAATTGCCAATTAATTATAAATAATTTCCAATTAGTAAAAATTAATTATTCCCCTATAAACCCACAACCCGCTCTGGTAGTAAAACATAAAATTGACTTAAGAATAACATTATTAATATATACAAATAATACACATAATTTATAACAAGTAAAATACTTAACAAAAAACATATAACACATACATATTAAATACATATTAAAATACATAACAATAATACAAATATCGATATTAGTAACATCGAGATTAGTTACATCGCTATAAATGATATCGATATTACTAACTTCAATATAACTTACATCGATATAAAAAAAATCGATATAACTTACCTTAGGGTCAATATTCAGTCCCACGATATTTTAACCTCGATATTCTGTACCTTCGATATTTCCAACTCAATATTTTTGTAGGTCGATATTTAGGAATCGATATTTAGACTCTGCACCGCCTCCAGTATGTGCCTCAAAGTGCTGAATTTCAAATCATGGTGTTACACACATACCGCTAACGGACGCTGACACCTTGTCAGACCAGCGGGAGAACCAGGCGGGGAATTGGAGAAGATAAGCCACCATTTACCGGGCTCTGCGAGCCTGGTGGCCAGAAAGACGAGATGACCACAACCTGGAAATAAGCTGCAGAAACTACAGTCCACAGAATCCTGTGTGGCACGTGCATACAGGAAATTATGTCAATCCCTAATGTTGAGGGCTATGAAAGCCTGCACTCGAAAAGAAACAGGCGCAGATTATTCCTGTTCCCGGAGACGCTGAGGACGCAGGATTCGGAGAAGCTGGGTGTCCGGTGCGGTTAGGGTGTCACTGACACCACCTCCCCTGTTCCTTCCTGAGAGGCGATATATGGGGCAAACCTCTTTATATCTCTTTCAGCAAAACTAATCTGTGTTTAAAAACAAGAGTGTCCGTGTACCCAAAAGCACTCAATTAGAAGCTACGCCCCTAGGGAACATTTACGTGGTATCTGCCAATAGAATAAAATCGATAAAAGGAGAAATTTGGAATATACCAGGTGGTATATTACCTGCTTGCAAATATAAACTTCTATTTAAAGTACTTTGCCATTGTGGTAACTGCGATGACTAACGTGTTGTGTGTTATGAATCTAATAATGCAGAGAGAACTATCCTCAGACTAATTATTATTATTATTTAATATATCTGTGTTACATGTTGTGTGTTTTTGTTTGTCCTAAAGACAGGGGGTCAGTGAGAGGATGAAACAAAGCAACATCCTTCCTCCCTTGTGATGTGGGGCTTCACACCAACATTGGTGGGTTATCACTGACTAATAAGTGTAGCACTCATGTTATCAGTTGTTTATTGGATTTGGCCTGATCCTCTGGTTTATGTTTACAGTATTGTCAGAAAGAGGCTTAGTCATTAGGAGGAATTTTGATGTCTTTCAATCATCCTTCTTGAAGCTACTGCCAGAGCATGTTTTTCCCTTTACAGGTATATAGGGAGATATGCACACTGAGCGAATGTACAACCTGTTTTTCTTTGTGTGTTACAAGCAGTGTTACAATAAGGTATTCTTCTTTCCGCACATCTTCCTCCCCGCTGTTCCCTTCCTTTCCTTCCCCTGATTGACCACCTTAATCTTCCGTGCTATAATAGCAGTTTGAAATTGAGGGTGTCAATAGGTGGACCCAATTGAGTAACAAACCGATCCTGAGAGGCCTACGAGGGACACGTGACACCTGGCTTCTATAAATCTGCACTTGTGCGACTACACATACTACCCATGTAAAATCAGTAGGTGACGCAGAAGTTACAATCTGCAGACATGTCTTATCATTCAACTCCATGGCTCAAACATACCTCTCAAGTCATGTGTCGGCCTCATTGGCTTTGTCTTGCAAAAAAGAAAGCAAATGTGTAGTAAATGAAGATTCGCAGAAGAGGTGCTGTAGTTAGAAGTCTTCTTTATTGTAATTGAAAAGAGACACCCACAGGTAAACGCTGCCGCTCAACTCCAGGACTCCAGGCAACTGACTTTCGTTGTCAAGAGTACTGGAACAGAACGGAGCGACTAGAACATGGAACACCATTTGATAGATACATAAGAAATGTGCCCTCGTGCTGGGTGCAGCACGAGGACACAACAGCAGTATACCACAACTTCTCCCTCTTTACAATATTTTAAAAATAAAACGTTCAAAACTAAAACAGAAGCAATTATAAAAAACTAATAAATACATTTCAACCCAAAACATAATCATTAAATCTGACAGGTAACTTTCTGCATCGAACAGATGATTCCGAAGTTTGATGAAGAACTTCCCCACAAACTTCAGAAGAAATGGAGGATGGAGAAGAAACTGTCTGAGGATCTGTCTGATCGGAAAAAGAACACAAAGTGGAGGAATTATCAGAAATAGGTGCATCTAACCAAAAAGACCACTCACATTGATCAAATTGTTCTTTTGTCAAATTAAGCAAAGAGTGTGCTTGACAATTGGTTAAGTGAACTAAAGCTCTTTTATTCCACCATCCTCTACTACCAAGTAAAGCGGATGCTTTATTGACAGATGTTACTTGAACTGGAGTGGAGAACTTGGAAAACCCTTTGGAAACTCTTTTTGGGTTTTTAATAAGAACCCAATCGCCAATTTTCAAATCAACTGCACTGAAACATTTTCCAAAATCATGTTTGTTTCTCATGACATTCTGTTTTAGTAATATTCTATTTGACAAATCACCATCATGAAACTTATTACTTTCTGACATCCTGTGGTCAAGATTAGCCTTGACATTCCTTTGGGATAGCGACTTGGGACACAATTTAGTATGAACATTCCTATTCCTTAACAAAGAAAAAGGGGATACTCCTGTGGTACTATGAGGAGAAATATTATATGACCAAAACTTATCCTCAAGAAAATCTTTAACATCACAGTGAGAGGAAACAGCTGTCTGAACAGCGTCTTTGAGAAGTCTATTAGCACGCTCTACCAAACCATTGGAAGTGGGTGAGTAAAGAGCCACTTTAAAATGAACAACATCATGTTCAATCAAAAATGAAGTACATTTATCAGAGGTAATATGAGAACCTTTATCGGTAACTACAACAGATGGGCAACCTTCAATCGTAAACAAATTTTTCAAAAATTTTATAGCATTGGCAGAAGTTGGTGAGTCACAAAACATGTGATACACCCACTTCGAGTGATAGTCAATCAATAACATGACATATTTCATTTCATGAGAAAGTACTTCAAATGGGCCAGAAAAATCTATACCGACCTTTTCCCATGGTTTATCTGGAAAAGGAACAGGATGGAGAGGGGTATTCATGAGTTTCCATTTCTTATCCGAAAGTAAACATTCATTGCAAGAATCTATAAAAAACTTTACTTGAGACTCAATGGAAGGCCACCAGTAATGAGATTTGATAAGTTGAGACGTTTTTGTAATACCTAGATGACCTTGATGTGCAAATGTAATGATATCAATCCTGATATCTGAAGGAGGAACAAAAACATCATGTCTCATAATCAAATTGTTAACCAAGGACAATTCAGAAGAGATCATGGCAAACGCTTTTAATTCATTCGAAAGTTTCCTATTCTCTGGCCAACCTTTGGAAATGTATTGTGCTACTAATTTGAAGTTATGATCTTTATCATATGCTTTAGACCAAGACTCTTCTGTAATGCACGGACACAACTTTGTAGCATCAAGAGTGGCGACTACACACTCAATATCACCAATTTCCTCAAAATCAGATGAATCGTTAAGTGCCATGCGAGATAAACAGTCAGCTCGAAAAATTTTACCTCCAGATATATGTTTAATACTAAAGTGAAACTCATGCAATTTTGACAAAAGCCTGACAAGTCTTGAAGAGGCTCTCCCAAGACCATCTCCATTAAGAAGCTGAGTGAGAGGCTTATGGTCAGTGAATAAATCAAATTCACGTCCCGATATATAGTTTTTGAATTTTTCAATGGCCCATACACAAGCCAATGACTCTCGCTCAATATTGCTATAGTGTGTTTCAGAATCTTTAAGTTTCCTGGAAGAAAAAGCAATTGTGTGTTCTCTCCCTGAAACCCACTGTCCTAACATGGCACCTAAACCAGTCAAACTAGCATCAACCATTAAAAAACTTCTGGCAGAATCTTGAAAAGGATGTAAAGCAGGTGCTTCAACAATCATGTTCTTGATCCGAACAAAAGATGCATCAACCTCTTCCGACCACTCAAATTTTGAACCTTTGCGTAACAGGGAACGAAGTGGTTCCACAATTAGGGCATAGCCTTTTACAAAACGGGCATAATACTCTGCCAAATCAAGAAAAGAGCGAAGAGCATCTTTGTCTTTTGGAGGGGAGGCATGAGTAATAGCCTCAATAAGAGAGGACTTGGGTTTTATACCTTCAGAAGTCAAAGTATGACCTAAGTATTCTAAAGATTGAGATCCAAATTTACATTTATCAGCTCTGACCGTCATGCCCGAGTCGTTGAGCTTACTCAAAACAGAAGTCAGATGTGATAAATGAGATTCCCAATCAGGAGAAAAAAACAAAATGTCATCCTGATAGGCCTGCACACCAGACATGGACTGAAAAAGATGATCCATTATCTTTTGAAAGACACTGGCGGCAGAAGCCTGGCCAAAAGGAAGTTGTAAGTATTTGTAAACTCCAAATGGGGTAACAAATGTAGTAAGATCTTGGGAAGCCTCGGTGAGGGGAACTTGATGGTATGCTGAACGCAAATCAATTAAAGAAAAATATTTTGCACCACCCAAATTGGCAAGAACATCTTGAATTTTGGGGAGGGGATGGCAGTCAACCAAAATATTTTTGTTTAATGTGCGTAAGTCGGCACATAACCTGACCTCACCATTTTTTTTCCGTACAATAACGATGGGCGAAACCCATTCAGATGAGTCTGAGGATGCAATAATGCCATCATTTTTTAATGAAGCAAGAACAGATTTAAGTTCATCCCTTGCGCTAATAGGGACCGGACGAACTTTATGAACTATGGGTAGAGCACATGCTTTCAATTTGATTTCATGCTGAAAACCTTTTACAGTACCTGGTTGATTAGAAAATACTTTTGGAAATTTGTCCAAAATTTGTTTAATATCAGACTCGTGATCATTGACAACGAGACATTCAGACACAAAAGATGGAGCAGGAGAATAATCCTGAGGAGGATCACCTACTCTTATCGGGTTATCAGAACCAGGCATCAAATAAAGACCCATTTTGGCAAGATCTTGCCACCCAACTATATTGCGTCCTTTGATAGCAACATAAATCTTTGTAATAATTGATCTCCCCAAGCACTCTAACCTGTAGTTGAAATATCCAAGCATGTCAATGTCAAATTCACCAGACGCTTTAGGACTGACATCAGATTTAATTAAAGAAATGGAGTTGTTCCATTTCTCATGAAATACTATATCTGACAAAATAGTTATTGGAGATCCAGAATCTGCCATTACTAAAATTTCAATGTCACCAAAAAGTGCAGTGCAGAATGGACCTCTAACTAATTTTGGCGTGTGACTATAATTGCATTGAATAGAAACAACCATGTCTTGAAATTCATCTATACAATCATCAATTTCAGAACATTCGATGTTGTTAACAGAAGGTCTGAAGGGTTTTTTAACAGATCTACATAAACCCTGAAAATGTCCTAATTTTTTGCATAAAACACATCTTTTGCCAAGTGCAGGACAAGTAGCTGTGACCAAGATGAGACTTTGAACCGCACCTATAACAAAAGGGGTTAGGCTTCCTGGGCATTTGTTTAAAAGACCTGTTAACATTTACAACATTAATAGAATTAGAATTATCATGCAAGGTAGGTTGAAAAGGAACAAGAGGTTGGTCCTTTTGAAGAGCATTAGATGTTGTTATAGACCTCTTAATACTCTTTGCAATGTCAATGGTTTCCTGAAGTGTTGGTTTTTTACAACTCAATAAGCGTTGTTGAATTTTCTTTGAATAGCAAGAAAAAACAAATTGATCCCGGATATAGATGTCAGGATTTGATTCAAACTCACATGTCGATGCCAAAATTCTTAATTGTGCAATATATTCTTCAATAGATTTGTCTTCTCGTTGTTTCCTTTTAAAGAAATTATGTCTTTCAAGCATCTCATTTGGTTCTTCACCATAATGCCTTGCTAGGCGAGACAAAGCTTCTTTATATTCATCCCAATGATCACCTGCATCACCTGTGGGAACAGGAGATCTCGGAAGATTTTCGAATACATTCTGTGCAGCAACTCCCAAACAGCCATATAAGATAGCAACTTTTCTTTCAGGGGCAAATTTTACGGCATCAATTGCAACAATATGGTTAGCAAACGCTCTAACCCATTGACGCCATGGTATAGCTGGTTTGCCAGGAAGCTGAAGAAAAGGTGGGGGTTGCGCAAACTGTTGTGAAGAAGCCATTTGAAATCAAGTTGATTCCTCAGTTTGTAAATAAAAATGAGAAATGATACTTAAATAACAATTAAAGTAATAACAATAATATGTCTGACTATTTGTAAATTTCGAAGAAATCAAACGTATATGTTGAATAAATTGTTAATAAAGAAAAGGAAGTGCAGGCAATGGTGTGCCTGTCACCGATAAAATCATACCTTTGTCAACGTTTACTTGAAGAAATGGTTGATGAAATAAGAAAAATGCAGGTAATGGTGTGTCTAGCGCCGATATAAACGAATCATAGTAGCGCGAAGTACAAACATCTGATGACAAATTATCTCCGTGTAGAATCGTGTAACTAGGCAACCTAGAAAATGGCCGCCCGACGTATGCGTGATGAAATCACTACGTAGGTATAGGCGTGAACGTCAGCGTGAGCTTCAACCAACTCACGTCTGCGTAGAGGACACTCACGGATGATGACGTGCGTGTGGAACTCTAGGCTGCGCAGAGGGTACTCACGGAAGGCCTGGATGACGACGTCTGTGTGGAATCCTGATCTTGATCCGTTGATGACGTCTAATTCAACCAATTCGTTGACAACGGAACAGCCAAAAATTTTAAAGGTATTTTGAGTTTATCAATACCAGTAAAAAGAGATAGGCTGAAGTGGAAGTAGGTTGTCGGGTGTTGAGCTGGCAGGAATTGCGGATGTGCCGAGGATTTTTCTGGTGGGTGTCTTGAAGAGGTTCTGGACCCGCTCTTCGCCAAATGTAGTAAATGAAGATTCGCAGAAGAGGTGCTGTAGTTAGAAGTCGTCTTTATTGTAATTGAAAAGAGACACCCACAGGTAAACGCTGCCGCTCAACTCCAGGACTCCAGGCAACTGACTTTCGTTGTCAAGAGTACTGGAACAGAACGGAGCGACTAGAACATGGAACACCATTTGATAGATACATAAGAAATGTGCCCTCGTGCTGGGTGCAGCACGAGGACACAACAGCAGTATACCACAAAATGCTCACCAGAATCTCGAATGGGATACTCTGCCCTGAAAACCATCATCGCTCTTCAAAATTGTTTTACTCTCCATTAATTGTATTCATTTTAATTAATTTTATTTAATTTTATTGGGCACACTCTCTAAAACGAATCTCACACTCATTGGATATTTCAAAGGCACACCCCATTCTAGGATCTGACTGCATTTCACTACTTTTTTAATTTTTTGTTTTTTTGCAATTATTTTTGGAGTTGGTTAAACATTTCACTTAATGACTTTGAAGTTATATGAACTATAATATATTTTTACACCCTCTGACATTCTTTTTAGGTCCAGACAGGTTTCATATAGAACAAAGTCACTTCTGTACCATACCAAAAACTTACTTACATACTTAAATTGTGTGCTCTTGGCTAAAAGACATTAACAGTGACAAAGCCAATAGTTCTCCAACAGCCAAAATATTGGCTTTGTCAATGTTTGTTTCATCCACATTACACACATAAATTTCCATCACTTTGCCAATTGTTGAGCCGGCTGCCCACATTCCGCCGCCATAAGATGAGAGAATGTTGGGGTAGAAAGTTTGGTGAGAAGGCGTGGCCATTTCGGGCGTTGTGGCAGGAAGTGCATTGGTGGCTGGCATGGTTGCTGTGAAGGTTTATCTTTTGAAAACATAAAAATACCTCATTTATCTTCTGTACACCGAGTGCAGAAGTACACAAGGAGTGGACATCCTCAAGCCTAGAGAATGCTAAGAACCAGGCCCATTACAACACACGTGAACATCGTCATGCCATAAATACTACCAATATGTTATAAATTACCAAAATTATTCCTTACTAGCAGTATGCTGGGAATTATCA